>NC_092385.1:77918765-79118765 GCF_030028105.1 Mobula birostris
TAACTGGTCTATAATTTCCTCTCTTTTGCCTTACTCCCTTCTTGAAGAGTGGAGTGACATTTGTAATTTTCCAGTCCTCTGGGACCATGCCAGAATCAGGTGATTCTTGAAAGATCATGACCAATGCATGCATTATCTCTTCAACAACCTCTCTCAGTACTCTGGGTTATAGTGATATAATGAATGAGCCAATGTTTTCTCAAATAGCTGGAAATAGTTCCTGTACTAAGCTGTTCTTTATTAGAGCTAAAAGCTAATTAGAAAATATCTGGAAATTCTGATAATTTCTTGAGGAGAAATTGAGAATATTTGACCATATACTGTAGATGAGTTCCTCTGTTGGCTCTGAACGAGCCATTTTTCTGTTCTCAACAGTCTGACTGCCACTGTGATATATGTTTCTCTCAGCTGATGGTAACAGTCTGTTCCTCCATTCTATTTTCCATGAGCACCAAGCTCCACCCCATCTCCATCTCACTCCTTCGTTTAAGTTGACGTGCTTTAACCTTCCTCTCATCTTGACCCAGCCAAGATTCTTTTCTGTTGCAGAAAAGCTTCTCTAATTTACCCTCTCTAATTTAGATGAATACCAATAAAAAGTAAGGGTGACAAAACTGATGTTGCAAAGTAATGGTTCACCCGGCAACACATACTAAATGCCGGCGGAACTCAGCAGGTCAGGCAGCATCTATGGAAGGGAATAAACAGTCGGTGCTTCAAGCCGAAACCTTTCATCAGGACCAGAAAGCAGTGAGACACCCAAAAGTTTCTGTCCATTGCAAACAGCAGATGTTTTTGGGAATGGAGCGCAAACGTTAGCAGTTAGCGGGACACTATTACAGTTGGAGTTCAGAGTTCAATTTCGGTGTCCCCTGTCAGGAGTCTGTGTAATTCCTCCTCGAGGAGTGGGTGGATCTTCCCCGGGGTGCTCTGGTTTCTTTTCCCAGATGAGTAGATGAACTGGCCGTTGTAAATCATTACAGTGTGGCTTGAAGGACCACTGAGTAAATAAATAAGTAACAAACATGATCTGTGAAGAATTCATGATCAGGCCATGTTTGTGATTTGGCAGAATCTCTGGTTACAACTTGCAAAACAGAGTACTGTACATAGGAAGCAAATATAAAATGATCCCAGAAGCTGTGGAAGGCTGCAGCTGCTGAAGGCCACAGGGAAAGTTACAACAAACAAATATAGACTTTTGAAACACTGAAAGTCAGAGAAAGTATATTTAGTTTGAAACTCAATATTAATAAATGGAATTTTAATGGTTTAAAGGTCAGCATCACCCCAAGATATTTAACATGTCCAATATAATCCATTATTTAATAATTAAATAAAACTAATGCAGTCATTTTTTGAGTCTGAATTGAATCTGCGGTACGATGTGTTTAACGAACAAGGGGTCTTGACTTTTCCTGGAATTGCAAAGAGAAGGATTTTGTTTGCAGAGCACATTGAGCTGTTTAACCAGGAGGTCATTTTCACTGTGGCCAGTCGATATTTGTAAAGCAACAACAATATGTAATTTGAAAACCACATTCTTGGCTTTGAACACAATATGACTCAGCATTTTTTTATGACCCTGAATGTCTAGTTGGGAGAAATCCTTCTTTCAGAAAATTAGTTAGGGGAGTGAATGCATTTTTATAGTGATTTATAGCAGGTCAAGTTCTCCCCTGTCAGATGTAGCAGCATGCTTTCAGTGATGATATCCATTAGGCCTCATTCCTATGTTTCCAGCCTTCAGTTGCAGGCAGGCAAAGAGAAAGTGGTCTATGGTCTCCAGACCCCTTCCAGCATAATGAAAGTAGGGAGTTTTGAGGGCATCTCCTGAGCGGGAGTAGATGGTCCAGGGCAAGCGTGTTCAAAGCTTTTCTTGCATCAACTGCTACAGCATTCCTCTTCATTGCAAGAGCCACAAGGAAAAGTGACCGAATAAGCTTGATTGGTTCTCCTTCCTTCTCACCATCTGGACCTCTTCAGGCCTGAAAATGACTTCAGATGTCACTGAGGTCCCACTAATGTAATAGGAAACCAGACTGCTTGCCCATGCTGCCAGTGCTTTTCTGCTTCCTCGCAGAGGATTGGAATAAGGCAAGTACCAAGCAAATTACTAATGTCATGGTTTGACTGCTCAGCTGCCTGTATTCCATGATCACAGTGATCCGTAAGTCACAATGTGTCATCTTCTTACACACCTCTACCATTTCCAATTTTATTTGTGGCTGTTCACACACCATTTATTGTAACTGATAGTTTGTCACCAGTGCTCTTCCCTCAGTAATTCACCAGAATAAAAACACTGAGGGCAGCTTCTAAAAAAACAAACTCAATTAATTAAAAATATCATATCAGAAATATAATTGTAAGTTCCCCTGAATCCTAAACTGTTTATCAATAGATCTGGCAATTTCACAAATTTAACAGTGAATGGGCAACCAGCAACAATGGTTTTGTTACTCGTCTGTCAGAGAATGTTATGAATGGTACATTTAGTAACAATGATCACAAGCTACTATGATTTACTAAAAAAAAGCCAAACCTCTCAACTAGGCTTATAGCTGTGCCACAATCCACTCTTATAAAATAAACTCCTTAGGCAGAAAATTCCGAGTTCTTTTTGATTCTTTTTCTTCACTTTAGATATCAAACTTACATATGAAGCATTTAGACACAGCAAGTAACACTTTCTCAAAGAATATATAAATTATCCCTGCTGTAAATATGTTTAATAGATTCTTCAGATTTTTATTGCTCCTTAAATTAACCTTGATCATATTTTTGGTATTGGTATTACTTTATAGTTGTCAGATGTACAAGATACAGTGAAGTATGCCTTGCATACTGGTTTTACTATGTTTAATAATATAAAATTGCTGCTGAGTACCTCTTTTAAGCTTATTAGTAAACTAAACTGAGTAAGCAGATACGCACATGCTGAAGTTGGTGATAAAGGCTGTCGAGGGTAGGTCTATCTCGAAGAAGGCCTCCCTGGACGCATCAGCTCGATTTACCACTCGGCTAATTATCACATTGTGAGCAAACCGTGAGGTTACTTTGGAATCGATCTTCATGCTGTAGATTTCAAGTTCCCTCCGATGCTGAAGGAGATCAGAAGGTGGGGTGGGTGGTGGGGGTTAGGAGGGTGGGATGTGGGATGGAGAATGTTTCAGTGAGAACTACTGAGAAAAAAAAACTAGAAAGATCAGAAGTAAATCATTGCATTGTTATCAATGGAAACGTTAGAAGTAAAGAGCACCAGTCAAGATGAATCTAATGGATTGACAACCAATGATTATAGCAGCGGTAACATATAGAGGGGCAGATGCACTTTGCAATCAGCCCCTCAGCTTTACACTGGACATGACTGCTGCACAAATAACAAAATTATTTATTTGTGTGGGCTGGGTTGTGGAAAATGTTAACAGATAGGAGAGTTACTTTACTTCATTTTGATGATTTAATAATTTGCTCATGTTTTAAGATGTTGATAATTAAACTTTGAGTGATTTCATCTATTTGAAAATTCTGCAAACATTTAAAAATGATTCCAAAAATTTCAACTATGATGAGCTAGAACGTAGAATATCGAACAGGACAGCCCTTTGGCCTATGATGTTGTGCTGAACTAATTCAACCAATGTGTCCCGAGTAAACAGAATCAGAATCAGAATCAGGTTTATTATCACCGGCATGACATGAAATTTGTTAACTTAGCAGCAGCAGTTCAATGCAATACATAAAGTAGAAGGGAAATAAATAAATAAATAAATAGTTATCTATAAATCAGCAAATTTATAGATGGCTTTCGAGCTATGCCTGGCCACACAGTCATGTGTATATAGAGAGTAGAGCAGTGGGCTAAGCACACACCCCTGAGGAGTGCCAGTGTTGATTGTCAGCGAGGAGGATATGTTATCACCAATCTGCACAGACTGTGGTCTTCTGGTTAGGAAATCAAGGATCCTATTGAAGAAGGAGGTACAGAGGCCCTGGTTCTGTAACTTCTCAAACAGGATTGTGGGAATGATGGCATTAAATGCTGAGCTATAGTCGATGAACAGCGTCCTGACGTAAGTGTTTGTGTTGTTCAGGAGGTCTAAAGCCGTGTGAAGAGCCATTGGGATTGCATCTGCCATTGACCTATTGATCTAATCCTTCTTGCCCACACATTGGCTATATCCCTTCCTCCTCTGAATATTCATGTGCCTAAAATTCTCCTATGCTACCTGTCTGTACCACCATATTTTCCAGTGCATTCCAGGCTCCCACCACTCTATTTTTAAAAAGCTTGCTTTACAAATCACTGTTGTACCTTCTCCCTCTCACCTGAAATATTAGTAGTAGATATTTCAATCCTGTGTGAAGATATCAGCTGTCCATCTATGCCTCAGATAGTTTATAAACTTATCAAATCTCCCTTCAGATTCGAAAGAAAGCAGCCCATCTTGGCCAACCTCTCCCCAAAGCACAGATCCTCCAAACCAGACAATATCCTCAACACCATCTCCAAAGTCCCCACGTCCCTCCTATAATGAAGTGATCAGATATGAATGCAATCCTCTAAATGCAGTTGAACCAGAGTTTTATAAACCTCTGATATAACTTGTTGGTTCTTCAACTCAATGTCTCAACTAATGAAGACAAGCATGACACACACATCGTTTATTCCCATGTGGTCTCTTTTAGGGAGCGATGTATCTGGACCCTCAGATCCCTCTGTTGCTAATGCTACCAAGCCTCCTGTCAATAACGGTGTACAGAACGGAACCGGCCCTTTGAGCCACACCACCCAGCAACCCACCGAATCAACCTGAACCTAATCACAGGACAATTTACAATGACCAATTCACCTACTAACCGGTATGTTTTGGACTGTGGGAAGAACCTGGAGGAAACCCATGTGCACACGAAAAGGATTGTCCAAACTTGCTTACTAAGGACACCTGAATTGAACTCTGAATTGCAATGTTCCGAGCTGTAATAGTGTCACACTAACAACTGCACTACGGTGGCACCCTGTACAGGACTGTGCAAAAGTCTTAGGCACCCTAGATTTTTTATGTGGTTTCAGGTTGTATGGACTCCACGAGCCCTGCTCTCAACATCATTGAGTCTGTCTGGGATTACCTGGAGAAACAGAAGCAAAGGAGACAGACAAAGTCTGCAAAAGAATTCTGGCAAGTTATCCAGGATGCTTGGAACAACTTACCAGCTGATTTTCTTATAAAACTGCACAATAGTGCACAATTGTGTGTTGGTGCGTGGCCAAGTGGTTAAGGCGTCGGTTTAGTGATCTGAAGGTCGCTAGTTCGAGCCTTGGCTGAGGCAACGTGTTGTGTCCTTGAGCAAGGCACTTAACCACACATTGCTCTGTGACGACACCGGTGCCAAGCTGTATCAGCCCTAGTGCCCTTCCCTTGGACAACATTGGTGTCGTGGAGAGGGGAGACTTTCAGCATGGGCAACAGCCAGTCTTCCATACAACCTTGTAATGTTGTGAGTTGCCTGTGAAACATCGCTGTGTATCAGCAGCGCCATGTTGACTTTATCTGTTTGGTTCATCCTGCCTTCTGCATCAGGCACGAGCACACTGGGGCACTGTGGGTGATAGGTCCTGGTACCACTCTGGACAACCCTCCCCAACAACTTTATTATGAATGGTGACGGAGTTTGAATGGTATAAAATGATTAAAATAAATCCAATCAAATCATTATACAGAGAAAGAAGAGAACTGGAAGAAATATTATGACCCAGCATAATGAAATTGAATGGACATACTTAATGAAATAGATAATGTCAGAGAAATCAAACCTACTGTTCTGGGGTCCACTATGCTCCTCTTCTGTTCCCGGCCAAGAAAAGATTAACAAACATGTCAATATTACCATATACTTGCATTATGCACACAAGTTATACATAGAGGTAATTGGAATCAGTTACATCTCACAGAAAAGACATTTTTGTTTTTAGGAAGGTAAACAAAGCAGTGTACTGTCCTGTAAAGTTTTTGTTCCCCTGTTATAAAATAGATTGCACAGGTCTCCTCTTACTGATAGCTGGGAACTTGTGGCTGTAAAAAATACTTAAAATTATTGTTAAAACCTGCTGGTGACAGAAACTCCAGGAAAACACAAAAAAGACTGCAGATACTGGAAATCTGGAGCAAATCACAAGGTGCTGGGGCCACATCTATGGAGGGAAATAGGCAGTTAATACTTTGGGTCGAGACCCTTCTTCAGGGCTGGAATCAAGGGGGAGGGGAGAGATCCAGTATAAAAAGGTAGGAGGAAGGGGTGGAGTGAGAGCTGGTGGATGATGGGTAGATCCAGGTGCTGGGGTAATGGGAGGAGAGCCGTGTTTGCTGTTTGTCAGGTAAGGGAAAGGGAGAATAGAAAAGATGTAAGAAGCTGGGAAATGATAGGTGGAAGGGAGGAAGGGCTGAAGAAGATGGAATCTGATAGGAGAGGATAGTGGACCATGAGTAAAGAGAAGGCGGTGAGGTTGGTACTTGAAGGAGCAAATGTCTATCAACTGCACATTCTTCCGTATGGAACACATCCTCACCTCCTTCCTTTATTCCATGGTCCACTGCCCTCTCCTATCAGATTCCAGTTTCTTCAATCCTTTGCCACTTCTATTGCCCCAGTCTGTTACATCATTCCCACTTCCCCACCTTCAGCCTATCTTCCTCACTCACCTCAATCTAATAGGATTGCCATCATTTTTAACAAAATGAAAGAAATCAGGAAGGCTAAAGGAAGGAATGAAGTTGCTCTGGCAGATAAGGAGAGGGAGAATCCTAAGAGATTCTACAGGTATGTTAAGAACAAAAAGACAGCAAGAGATGAAGTTGGTCCTCCGGGAAACCAAAATGGTAATCCACGTCTGGAGCCAAAACGCATGGGGGAGATCTTAAAAAACTACTTTGCATGTGTAATTATTTAGGAGATGGTCACAGAGTCTATAGAAGTGAGGCAAAGGGGCATCAGGGCATCAACTTCATGGACCCTGTATGGATTACAGACAAGGAGGTGTTTGCTTCCCTGAGGTAGATCAGAATGGATAGATCCCCAGGGCCTGACAAGGAGTTCCCTCTGATCCTAAGGGAGGCAAATGTAGAAGTTGTTGGGGCCCAGGCCCCTCTGAACACCAACACACTTCAAATGAAAAATATTCTGCTTTTATGTTTTGTTTCAGAGATATTTAAATAATACTCAGTGATGGGAAGGTACCAGAGGATTGGAGGAGAGCCAATGTTGTTCTGCTGTTTGAAAAAGGCTCTAAACATAAACCAGGAAATTATAGGCCAATGAGTCTAACGTCAGTTGCGGGAAAGTTGTTGGAAGGTGTTCTGAGGGACTAGATATATACTGTAAGTATTTGGACAGACATGGACTGATTAGGGATGGTTTTGTGCATGGTACACCATGCCTTACCAAACATATAGAGATTTTTGAGGAAGTTACCAGGAAAGTGGATGAAGGTAAGGCAGTGGGTGTTGACTGCATGGAACTTAGTAAGGTATTCGACAATGTCCCGCAAGGGAGCTGGTCAAGAACTTCCGTCACCCAGCATTCAAGATAAGTTAGTAAATTGGATTAGACATTGTGAGAATGTGGGAGAAGACAGAGGATGGTAGTAGAGGGTTGCCTCTCTGACTGGAGGCCTCTGACTCCTGGTGGGCCATAGGGATCAGTGCTGGGTCCTTTGTTGTTTGTCATCTCTATAATTGATCTGGATGATAATGTGGTTAACTGGATCAGCAAATTTGCAGATGACACCAAGATTGGGGGTGTAGTGGATAGTAAGGAAGGCTATCATGGCTTGCAGGGGGATCTGCCCCAGCTGGAAAAGTGGGCTGAAAAATGGCCCATGGAATTTAATACAGACAAGTACAAGGTGTTGCACTTTGGTAGGACCAACCAGGGTAGGTCTTGCCTGGTGAACGGTAGGGCACTGAGGAATGTGGTAGAACAAAAGGATCTGGGAATACAGGACCATTATTTATTGAAAGTGGCGTCACAGGTAGATAGGGTCGTAAGAAAGCTTTTGGCACTTTGGCCTTCATACATCAAAGTATTGAGTACAGGAGATGGGATGCTATGTTGAAGATGTATAAGACATTGTTAAGGCCTAATTTAGAGTATTGTGTGCAGCTTTGGTCACCTACCTATAGGAAAGATGTAAATAAAGTTGAAAGGGAACAGAGAAAATTTACCAGCAAGTTGCCAGGCCTGGAGGACCTGAGTTATAAGGAAAGATTGGATAGGTTAGGACTGCATGGCTTAGAACATAGAAGATTGAGAGGAGATTTGATAGAGGTATACAAAATTATGAGGGGATAGATATGGTAAATATAAACAGGCTTTTTCCACTGAGGTTGGGTGGGACTATAACCAGAGTTCATGGGTTAAGGGTGAAAGGTGAGAAGCTTAAAGGGAACATGAGGGGAGACTTCTTCACACAGAGGGTTGCGAGAGTGTGGAATGAGCTGCCAGCACAAGTGGTGTTGTGAAGTTTGGATAGGTACATGGAATACAGGGGTATGGAGGGCTATGGTCCAGGTGCTGGACAATGAGACGAGGCAGTTTAAATGGTTTTAGCATGGACTAGATGGGCTGAAAGGCCTGTTTCTGTACTGTACTTCTCTATGATTCAAATGAGCAGTTTTTTTAACATTCCAGATTATCAGCTGATTTTAAATTCCTCACTCCATGTTGGAATTTGAACTCTGATCCCTAGTTTGTTTGTCTAGGCCCATGATACATCAGAGTCCTTGACTTGTTGACACTTCTGCAAAAAAATCAGTCACATCTCTTCAGTAATTAAAAAGAAGAAGACTGCAGAAACGAAGAATCTGAAATAAAAGTAGATAATTCTGGAACTAATTGAATCTCTAGATTATAATTTGGGTTTCTGGTACTATCCTTTAACATGCTATCATGTATGCTCCAGACCATCACCATAATTACATGTGTAGTATTGGAATTTTAATCTTTGATTCTTTACTGTAATAATCTTCCTGAACTGCTGATTGGTGCTGCCAATAGAACATAAACTCCAAAGCAAGAGATAAAACTTACATTGAATCGAAGCAGAACGTGACATTGAATCAAACAAGACAATGTACAGTGGCTATAATGTTATAAACTAAGACAAAGACTGGGAATTAGTTTACCCTTGCATGCAAATTCATTGTGAAAATATTATCTGTACTGAGGCCTTCCTTTATTGCAAGGCTTAATGTTTAGAAAATAATTTCAGCTGTCATGAGCAAAAAGTACAGTATGATTGTCTTTGTAAAAAAATTCAGCCGTTTGAAATCTATGATCAAGATTTAATCCTTTTCTATTTCTCTTGAGAACACATTGCACAGTGATTAAGTGAAAGAGAAATTTCACATGCACAGATTTACTGCTCTATAACTTAAGCATTCTTTGCGACAGCTTCAAAATATTTGACGAAGAATTTACATATTCAGTCTGAAAAAGAAACAGTTAAAATAATCATTCTTTGAATTAAGAAGAATATCAAGAGGTCATGGTATAAGTTGTAGATTACCTTATGATGGTCTACTTCTCTTATGATGAAATCAGAGGATATCAATACAGGAATTGAAATTAATAAAAAATAGGACAACATGGTCTTCATTTTGAACAATGCTCTGCTGAAAAGCAAGTCATAGATTTTATTCAGCACTCTGTTAATAAATAGCAGTAGCGTTGACATTTTTCTTACCGTTGCCAGGTAGTGATGTCCTGGCAGAATATGGTAAGGTAAACAACCTGTATTTTTAAAGCAAATACAGATGTTTTAGAAAACTTTTGCAATCTAAATAGTTTAAAGTACAATCTGTATATCAAGGCCAGTAATGAAGCATGATGGAATTAGTTACTTGGTTAATGAGTTTATAGGTCTCTCACTTTTGCCAGTAAAGTATTTAATAATAATATATTTAGTCCATTTTCTCATTACTGGATTTCCGGAGATTAGTTAAAAGAAAACTATACAATGCGGCTGCTCAGGACTTTCCTCTACCAAGGAGTGTGCATGACAAGATCTTCAATCCGTGCTGTTGAAGGGGAATGACAGCGGGAGAAGAGGCAGTGGACTCCATGAGCCAAGAGCTGCGGCCTCTGACCACGGCAGGTGGAAGATTGACCTGAGCTGAAACAGCTTCCAGAAGAGATGAACAGGGTGCCCATTAATATCTAAGTCACCAACAACCTGGCCGCTGATGCCCAGTTTTGGGTTACACCAGGACTACTTGGCTCCAGGCCCCTTCAAGTATAGAGCAAAAAGCTGGAGTCTGCAGATGACGTGAGAGTGACTGATTCTTATAAATATCAGCAAAACAAAAGATCCGGCCATTGAGTTGAGTCAATGGGGAGCAGTAAACATGCTCCTGTTTTCATTAATGGTGTTGAGAACTTCAAGTTCCTAGGAGTGAACATCACCAATAAACTGTCCTGGCCCAACTGTATAGATGTCATGGCCAAGAAAGTTCACCGACATATCTACCTCAGGAGGCTAAAGAATTGGACTTTTCTCCATCAACCCTTGCCGATGCTTATTGATGCACTGTAGAAAGAATGCTATCTGGTTGCATGAAGGCTTTGTCCAACAACTGCTCTTCCCACGGCTACCAGAAACTGCAGTCAGTGATGGACATAGCTCAGCACATCATGGAAACGATGGTGGCACAGTGGCGTAGTGGATAGCACAACGCTTTACAGTACTGGTGACACGGGAGTTTGTACCTTCTCCCCGTGACCCTGTAGGTTTCCTCCGGGTGCTCCAGTTCCTTCCACAGTCCAAAGATGTACCAATTGGTGGGTTAATTGGTCGTTGTAAATTCAACTGTGATTGGGCTAGGACGAAATTGGGGGATTGCTGGGTGGCATAGCTCAAAGGGCCAGAAGGGCCTATTCTGTGCCGTATCTCAATAAATAAATAAATAAATAAATAAAAGAAACCAGCCTCCCCTCCATAGACTCTGTCTATGCTTTTTGCAGCCTCAGTAAACCAGTCAGCATCATCAAAAACTCCGCCCATCCTGGACACTCCCTCTTCCCCCCCCCCACCCCCCCCCCCCCCTCCATCGGGCAGAAGATACAAAAGCTTGGAAGTATGTATGAACAGGCTAAGGTCAGCCTCTACCCTACTGACATGAAACTATTGCGTAATTCCCGAGGACAATAAATTGGACTTGACCTCACAATCAATGTAAGATGCAATAGAAGAAGATGACATCACGAACAACGCGACCAAGGGTGACATCCTTTAGACGGTTCACAAAACTATTTCTTTTATGTCTTCGTTTTCTTTCCAATGTAGTTTTGCTTCTGTTGGAGCCTGTGGTCTCCATTTTGGTGGTGTGTTTTCGGGCTGATTGAGCGATCTGGCATTTTGCTGTCTCTACGAGGGTTTCAGGAATTTTATATTCCATGAACTTTATATTTTGTGGTTTTTCCCTCGGTTTTCTTTTGTTGCTGTTTGCATGATTTGTTTTTTTTTGTGCATGCTGGGTGCTGGGTGGGATTTGATGTTTTTCTTTGGTTTTCTTAGTTTTGTGGCTGTCTCTGGGGAAGACAAATCTCAAGATTGTATACTGCATACATAGTTTGATAATAAATATACTTTGATAAACTTTGGTCTATAATTCCCTAGAACACTTTGGGTTTTCCTTAATCTATCCCACCAAGGCCTTCTCACGTCCCCTTCTAGTTCTCCTAAGTCCATTCATAAGCTCCTTCCTGGATGCCTTATAATTCTCAAGAGTCCTGTCTGATTCTTGCTTTTTACACCTTCATTATACTTCTTCCTCTTCTTTAGACGTTTGCTTTCACCTTTCTCTGCTCAATGGGACAAATCCATCCAGTGCAAGTGCTCTCTGAACAACCTCCATATATTTGTTTCTATAGATGATATGTATATATTATATATTTTTTTCCAATTTATGCTCCACAAGTTCCTGCAAAATGGTATTATACTTTCTCCTCCTCTAAATAAATACTTTCCCATACTGTCTGCTCCTATCCCTCTCCAAGTCTGTGGTAAAGGCCAAGGAGCTGTCGTCACTATTCAGAAGTGCTCTCCCCTTGAGAGATCTGACATCTGGCCTGGTTTATTGCCCAGTATCAGACCCAATATGGCTCTCCTCCATTTGGCCTGTCTACATATTGTGTCAGAAATCCATTCTTGGATGCACCTAACAAATTCCGTCCCATCTACACCTTTTGCACTATTCAATATTAGGGAAGTTGAAGTCACCCATGATAGCAGCTTTGTTATTTTTGCACCTTTCCAAAATCTGCCTCCCAATCTGTTCCTTGGTGCCTCTGTTGCTATCGGGGAGGGGGGAGGGAGGATCTATAGAACTCTCCCAATAGAGTAATTACTCTCTTCCTCTTTCTTACTTCCAGCCACTCTGACTCCAGATTGTCTCCTTTTTTGCAGGTGTGATACTATCCCTGATTAGCAATGCCACCTCCCTCCCTGTCCTTTCTTAACAGCTAAACCCTGGAACATCCAACAGACATCCCTGATCTTCTGGTAGCCAAGTATCTGTAAAGTTCACAACATCATAGTTCCTTGTACTGACCTATGTTCTATATTCATCACCTTTGTTCATGATACATTTCACATTAAAATAGACAAATTTCAACCCACTCAACTGACTGCACTTACAGAATGTCTTTTGCCCTGGCCATCCTTCCTCATACATGCTATCTGTATACCAACTGGCCCATCGTAAGACTATAAGATATACTATTCATCATGACTGATTTATTAACCCTCTCTCACCCCCATTCTTCTGCCTTCTTCCTGTATCCTTTAATGTCATCAAACAAGCAGAGGCACAAAGGCCACCAGTGCTGGAAGCTGGAATATTTTTGTGTTCATGCCATTCTGGTCATTACAATTTCTGATTCAGTCATTAAATCAATTATTTCTTCATATTAAACCCATTTATTTGTATAAACAGATACTTGCTTGTGGTGAACTACTGGCCTATTTCCAACTATTTATTTTCAAAATATCATGACAAAAATTGCTTTATGTCTTCCAGCCCTGTTATTGGACCTATCACTCTGGTTCCCATCCAGAGATAATCATGATAGTAATTATAAATATCCATTATAATCTGAACAGCAGGCAAGATGAGCTTTTCACTGCATCTTGATGATGTGACAATAATAAACCCTTTCAATTCCCATTCCCATTCCAAAATACTCCAATAGTTCATGTAAAGGAAGATGGGTGTGATTATTGAGGGTCAATCTGCCCAGCCCCAGAACGTCACTGCAGGAAGTCAATAGGTCAGAATTGGAGAATTCTGCTAATGCTGTAACAATGTTCACATCTACTTGCAACTTCTCAGCAAATGACCGAGTCCATACCTCCACACACAGACCAAGCCATGAAGATCAATTTTTCTAACTTCCGTCTGCTTCCCTCTGTTCCACCACCCTTTTGTTTTCCCTTAGCCCTCTGTCCCCTTTAGCTCTCTTTCCTCTTCGATGACCTCGAATGACCACACCTTCATCCTTCTGGTTCCATACCTCCTTCCCTTTATTCCCTGGATTGCTGTCCTCTCCTGTCAGATTCCTTTTTTTCAGTCAATTCACTTACCACTCCCAGCTTCTCACATCATTCCCTTTTCCCACCTTTGTCCTCTCAAGTGGATTCGCCTATCAGCTGCCATCTTGTGCTCCCCCCCACTCCAAACTTTTATTTGGGCTTCTGCCGTCACTCTTTCCAGAAGCGCCTCAGTCCAAGGTATCAGATATTTATTTCCCTCCATAGATGCTGCCTGTCCTGCTGATTTCCTCCTATATTTTTTGAATGTTGCTCCAGATTTCCAGCATTGGTAATCTCTTGCAATTCTGTATCTCTATACAGCAGGGTATAAGTACAGTCAGGCATGAGACAATAAACAGAAAGGTTCAAGTCCATAGTTCCCTGACAATGGCAATGAAGGTAGAGAGGGTGGAAAAGAGGACATGTGGCACGCTTGTCTTTGTTGGTCTGGACATAACATATAAAATTTGAGACATTATGTTACAAAGGACTGGTTAGACCATACCAGGAGTATTATGTATATTGAGGAGATTTGGTATGTCACCAAAGACTAGTAAATTCTGACAGCTATGCTGTGGAGATCATTCTCATTGGTTATATTACTACCTAGAATAGAGGCTCCAACACACAGGATTGAAAAAGACTGCAGATGTTGTAGATTCAACTAGTTCCATCTGGGAAACAACCCTCCCCATCATCAGGACTTCTTCAAAAGGTGGTGCTGCAGGGAGGGGGAATCCATCATTAAGGACCTTCAGCATCCAGGATATGCCCTCATCTTATCACTGTCATCAAGAAGGAGGCACAGGAGCCTCAACATACATACACACCCAATGCCTTAAATGGTGTCTTCTCCTGTGCCATCAGATTTCACGAACCCATGAACACCACCTCATTATTTTGCTCGTTCTGCACTTTTTAATTTTCTTTTATATTTTTTGTTGTAACAGAGTAATTTTTATGTATGGCACTGTACTGATGCTGCAAAACAACAAATTTCACGACACAGGTCAGTGATAATGAACCTGATTCTGACTAACACCAAACTTCTGAAACAGTTTCCTTCTTCTGCCCTACAGGATAGCAAGAACTTTCCTGAAGGATGGAGCAAACCTTTAAAGATTGTATCAACCTGTTAGACTCATTAAAGTCCTGAGCCTGTAACAGATCAAAGTGGAGAAAGAACATCTGGGAAGGCATTGAGATCCTACAGCTGGACAACGTGGACGCTAAGCACGAACAGTAAAAAGGAGTGCAAGATATTCCAGTCCAGTCACCTACTCCTCCAATCAAGTTCCAACTGCCCACCTATGGTAGAGTCAGCATATCCCATATAGAATTCCTCAGAATGCATTCAGCAAGAGCGCAGGCAAATTATCTGCTAACCTCAGAAGTGTGGGTATTTGTAATTGGTTAGTGGTGTGGTTGGTTCGATGGTTTATTGTTACTGGCACAAGATACAGAGAAAAGCCTTTCTTGCATAGTACTGAATCATCAGTCCATAATAAATAACAATACAGAATTACGTGTAAAAGCCATAGAGGAAATGCAGTGAGGTAAATAAGGTGCAAGATCATAACAAGGTAGATTTCAGGTCAAGAGTCCAACTTATCATAGTAGGGAACTATATAGGTGTCTTCTAAGAGAAAGAGAGACATTGACAGAAATCAGCTGAGTGAGCTTAGCAAATGAACAAGGAAAAATATTAAAGGAAAGATAATTATTGAAATAAAAATCTGTTAGGTTTAGAGATTCGGCTGGCATTTGGCCCTTTGACCTGTAGGATTTGGATCTGAATTTGACTGATATTATTAGGATAAAAATTCATCCTGCAATTGATTGTGAAGATCACAAAACATATTGACTGGGAAGTTGTTCCTATATTGACTGGGAATCCCATACCGTAAAGGATGAGATGGGATAGAGTTTGTCAGCTGTGTTCAGGCAGGTTTCGCTCATCAGGACGTACAAAACCAACGAGGGAGCATGCGATACTTGATCTGCTATTGGGAATGAAATGGCAGGTGACAGAGGTTTGTGAAGGGGAACACTTTTATCCGACCAAGGTTTCTTGAACCTTTTGTAAGCTTTTCTTTTCTTCTTAACTAGATTTCCTACGTCCTTAGTACACCATGGTTCTTTTACCCTACAGTCCTTTCAATGGAACATACCTATGCAGAACTCCATGCAAATGTTCCCTGAACATTTGCCACACTTCTGCCGTGCATTTCCCTGAGAACATCTGCTCCCAAGTTCCTGCCTAATAGCATCATATTTTCCTCTACCTCAATTAAATGTTTTCCCAAATTGTTTGCTCCTATCCCTCTCCAGCACTATGGTGAAGGAGATGAAGTTGTGATCACTAACTCCAAAATGCTTTCCCAATGAGAGATCTGACACCTGACTAGGTTCATTTCCCAAACACAAAATACTCTGCAGATACTGGGGTCAAAGCAACACTCACAACATGCTGGAGGAACTCAGCAGGTCGGGCAGCATACGAGGAAATGATGGGTCGATGTTTCGGGCCGGAACCCTTTGTCAGGACTGTAGAGGGAGGGGGCAGAGGCCCTATAAAGAAGGTGGGGGGAGGGTGGGAAGGAGAAGGCTGGTAGGTTCCAGGTGAAAAACCAGTAAGAGGGAAGATAAAGGGGTGGGGGAGGGGAATCAGGGAGGTGATAGGCAGGAAAGGTGAAGAAGGAATAGGGGAAAACACAATGGGTAGTAGAAGGAGGCGGAACCATGAGGGAGGTGATAGGCAGCTGGGGGAGGGGCAGAGTGACGTAGGGATAGGAGAAGGGAGTAGGAGGGAATTACCAGAAGTTGGAGAATTCTATGTTCATACCAAGGGGCTGGAGACTACCTAGACGGTATATAAGGTGTTGCTCCTCCAACCTGAGTTCAGCCTCATCGTGGCAGTAGAGGAGGCCATGTATGGACATACCTGAATGGGAATGTGAAGCAGAGTTGAAGTGGGTGGCTACTGGGAGATCCTGTCTGTTGTGGCGGCCGGAGCGGAGGTACTCCACGAAGCGGTCTCCCAATCTGCGTCGGGTCTCACCGATGTAGAGGAGGCTGCACCGGGAGCACCGGATGCAATAGATGACCCCAACAGACTCACAAGTGACATGTTGCCTCACCTGGAAGGACTGTTTGGGGCCCTGAATGGTTGCAAGAGAGGAGGTGTAGGGACAGGTGTAGCACTTACGCTTACAGGGATAAGTGCCGGGTGGGAGATCCGTGGGGAGGGATGTGTGGACGAGGGAGTCGCAGAGGGACCGATCCCTGCGGAAGGCGGAGAGGGGTAGAGAGGGAAAGATGTGCTTAGTGGTGGGGTCCTGTTGAAGGTGGCGGAAGTTGCAGAGGATAACGTGCTGGATCCGGAGGCTGGTGGGGTGGTAGGTAAGGACAAGGGGAACTCTGTCCCTGTTGTGGTGGTGGGATGATGGGGTGAGAGCTGAAGTGTGGGAAATGGAGGAAATGTGGGTGAGGACATCATTGACTTCCCTTTGTCCTCACCTACCACCCCACCAGCCTCCGGATCCAGCACATTATCCTCCGCAACTTCCGCCATCTTCAACAGGACCCCACGACTAAACACACCTTTCCCTCTCCACCCCTCTCCGCTTTCCGCAGGGATCGGTCCCTCTGCAACTCCCTGGTCCACACGTCCCTCCCCACGGATCTCCCACCCGGCACTTATCCCTGTAAGTGTAAGTGCTACACCTGTCCCTACACCTCCTCTTTTGCTACCATCCAGGGCCCCAAACAGTCCTTCCAGGTAAGGCAACACTTTACTTGTGAGTCTGTTGGGGTCATCTATTGCATCCGGTGCTCCCGGTGCGGCCTCCTCTACATCGGTGAGACCCGATGCAGATTGAGAGACCGCTTCGTCGAGCACCTCTGCTCCGTCCGCCACAACATACAGGATATCCCGGTAGCCACCCACTTCAACTCTGCTTCCCACTCCCATTCAGATATGTCCATACATGGCCTCCTCTACTGCCATGATGAGGCTAAACTCAGGTTGGAGGAGCAACACCTCATATACCGTCTAGGTAGTCTCCAGCCCCTTGGTATGAACATAGAATTCTCCAACTTCCGGTAATTCCCTCCCTCTCTCTTCTCCTATCCCTACGTCACTCTGCCCCTCCCCCAGCTGCCTATCACCTCCCTCATGGTTCCGCCTCCTTCTACTACCCATTGTGTTTTCCCCTATTCCTTCTTCACCTTTCCTGCCTATCACCTCCCTGCCTCCCCTCCCCCACCCCTTTATCTTTCCCCTTACTGGTTTTTCACCTGGAACCTACCAGCCTTCTCCTTCCCACCCTCCCCCCACCTTCTTTATAGGGCCTCTGCCCCTTCCCTCTACAGTCCTGATGAAAGGTTCCGGCCTGAAACGTCAACTGATCTTTTCCACGGATGCTGCCCGACCTGCTGAGTTCCTTCAGCGTTTTGTGAGTGTTCCTAGGTTCATTTCCCAATACCAGATCAAGTACAGCCTCTCCTCCAGTTAGCTTAGCTACATATTGTGTCAGGAAACCTTCCTGAATGCACTTAACAAACTCCACCCCATCTAAACCCGTTTCACTAAGGAGATGCCAGTCAATATTAGGAAAGTTAAAATCTCCCATCACAACAACCCTATATTATTGCTCCATTCCAGAATCTGCCTCCCTCCCTGCTCCTCGATGTCCCTGTTACTATTGGGGGGGGGGGTCTATAAAAAAATACCTGGTAGAGTTATTGCCCCCTTCCTATTTCTGACTTCCACTCACACTGACTCAGTAGACAATCCCTCCATGACTTCCTCCTTTTCTGCAGCCGTGACACTATCCCTAATTAGCAATGCCTCACCTCACCTCTTTTGCCTCCCTCTCTGTTCTTCTTGAAACATCTAAAGCCTGGCACGCTCAGCAGCCATTCCTGCTCCTGAGACATCCAAGTCTCTGTAATGGCCACAACACCACAGTTCCATGTATTGATCCACGCTCTAAGCTCATCCGCCTTTTTTATGATACTCCTTGCATTAAAATAGACACATCTCAAACCATCAGGCTAAGTGTATCTTTGCTCTAACATCTGCCTATCCGTCCTCACAAACTCCCAACAAGCTGTCTCTACTCGTACTCCAACCTCCCCATCCTCTGCCTCTTCGCTTCGGTTCCCACCCCCTGCAAATCTAGTTTAAACTCTCCCCAATAGCATTAGCAAACCTCCTCGCCAGGATATTGGTCCCCCTCGGATTCAAGTGCAACCTATCCTTTTTGTACAGGTCACACCTGCCCCAGAAGAGGTCCCAATGATCCAGAAATCTGAATCCCTGCCCCCTGCTCCAATCCCTCAGCCATGCATTTATCTTCCACCTCATTCTATTCCTATACTCACTGTCATGTGGCACAGGCAGTAATCCCAAGATTTCTATCTTTGAGGTCCTGCTTCTCAACTTCCTTCCTAACTCCCTGTATTCTGCTTTCAGGACCTGCACCCTTTTTCTACCTATGTTGTTGGTACCAATATGTATCCCGACCTCTGGCTGCTCACCCTCCCATTTCAGGATATTGTAGATGCACTCAGAAACATCACAAACCCTGGCACCTGGGAGGCAAACTACCATCTTTGTTTCTTTTCCATGCCCACAGAATTGTCCGTCTGTCCCCCTGATTATAGAGTCCCCGATTAATACTGACATCCTCTTCTGTTCCCTAACCTTCTGAGCCACAGGGCCAGACTCGGTGCCAGAGGCACAGCTGCTGTTGCTTCCCCCAGGTAGGTCATACCACCACCCCCAACAACACTCAGAATAGAGTACTTACTGTTCAGGGGCACAGCCACTGCCAGACGCCCTCTCTTCACTCTCCTGAGTTACCCACTCATCTGCCTCCTGAGGCCCCGGGGTGACTACCTGACTGTAGCTCCTCTCTATCGCCTCCTCACTCTCCTTAACAAGCCAAAGGTCATCGAGCTGCAGCTGCAGTTCCTAACTCGGTCTTTAAGGAGGTGCAGCACCATGCACCTGGTGCAGACGTGGCCATCAAGCTAAGAAACTGCACTGCTGTAAAGAGCGCAAAATAACACCATTCTTACCCTCGGCCATTAGTTTCTATAATGAGTCAACCTGTAGCCGGGGAAGTGATGACCCCTCCTGTTAGACTGTTCGGGTAACTTATTTTTAACTTCACTTCTCTTCTAATATTTTTATCTGTGCACTTGTATTGTTACTGTGACACTGTAATTTTCTTTGGGCTTAATAAAATATCTATCTATCTATTTATCTATCAATCTATCTAATAAAGTGGCAGCAGAGTGTATGTTCATGATCTTTGTGATCTTCGTGATGATTGTGGTCTTCTGCTGCTGCAGCCCATCTGCTTCATAGTTTGATGTGTACATTCAGAGATGCTCAACTGCATACCACTGTTGTAATGCATGGTTAGTGTCGTAGTTTACGTCGCAGTTACTGTCATAGTTTCCGATACAGTTACTGTCATAGTTTACAATGCAGTTACTGTCTTAGTTTCCGATACAGTTACTGCTGTAGTTTACGATGAGTGGTCACTTGAGTTCTGTCATAATTACAAAGTAGTTTCTGTTATATTTTCCGACAGTTACTGTTGTAGTTTACGATGAGAGGTTATTTAAGTTACTGTTGTAGTTTCCGATACAGTTACTGTCGTAGTTTATGATGCAGTTACTGTCTTAGTTTCCGATACAGTTACTGTCTTAGTTTCCGATACAGTTACTGCTGTAGTTTACGATGAGTGGTCACTTGAGTTCTGTCATAATTACAAAGTAGTTACTGTTATATTTTCCGATACAGTTACTGTTGTAGTTTACGATGAGAGGTTATTTAAGTTACTGTTGTAGTTTCCGATACAGTTACTGTCGTAGTTTATGATGAGAGGTTATTTAAGTCAGGGGTCCCCAACCTTTTTTGCACTGTGGACCTGTTTATTATTGATAATATTCTTGCGGACCGGCCGACCCGGGGGAGGGGGCGGGTAGGGTTGCCAACGGACAAGAGTAGCTGTCAAATACGTTATGTTTACCCCGAGAAAGACTACCATGAGCATGAAGCCTTGCGCGGGCACCTGTGCGCATGCGTGTACGTGCTGATTTTTTTCTACAAATCGTTTTTGGCGATTCTGTTCGGGGGTGGGTGTTAACGACCGGAATATAGGTGATAAGTGGCTAATACACTCAATTTCGTTTCTAAAAGGGTTTATCTAACAAATTTAATATTAAACACACAGCGCATATTTTCCTCACACGAATATAGCGATAAGTCAATTATCAGGGGAGGACAGGGGAGTTTGAAGTAAGTGTTGAACGAACTTCCAGTAGAAGTGGTAGAGGCAAGTTCGATATTATCTTTTAAAGAAAAATTGGATAGCTATATGGACAGGAAAGGAATGGAGGGTTATGGGCTGAGTGCAGGTCGGTGGGACGAGGTGAGAGTAGCGTTCGGCACGGACTAGAAGGGGAGAGATAGCCCGTTTCCATGCTGTAATTCTTATATGGTTATATAAGTCACTTATAAGTCAATAGCATCATAACATTTTAAGTAATGTTTGGATATTAAACACACAGCACATATTTTCCCCGCATGAACATATAAAATCATTGCAACACGCCAATATCGCTGAATCAATGGGAGCCCTGGGCTTGTTTTCCTACAACAAGATGGTCCTATCGAGGGCTGATGGGAGACAGTGATACTCGAAGGGGGTTCCTTATGTCCAGTCTATTCCGCAATGTAGTTTTCGTTGCATTCATTGCAGAGATATGTTGGAAATGGAAGCAACGTTTTCAGTGCTTTCGTGGCTATCTCAGGATATTCAGCCTTGACTTTGATCCAGAATGCCGGCAGAGATGTTATGTCAAACATACTTTTCAGCCTGCCGTCATTTGCAAGCTGGAGGAGTTGATCTCCTTCCCGCGCTGACATGGATGACGCGTGCATAATGACCTCGCATGCGTTCAAGTTCAATAGTGCGTGACAGGGAATGAGGAAAGGTGCAGCTGAGTCATATCGCCAAATCATATCGTTTCCTTGCGGCCCGATAGCACATGCTTTGTGGACTGGTACCGGTCCGCGGCCCGGTGGTTGGGGACTGCTGATTTAAGTTACTTTTGTAGTTTCCGATACAGTTACTGTTGTAGTTTATGATGCAGTTACTGTCATAGTTTATGATGAGTAGTTATTGGAGTTACTGTGGTAGATTACGATGCATTTACTGTCGTAATTTATGATGCAGTTACTATCATAGGTTCCAATGAGTGGTTATTGGAGTTACTGGCATAGTTTACAAATCAATTACTGTCATAGCTTACGGTACAGTTACTGTCATAGTTTATGATGATGGTTATTTGAGTTACTGTCAGAGTTTACAATGAGTTGTTATTTGAGCTACTGTTGTAGTTTATGATGCAGTTACTGTCTTAGTTTACAATGAGTGGTTATTGGAGTTACTGTTGTAGTTTATGAGTGGTTGTTTAAGTTACTGCCGTAGTTTATGATGTAGTTACTGTTGTAGTTTATGATGCAATTACTGACATAGCTTACGATGCAGTTGCTGTCGTAGTTTATGATGAGTGGTTATTCAAGTTACTGTTGCAGTTCATGATGCAGTACTGTCACAGATTACAATGAGTGGTTATTGGATTACTGTCATAGCTCACGATGAGTGGTTATTTGAGCTACTGTCGTAGTTTAGATAGATAGATAGACATACTTTATTGATCCCGAGGGAAATTGGGTTTCATTACAGCTGCACCAACCAAGATGGAGCATAAATACAGCAATACAAAAACCACAAACAATCAAACAACAATATGCAAACTATGCCAGATGGAAATAAGTCCAGGACCAGCCTTTAGTGATGAGTAGTTGTTTGAGCTACTGTCGTGGTTTATGATGAGTGGTTATTGGAGTTACTGTCGTAGTTTATGATGAGTGGTTATTTGAGTTACTCTCGTAGTTTATGATGAGTGGTTATTTGAGTTACTGTCGTAGTTTATGATGAGTGGTTATTTGAGTTACTGTCGTAGTTTATGATGAGTGGTTATTTGAGTTACTGTCGTAGTTTATGATGAGTGTTTATTTGAGCTACTGTCGCCTTATTGTCAGCTTGAACCATTCTGGCACTGTAAACTGTAGAGAATGGTGCGTGAAAATCGCAAAAGATCTGTAGTTTCTGAGAAACTCGTACCACCCTGTCTGGCACCGGCAATCGTTCTATGGTCAAAGTCACTTAGATCACATTTCCTTCTCATTCTGATGCTTAATTTAAACAATAACTGAACCTCTTGACCATGTCTGCATGCTTTTATGCATTGAGTTGCTGCCAAATGATTGATTGATTAGATGTTTGCTTTAACGAGCAGGTGTACAAATGAACCGAATAAAGTTCCCACTGAATGTATGTTCTTCAGCTTTTTCAGTGACCTGGTTGTGCCTCTATATTTTTTGTTTCAGGACGACAAAGGATCTCAAGTAGAAAGGAATTGTTGAGGGAAAGTGTGACCGACAAGTGGTCAACGCTGTGCTAAGGGAAATGTCATAAAAAAAATCAATCTGAATTGGGTCTTACCTAAACAGAACATGAAAGTAGTGCATGAAGCTGCATTCAAATGAAACATGAGTAACTAAATTTAGGAAGAAAATTTATATCTTAAGAAATTTTGGAACATAGAAGTCAATTTAATGGAAGATCAGAAAACACAAACAAAGCAGCAAGAACAATATACATAAATAGAAATTAAAGGAATAAGCTTAATTTATTCATTTCTCTGTGTAAGAGTATCTATTCCAGAGTTGCGTGTTTTACTTGATTGTGTACAGAATCTTTAGCTATACAGAGCAGTGTCAGTACCATAGCTCTGTTTACCGGAAGATACACAAGTTTTGTGTGTGCGTGTGTGTGCGTGTGTGCGTGGGGCAGGATGCGCATGCACATGCGTGCGTGTGGGGCAGGGTGCGCGTGTGCATGTGCGCACGTGTGTGTGTGGCAGGGTGTGATGCAGGGTGCGTGCGCATGCACATCAGGGTGCACGCATGTGTGTGGCAGGGTATGTGTGTGTGTGTGTGGGGGGCAGGGTGCGCGCGTGTGTGTATGTGGCAGGGTGCACGCGTGTGTGTGTTGCAGGGTGTGAGTCTGTGCGTGTGTGTTGCCAATTCTCTTTCAGTCCTGACTTCAGGTGCTGTATGTGTGAACTTTACATGTTCTCCTTTTAATTGCACAGGTTTCCATCAAGCTCATTGGGTGTCCTCCAATAACCCAAATCCATACTCCATGTGTGTAAGTGGTAAATAAATCGTAAGAGATGTGAGAAATGTAGAAATAATGAAAGGTGAATTGTCCCAAGGGATGGCACTTCTGAGAGTCAACATGGACACATTGGGCCAAAAGATCTCCTTCTGCATCATAATAAGTAATAAGCACGAAAAAGTCTGCAGATGCTGGAAATCCAAAGCAGCACATGCAAGTTGCTGGAGGAACTCAGCAGGTCAGGTGGCATCTACAGGAATGAATAAATAGTCCACGTTTCGAGCTGAGACCCTTCTTCAAGTCTGAGAAGGAAGGGGGAAGATTCCAGAATAAAAAGGTGGGGGGAGGGGAAGGAGGCTAGCTGGAAAGTGATAGGTGAAGCCAGGTGGGTGGGAAAGGTCTAAGGCTGGAGAAGAAGGAATCTGATAGGAGAGGAGAGTTGACCAGAGGGGAAAGGGAAGGAATCTGATAGGAGAGGAGAGTTGACCAGAGGAGAAAGGGAAGGAATCTGATAGGAGAGGAGAGTTGACCAGAGGAGAAAGGGAAGGAGGAAGGGACCCAGGGATTCCTGGCACAAGCAGAGCCCAGAGACCGACATGTCCAAATGGGAATGGAAAGCAGAATTAAAATCTTTAGCCATTGGGAAGTCCTGCTTGCAGCAGATGGCACTGAGGTGCTCAATGAGGTGGTCCCCCAATTTATGGCAGGTCTCACCAATGTAGAGAAGGCTACATCGGGGGCACTGGACATAATTGATGAGCCCAGCAGGCTTGCAGGTCAAGTTTTGCCTCACTGGGAAGGACTGTTTGGGGCCCTGAATGGAGGTGAGGCAGGAGGTACCTGGACAGGTGTCGCACTTTGGCTGCTTGCAGGGATAAGTGCCCGAAGGACAACTGTTCCCCACTATTACTTACACAGTAAGTAAGTAGGTATCAGAGGCATTGTTCAGGGCTCCCTTTTGAACTCATTAAATCAAAAAGTTTCGTCTTCTATTAAAAATGCTACAGGAACTAGTCCAGTGCTGCTGGGTGTCAGGGTTTTTTCAACTGCGTATTCAAAGTGGATTTGCCTTTATGCAAAGATCTGAGTGATGTTCCTTCACCATAGGGATCAGCGCTGAAACTTTTCCCTCCACTCATCATCACTAATGCAGCCGGAAAATCACTTACTTGAGAGTCACTGCCTATGGAGTCATTAGTATTGTGCCAAAGTAGTTGGTAGAAACTGGCTCCTTAAATCTTTCCAGTTCAGTTGCCAAGGTCTGGACTAACATCTGCTGTCATTAGATGAATACAGAGTTGCATCTGGGTGGCCAGTCAGTGGCTGGATGTGAATTGGAGCAGACCTTTTGTCATCTGGTGCCATGCTTGACACTCACCAGCTAGATCTGCAGATTCTACTGTAAATTAATGCAGGGTTTTATAATGGAAAGAGTAGTATGATTTTTAATGTGTAATAATTGAACAATTAAGCTAGGAAAGGGATACCAAAGGGATACATTTTCACCACCCGCTCTCAAATCTTGGATAAACAGAATCAAATAATGAAGAAAGAACATAATCAGTAGGTGTCCCATCAATGAATCCTTTTCCATTGTAGTAGATAAACCAGCATGGAATTCTGATACCTTGCTTTGGATTGAGTCTGAAATCTCTCTGGTACCCCCTGGAAAACAGGAATAAAAATTAAGATCAAAAGTCCACAGAAGTTTTTAAAATGTTGAATAGAACAAATTAATAGTGTTAATTATCTTGGATGCAATACCTTGTGACTCTTAATTTATGACCCTTCACAATCATTGTTGCATCAGGTTTTCCTTCATCTAAGCCAGGGTGGATATTATATATCTCAGCACTCACTCCACCGTAGAACTGACCTGTGTCAGAGCAGAGCAAATTCACGTAACAGCAAAGTGACAAATACGGAAGTGTGGGATGCCAAGAGGGAACAATGCAACTTTTAGTTAATTTTGTTTGTGAGGAAGGTATTCAGATTCCTATGATCAAGAAACTGTTGTTAAACTGCGAGTAAAACAAATATTTGTAAAGATAGTGCAACACACACAAAATGTTGGAGGAACTCAGCAGGTCAGGCAGCATCAATGAAAGTGAATGAACTGTCTATGTTTCAGGCCGAGACCCTTCTTCGGGGCCCTGATGGTGGGTCTTGGTCCCAAATGTTGACTGTTTATTCCTTTCAATAGATGCTGCCTGACCTGCTGAGCTCATTCAGCATTATGAACGAATTGTGTTTCAATACTTGTTTTTAAGCACGGGAATTTGGAAGATTATTGTCAAACAAAAGCCTTAACGCCTTATAGTGTTGCTCAATGTTAAATCAAATGAATATTTCACATACCCAGTAATCCATGGGTCATATTTGAGAGTTGGTGACCCTCAAGTGTGTAAAACCCAAGGAAGTCCCTGTGTAGAGGGTGGTATTTCCAGACACGGTGCAATAAAATAACAAATGTCGCATCGTCTCCAATTGTCACTGTGACATTCTTTTCTTTTGCGATTGAGATTGAGAAGCTGTGAAATAAATGCAACAAATTAGGCTGGGCTTACATTGATATCCTGAGAGGGTGGAAATGAAGTTTTTAATGCTGTCAAATTTAAATAATTTATTTCATCATACCTTTCCCAGAATATACATGAAACGGTGTCACAAGAAAGCATCGTTCATCATCAAGGACCCCAGCATCTGGATCACGCTCTCTGCTCAATATTACCAGCAAGGGGGATGCAGGAGCCTCAGGTCCCACCCCACCAGGGTCAGCCATCAGCCATCAGGCTCCTGAACCAGTGTGGATAACTTCACTCACCTCAATTGATTACACAGCCTATGGGCTCACTCTTAAAGGACTCTACAACTCATGTTCTTGGTATTATTTATTTACTTATTTATTGATTATTTGTTTCGTTTTGCACAATTTGTCATCTTTTGCCTATTAGTTGGTTGTCAGTCTTTGCGTGTCGTTTTTCACTGATTGTATTGTATTGTATTTCTACTGTAAATGCCTGCAAGAGTATGAATCTCAGGACAGTAGATGGTGACTTATAAACACTTTGATAATACATTTACTTTGAACTTTAATAAAAAGGCAATCTATGAAACCCTATTTGATATGTAGATGGTGTATGTTATAATGATTGATTCTTGCTATCATGACAGATTGCTCGGTTATCACTTATGCATCCAAGTCTTCCTTCAATGGACCGCTACTCAGCTTTTACTCTTCTTCATCACAGGCCACTGAGTATGCTGGATCTGATGTCTCCCTGAAGCAATCAAGCCAACGAGCATCCATGAAGTGACAGTTACTAGCAGAGTATTATTAAATAATTTTCTACTGAACCACAAGGCAATTCAGTTGGTCAAAGGTGGAGAGCGGGGACAGAGTTTCAGAGCTTATGCCAAGGTACAGTATCTGATTTCCAAACTCCATTTGCACACTGCCTGGTATGAAGGCTGCAATGCACAAAATTGTACGAAGCTACAGAGGGTTGTAGATTTAACCAATTCCATCATGGACACAAGCCTCCCATCTTCAAGGACATTTTCAAAAGACGATGCCTCAAGAAGGCAGCATCCGTTATGAAAGGCCCTCACCATACAAGGACGTGCCCTCTTCCTCATTGCTAACAACAGGGAGGAGGTACAGGAGCCTGAACACGCACACTCAACATTTTGGGAATAGCTTCTTCCCCTCCAACATCAGATTTCTGAATGGTCCAGCTCACTATTCCTCCTTTGCACTATACATTTTCCTATTGTAACTTGATGAGGGTTTAAAATTCTTGCACTGCACTCCCGCCACAAACAACAAATTTCTTCAAATACGTCACTGATAATAAACTTCATTCAGATTCTCAGTCTGATTCACATCGTTAAAATCCGGGGGGTTGAAGAGACCGGAAATGAATGAGCAAGGATCATTAGGGTTAGAAAAGGAAGCAGAGGTCATAGTTATATGGAAGGACTTGAGAGTGGTACTTTTAAAATTGAAATGTTAGTCAAATTAAACAGTAGGGAGCTGAGCAAAGGTGGTGGAGGTATCCAGCTTTAATAGTAGACATGTAGATGAAAATTTACCAAAGCTGTGAATTGCCTAGTTCAGGCTTCAAATATTGACCCCAGGGATTGTGGAAGAGACCAAAGTCTATAGGCCAACTCTTATTTGCCACAACCCACCGCTTAGTTCCAGTGGAGTTCTCATAGCTGCTACTTAGATATGTTCCTGTAGAATTACTGCTGTTCAGTCTTGTATGTGTGATGTCAACGTTAAATCTTATTAGCACTTTTGTTTTGCCATGCATGTTCTTATTAATATATGTAAATCAAAACTTCAAAAGTTAAATCGAAATAAGTATCTATCAAAGTTGTACAAACTAATTTTTGCTTTGCAAGGAATTTGATAAGAATTAGAACCATGGCTACAGTTTCATTTGTATTGGCATTGTCTATTTTCTAATGAATGTTGCTTTGTTATGGGATAAATTATACCTCTGTTTCGTTATAGATGCTGTTGCTGACCATGGGAAAATCATCTTCTCTTTTCTGTGAAACACTGTGATTGCTTCAGTCGATACTTCAAATTTTATATCCATGTTGCTGTTCATAATTCCAAATCTTCCAAAGTAGGTATTTATTTTCTTGTTGTTTTCTATTTTCTTATCTCCTATCAATTGGCCATTTACCACAAAACCTTCAAGTAAATTTAAGAATGGATTAATTAGTGTTAATCAATTGTGACAATGCTAAATTAAAATTCTGGGAATCATCTTGTCATAAAACTAGATAACTTATTATTTCCCAGAACAGCTGAATTATTTGTAGCTGAGGGAAAAAAAAGTCATGTAATTGGATAGATTATCTAAGGTATGAAAATCACAGCAATAGAATTTCTAAGAACCTCACTTGGAAAATATGCTTTTATTGATGTATGTGACTCACAAATGATAAACCTGCCATGGGGGCATCATTGTAGTGTAGCAGTTAGTGCAAACCTTTTACAGCTCGAAGGGCCGGAAGAGCTTGTTCCATGCTGTATCTCTAAATAAAACTTGGCAGACCTGCAGGGCAGTAGGTGAGGGATCTGGAGGGGGACCACTTTCACTCCATCAGGGCTGAGTACTGTAAGGCACTGCTGGAAAGAGTGGTGGAAGAACACAAGAACACAAGAACATAAGAAATAGGGGCAGGAGTCGGCCATCTGGCCCGTCGAGCCTGCTCTGCCACTCAATAAGATCATGGCTGATCTGGCCATGGACTCATCTCCACCTACCTGCCTTTTCCCCATAACCCTTAATTCCCCTACTATGCAAAAATCTATCCAACCTTGTCTTAAATATATTTACTGAGGTAGCCTCTACTGCTTCATTGAGCA
Source organism: Mobula birostris (assembly GCF_030028105.1). Classification (NCBI taxonomy): domain Eukaryota; kingdom Metazoa; phylum Chordata; class Chondrichthyes; order Myliobatiformes; family Myliobatidae; genus Mobula; species Mobula birostris. The sequence goes on from NC_092385.1 coordinate 77,948,017, forward strand.
AAGAATTCCACAGATTCACCACTCTCTGGGAAAACGAGTTACTCTTCATCTCCATCCTAAATTTACTCCCCTGAATCTTGAGGCTATGTCCCTAGTTCTAGTGTCCCCAACTACCAGTGGAAACAAATTCCCTGCTTCTATCTCATCTATCCCTTTCATAATTTCATATGGTTCTATAAGATCTCATCTCAACCTTCTGAATTCCAGTGAGTACAGTCCCAGGCGACTCATTCTCTGCTCACGGTCTAACCCCCTCATCTCTGGAATCAACCTGGTGAACCTCCCCTGCACCGCCTTCAAAGCCGGTATATCCTTCCTCAAGTATAGAGACCAGAACTGCACACAGTACTCCAGGTGCGGCCTCACCAGTACCCTGTATAGTTGCGGCATAACCACCCTGCCCTTAAATTCAATCCCTCTAGCAATGAAGGCCAACATCCCATTTGCCTTCTTGATAGCCTGCTGCACCTGCAAACCAACCTTTTGTGATTCATGCACAAGCACTCCCAAGTTCCTCTGCACAGCAGCATTCTGCAATCTTTTACCATTTAAACAATAATCTGACCTTTCATTTTTCCTTCCAAAGCGGATGACCCCACATTTACAAACATTGTACTCCATCTGCCGGACCCTTGCCCACTCACTTAACCTATCTATATCTCTCTGCAGACTCTCCATACCCTCAGCACAATTTGCTTTTCCACTCAATTTAGTATCATCAGCAAACTTAGATACACTACACTCAACCCCCTCTTCCAGATCGTTAATGTATATTGTGAACAGTTGCAGGCCCATCACCGACCCCTACGGCCCATCGCTCACCACTGATTGCCAACCAGAGTAACACCCATGTATCCCAACTCCCTGCTTTCTGGTAGTTAACCAATCCTCTGTCCATGCTGATATAAGGGACTCTAACATCATTTAAACACTGGAACAGCACTTTAATCAATTGGACATAGAAGGCTCTGGTCCATGTTCATGATAGGATTAATAAACACGGTTGCCCATGGGTGAACATGCACCTGATGGGCTGAATGGCCTGAATGACTTGGCGATAGTCTGTTCTAGGGATACACACCTAACTGTCTTGCCTCCTTTCCTTTTAGATGTTAATTGATTTGTTATTATATTTCTTGTATTTTTTGCTTTCGTATGAAAAGTAGACAATATTTTCTCTCAATGGAATAATGTACCATAGAACTTCTATCTTAAGTTTCAGTGTGTCCAAAGCATGTTTTTATATAGAAGCAAGACAAAAATAAGAAATGCTTGTGAAGAAAATGCATATGTGACTATTAAAGAGTCTTATGTAAGCTTATAACTGTGTTGCTAAACTCCTGATATATTCTTATAAATTGGGTTGATTTGTTTATAAATCTAGAGCAGTTTGAAAATCTGTAAGGGTAATAAGGAAGGCATATAACTTAGTGAGCTGGCCTTGACGTCCGTGATGCCAGGATTTTGTTTTGGAAATGTGCAAGTACTTCATCAAGTGTCCCTTCATGCTGGATAGTGACTTCAGACATCCAGGGATTAAATGTGAGCAGGAAATAATGAAGCATGTAATACAGGCACCAGTTAATTGTCCAAATGATTTCTACAAAAGAGGAGTTAAGAAAGTAGACAGGGAGAGTTAATTCATAAACATATGAATGGATCAATAGTCAGCAGAAATCCACTCATTGTAATCACCTTATTCCAATCCATTTGTTCTTGCAGAACTTAGCTCTAGAACATTATCAATCTTCAGGCCATGACACACAGTTCGGGAGTTTGTATTTTTTGTGACTGTATGTGTTATTGTAACTATATGTATTCTGTGCTGTGTGTGACTGTATGTGCTGTGTGTGACTGTATGTACTGTGTGTGACTGTATGTGCTGTGTGTGACTGTATGTGCTGTGTGTGACTGTATGTGTTGTGTGTGACTGTATGTACTGTGTGTGACTGTATGTGCTGTGTGTGACTGTATGTACTGTGTGTGACTGTATGTGCTGTGTGTGACTGTATGTGCTGTGTGTGACTGTATGTACTGTGTGTGACTGTATGTGCTGTGTGTGACTGTATGTACTGTGTGTGACTGTATGTGCTGTGTGTGACTGTATGTACTGTGTGTGACTGTATGTGCTGTGTGTGACTGTATGTACTGTGTGTGACTGTATGTGCTGTGTGTGACTGTATGTACTGTGTGTGACTGTATGTGCTGTGTGTGACTGTATGTACTGTGTGTGACTGTATGTGCTGTGTGTGACTGTATGTGTTGTGTGTGACTGTATGTGCTGTGTGTGACTGTATGTGCTGTGTGTGACTGTATGTACTGTGTGTGACTGTATGTGCTGTGTGTGACTGTATGTACTGTGTGTGACTGTATGTGCTGTGTGTGACTGTATGTACTGTGTGTGACTGTATGTACTGTGTGTGACTGTATGTGTTCTGTGCTGTGTGTGACTGTATGTACTGTGTTTTGCACCTTGGTCTCACAGGAATGCTGCTTCATTTAGCTGTATATATGTGTGTGTGTGTGTGTGTGGTTGAACTTGAACTTGAGAACAAATTTGACATTCATAAATGTGACAAGAGATTGGGGTGAAAATGATCAGCTTGTTGAAAATGGCAGAACTCCTTGAAAAGAGTGGGTGAAAATATACATATGGGGTCCTGGCCTTATAAATAGAGACTAAAACTAGTCACAGTGGTTTACCCAAAGTTGGAGCATTCAGCGTCCTGTTCTGGGCACCATGTTTTAGAGTAGATGTGAAACAGCTTGAAATTCAAAACAGATCACAGAAACTCATTCAGGAAAGATTGGAAAAGTTGGGGTTTTTCTCCTTGCCAGAGAGGACGTGAGGGGATTTAAAATATATAAGGATGTCAAGACAGCAAGCAAAGAGAAACCACACCCATTACTGGAGAGATCAAGAATTGGAGGAAATGGAATAAAAGTAATAGGTCAGAAAAATCAAGAGACATGAGGATTTTATTATTATATTTTATTAGGTACCTCCTGTACCTAATTTGGAAACTTCTCTTCCACAATCTCCATCAGCACAGGTGCACCACAAGACCACGTGCTTAGCTTCCTGCTCTTCTTGCTTTATACTTATGACTCTGGCTAAGCACAGCTCCAGTGCCATATTTAAGTTTGCTGATGACACCACTGCCGTAGACCCAATCAAAGGTAGTGATGAAGCAGCATATGGGAAGGGAGATTGAAAATCTGGCTGAGTGGTGCCACAACAACCTTTCACTCAATGTCAGTAAAACCAAGGAGCTGATTATTGTTTCTGGCAGAGGAAACCAGGGGTCCATGAGCCAGTCCTCATTGAAGGATCGGAGGTGGAGAGGGTCAGTAACCTTAAATTATTATTACTGGACCTGGCACCTAAGGACAACAATGAAGAAATCATGGCAGCACCTCTACTTCCTTGGAACTTTGTGAAGATTCAGTATGACAAATAAAACTTTGAGAAAGCTCTATAGATGTGTGGTGGAGAGTATATTGACAGGCTGCATCACAGTCTGGTACGGAAACACCATTGCCCTTGAACAAAAAATCCTTCAAGACGTAGGGGATATGGCCCAGTCCATCATAAGTAAAGCCCTCCCCACCATTCAGCATTGTCACAGGAAAGCAACATCCATTATCAGGGACCCCCACCATCCAGGACAAGCTCTCTTCTCTCTGCTGCCATCAGGAAGAAGGTACTGAAGCCTCAGGACTCACATTACCAGGTTCAGGAACAGTTATCACCCCTCAACCATCAGGCTCTTGAATCAGAGGGGTAACTTCACTCAGCTTCACTCGCCCCATCACTGAACTGTTCCCACATCCTATGGACTCACTTTCAAAAACTCATCATCTCATGTTCTTGATAGTTATTGTTTATTTATTTATTATTATTTCTTTAAAATTTATTTTAGTATTTACATAGTTTGTTGTTTTTTGCACACTGGTTGTCTAACTGTTGGTATGGTCTTTCATTGATTCTATTGTGGTTATTGGATTTATTGAGTATGCCACAAGAAAATACATCTCAGAGTTGTAAGTGGTGACATACACATACTTCGATAATAGATTTACTTTGAACTTTGAACTTTAACTAGCAGGTATACAGGTGTACCTAATAAATTGGCCCCGAGTGTATTTGCTCAAAATATCTGGGCTCTGAAACATAACACCATAGACAGTAACTGAAAATAAAAGTTACAGTGGTAAAGAGAGTGGCTTGGAGGAATGGGACAAGCTGATTTACTCGTACATTTCGGTATAGATTCAACAAGTCAAATGTACTCCTCTTATATTGCAACTACTCTGTGGGAAAATAAACACATAATCAAATTCTGGCTCGATTCGGCTGCGATGCTGAAAAGTGGAAAAGCACCTTAATAAATCAGCAATCTTAATTTTATGTACCAATTCACTGCAGATACCAATTATAATATACGGCATTTCTAATCTTGTTCTTACTTTAACAGCCAAAAATTTGGTAGAGCTGCCAAAAAATATAATTTTACAGGCACTAGTAAGTCAAGGTGCGTTTTGGAATGCTGAAACCTTGGCAGACTTCAGGAGGTGTGCGGTGGAAAGTGCGCTTGCTGACTGAATGCATTGCGGCCTGGCGTGGGAACACCAATGCCTTTGAGCGGAAAATCCTACAAAAGGTAGTGAATTCGGCCCAGTACATCATGAGTAAAAGTTTCCCAACCATTGAGCACATCTAAATGAAACGTTGCCATAGAAAAGCAGCATCCATCATCAAAGATTCTCACCACTCAGGCCAGGCTCTTTTCTCGCTGCTGCCATCAGGTAGAAGGTACTGGTGTCTCAGGACTCAGACCACCAGGTTCAAGAACAGTCACTACCCCCTCAACCATCAGGTTCTTGAACAAAAGGGGATAGCTACACTCATTTAAGGACTCTTTAATCTTGTTATTTCATGCTCATTATTTATTGCTAGTTATTTATATCTGCATTTGCACAGTTTTTGTCCATTGATCCTGTTTACAGTTACTGTTCTACAGATTTGCTAAGTATGCTCACAGAAAAAGAATCTCAGGGTTGTATATGGTGACACGTAAGCACTCTGATAATAAATATTACCTTGAACTTTGAAATGTTACTTTGTAATTCCATAGTTATGTTTCCCTTCCTTGGGATAGGTTAAGACCTACCTGTATAAGGATCTGAGATCAGATTGAGAACCGAACCAGGCTTCCCATCAATGTTGAAACATACAGCATCATTATGGTTGTTGGCGGAAATGATAAAATGAGGATCACTGTCGACTTCAAAAAAATTGTTAGAGGTTTAGAACATTGAAATCATTGCTATTTTTTCATAAAGCAAGATTTAATTCTATGATACTTCAAATTCACATTCTTATAGATGTGAAACAACTTTGAAAGAGTCACTCATTTCCTGCTGCTATCATTCCTGAGTTACAGTTATTAATTCTATGAAGTGCTTAGGAAGACAGGACCTTTACTTAACAGGGGTAATATCTGCCATGGGATCCTAATTCAGAACTCACCTGTTGAGTAACCAGAAACAAGTTTCCAATATTTGAAGGTGGATGAAAAATGGAATTTACTGATCATGAATTTCTTCATTTTGTAATCAATGAATTTAATTATGGATATCCATTGAATGTTGGAAGGAAGACAACAATTAGATATTTTTTGAAAACTGAAGTGCCATAGTAGTTTGTTTCAGGCTGACGTAATTGATACAGTACTTGCAATATCAGAATTAGTTGTGTGAGCACCTCTTACAATATTGAGCCAGGTGGGGGCAGGAACGTTAAGGTGCTGGTAGGGAAATTAATTCACAGTTGCCATTTGCTCATTCAAACAGCCTCTCTCCACACATGAATCGAGAATCTGAGTAGCTGCAACTTTTTTAAAGACTATAATTGATATCAGAGTACACACTGCTGCCTTAGCATATAGCCTCAACAATTTGACTTCTGCAAACACACTCTTTCCAACAAAGTGGAAATCAGTCTTGGTTTATTTTCCATTCCTGCTCCAGTAGTGCTGAAGTTAGTTATTATACTAAGGAATGAATCTAGGATCTTCTGGTCTGTATGGCTTAGTTCACATTGTTTTTGGACAGTAAGGACCTAGAGCAATATTGCCTAATGTTAGTTCACATCAAGTTTATTACTGAACAATTTGTTAACATTTGACTTTGTGTTAAATAGCATAGCCCTTTATTAATTTTTTAAAATTTGAAAATTGCATTGCCAAAGACTAGCATTTCCTTCACCACAATATTCACAATTATGTTGTATTTTTCTGTCCTAAAAAAACATGAACTACTCTAATGAAACAATTTACCCAATGGGCAATCTGAGGTCAAATAAGTTCTAATTGAAAGCATTTTAAAACAGGTGACAATGATCAGTAGATTGTGTGAAAAAATCTAGAACGAGGAGCAGTAAATCAAAGGAAATTAAGATAAAAAATTCTAAACATGAAAGGCATTTAAATCAAAGGAGTCAAATGAGAGAGGCAAAAGGATACCTGAGTATGCTGGGGTGGAGGGAAATGAAATTGTGGATGGCATTGCAAAGTCCTCCTTACAGAGCAAGCAGGTAGAAATTAGAGTTCCCCTAGGCAGAGCAGAATTGAGAAGTAGGATTAAAAAAGGTATAGAGAAGAAGTGGCAGGAGGATTGGAAAAATGAATTAAGGGGCAGGCATTATTTTTCTAGTCACCCACTAGGTAAAAAGGTCTCAGACTGTTACCTTTTAAGTCGTAGAGATATGGTGAAATTAACAAGACTTAGGTTGGGGCATTGTGGGCTAAACTATTATTTAAAGAGAATAGGAAAACCTCCTACTGGATTATGTGACTGTGGTAGTCCAGAGACAGTCCAGCATGTTTTGCTGAGCTGTAATCGATACAAAATTCAAAGAAACATGTTGCTCAAGAGGCTATCTGGCTTAAATTTGTTTTGGTTTTCTACTAAATCTTTGTTTGGCCATCAAGAGAATCAACATCTGATTGAAGAATTTATTATTCAGTTTATATGTGAGACTAGGTTATATTTGAGTTCCTTGAAGTTCTATATTTAATTATACATCCTGTGGAGGGCTGTAATATGCCTAGATGCGTCTAAATGCTGGAGGAAGGACAAGGAGAACAAAAGTAGCTAAAAAGTAGCTAAGGGACGTCCGGAAATTAAGATGTTGTCATGGGTGTCATAGAAAATGTTTTAATGACTGGATGATATTTAGCAATTTTGAGGTGATAAAAAAGGTCAAAAGAAAGCTACATAAGTTATTTCTAGTTTAAAGAATAAATACTATGCAGATATGCTGAAGAATTGTTGTCCATTTACTTTAAAACACATGGACGTAGTGGCAATCTGATTAAATGATTCAAAAGATGGATGGCAGGGATTATTATAAACCCACACATTTTGGAGATGGGTTCAATCTACATGTCTGCTGCAACAGACAACATTTTAGGCAGCTTTTCTTTTTCCAAAAATAATTAGCCATAGGCTGTGTGGATTGTAGTGATTCTTTGTATGTCTACAGGTATGAGCAAGACCAATTCTTGACTGGGTCAGATATCAAAGTTTGATGAGTCCTGGACTGAAGGACTAGGAACAGAGTTTTCCAGAGTATTTTCCCCTACTTGTGCAGAACATTTCTATTGTCTTTTGTCATTCTCAGCTGCAAAAATGGAGGAAAAGAAGAACCTATTTAATCTTGATGCTTACGTCCTAAGGATGCAGCAAGATCACCCAATCTTTTCTTTGTCAGTTTACAAATACAATTTGACACATTTAAACGGTGTGTTAACTTGTGATATGAATTATGAAAAAGCCAAAATTGTATCTTACCATATGTGTAGGAGGGAGCTGTAGAGAATAGAGAAAAATACAGGAATTAATTTTTAACAAGTAACTAAAATATATTAAAACATTTAATCACTGAACTTCACTGTTGCATTTTCTGGGTTTCTGGAATGAGGGACATATACCAGGCATGACAATTACCTGAAAATAATTAATGTGGCTATATTGGGGAGAAAATCTGCTAGCAAGCGCACTTCAACTAACAAAAATCATATTTCCATTTTACTTTATCACCTCTGTAGAAACAACTCCTGATTAGGTATAATGCTTCATAATAATCTTACTATTTTATATGCACTCCTTCTTGGCCAGTTAACTAATTAACAGAACCAACAAACTGTTCTTGGTGTGCTTTTGCTGATCTTTACAGCTAAAATTTGAAGTTTTAATATTGTATGACTTTGAAGTGTATTTATTTTTTAAAGTACCCTTACAAACATGCCACAAACTTTATTTTCCACTCGTGGATAATGCAGGATAATGTAATTGGTGGAAACATAGGCATAATTCACAACCACCTACATTGAGTTGGGGTTCACCTTAACAGGCTGGTCTGACGCGATGACATAATGATTTGAAGTTTTTACTGCACTTTGTGTTCTGTCACAAACGAGAGAAAATCTGCAGATGCAGGAAGTCCAAGCAACAGACAAAATGCTGAAGGAACTCAGCAGGCCTGGTCCTCCAGTCCTGCTGAAGGATCTCTGCCTGAAACGTTGCCTGTTTACTCTTTTCCATAGATATCGCCAGGCCTGCTGAGCTCCTCCAGCACTTTGTGTGTGTTGCTTCATGTTCTGTGTTTGGTTGACAATAAATGAGTTGTTATGGTTTCCTTTAAACTTAAAATGCTTCCTCTGTTTTATTTATGAAAAACGGTAATAATTATTTCATGGTGTATGACTGCAGGGATAATTTCCTTCCCAATATTTCACTTTTTCAACTTGGCAAACTAAGTTTTCAAGTTCACTTTATTTAAGTTACCGACTAAGCATAGAGAGAACTCCTTCAGTGATGTAACTAAATACATTTCTGAAATTCCACCATTGAACTAGCAGTTCTATGAATGAATAAAGAATATGTGCTTCCTGTGGAATACTTCTTTTATTGATCCCTCTGACATGCTGCTCATTTTCTCCACATGCCACCTTTCCCTGGCAGATTCCTGTATACCAGGGCTTCCCAACCTACCTGGGGTCCACAGACCTCTCGCCTAATGGTAGGGGTCTATGGCATAATAAAAGTTGGGAGCCCCAGCCTTACACCTTATCCTGCTCATAAGGTAATATAATATACTCCTTTATACTTCAGTGACTGAGGTGGCAATGACCTAGGTTTCCTTCGCATATTTGATTTGTCCAAGATTCTCTTACAACGATTTCACAGCTTTCCATAAGACAAGGCACAAAATTGGGCCATTACCATCGAGTCTCTTTTACCATTTGAACATGCATGATTTATATTCCCTCATAGCCCCATTTTCCCACCTTCTCCCCATAACCTTTGACACCGTTATTGATTAAGTACCTATCAACCTCCATTTTAAATATACCCAATGACTTGGCCTCCATAGTGCTTTGTGCAATTAATTCCACAGATTCACCATCCTCTAGTTAAAAAAATTCCATGACTTTCAGAAACACTTACGCGCTCTAAGTGCCGGAGGAGCGTATGATCTTTGTGGTTGGGATGATTTCACTGGAAAAAAAAATGTAAAGTTTCACGACACGTGCTTGTAATTTGTATGTAGCCAAAATATTGCTGGAGCCAAGGTTAGCAACGGTTTTGAAGAATTGAATAATTTGTTAATGTATTTATAACCCTCATTATAAAGTCAGCTTCATGGTTTTCAAGTTAGGAAGGATTAAAGCTCTATTCTACAGTGCAAAATGGAAGACAGAAATGACCAGTTGATTAAAAAGAGAATGAGGGATATGGTGAAATGTGATTACTCTGATGGTTTAAATAATTTATTTGCAATGGTGCTGCGTTCGTGATGACTCAAGGCCACCTCAAAAGTGCCACAGTTGTAAAGTAGTATGTCTCTTTCGGCAAAAAAAAACCTGAATTAATGATTGATAACTTAATAGATAAGTGGCTTTCTGAGGCAATCAGACATCAAACTAAATAACATAAATTACAAAGTGAATGGTTCACATGATTGAAGCATTTGTTACACTTTTTTAAACATAAATTGCATGATATATACTTATTTGAAAATAGAATGGGTAAATTGACACCGACTATGCATCTACAGAATCCCTACGGTCATGTAATTGATTACAATTGCCAGGGACCCTGAAAGTGAGGGATTTGTGAAGTAGAATACATTATCTTGTCTCTTTCTAATTCTGATTTTCTGGTTCCATGCCCATCTACTTCTTGAAGCCACTTTATTTCTCTTTTTCTCATGGAGCCGCCAGAATTCTGAGGCATGATACCATAAGCATGATTCCAGACCAAGGTTAATACCAGCAGTACCAAGAATTTTCAGCTTTCCTCTTTAAAACAAAAACTGTGTATTGCACCATTGCAAATAAATTACTTAAGCCGTCAGAGTAATCACATTTCACCATATCCCTCATTCTCCTTTTAATCAACTGGTCATTTCTGTCTTCCATTTTGCACTGTAGAATAGAGCTTTAATCCTTCCTAACTTGAAAACCATGAAGCTGACTTTCCAATGAGAGCTGCTGTTCTTCTAGCAAAGTTACAACAAGCAATTGAGGGAATTCTATCGAGGAAAAAAGTCTCCTGTCTGTCACAGTCCCTTTATTCTCTCTGCCTGCTTCCCTCAGGATACTACTGATGAATAATGCTTATATGTCACCTGGTATTTTGTTGTAAAATATCTTACCAATGTCCCTCAATTCTGATCAGCAGCAACATTGGGCGCAGTTATTTTACAATGCAGAAAATAATAAAACGTTAAATTGTCTCCTATCAATTGTGAATTCATGTTCAACTGGAGTACATTCTTTTGACTGACACTTCAGGGCACTGTTGAGAGAGAATGGTGCGTTCTCAAAGGGGCAGGTCTTTGTTAAAGAGAAGCCGAGGCTCTGCTGGATGCATTGTATCATTCCGAAGAAAAGATAGTACCAAAAAATTTATCTTCCATTAGAAATGCTAAATGATCATCAGTAACTTGCCAGTGCTATAATTAATCAATACTGCATAGAAATAATTTCATGGAGGCGAATGCCCTCTTTCAATGAAATTAATTGATTGAGCTATATTTAATGACATTGTTTAATGCCTTAGACCATAAGACCATAACATACAGGAGCAGAATTAGATCATTTGGCCCATCAAGTCTGTTCTGCAATCTCTCCATGGCTGAGCCATCTGGCCCCTCAGCCCCAATCTCTTGCCTTCTCCTTCATGCCCTAACCAATCAAGAATCTATCAAACTCTACCTTAAATATAAAGACAGGGACTTCACAACTGCTTGTGGCAATGAATTTAACAGATTCACCACTCTCTGGCTAAAGAGATTCCTCCTCATCTCCATTCTAAAAAGACATCCCTCTATTCTGAAGCTGTGTCCTCTGATCCTAGACTTTTCTACCATAGGAAACATCCTCTCCACATCCACTCTAGGAAAGACCTTTCATCATTTGATAGGTTTCAGTTAGATCATCCCTCACTCATCTGAATTCTAATGAATACTTCCCAGAGCCATCAAATGCTCCTCATGTGATAAGATGTTCAATCCTGGAATCATTTTTGTGGACCTCCTTTGGACTCGCTCCAGTTTCAGCACATCTTTTCTAAGATAAGGGACTTAAAACTGCTCACAATACTCCAAGTGGGGCCTCACCAAAACTTTATAAAACCTCAAAAGTACATCCTTGCTTTTATACTCTAGTCCTCGTGAAGTGTATGCTAACATTGCATTTGCCTTCCAAACCATAGACTTAACCTGCAAAATAACCTTCAGGGTATCCCGCACGAGGACTCCTAAGTACCTCAGATTTTCTATTTAGAAAATAGTTAAATCTTTCATTTCTTCTATCAAAGTGCATGACCATACACTTCACAACACTGTATTCCATATGCTATTTCTTTGTTCAGTCTCCTAATCTATCTACATCCTTCCATAGCCTCTCTACTTTCTCAAACCTACCTGCCTCTCTACCTATCTTCATATTGTCTGCAAACTTTGTAACAAAACCATCAATTCCATCATCCAAATCATTGACATAAAACGTAAAAAGAATCGGTCCCAACACAGACCACTGTGGAACACCACTAGTCACTAGCAGCCAACCAGAAAAGGCTCCCTTTATTCCCACTCTTTGTCTCCTGCCAATTGACCACTGCTTTATCCATACTACAATCTTTCCTGTAATACCATAGGCTCTTAGCTTGTTTAACAGCCTCATGTGTGACACATTGTCTATCCTGCTTGTCATTTCTTCAAAGAATTCCAACAGTTTTGGCAGGCAAGGTTTTCCTTTGGGGAAACCATGCTGATTACAGTCTATTTTATCATATGCCTCCAAGTACTCTGGAACCACATCCTTGACAATCAATTCCAACATCTTCTCAACCACTGAGGTTAGGCTAACTGGCCTATAATTTCCTTTCTTCTACTTCTCTTTCTTCTTGAAGAGTGGAATGACAGTTGCAATTTTCCAGTCTTCCAGAACCATTCCAGAATCTTGTGACTCTTAAAAGATCATTACTAATGCCTCCACAATATCTTTAGCTACCTCTTTTTAGAACCCTGGGGTGTACACCATCTGGTCCAGATGACTTATCTACCTTCAAACCTTTCAGTTGCCTATGAATCTTCTTCCTAGTAATGGCAACTTCACACACTTCTGACTCCTGACACTCTGGAACTTTCACCATCCTGCTAGTGCCTTCCATAGTGAAGAATGATACAACCTACTTATTAAATTCATCCGCCATTTCCTTGTCCCCCTTACTACCTTTTCAGCATTGTTTTCCAGTGGTCCAATATCCACTCTCAAAACCCTCTTTTACACTCTAGGTATCTGAAGAAACTTTTGGAAATCCTCTTTAATATTACTGGTTAGCTTACTTTTGTATTCAATCTTTTCCCTCTTAATGTCTTTTTAGTTGCCTTCTGTTGTTTTTTAAAACCTTCCCAATTTTCTAACTTCCCACTAATTATTGTTCTGTTTTCCGCTCTCTCTTTGGTTTTTATGTTGGCTTTACCTTCTCTTATTAGCCTTGGCTGTGTCATCTTGCCTTTAGAATACTTCTTCCTTTTTGGGGATATATATATATCTTATGCCTTCTGAATTGTTTGCAGAAATTTCAGCTAATGCTGCTCTGCCATCATCCGTGCCTGTGTTCTTTTCCAATCAATTTTGGCCAACTCCTCTCTCATGCCTCCGTAATTCCCTTCACTCCATTGTAATACTGATTCATGTGACCTTAGCTTCTTCTCAAAATTCAGGCTGAATTCGGTCACTTGCCCCTAAGGGGTCTTTTACTTCAAGCTCGCTAATAAATTCTGGTTCATTGCACAACACCCCATCCAGAATAACTGATCCTCTAGTAGGCTCAACCATGAGCTACTCTAAAATGCCATCTGGTAGGCACTCTAAAAGTTCCTCCTCCTGGAATCCAGCACCAACCTGATTTTCCCAAACTACCTACATATTGAAGTCCCCCACGAGTATTGTAACATTACTCTTTTGGCATGCATTTTCTATCTCCCATTGTAATTTGTAGACCACACCTTACTACTGTTTGGGGGTCTGTATACAACTCCCATCAGGGTCTTTTTACCTCTGCAGTTCCTTAGCTCTACCCACAATGATTCAACACCTGTGTCACCTCTTTCTAATCACTCAATTTAATTTTTAACCAACAGAGTAACACCACCTCCACTCTCCATCCTGCCTGTCCTTGGACGTTAAGCTCCCAGCTATAATTTTCTTTCAGCCGTGATTCAGTGATGCCTACAACATCATACCTGCCAATCTACAACTGTGCTGCAAGTTCATCTACCTTATTCCATATACTGTGCACATTCAGATACAACACCTTTAGTCCTGTGTTTATCCTTTATGATTTTGTCCACCTTTTACATCGCAACTCATCCCATTGACTGCAGTTTTGCCCTGTCATCAGCATCTCCTTGCTAGAAGTCTCATTATTTTATTTTTAAACCAACTACCTCATCCTCAGCCCTCTCATTCTGTTCCTATTCTCCTCCAAGTTAGTATAAACCCTCCCAAACAACTCTAGCAAATTTCCCCGCAAGGATATTGGTCCCCCTCGGGTTCAGGTGTAACCTATCCCTTTTGTACAGGTCATACCTTCCTCAGAGGAGATGCCACTGATCCATCAATCTGAACCCCTGCCCCCTGCACCAGCTCCTCAGCCACGCATTCACCTGCCCAATCATTCTATTCTTACCCTTACCGGCACGTGGCACAGGCAGCAATCCAGAGATTACTAGATCCAGAGTCTGGATTTAAGATGTTATTTATTTATAAAATTCAATTTTTAACTCTCTTAGAGGGGTGTAAGTTTTGTATCAGAAGAATTATTTCCACTTTTAGGATCTCAGCGGTATTTAATTGATAAATCTTATCTCTGTTTTAATCAAAAATCTTGTCTTTTAGTTAAGTTTAGATATTCCATATGGATCAGAGTCAAGATGGAAAACAATTGCAAAATCATGGGCTAATGAAGATAACTTAAACCAAAGATTACCGTCTTCCAATGGTTTGTCAGCCACAAAGGTGTCATTCTTGTTTTCCTCTGGTTTTGTTACAACCATTGACGTTAGTGGAGTAACAAAGTTGTATTTCAGTGAAAGTTCCAGAATTCTACTTGTTAGATTGTTCTTTTCCTCTCCAGCTGCAGAAACCCTGAATACAACAATTGATAGAAACTATTTTGGTAGCAATTGTCACCCCATGAAATAAATAAAAGCCCTCCCAGGTAAATAACCATTCCTGAAATCATGTAAACTATTTGTGTGTCTTTTGTCTACAGCCAATCAAAATGATTTCAAAATTATTATGAGATATTTTTGTGGCAGTCTCATTGAGAGTATCGACAAAGGGGCATTGAGACTTAATCAAAACATCTATTTTTCAATTGCTATTGAGTTATCAATTATCAATTAAATTAAGGATGATGCAGGATCAGGAGATGTGCTGTAGTTGCATGATGTGGGAGCTGGTGGACCCCACAGTGATTCCTGGTGACCACATCTCTAGCAGGCGTTGGCTGCTCGAGGAACTCAGGCTCAAATTTGATGACCTGGAATCTGAGCTTCAAACATTGCGGCACATCAGGGAGGGGGAGAGTTACCTGGAGTCTCTGTTTCAGGAGGTAGACACCCCCTTTTAGATTAGCTGCAGCAAATTCAGTCTATGGTCAGGGACAAGAGGGTGTGACTATGAGTGAGGTGGGTAGTGGGATCTAAGAGAAAGTGCTGGACGAGCCTCAGCCCTTGAGCTTGTCCAACCGGTCAGAGATTCTTGCTCCCTGTGTGGATGAGGGTGGGGACTGTAGGAAGGATGAGCAACCTAACTCTGGCACCATTCAAGGGGCTGGGGGGGGTAGAGGGGAGAAATGTAGAGGTAATTGTGAATAGTATAGTCAAGGGAATAGACGAAGTTCTCTGTCACAGGGAAAGAGCTTCTCAAAGACTGTGTTGCCTGCTTGGTGCCCAGGTTCAGGACATCTTATCTGACCTACAGAGAAATTTGCAGTGGGAGGGGAAAGCTCCATTTGTTGTGGTCCATGTGGGTACCAATGACACAGGTAGAACGAGGAAAGAGGTTCTGCTGAGGGAATTTCAGCAGCCAGGGACTAAATTAAAAAGCAGAACCAAAAAGGTTCTGGATTACTACCTGAGCCACGTGCAAATGGGCATGGGGTCAAGAAGATTAAGAGTTAAATGCGTGGCTCAGGGATTTGTGTGGGAGAAGTGGGTTTGAATTCACGGGAAATTGGCACCAGTATTGGGGAAGGAGGGAGCTGAACCAATGGGACGGGCTCCACCTGAACTGTGATGGGACCTGGATCCTAGTGAATCACATAACGAGGGCTGTGGATAGGGATTCAAACTAAATAGTAGGGTGTGGATTCAACAGATTAGAGAAGTATGGATAAAGTAAAAGAGAAAAGTGTGGATAAAGATAAAGTAAAGGCAAAAGATAAAAAAAGAGAAAAGTAAGAGTGGAGTGAAGAAAAGTCAAGTGCAAAAGAGTAAAAGATTACTCGATTTTAAAAGCACAATGAGCGTAAGGGCACTTTATCTGAATGCCCATAGTATTCGTAACAAGGTCAGTGATCTTGTGGCACAAATCAGTACAAAGGGGTATGATTTAGTGGCCATTACAGAGATGTGGTTGCAGAGTGGACAGGATTGGGAATTAAATACCCAAGGATATCAGGTAACACAGAAGGATAGGCAGGAAGGTGAGGGAGGTGGGGTAGTGCACTTAATTAAGGATGAGATCAGGGTGATAGTGAAAGATGATGTAAGATCTAAGGAGCAGAATGTTGAATCCATCTGGGTAGAGATTAGCAATAATAAAGGGAAAAAAAATCACTGGTGGGAGTTGCCTATCGGCCACCAGAGAACAACATTACAGTGGCACAGGCAATAAACGGAGAAATATCTGCGGCATGTAAGAATGGAACACCAGTTATCGTGGGGGACTTTAACTTGCACATAGATTGGGTGAATCAAGTTGGTTGAGGCAGTCTTGAGGAGGCCTTCATAGAATGCATCCGTGATAGCTTTCTTGAACAGCATGTTACTGAACCTACAAGGGAACGTGCTACCTTAGATCTGGTCCTGTGCAGTGAGACAGGTAAAATTAGTGATCTTGTAGTCAGGGATCCCCTTGGAAAGAGTGATCACAGTATGACTGAATTTCTCCTACAAATGGAGGGTGCAATAGTTCAATCTAAAACCAGTGTATATTGCCTAAATAGTGGAGACTACAACAGGATGAGAGAGGATAGGGTAGATTGGGAACACAAGTTATATGGTGGGACAGTTGAGGAACGGTGGAAGACTTACAAAGAGATTTTTCATGGTGCTCAACAAAAGTATATTCCAGTTAAAAACAAGGACAGTAAGGGTGGGGAGAGCCAGCCTTGGATAACTAAAGAAATAAACAAAGGCATCAAACAAAAGGCTCGTGCATACAAAGTCACCAAGAGTGGTGGGAAACTGGAAGACTGGGAAAACTTTAAAAAGCAACAAAGAAGCACTAAGCAAGCAAAAGAGAAAGGGAAGCTAGATTATGAAAATAAACTATCACAAAATATAAAAACAGATAGTAAGAGTTTTTGTAATTATATAAAGTGGAAAAGGGTGGCTAAAGTGAGCATAGGTCCCTTGGAGGACAAGAAGTGGGAATTGATATTGGGTAATGAGGAAAGGGCAGAGGTTTTGAATGACTATTTTGTGTCAGTCTTTACAGTGGAGGACACGTCTAACACGCCAAAGAGTGATGATATGGATGTGATGGGAGGTGAGGACCTCGATACAATAGCTATCACTAAGGAAGTAGTGCTGAGCAAACTTGTGGGCCTAAAGGTAGACAAATCCCCTGGCCCTGATGAAATACATCCCAGGGTACTGAAAGAAATGGCAGAAGTTATAGTAGAGGCTTTGGTGATGATTTACCAAAATTCTCTCAACTTTGGGCACATCCTGGTGGATTGAAAGATGGCGAATGTCACACCACTGTTCGAAAAAAGGATGCAGGCAAAAGGCAGGTAACTATAGACCAGTTAGTTTAACATCTGTAGTTGTGAAAATGCTTGAAGCTATCATTAAAGAAGAAATAGCGAGGCATCTGGAAAGAAATGGATCCATCAGGCAGATGCAGCATGGATTCAGCAAAAGCAGGTCCTGTTTGACAAACTTACTGGAGTTCTTTGAGGATATAACAAGGGCAGTGGATAGAGGGGAACAGATGGATGTTATCTACTTAGATTTCCAGAAGGTGTTCAATAAGGTGCCACATAAAAGACGTATCCATAAGATAAGAATGCATGGAGTTGGGGGTAATGTATTAGTATCGATGGAGGATTGGTTAGCTTATAGAAAGCAGAGAGTTGGGATACATCAGTGTTTCTCTGGTTGGCAATCAGTGGTGAGTGGCCTGTCACAGGAGAGGATGCTGGGCCCACAACTGTTCACAATATACATAGAAACATAGAAACATAGAAAATAGGTGCAGGAGTAGGCCATTCGGCCCTTCGAGCCTGCACCGCCATTTATTATGATCATGGCTGAACATCCAACTCAGAACACCGCCCCAGCCTTCCCTCCATACCCCCTGACCCCCGTAGCCACAAGGGCCATATCTAACTCCCTCTTAAATATAGCCAATGAACTGGCCTCAACTGTTTCCTGTGGCAGAGAATTCCACAGATTCACCACTCTCTGTGTGAAGAAGTTTTTCCTAATTTCGGTCGGAAAAGGCTTCCCCTCTATCCTCAAACTGTGACCCCTCGTTCTGGACTTCCCCAACATCGGGAACAATCTTCCTGCATCTAGCCTGTCCAATCCCTTTAGGATCTTATACGTTTCAATCAGATCCCCCCTCAATCTTCTAAATTCCAACGAGTACAAGCCCAGTTCATCCATTCTTTCTTCATATGAAAGTCCTGCCATCCCAGGAATCAATCTGGTGAACCTTCTCTGTACTCCCTCTATGGCAAGGATGTCTTTCCTCAGATTAGGGGACCAAAACTGCACACAATACTCCAGGTGCGGTCTCACCAAGGCCTTGTACAACTGCAGTAGTACCTCCCTGCTCCTGTACTCAAATCCTCTCGCTATAAATGCCAGCATACCATTCGCCTTTTTCACCGCCTGCTGTACCTGCATGCCCACTTTCAATGACTGGTGTATAATGACACCCAGGTCTCGTTGCACCTCCCCTTTTCCTAATCGGCCACCATTCAGATAATAATCTGTTTTCCTATTTTTGCCACCAAAGTGGATAACTTCACATTTATCCACATTAAATTGCATCTGCCATGAATTTGCCCACTCACCCAACCTATCCAAGTCACCCTGCATCCTCTTAGCATCCTCCTCACAGCTAACACTGCCACCCAGCTTCGTGTCATCCGCAAACTTGGAGATGCTGCATTTAATTCCCTCATCTAAGTCATTAATATATATTGTAAACAACTGGGGTCCCAGCACTGAGCCTTGCGGTACCCCACTAGTCACCACCTGCCATTCTGAAAAGGTCCCGTTTATTCCCACTCTTTGCTTCCTGTCTGCTAACCAACTCTCCACCCACACCAATACCTTACCCCCAATACCATGTGCTTTAAGTTTGCACACTAATCTCCTGTGTGGGACCTTGTCAAAAGCCTTCTGAAAATCCAAATATACCACATGCACTGGTTCTCCCCTATCTACTCTACTAGTTACATCCTCAAAAAATTCTATGAGATTCGTCAGACATGATTTTCCTTTCACAAATCCATGCTGACTTTGTCCGATCATTTCACCACTTTCCAAATGTGCTGTTATCACATCTTTGATAACTGACTCCAGCCGTTTCCCCACCACCGACGTTAGGCTAACCGGTCTATAATTCCCCGGTTTCTCTCTCCCTCCTTTTTTAAAAAGTGGAGTTACATTAGCCACCCTCCAATCCTCAGGAACTAGTCCAGAATCTAACGAGTTTTGAAAAATTATCACTAATGCATCCACTATTTCTTGGGCTACTTCCTTAAGCACCCTGGGATGCAGACCATACATTAACAATCTGGAAGAGGGGACTGAGTGTAGTGTAGCTAAGTTTGCTGTTGACACTAAACTGAGTGGAAAAGCAAATTGTGCAGAAGATACGCAAAGTCTGCAGAGAGATGTAGATAGGTTAATTAAGTGGACAAGGGTTTGGCATATGGAGTACAATGTTGGCAAATGTGAGGCCATCCACCTTGGAAGGAAAAATAGCTGGTCGGATTATTATTTAAATGGTGAAAAATTGCAGCATGCTGTTGTGCAGAGGGACTTGGGAGTGCTTGTGCATGAATCACAAAAGGCTGGTTTGCAGGTGCAGCAGGCTATCAAGAAGGCAAATGGGATGTTGGCCTTTGTTGCTAGAGGGATTGAAATTATGAGCAGGGAGGTTACGCTGCAATGGTACAGGGTACTGGTGAGGCTGTACCTGGAGTACTGTGTGCAGTTCTGGTCTCTATACTTGAGGAAGGATATACTGGTTTTGGAGGCGGTGCAGGGGAGGTTCACCAGGTTGATTCCAGAGATGAGGGGGTTAGTCTATGAGGAGAGATTGAGTCGCCCGGGACTGTACTCGCTGGAATTCAAAAGCAAGAGGGGAGATCTTATAGAAACATATAAAATAATGAAAGGGATAGATAAAATAGAGGCAGGAAAGTTGTTTCCACTGGTTGGTGAGACTAGAACTAGGGGTCATAGCCTCAAGATTCAGGAGAGTAGATTTAGGTTGGAGATGAGGAGGAAGTGCTTTTCCTAGAGAGTGGTGAATCTGTGGAATTCTCTGCCCAATGAAACTGTGGAGGCTACCCCAGTAAATATATTTAAGACAAGGTTGGATAGATTTTTACATAGTAGGGGAATTATGGGTTATGGGCAAAAGGCAGGTAGGTGGAGATGATTTCATGGTCAGATCAGCCATGATCTTACTGAATAGCGGAACAGGCTCGGTGGGCCAGATGGCCTACTCCTGCTCCTATTTTTATGTTTTGCATTGTGTTTTGATATTGCACTTTTACAGAAAGAAAACTCTTGTTATATTACCGCTGCTCTAGGAGTTGTTGTATGGTCAGGTAAGCCCATAGACGCTCAGTAAAGTCACCAAAAATATATTGCTGTTGTTGAATAATATTCTCAGCCTCTGAGATGTTCACACCAGCTTTAAAAGTCAGGTTTTCAGAGGCCTGTTGGAGAATTAGGAAAGAAACTAAATCTTATAAAGATCAGGAAAGTAAATTAAACTTTTATCTTTGTTCCATGGCGTGAACTCAATTTACAAGTCACTTTAAAATAATGCAGTTATGTTATACAGTTCTTAATTACTTGTGAAGTAAAAAAGCATGTAACATATTTATGCCTATATAATAATCAATAGAACATGTTCAATACATAATGCCATCAGAGGGTATTTGGGTCATACTTTGTACTGTTATGAAGTTTGTAACTGGTTTGGGTAATGTTTATTCCTTAATCAATGCTACCAAGGCAGCTCATTAGAATGATTATCCTAATTGATTTTGAACCTCTGCAAATTGGTTGCTACATTTACTTGTAAAATACCACCAACTATTTCAATACTGTGTGAAACAATTTGTCGCATCCTGACAAAGATTATAATCCAGTCAGGAATATGCTACCTGAATTTATGATGCCCAAAGTGCACTGTCAGTGATGGCAATGGAGCCTGATACGATAGAGGGTTTCAGATGAGTATGCAGAGAATGAAGGGAAATGGACCATGGTACAAGCAGAAAGGATTAGGTGTCATTTGCTTAATTAGCTTGGCACAACATCATGGCTGAAGGATGTGTACCTGTGCTGTGCTTTCTATATTTATTAATCACAGAATAGGATAAATACTGCAGTATCGTTTTCAGCATCTTGGAGATGTGGGCAAGGATAGATGCCAGGCAAACTTACGGCCGATACAGTAAGATTCTGGTTGAAGAATCCATCACGTTCATATTTTAACTGTAAGTAGAAAATTATTAAAAAGCAAATGGGTGCAAAATATATATAAAAATTGAGGAGGCTGTGGAAAAATGAGCCACCACAGGTATAATGAGTTAATTAACATGTAGTACTATAACACTGCATTTTATCATTCAATTATGTCAATAAATCAATTAGCATAACCAATAATACTTACTGTTTTAGCATTGATCTCTGCTGTGAGTAATTGTAAACTATTGTCTGAAATCTTGCCAGCCACTACAATTTCTGACCCATCAAAATGCTGTCTGAAACTGGCCTGAGTTAAATCAGAAATGCCATTTTCTGGGTATTGCAATTCGATATCTAAAAGCAAGGGATTTGCCACTTCCTCATAGAATCCCTGTGAAAAAGAAACATTTAAGAAGTTTGGTTTACTCCACAATTATGCAATCATTGAGATGTTAATCTGGAGGTTCCACTTATGCACACTCAAAGGTCAGACCACATCTCAAACTAGTTCTTCCTGACTTGAGGAGTTGCAACATTTTAGTAATTGATTTGAACTCTTTCAAGCAAGTTACTTCCATAGCAATGGTATATAACTGAGAGTTAAAGGACTGCAGTATCCAATATCTATATTCTACAATGCGTTATTATTCCCTGCCCTTCTGTTATGACATCATTAAAGTAAACCCCAAGCTCTGAAATATCCCTCAAAGTCTCACTCCCAACATCATAGAATGAAAAATGAAAGCCTTTTCAATCCAACTCCAGCCTCAATGTTCTGACCTTGACCTCTGTCCTCCCATCCACACTCTCCTCAGATCATGAATACCTTGACTCAATGCCCGCCCACTTGTTCTGAGTCACTCCCTGAATATTCCTACTGTACTATTCCTCGGCCTTTTTTAACAACTCTTCTCTAATCCTATTTACACCATTCCTTGGCCTTTTTAACACCTCTTCTCTAATCCTATTCCCCATCTCCTTGGTTCCCAGCACGAGAGAAGGGAAGATCTCTTCAGGCCTCGAGTTTGTTGCAAGGGGCCATGCAAAGACAAGGCCAGCATTCTCTTCTTTGGGTTTCACTTCTTTAAACTGTGCTTCTGAACTCAGAATTCAGTTCCAATGTCATCAGTAAGAGTCTATCTGTACATCCTCCCTGTGGAATGTGTGGGATTTCTCTGGGTGCCCTGGTTTCCCTCCGTAGCCCAAAGACGTACAAGTTAGTAGATTAATTTGTCATTGTAAATTGTCCCGTGATTAAACTAGGGTTAAGCTGGGAGGGTTCTGAATGGGCGGCCTATTCTGTGCTGTATCTCAATAAATAAACAACCAACTGGGAATTACCAAACTCACAGTTTACTGGTTCACTGCCCAATTTTAGAAGTGATTTCTTATCACTGTAATACGTACTGTTGTACATACCCTCCCCACCAATTGACATGGAGTTTCCCCATTTAAACTTTAATTTAACCAACACATATCAAAGTTGCTGGTGAATGCAGCAGGCCAGGCAGCATCTCTAGGAAGAGGTACTTTAATTTGAGTGTTTTTATGATGCAGTCCTAACTCTCAGTTCTACTTGGAGTGCTCTGGTTGGCTTGAGGATTAAGGGAGGAGGCATATAGAATCCCAGATGCAGATGAGGAGGAAGAATACCCTATACTTAGAGGGAAATAGGAGACAATCTTATTCCCTTGTTCCCATCCTCTGTAAAATTGCCTCACGCTCTCCTCTTGTACTTTGAATATCAGTGGAATCGGGCAAACTGTCACAAAATATATCTGGTTTGCTTTCACAGCAACAGACATAGGAAGTATTCCTTTAAACACTTTATTAAGCTTAATATCCGATACCTCAGGTGGAAATATAATTGGATTAATTAACCTTAATGTCATTGACTGCTCTTAGTAGAGACTCAAATCTATAAGTTACCAGTTATTACAGTATTTAATACTTTTCTGTGTATGTTTATCTCCAGAAGTCTGGGAAAGAAAGAAGCTTCCTCACTATAACTTTACCAGAAATGTATTGGAAATCTGGTTCATGAGCTTGGAATATGTTTTTTCATGAGTGTGGAATATGTTTTTTGCTGCGAAGGTGAGACAGCTCTGAAGAAAATCTGGGCCACAATAGGTGAACCAATATCTATAAACATCTAATATTCACTTCACCTGGAGCTGCAGGGGAGCATCCGAGTCCTCATAAATCCGCCGTGCTATGCCATTATTATCCAGAGCCAATTTCTCCAGAAAGCTGAACTTAACATCATAACCAAAGCCAAGGGCATATACATTATATCTATCCTTTATAGCACTTTTAACATTTTGCTGAATTTTTGATGGGTTTGACTCTCCTACAATAGAAACAAACACAAATAATTTCTTTCACATTCATCTTCATTTAACCATTTCCAATAAGCAGGCAATACCTTAATTATTTAGCTCAGCAATGTCAGCAGCTAGAGTTATCAAATAATCACATGAACATATTTTCAAGATTTAGAAAATTGCCTATATATTTAACCCTTCAATGGTTCAAAAGGTTCAAATGTTTATTTATTATCATTGTATGTTTGCAGTACACAACTCTGAGATTCTTCTTCTCCAGATAGCCACAACACAAATAAATACCATGGAAGTCAGTCAGAGAGAAACAACGAACTCACCAATACAGCCGTCAACCCCCCCAAAGCCCCTCCCCTGCAAGAAATGTGATAACATCGACCCCAAAATCTCCTCTCCCCGCACAAAGAAGAATGAGAAAGAATGGCAAAAACACAGAATATAAAAACCAAAAAAAGTCTATAGTCCGCAGTCCAAAAGCCACATGCAGAAACCTCAGTAACATTCAGCAGCATTATTGAAAGAGAGTGACCAGGCACAGGCACAAAAAAGTCTATAGTCCACAGTCCAAGAGCCACACGCAGAAAGCTCGGTAACATTATTGAAAGGAATGCCCAGGCACAGCAAGAGGCCACGCTGGCGTCCTCTTCAGCAGCAGAGCGATCCCACCAGCTGTCGGCACTTGCTCTCCAGATCCGCCTTGATGTTTCAATCTTCCTCGGCACTTTAATTGGTGAATAATCGAAGCTTTAATAGGTGAAATGGAGTCAAACATCAGCTCATGTCCTGTCTCGTAGTTTCTTCACCTCAAAGCTTGCTTCCTGGAATCTTCTTGGAGACAGCAAAGTACTGGATCACTCAATTGATCTCCAAACTGGAAATTGCAGGCTCTAGCAATTGTAGATACACATTCAAGATGAAAACCAAATGTAAAAGAAGTGAAATAAATGGTTTTGTGACTTATCCAGAAGATGTCGACCAAAGGAACATTGCTTGCAGGTGCCATCTTGTCCAGAAGTTCCAGCACGTTGGTAAAGTAACACTATCCATCAGTAGCCCTCATTCAATTATGATATTTCAGGATTGCAGCAATTAATGATAAAGGGTAGGGGTGACTTAATTTTATTGTAACAGTGAAAGTGATTTTATCAATCCAAAGCTAGCTTGTTAAATCTAAACAAAGCAAATTATGAAGGTATAAGGCATGTATTTGCTACTGTAGATTGGAAATCTCATTAAATAGGTAAGGCAAGATCTCGACATAGTGGCTCAGATGGGTACAGCTAGTGAAACTGCTGCCTCGCAGCCCCAACAACCCTGGTTCAATCCAGATCTCTGGTACCGTCTGTGTGGAGTTTACACGTTCTTTCAGGGACTAACTGAGGCATTCTGATGTCCACTCTCACTCCAAAAACCGGTGAGTTGGTAGATAATTAGTCACTGTAAAATGCCTGAAGCATCCAGACAAGTTGATTGAATACGTAGGCTCGTTAGTCTGGGGGTATTATCCTTGCTTAGGGGGTAAGAGGTCCCAGGTTCAAATCCTGAATGAGCCCACTTTCATCTGAGCAGGTTGATGAACTGGCATGGAGGGACAAATAAAAAAGGAAAGAGACTGCCCACGTTTCAGGTTGAGAGGGAAGCAGGAAAGTCAGTGAAAGGAATTACGTTTCTAAAACTTTGTCACTCTGGTGGTTAGCGTTATGCTATACAGTGCCAGCGACCATAGTTCAATTCCTGCAGCTGTTAAGGAGTTTAGCAGTTCTCCCTGTGACTGTATGTGTTTCCCCCGGGTGCTCCAGTTTCCTCCCACATTCCAAAAGACTCGTGGCTGATTAGAGTAATCATTCACATGGGTGCAGTTGGGTGGTGTGGGCTTCTTGGGCCACAAGGACTTGTTACTGTGCTGTACTTCTAAATAAAATCAAGTAATTGAAAAATAAAATAAGCTCAGGGATATCTACAAAAACGTGTGGAGTATATAATCATCTTGGGTAGGGTGGTGTAAAAATGGATATCTGATGGTCAGAATGAACTCCGTGCACCAAAGGACCTGTTTCTATAGGCTATTTCTCAATGACCCAATGACAAAAATCAAGCCTACGTTTATTTTCTTTCAAGATACTGCGTGGAATAGACCCTTCCAACCCGATAAGCCACGCCACTCCCTGACAACCCCCAATTTAAACCTACCCTGATCATGGGATAATTTACAATTGCCAATTAACATACTCAGTACTCTTTGGACGGTGGGAAGGAAGCAGAGCACTCAGAGAAAACCCACGTACTCCATGGGGAGGACATACAGACTCGTCAAAGAGGATGTCAGGATTGAATTCCAAACCCCTATGCCCCTAGACGTGATAGCATCATGATAACTACTACGGTACCATGCTGTCATTCCTGGGTTGTGCTAATGTTCAACTGTGGATGTAAGAAACTGAGAATTAACTTCCATAAAATTTAGACACTTTGTATTAGAACAGAGGATTCCTCCTATTGATTCATATTTGTAATGTGGACTGTCCTTTCAGTTTTGTCACTTTTGAATGGAACAATAACATTTTATTTCTATTTTCTCTTTTATTATCAGAAGCTGCTTAAAAATTGTCACAGAGTTCTCCATCAGCAAAAAGTGAGGCCTTAGAACACAAGTGATGACTTTCCCAGGTTTGTACTTCAAAGTTCAAAGTAAATTTGTTATCAAAGTGTGTAAATATCACCATATACAGCTCTGATAGTCATTTTCTCACAGGCATTTGTAGTAAAGTAAATAAATTAAATAGAATTAATGAAAAACTATCCACAAAGTCTGACAACCAACCAACCTGCAAAAGAAGACAAACTGTGCAAATACAATAAAACAGATATTAATAATAAATAAATAAATGAACATACAAATAAATAAATAAAGAGGACATTGAAAGACTTTGGAACATAAACAAGACTTTAAGACCATGAGACCATAAGACCATAAGACATAGGAGCAGAATTAGGCCATGTGGCCCATCAAGTCTGCTCTGCCATTCAATCACGACTGATCCTTTTTTTGCCCTCATCAACCCCATTCCCTGGTTCTCCACCTTCTCCCCATAACCTTTGATGCCATGTCTAATCAAGAACCTATCAATCTCTGCCTTAAATACATCCAACGACCTGGCCTCCACAGCTGCCTGTGGCAACACATTCCACAAATTCACAAACCTCTGGCTCAAGAAATTTCTCCACATCTATGTTTTAAATGGACACCCCTCTATTCTGAGCCTGTGCCCTCTTGTCCTAGACACCCCCCCATGGGAAACATCCTTTCCAGATCTACTCTGTTTCAGTCTTTCAACATTCAAAAGATTTCAATGAGATCCCCCCTCATCCTTCTGAGAGCCATCAAACATTCCTCATATGATAACCCTTTCGTTCCCAGAACTTGTGATGCGACGACAACGATGACGACAACGATGCTTGCATCCTTGTGAACTGCCTCTGAACCCTCTGCAATGCCAGCTCATCTTTTCTAGGATGAGGAGCCCAAAACTGTTCACAGTACTCAAGGTGAGGCCTCAC
Source organism: Mobula birostris (assembly GCF_030028105.1). NCBI lineage: Eukaryota > Metazoa > Chordata > Chondrichthyes > Myliobatiformes > Myliobatidae > Mobula > Mobula birostris. Next base: position 77,975,458 of record NC_092385.1, read on the forward strand.
CAGTGTCTTATAAAGCCTCAGCATCACAACCTTGTTCTTGTATTCTCGACCTTTTGAAATGAATGGTAACATTGCATTTGGCTTCCTCACCACCAACTCTACCTGCAAGTTAACCACTAGTCACTGGCAGCCAACCAGACAACGATCCTTTTATTCCCACTCACTGCCTCCTACTAATCAGCCAATGCACTAACCATGTTAGTAACTTTCCTGAAATACCATGGGCTCCTAACTTGGTAAGCAGCCTCATGTGTGGCACCTTGTCAAAGGCCTTCTGAAAATCCAAATATACAACATCCACTCCGCTTTATCCATCCTACTTGTTATGTCCTCAAAGAATCCCAGCAGGTTTGTCAAGCTAGATTTTTTCCTTAACCTCATCTTTAACAATTGACTCCAACATCTTCCCAACCACTGAGGTCAGGCTAACTGGTCTATAATTTTCTTTCTGTTGCCTTCCTCCTTTCTTAAAGAGTGGAGTGACATTTGCAATTTTCCAGTCCTCTGGCACTAAGCCAGACTCCAATGGTTTTTGAAAGATCATTGCTAATGCCACCACAATCTCTAATGCTACCTCTTTCAGAACCCTAGGGTGCAGTTCATCTGGTCTGAGTGACTTATGTACCCTTAGGTCTTTCAGCTTTTTGAGCACCTTCTCCCTTGTAATAGTAACTGCACTCACTTCTCTTCCTTCACATACTAGAACATCTGGCACACTACTAGTGTCTTCCACAGTGAAGACTGATGCAAAATACACATTTAGTTCATCTGCCATCTCCTTGTCCCCAGTATTATTTCTCCAGCCTCATTTTCTAGCGGTCCTATATCCACTCTCATCTCTCTTTTATTTTTATATACTTGAAAAAACTTTTACTATCCACTTTAATATTGTATGCTAGCTTGCTTTCATATTTCATCTTTTCTCTTCTAATGATTCCTTTAGTTGCTCTCTGTAGGTTTTTAAAAGCTCGCCAATCCTCACTCTTCCTGCTGATTTTTGCCTTGTTGTATGCCCTCTCTTTTTGCCGCTTACATTAGCTTTGACTTCCCTTTTCAGCTACAGTTGTACAAATTTGCCATTTGAGTATCTCTTCATTTTCGGAATACATCTATCCTGCACCTTCCTCATTTTCCCGGAAACTCACGCCATTGCTGCTCTGCTGTCATCCCTGCCAGCATTTCCTTCAAATGTACTTTGGCCAACTTCTCTCTTATACCACTGTAATTTACTTTAATAAACTGAAATACTGCTACATCAGACTCTACTTTCTTCCTATCAAATTCAAGTTGAACTCAATCATATTGTAATCACTGGTTCCTAAGGGCTCTTTTACTTTAAGCTCCTCAATTGCCTCCGGTTCATTACATAACGCCTAACTCAGCGTAGTTGATCCCCTAGTAGGCACGATGACATACTGGTCTAAAAAGCCATCTCATAGGCATTCAACAAATAGATCGCTTGAGATCTATTACCAACCAATAATAGATACTGTTATGTCCCTCCTCCTGCTGTGAAATGGGGACACCTCTTTTTCCCTTATTAGGGAGAGAGAGAGGCTGTGGTGTGTCAAATTACTAGGTGAACAAGTAGTCTTTGGGGTACTGTAAGTCTGTGTCTTTATTGATGCGTTGCTGCACACTTGATTGCTCGGTGGGGGTCGCCGATGCTTTTTGCTGGTGGGGGAGGGGGGTTGTTGCCTTGTTGCTGCTTGTGTGTGGGAGGGGGAGCTGGGGGGGCTTTGGGGTTCTAACGTTTAACTGTCATTCATTCTTTGGGGCATTCCGCTGTTTTCGTGGATGTTTGCAAAGAAAAGGAATTTCAGGATGTATTTTGTATACATTTCTCTGATATTAAATGTACCTGTTGAACCTGTTGAACCTGATTTTCCCAATCTAACTGCATGTTAAAATCTCCCATGACTATTGTAATATTGCCCTTTTGACACACCTTTTTCTATTTCCTGTTGTAATCTGTTGTCCACATCCCACCTACTGTTGGGAGGCCATCAGGGTCCTTTTACCCTTGCAGTTTCTTAACTCAACTCACAAGGATTCAACATCATCCAGTCCTATGTCACATCCTTCTACTGATTTGATGCCATTCTTTACCAGCAGAGCCACAACATCCCCTCTGCCTACCTTCCCATCCCTCTGATATAACGTGTAACCTTGGACATCCAGCTCCCAACTACAACCATCCTTCAGCCATGATTCAGTGATGGCCACAACATCATACCTAACAATCTGTAACAGTGCAACAAGATCATCCACCTCACTTCTTATACTCTGTGCATGGAGATATAACACTTTGAGTGCTGTATTTACTACCCTTTTTGATTCTGCATCCCTAATGCACTGGTACTCACCCTGCTGGCTGCAATTATGTCCTATCATCTGTCTGTCCTTCCCGACAGACTGATTGCACGCTATCTTTGCTTTTTTACGATCCGTCCTATCCTAACTCCCCTCATTCTAGTTCCCACTCTCCTGCCAAATTCGTTTAAACCCTCAACAACACCTCTAAACAAACCTGCCCGCAAGAATATTGGCCCTCCTCAGGTTCTGGTATGTCATACCTCCCTCAGAAGAGATCCCAATGATCCAAGAACCTGAAGCCTTGCCCCCTGCACCAGCTTCTCAGCCACACATTTATCTGCCAGATCATCCTGTTTCTACCCTCACTAGGTATATATTGTCCTGATAGTAATATCTACAACTGGTGTCACCCCAAAGACACTACACAAGAGCATTAAACAATTAGGGCCACACAGTAAATCTTCAGAAAGCCACTAGATTAGTGCGAAAGCTCTTTAGCAATCGACAGGTGAGTGTGCTTGGCTATGCCCGCATCTCAGGTTTAACCTGCTTAAGCTGAGAAAAGATGCAAACAAAAGAATACTGACAGCATGAGGTGGGAGAGCTTGACCGTGAGTTCATAGGGTGTGGAAGCACTGTCATTTGTGCTATTCCGTTTTGAGTTCAAGTTTACGGAGATAAACATTTGAAAAGAGAGAGAGAAAGTGCATTTATTTTACTTACCAGTATTTGGATCCCCATCAGTTAACAAAATAATCATGGAGACGCTTCTCTCAGGCAGCTGCTTTTTCTGATGAGCCCTGTCCAGAAGCCTAACTGCCTCCAGCATGGGATCGTTTATGTTTGTTGCTGCAACATAATATCACTTGAGTCTCTTAAAATCATGCATTGAAATTTATCTGCATTTGCCATACTACCAACGTCACAGCTATCAAAGCATCAGTAACATTTCTGGGCAAAGACCAGTAAGATAACTCTTGTTGCACTTTCCACAGATGCTGTATAGTTTGCTGAGTACATCCAGCATTTTCTGCTTTTCTGAAATCGAGTGCTGCTAATGAACTCCTTAATTAGCCATTTGAAATAATTAGTTCTTCATATTTGTCAAATATATCTATTGCTAGAGTAGGTCATTTCATGAAAAGCAAGGCCAATAATTGCAGGGCACATAATTAAATATATTAATATATATTTTGAATATTCCCAGTGCAAAAGAGAAGAGAGCATTGCATTATTGATCAAGGAGACTTGCACTGTAGTAATAAAGGAGATAGTATTAGAAGACATTTCAAACGAGGCAGTATGACTAAATCTGAGAAATTTTAAAAAAGAGGTGATCATTTTGCTGGGATTATATTACAGGAATTCTGACATTTAGGGTGAGAGATAGGGGAGTGGATGTTTCGATAAATTATGGCGAGGTGTGAAAGGAAAGGGTTGTAATATCAGGGTATTTCAATTTCTCCAAAATTAACAGGGTTTGTCCAAGTGTGAAAGAATTAGACCAAAATGGAGCTTTTGTTTCAGTCTATAGATTTCCCTACTAGCGATGGGGAAGTGCTAGCCTTAACCCCGAGGAAAAGAACCTGAGGCACGTGAATGAAGTGCCTGGGTGCAGGTAATTCAAGGATAGTGACCATAAGACCATAAGACCATAAGACAAAGGAGCAGAAGTCAGCCATTCGGCCCATCGAATCTGCTCCACCATTTTATCATGAGCTGATACATTCTCCCATTTAGTCCCACTCCCCCGCCTTCTCACCATAACCTTTGATGCCCTGGCTACTCAGATACCTATCAATCTCTGCCTTAAATACACCCAATGACTTGGCCTCCACTGCTGCCCGTGGCAACAAATTCCATAGATTCACCACCCTCTGGCTAAAAACATTTCTGCATATTTCTGTTCTGAATGGGCGCCCTTCAATCCTTAAATCATGCCCTCTAGTACTAGACTCCCCCATCATGGGAAACAATTTTGCCATATCCACTCTGTCCATGCCTTTCAACATTCAAAATGTTTCTATGAGGTCCCCTCTAATTCTTCTAAACTCCAAGGAATACAGTCCAAGAGCGGACAAACGTTCCTCATATGTTAACCCTCTCATTCCCGGAATCATTCTAGTGAATCTTCTCTGTACCCTTTCCAATGTCAGCACATCCTTTCTTAAATAAGGAGACAAAAACTGCCCACAGTACTCCAAGTGAGATCTCACCAGCGCCTTATAGAGCCTCAACATCACATCCCCGCTCCTATTCTCCATTCCTCTAGAAATGAATGCCAACATTGTATTCGCCTTCTTCACCACTGACTCAACCTGGAGGTTAACCTTAAGAGTATCCTGTATGAGGACTCCCAAGTCCCGTTGCATCTCAGAACTTTGAATTTTCTCCCCATTTAAATAATAATCTGCCCGTTTATTTCTTCTGCCAAAGTGCTTAACCATACACTTTCCAACATTGTATTTCATTTGCCACTTCTTTGCCCATTCTTCCAATCTATCCAAGTATCTCTGCAGACTCTCTGTTTCCTCAGCACTACCGGCCCCTCCACCTATCTTCATATCATTAGCAAACTTAGCCACAAAGCCATCTATTCCATAACTTATTAAGTCTCAAAATAGTAATGGAAAGGGGTAAGAATAGTCCAAAAATCCAGCACCCCAATAGGGAGAAGGCTAACTTCAGTCCTGACAAAGATAAACTGGGAGCAACTATTTACAGGTTAATCTATGTTTTGAGAGTAGGCGTCTTTTAGAGGTGAAATATTAGGAGAAAATTCAGAAATCAGAGATGCAAAGGGACTCGGGAGTCTTCATGTGGGATTCTCTAGAAGTTAATTACAGGTTGAATCGATGCTAAGGAAGGCAAATCCAATGTTGGCATTCATCTCTGGAGGATTAGAACATGAAAGCAAGGGTGTAATCCTGAGGTTTTGTAAGGCATTGGTCAGATTGCACTTGGGACTATTGTGTGCAGTTTTGGGTACCTTGTATAAGAAAGGATATGTTGACATTGAAGAGGGTCCGGAGCAGGTTCACGAGAACAATTCTGGGAATGAAAGGGTTAACACATGAGGAACATTTGATGGCTCTGACCCTGTACTTGCTGGAGTTTAGAAGTATGAGAGGGAAACCTGTCGGCTAATGAAAGGCCTAGATGGAGTTGATATGGAGAGGATATTTCTTATAGTGGGGGCATCTAGGACGGAAGAGGATAGCCTCAGAATAGAAGGACATCCCTTTGGAACAGCGATGAAGAGGAACTTCTTTAGCCAGAGGGGGGTGAATCTGTGGAATTCGTTGGCACAGAAGGCTGTGAAGGCCAAGTGATTGGCCTTTTTTCCTTGGAGTGACAGAGGATGAGAGGTGATAAGATCGATCGTGGTAGAGGTGTATAAGATTGCTCGTGTGGATAGTCGGAGGCTTTTTCCCAGGGCTGAAATGGCTAGCACGAGAGGGCACAGTTTTAAGGTGTTTGAAAGTAGGTACAGAGGAGAAGTCAGGGGTAGGTTTTTTATGTGGAGAGTGGTGAGTGCGTGGAATGGGCTGCTGGCGACGGTGGTGGAGGTGGATACGATAGGGTCTTTTAAGAGACTCCTGGACAGGTACATGGAGCTCAGAAAAATAGAGAGTTATTAGTAACTCTAGGTACTATCTCAGATAAGGACATGTTCGGTACAGCTTTGTGGGCTATAGGGCCTGTATTGTGCTGTAGGTTTTCTATGTTTCTATGATATATGTGAAGTAGAAATAGAAAGGTTCTTGATTAGTAAGGGCATCAAGGGTTACAAGAAGAAGGCAGGAGCTTGGGGTTTAGAGGGAAAATAAATCAATCATGATGAAATGGCAGAACAGACACAATGGTGTAATTCTGCTCCTATGTCATATGATATTAAATAGTAAGAATTCAGAGCTGCGGAATTTCACTGTTACAGCTGAAATCTCCAGATACCATATCTTTCTCCTTAGTGAACACAGATGAAAAGTGGATGTATGTTTCAGTGGGCATAAAGGTGGATAAATCTACAGGGTCTGATGAGATGTGTCCCTGGCTGCTGGAGGAGGCAAGGGAGAAGATTGCTGAGACCCGATGGAGCAGTTTAACTTACTGTTGGACGTATGTGGGGTACCAGATGACTGCAAGGCAACAAGTGTGGCACTTCTATTCAAGAAGGGCAGTGGAGATAAGCCAAGTACTTATTGGACAACTAATCTAATGTTAGTGGTAGGGAATTCATTGGAAAAAGTTCTGAGGAACAGGATTAAAGTACACTGATTTATGAAGGTCTTCAAGAGGACAACAATCTTGCTGTAGAGTTTGGAGGCTTGTGTCCCTCAATGACTGGAGAGTTTTGTGCTTTCACTCATGGTAGGGTCACCCATGCCAAACAGGTCAAAGGGTAGAGGCTAGACTAAGAGTGCTCCAGACTTGGCAGTTCAACTCAGGGCTAACAATCCTGACCAGTCAAACAAAATTGTTATGGAAACAGCAATGAAGAATCCTTCTACATCTGAGGGCAATGCTATTTCTGAGTCTCCGCTCAAGCTTGCATGGCTGACAGTACCAAAAACTGAAAGGAAGCTACTGGCACAATGAAGGAAGCCCTGATCACCACCAAGTCCGAGACCAGAATTGACCAAGGACAGACAGAGATGGAGGACATTCATTGCTGCCCTAAATGCTAGTGGCAGAACTGGCTGTAAGAATTATGAAGGGTTCAGTTAGAGTTGATAGTGAGGAACTTTTCTGCATGATAGAGGTGTCCCAAGACTGGAACATTTTCTGTACCCAATAACCCAATGACTGTGAAGACCACGAAGAATAGGTTTACTGTGTTGGAAGCTTGCTAAGCACAAGCTTTCTGATGTGCCCATCCACATAACAAATGTCACTATTTTTTGAAGGTTGCTTGTAGCCTGAAGAATATTCTGGAGCTGCCTGAGGAAGTGAGAAGTGCTATATATTGATACATAGTTTCCTTCCATATGATACATTAGTGTAACAATAAAAATAATTAGGAGCATAATTCCTTGAGGAAAAGAAATCTGAGATTTACATTGAGGATTAAATATTCCCCTAATATTTCCTTTTTGATTAACTGGTCTCAATGAGTAGAGTAAAAAAAAAGTTCTTTTATTTTTGAAAACTGTAACTTTACCTCCCTGCGCTCGGATAGTTTTTACAAAATCCTTAGCTTCGTTTACGTTCTCTGGAGTTGCTTGGAATATGGTATTTTTCCATGTAAACACATCATGATCAAAGATAATGATGCCAAAACCATCCTCTTCATCCATATCACTCAAAATTTTTAGAAAAGCTTCAATTGTCTGAAAGAGATGAAATGTCAGTCTGCATAGCCAATGAATCCCCAGTACGATAAGATTAGCTCTTGACCTCACAATCTACTTCGTTATGTACTTGCACTATATTATTTACCTGTACTGCGCTTTTTCTGTAGCTGTCACACTTTATTCTGCATTGTTATTGTTCTACCTCTATGCACTGTATGAAAAGTATTTAAGACAAACTTTCCTCTGTATCTTGGTACTTGTGACAACAATAAACCATTTCCAGTGTTATTCTCTGTAAGAAGGTCTGCAGTGGCAAATTGGGGAATTAGAAGCTGGTGAACTGTTTTATTATTGGGAGGAATGTTGTTGAAGAAGAGTTTTCATGATAAGATTTACCTACTTCTGGAAAAGCCTTATAGGCATTACTTTGTGGGGGTTAGGTCAAGTCATACAAATTTGATCAAGCTTTTTTCTGAGAGGTGACAAAGATGATTGACACAGGGCAGTGGATCTTGTAAAATGGACTTTAGTAAAGCTTTTGGTGAGGTTCTTCATGATAGGTGATCCAAAAGATTAAGGCACCTGCAAACGATGGAGACCTGGTAGACTGAGTTCAAAAGTAGCTTGAAAATAGTAGACAGAGAATTGTGGAGGAGGGGTGCTACTCTGAACCGAGGTCTGTGCCTGGTTGTGTTCCAGTAGGATCAGTGTTATTTGTAATGTATATATGATATGAGTTGGATGAAAATGGGGGCTAACCATGTAAATTTGCAGATGAATCAAAAATTGGTGGAGTTATTAGTCTCGTCCATGTTCAAAGACTCAACTGCCAGCTTAGATGAATGTGTCACTAGCAAAGAGGTCAGGCTGGGTGGTTCCAAATTGGAAACCATGGGAAACCACCCCTGCTGAAGTCTGTAAAATCAGTCTTCCAGAAGGTGAACTCGTGGAAAGCATCTGGCCCAGATGATGTCCCGAGCCATATCTTTATGTACTGTAGAGATCAGCTGGTTGGGGTTCTTGGGGGCATTTTCAACCCCTTCCTACTTCAATGTATGATTCACTCCATCTTTAAGCAGACACTAAGATCTTTGTACCCAAAAAAAACATGATAGTATACCGTAATGACCACCACCCAGAGGCTCTGACATCTACTATCCTGAAATTCTTCAAGAGGCTGGTCATGGTACACATTAACTCCAGCCTTCCAGACAACCTCAACCTTATGGAACTCGCCTACTGCTGAAACAGGTCTATGACAGATATTATCTCCCTGGCTTGACACTCATCTCTGAATTATCTGGACAGTCAAGACACCTACATCAGACTGTCATTTATTGACTACTGCTCTGCCTTCAATGCTATAATTCTAAGCAAACTCAACCCTTGGAGCCAATGCTTCCGTCTACAAGTAGATTCTTGACCAACTGACCAGCAGACTGCAATCAATAAGAATAGGCAAAAACACCGCCACCTTTGTTATTGTAAACACTACTGCTCCACAAGGTTGTGTCCTCGGCTCCTTACTCTGCTCGCTGCACACTCAGATGTGGCCAGACTTTGCTCTAAGCTCCATCTAAAAGTTTGCAGATGTAATGGGCTGTAACTATCATAGTCAAGAAAGCTCATTACCTTTACTTCCTCAGGAGGTTAAAGAAATCTGGCACGTACCTGTCAGCACTTACACATTTTTAGTAATGCACCATAGAAAGCTTTTTATGACAATTGCTATACTTGTGACCTCAAGAAACTGCAGAGAGTTATGGACACAGCTCAGAACATCACAGAGATCTGCCCCCCCTTCACGGACTCTGTCTATACCTCCGATTGCCTCAGTAAAACAGCTAGCAGAATCAAAGCCCCTGCCCGCCCTACCCATCATCTCATTTCCCCTTTTACATTGGGCGGCGGATACAAAAGACTGAAAGCGTGTACTGCCGGGTTCAAGAACACGTTCTACCCTGTAGTTATGACTATTGGACGGTTCCCTAATGCAACTAGATGGGCCATTGACTTCACAGTCCACCCCATTATGATCTTAAACTTTGTTTAGCTACAATTCATTTTCTCTATAACCATCATACTTTATTTTGCATTGTTATTGTTCCACCTTGTTCCACCTCAATACACTGAGTAACAAATTGATCTGAATAGAAGATATGTGTTTTATTGTATCTTAGTGCATGAAACAATAATAAACCAATTCCAATTACATTTGGGAATGTGGGCAGAGAAATGGCAGATGCAGTTTAATCTGGACAGATGTGAAGTGCTGCAACTTGCAAGGTCAAATGTTGTAGGAAAGTATACAGTAAATGGCAAACCTCTTAGAAATATTGATGTACGGAGGGATCTAGGGGTGTAAGTCCCTGAAAGTGACAAAGTAAATAGGTAGGCTGGTAAATATGATGTGTGACATAATTTCTCTATTTGGGTTGTAGAGTATAAAAGCTGAGAGTTGTGTTGCAACATTGGTCCAGTCCCATTTGGAGAATTATGCTTAACTCTGGTTGCTACATTACAGAGACATTGTGAAGGCTTTGTGAGAGTGAAGAAGCAAATCACCAGGCTTTTACCTGGATTAGATAGACTTAGCTCTAAGGAGAGGTTAGATTGTTTTCTGGAGCATCAAAGGCTGAAGGGTGACGTGATTGAAGTGTATTAAATTATGGAAGGCAGAGTTAGGGTAGAGAGTCAATACCTTTTACCAGGGCAGAAATATCAAATTCTAAAGGCATATCTTTAAGGTGAAAGGAGGAACGTCTAAAGACAATTTATGCGGTTTGTTGTTCTTTACACAGGGAGTGGTAATGTCTGGAATTCACTGCTAGAGAAAGTGTTGGAACCAAAAACAATAGCAACAAAGGGGCTTCCCTTCCTCCACTATCAACTCTGCTCTCAAACGCATCTCCCACATTTCACGTACATTGCTCTCACTCCATCCTCCCACCACCCCACTAGGAATAGGGTTCCCCTGGTCCTCACCTACCACCCCACTAGCCTTCGGGTCCAACATATTATTCTCCGTAACTTCCGCCACCTCCAACGGGATCCCACAACTAAGCACATCTTTACCTCCCCCCCCCCTTTCCGCGGGGATCGCTCCCTACACGACTCCCTTGTCCATTTGTCCCCCCCATACCTCCCCACTGATCTCCTTCCTGGCACTTATCCGTGTAAGCGGAACAAATGCTACACATGCCCTTACACTTCCTCCCTTACCACCATTCAGGGCCCCAGACAGTCCTTCCAGGTGAGGCGACACTTCACCTATGAGTCGACTGGGGTGATATACTGTGTCCGGTGCTCCCGATGTGGCCTTCTATATATTGGCAAGACCCGATGCAGACTGGGAGACTGCTTTGCTGAACACCTACGCTCTGTCTGCCAGAGAAAGCAAGATCTCCCAGTGGCCACACATTTCAATTCCACATCCCATTCCCATTCTGACGTGTCTATCCACGGCCTCCTCTACTGTAAAGATGAAGCCACACTCAGGTTGGAGGAACAACACCTTATATTCCGTCTGGGTAGCCTCCAACCTGATGGCATGAACATCGACTTCTCTAACTTCTGCTAATGCCCCACCTCCCCCTCGTACTCCATCCGTTATTTATTTTTATACACACATTCTTTCTCTCACTCTCCTTTTTCTCCTTCTGTCCCTCTGACTATACCCCTTGCCCATCCTCTGGGTCCCCTCCCCCTTGCCTTTCTCCCTGGGTCTCCTGTCCCATGATCCTCTCATATCCCCTTTGCCAATCACCTTTCCAGCTCTTGGCTCCATCTCTCCTCCTCCTGTCTTCTCCTATCATTTTGGATCTCCCCCTCCCCCTCCCACTTTCAACTCTCTTACTCACTCTTCCTTCAGTTAGTCCTGACGAAGGGTCTCAGCCTGAAACGTCGACTGCACCTCTTCCTAGAGATGCTGCCTGGCCTGCTGCGCTCACCAGCAACTCTGATGTGTGTAGCAACATTTAAGAGGCATTTATAAGACATATGAGTGGACAGGCTCAGTAGGAATAATAAACCATGAGCAGTTTAACTTGGCATCTTGGTTGGCACAGATATCATGGACCAAAGGATCTGTTTTTGTGCTTCACTGTTCCATGTTCTGTCTGTAGCTTTAGTGGACCCAGAATTTCTACAACAGCCAAAACTTTAACATCGGCCGTAGGCTTTGATATTGTTGTTTTTTTCTTTACTTCATGAAGAAGTGGAGGCATCATCAATCATGCACGCTCAATGGGGATATGATTATTTTGACTAGGTAATTTGAAGTTGATTGGATAATGGTACAGCTGATAGAGCTGTTGGTTTGCAGCTCCGGAGACCCAGGCTTGATCGTGACCTTGGGTGCTGTCTATGTGAAGTTTGTACATTCTCCTTGTGACCTCATGGGTTTCCTCCCGATTTTTCTCCCAGGTGCCAATGTCATCGGAGGTTAATTGGTTTCCATGAATTGCCCCTAGTGTGGGAGAATCAGGTGGGGGAGAAGGAGTTGTTGAAGACAAGGCGAAGCGGAGAAGTACTTTGGCCCTGGAAAGCTCTGAAGTGGTATTGGCATTGGTTTACTATTGACACATGCAGCAAGATGCAGTGAAAAGCTTGTCTTGCACACTGATCATACAGATCAGATGATTACACCGTGCATTGGGGCAGAAGAAGGCAAAACAGTAACAAAGCAGAATAAAGTGTAAACACCACTGAAAAAGGACAGTGCAAGCAAACAATAAAGTGCAAGTGAGAACAAGGTAGAGTGTAAGACCAAGAGCACATGATATTGTAGAAGAGGTCTTTTCAAGACTCTGTTAACAGCAGAGTAGAAGCTGCTCTTGAGCCTGTGGTATGTGCTTTCAGGCTTTTGTATCTTTTGCCTGATGAGAAAGGGGAGAAGGGAGAACGTCCATGGTGGGAGGGGTCTTTGATTATGCTGGCTGTTTTCCTGAGATAATGAGGTCTAGACAGAGTCCAGAGGTGGGAGGCTAGTTTCTGTGATGTGCTCCAAAGAAGATGCAGATGTGTCATTTTATTAGGACATTTACTTCACCTCTGGACTTACAACTAAAGTCCGGTAAAGGAGTGTGGAAGTTGCAGTAAGGCAAAGGTCAAAGGCAAGGTTCAGGCAGGGATAGAATGAGGCGGTTGTAGTCAAGTGAGGCCTTTGAAGTGAGACTGCTGGTGGCACCTCAAATGAGGCAGTCGTGGGTGGCGGCGGCATATATTCAAGCCAGACGAGTGAGGCCTCTGTCCTGAGAATTTTCAGAGACAGGAGAGACAGGAATAATAGAAGGATGTGAAATGTACCCGACAACTAAGGACAATTTCCTTATTAATTTCAGAATATCATTAGTTGTCAGCTTGAAGTTTCAATTAACTTTTAACACCACTATTGTGAATGGCGATTGATCTTACAAGTAAGGAATTCAAACATATACAGTTTACCATATAGTCAGTATCCATAACTGATAAGCGAATTCTGTATAAAAATAACAGTTTTATGCTCCCGCTTCAGAACAGTGTGGGTGACAGTGTCCACGCTGTTCTCCTTCTACACAAGTCAAATGAAAAAGAAATGTTTGAGTCGTAAATTCTGGGCCCAGTTATTTTAAATAATTTTATTTGATTTGATTACCGGGGACGCCAGTAGCAGAGAGATCAAATGCACTTCAAGCACGTTCCTCACCACCTCCCCAGCTATGCCTGGCGGAAGGGGTGCAGGCCTTTCATTTGAAACGGGTCACTAATAGTCAATAAGGAGCAGGTGATTTGCAAAATTTTCACTACTGTAAGCGATTTTTATACATTGATTATATTTATTGATTTTAGCATATTTTATGATTGTTGAACACATTTAAGGATAGCTTTTGGCTGCTGTGAACTGCCACTCTCCTAGACAGGAAGATGCTCAGACATCGTGAGTCAGCTCTGAATTTAGACATCATTCATGCAGCTGAGAAACTCCTGAGTTAGCTGCTGGCTGGCTAAAGTATAGCTTGGTACATTTGTTATCGAAGTATGTATGTACGAGCATACAGCCCTTTTAAAGAAAAGCCACACACGACAAAACCAACGCAGACTGAATGTGTGAAAAAAGAACAAACCGTGCAAACAACAAAAAGTAAACAAATAATATTAACTGCAGAGTCCCCAAAAGTGAGATGAGCCCTCGGCTCTGTGCCGATGGCTGCAGGTCACAGCTACAGAGTCATTATTCCCCTGTGGCTCTGCTGGAGCAATCTTCATAATGCACACAATCTAGAGAGGTTTCTCATTTCACTGGTAAGAAAGTAATGCATTGATAGAGTAAAACACACAAAATGGCAGAGCGACTCAAAGGGCCAGGTAGCATCTATGGAAAGGAGTAAACTGTTGACATTTTGGGCCGAGACCCTTCGTCAGGACTGGAGATAAAAAGGCGAGGAACCAGAGTAAGAAGGTGGGGAGAGGGGAGGAAGAAACACAAGGCGATTGGTGAAACTGGGAGGGGGAGGGGTGAAGAAAATAGCTGGGAAGGTGATTAGTGGAAGAGGTACAGGACTAGAGAAAGGGAAACCTGATAGGAGAGAAAGAAAGCCATGGAAGAATGGGAAGGGGGGTAAGGAGCACCTGAGGTAGGTGATGGGCAGGTAAGGAGACAAGGTAAGAGAGGGAAAGGGGGATGGGGAATGGGGAAGGTGGGGAGGGGCATTACCTGAAGCTGGAGAAATCAATGTTCATTCCATCAGGTTGGAGGCTACCCAGACGAAATATAAGCAGTTGCTTCCCCAACCTGAGTGTGGCGTCATCACGACAGTAGAGGAGGCCATGGATTGACATGTCAGAATGGGAATGGGAAGTGAAATTAAACTGGGTTGCTACTGGAAGATCCCATTTTGCTTCTGGCAGACAGAGCATAGGTGCTTGATGAAGCAGTCTCCCAATCGACGTCAGGTATCACCAATGTACAGGAGGCCACACCAGGAACACCGCATACAGTAGGTAACCCCAACAGATTCAAAGGTGAAGGTTTGCCTCAGCTGGAAGGACTGTTTGGGACCCTGAACGGTAGGGAGGGAGGAGGTATAGGGGTAGCAGTAGAACTCGTTCCGATGGCAAGGATAAGTGCCAGGAGGGAGATCAGTGGGGGGGTGGGAATGAATGGACATGGGAGTTGCGTAGGGAGTGATTCCTGTGGAAAGCAGAAAGTTGGAGAGGAGGAAGGAAATGTGTGCTTGGTGGCGGGATCTCATTGGAGCTGGAGGAAATTACAGATAATTATGTGCTGGACACGGAGGCTGGTGGGGTGGTAGGTGAGGACAAGAGGAACCTATCCCTGGTGGGGTGGCAGGAGGATGGGGTGAGAGCAGATGAGCACGAAATGGAAGAGAGGCAGTTGAGGGCAGCATTGATGATGAAGGAAGGGGAGCCCCTTTCTTTGAAGAAGGAAGACATCTCTTTAGTTCTGGAATGAAAAACCTCATGCTGAGAGCAGATGTGATTGAGATGGAGGAATTGAGAGAAGGGGAAGTAGCAGGGTGGGAAGAAGTATGGTCCAGGTAGCTGTGAGAGTCTGTGGGTTTATTATAGACATCAGCAGATAAGCTGTCTCCAGGGAGACAGACAGAGAGATCGAGAAAGGGTATGGAGGTGTCGGAAATGGACCAGGTAAATTTGAGGGCAGGGTGGAAGTTGAAGGCAAAGTTGATGAAGTCAACGAGCTCTGCATGGGTGCAGGAAGCAGCACCAATGCAGTCATCGATGTGGCGTAGAAGAAGTTGTGGAGTGATATTGGTGTAAACTTGGAACACAGACTGTTCCATGTAGCCGACAAAAAGGCAAACATAGTTGGGGCACATATCTACTGATTTCTAGCACCTGCAGATTTGTTGTTGATTGGGGAGACACCTTTCAGTTAAACTGGGGAATAAGTGATGAAGATCTGCCTCTTAAGGAAATTATCTGATCATGAACACTATGTTACCTAACTGTTTGCAAACCAGGTACCTGTTTCTTACATTACATCTGTGATCAAGACATCACTAGGTGGAAAGTATTGAGGTCATAAAAACAACTTATGTAAAACGAAAGCTTTTCTCTCTAATCTCATATTTGTGGCAATCTAGAACAAGTCAAGCAGTAACTCTTGTGGGTATAAAGAGCATACATATACAGCGATTTCTACCCTTCTCTCCCAACTCTTCTTACCTGTTGCATTTTAGTTCCTGACATGGATCCACTGTGGTCTATCACAAATACAACATTCTTTGGAATCCTGTTTAAGTTAGCAGGCGCAAAATGGTGTACAAAATATCCATTTACAATCTGAATAAAGAAAATCAACAAGCATCAGAATCAGTTAACGTTGTCATCAATACGTTATGTTTAGGCACGTTCTTCAGTTACCTGAATGCTGCCGGCAGACAGATCTCTATTGACGTCATAACGTATGATGAAGTTTCCATCCAGAACTGTGTCCTGACAATCGGGGCACTTGCGCTGTTGCTCAAGTGTTGGTTTGAAGGAGACGTGTGCCTGAATGAAAAAACGGATCAGTATTAATTTTGTATTGCCCTGGTCTTTACAATAAACCAAAAACAAAATGCTCATTGTTCTGTACCTTTGTTCCTCTCACAGTCTTCTCCACGAGAGAAGTCAGATTATTTATTAGGAAATTGGAATCAACATCCACAAAGGAAATGCCTTGTGGTTCAAAAATATGCACGTCAATCTGCAGACAAGAATGCAAAGTGTATTGATATTTAATCATCTTAAATGGGCAAATTTGCAAATAGCCAAAGCACATTAGCATCAGTGCTTCTTTGTAAGTATACCTGGAAGTGATTGACAAGCTGCTTGGGGTTCACTCCGATATTCATTTCATATTTTCCCAGGTTACGTTTTAATAATTCTTCGTAAGTTAGTTCGAATGTGACCTTTTTGGTTGGTCCAATATTTACTGAAACTTTGAACTTCTCCAGTTTTCTTCCGGATGCCCTTTCAAAAGCAAGACAAAAAGCTGCAGTGAATGCTGCATGAAGGTAATGGACAGCTTGCTTTCTACCAACAGAGCTGTGGACACATCACGGAAACAAGTCTCCCCTCCATGAATGCTGTCCGTACTTTCCTGTCTCACTAAAGCAGCCAGCAAAATCAAAAACCCCACCCTCTCAGGCCATTCTCTCTTCAAACCATACATGGGCACAGCCTAATGAGACAGTGTTTCTCTGGGACCAAGGTGCAAAACATACACGTGCATTCAAAATAACGAGAAAGGGAAAAAAACAAAGGACATACTCACATAAGAAAACAAATTTTTAGTTCAAGTCCCTGAGCAACAAGTCCTGCAAATGGATGGTTCCCAGCAGTCCAGATTATAAGACTATTTAATACTTTCCTAGTACGATAAGATGGACTCTTAGCCTCAGATTCTAACTCTTTATGATCTTGCACCTCACTGTCTACCTACACTGCACTTTCTCTGTAGCTGTCACACTTTATTCTCCATTATGTTATTGTTTTGCCTTGTTTTGTCTCAGTGCACTGTGTTATGATCTGATCTGTATGGCAATATGCAAGACAAGCTTTTCACTGTATCTTGGCACATGTGACATAAAGAAACCAGTTTCAGTAAAGGATTGCATTGATTTCCTATTACATGTTGTCTCGTACGATATTAATGAGGCCAGCAGCTAAAAATGTCCAAATCTGAGGCAGCAGAACCATAGTCTTACATAGCTTTATGATATCTGCTGCTGGGGTGCCTTGTTTCTCAGCGCAAGATTTACTTCTGAATTTTAATCACCTTACAATGACTCTACACTAGACAGTACATAACAAAATTGTTAATGGATTCTAGGAAAAAGTGTGTCATTTTGATTTTCTAGGGTGTTGGTGTTGTAATGTACGTGTGTGCAATGGGATCTTAACTTGGGAAGAAGTCCAATCCAGAATGTCCAGGCACATAAGACATGACAACTTCAAAGAAAGAATTATTTGGCAGTCCGCTCAATCAAACTACCAACACAATCATGTAGACATTCTACGTTGTTACTAACTTCATTGTTTTTAATTGCTATGATTCTTCACTGACTTCATCACCCACGTGCTCAGTGGGTTTATCATCTCCAACAAAGACCTTTGTAGAACGTACAAAATATGCACATGAGGAGCTGATAAAGAAGGTGTGTGTTCAAGGGGCTCTTCACTGGCAGTTTCTGGCACTTAATACTAACATTGATGCAATCCAGACAATTCTAAGTCACCTGATATATAATTATAATAATTGTTTTCAAAACCACAATGACTTATAGTATAGGTATGTAAAATAGTTATGTGAAAAACTGCATAATTAAACTGATTCCTTTGTCTTGCAACATCTGTACTGGGAGTTGGTGCCTGAAATAGGAATCCTATTTCAGGCACTTACTGTGATTTCCAGAACTTTAATCCTAGTTATTTTCCATAGAAACTTGGCATCCCACAAAGAGGATTTCAGAAAAGAAAAGGTTAACCAGAACTGATAAAAACTGCCTTCATAACAGGTAATTATAGACAGACAAGGGCTCATCTACTGGGAGAGAGATATGGATTACTGCTGTTTCAAGATTTCTTTTTAATGGTTTATTTGCACATAGATGTAACGAGGGAGTGAAATTCTCCAGGAGTTATATTTAATTCTTTCTTGGAATGTACAAAAATGTGTAACTCAAAATGGTGGTTGTAAGAGAAAATGGAGACAGCTTGGAATGCAGGAAAGTTTTGAGAACATGCAAGAGTACAAGAATGCAGCCTCAGCACTGAGATAGATAATGGTGAAATATATGTTCTTTTGTCTTTGTCTTTAAGGTATATGTGTAGTCTGATGTTATATGTCAAGGCTGATGATTATGGGAGATAAGCAGGTACAGGCTGGTACCAGGACTAAATGGAAAAGTAGTGGGGTAGAAGTTTTGAAGGGTATAAAATAGGGCTACTTCTTTCTGCACCAGAGACCAGACCAGTTTTAAGAAACAGACTGACACGAGGGAGAGGGAGAGAAAGGGGGACGGAGGGAGAGAGAGAGAGGGAGGGAGGGAAAGAGGGAGGGACTGAGTGGGAGAGGGGTAGAGGGGGGGAGAAGAAGAGAGGTAGAGGGAGAGAGAGAAATAGAGGGGAGGGGAAAGAAGGAGAGGGGAGGGGAGAGAAGGAGATGGGAAGGGAGAGAAGGAGAGGCAGGAAGGAAGAGAATGAGTGAGAGAGTGAGGAGAAGGTGTGTGAGGGAGATCAAGAGAAAGGGAATGGGGGACGGAGTGGATAGTGAGAGGGTAGAGAAGGAGAGGAGAAGGAGAGAGGGGTAGGGAGAGAGGGAGAGGAGAGGGAGAAAAAGAAAACTGTAGAAGAGGATATTGGACACTTAGGATTCCCACTGACATTGTATTAGATTGGTTCATAGATTCATTGGTTGAAAGGTGTTCTTTCTTTCTATATTTTAGTAAAGTGGTTAATGACAAGACTTTATATCTTATTATAATGTAACATTTTTATAAACTTTAAACATTTGAACAGTGCCTTGCTTGTTTGCAAGCACCTCACTGCTGACTCAGGAAAGAAAGAGGAATTAATTAGAAAAAATGTTCATTTTATATTTCTGAGGAATTTAATTTATCAAAGTGGTTGATGAGGCAAGAATGAAGGAGAACTGGGTTCTTACTTTACAAGCCCCGCAGTCTGTCCCTGTGAAACAGCTTTTTGATACTGTTTCTGGGCAACTTCTTTCTCTTTCACAGCTCCCACATACGTTACTCCATCCAGAGTCCTACAAAAGGCAAGACCACATGGTTGTTGACACAGAAAGCTGTTGCAGTCATCTTCTCCATTCATATGTTTTCCTGGATTGTAATGAACCTTAGATATAAGAACTTGCACAAAACACACCTACGTATGGAATATCACAGTGCACGTCACAGAATAATATATTACTGTTGCTAAAGGAAGGAATTACTCTGGACATTTATGAGTTCTATTCCCTGTCAGAGGCCATTTTGGTTGAGTGTGGAGAGCTGGATGAAGATTATCAAATTAAGGTCATAAAGGATGTAGGAGAATTGGAAAGGACAGTTGAATTTTAATTGGAAAGTAAGTTGAATTAGATGGTCCTGGACCACTACTCATTGGAATTCAGAAGAATGTGGGACGACCTCATTGAAACCTATCGAATGCTGGAAGGCCTCAATCGAGTGGATGTGGAGAGGATGTTTCCAAAGACGAGGGAATCTAAGACCAGAGGACACAGCCTCAGAATAGACAGGCTTGCTTTTAGAACAGAGATGAGAAGCTATTTCTTTGGCTGGAGTGTGGTGAATCATTGCCACAGGTAGCTGTAGAGGCCAAGTCATTGGGTGTATTTAAGGCAGGATTTGACAGGTTCTTGATTTGTCAGGGAATGAAGGGATGCAGGGAAAGGCAGGAGATTGGGGCTGAGAGGGAAATTGACTGGCCATGATGAAATGGCGGAGCAGACTCGATGTGCTAAATGGCCTGATTCTGCTCCTCTATCTTATGGTCTTATTGTCTTACTAATTTTCTGTAGCAATAAATCTGATGTACCCTTGGGATAGGATAATGCTAGGAGAGGCATAGAGACAACTTGTAAACATAACTGAGAGGGAATAAAGTCTAAGGAAAACCAGCCTTCTGGTTTGGAGCATTGATCTAAGAAAGATTGAATACAAGAGCACTAAAGTAAATACAGGTACAATAGCAGGATGAGTAAAGACAAAGGAAGTTTAAAAAAAGGACGGAGATAATGAAAACTTAAATTTTAAGCTTTGCATTAGAGCTGCTGCTAAAATAAATTGTCATAAAGGCAAACTCAGATTGCAAAGACCTATTTTGTTATGAGTTGATGAAGTGATCTCACGACCCTTTGAAAATTCAGAGGCTTGTTGGCGAAAGATTTGAGTCACAGATTTAATGGAGGAAATCCAGTCATTTATAATTACATTGTAAATATATAAAAACTTTGAAAAGTTCTGTAATTCTGTTTAAATAATTTTTTTTTGAATTTGAACACATTGCTAAATGTGCAATGTGGTCTCTTTACATACGTCCCAGAACCGGGACTTTGGGCTGTAATGCTTCAGGGTTCTCTTCCTAAGCAAGCTGGAGCAATAGAATGTGAATTACATAGGACCATAGGTTTAATGAGTCATATCACTAAGATACTTCTAAGAATTGTGATGACAAGAGCTAAAAGTAAGATACAAGCTGAAATAGGTAAAGAACAATGTGGTTTTGTGAAAGACAAAGGTACAAGAAACGTGATATTGATGTTAAGGATACTATCAGAATGAGCTATTCAAATGCAAAAAGATTTGATTGTTTTATTGACTACACAAAAGCATTTGATAAAGTGAAGCACAATAAGTTATTTGAAATATTACAGGAAACTCTAGATCTAGATTCGAGAGACCTCCGCCTAATCAGAAATCTGTACTGGGAACAAACTGCCGCTGTAAGAATAGATGGAGAAGTGAGTCAGTTTATGAAAATCAAGAGAGGCGTTAGACAAGGGTGTTTTCTCCCCTGATTTGTTTAATGTGTACAGTGAAACAATATTACAAAAAAATAACAGAAACCTTGAGAATCAAATTTGACAATAGACAATAGGTGCAGAAGTAGACCATTCGGCCCTTCGAACCTGCACTGTCATTCTGAGATCATGGCTGATCATCTACTATCAATACCTGGTTCCTACCTTGTCCCCATAACCCTTGATTCCCCTATCCATAAGATACCTATCTAGCTCCTTCTTGAAAGCATCCAGAGAATTGGCCTCCACTGTCTTTTGAGGCAACGCGTTCCACACCTCCACAACTCTCTGGGAGAAGAAGTTCCTCCTCAACTCTGTCCTAAATGACCTACCCCTTATTTTTAAACCATGTCCTCTGGTACTGGACTCTCCCATCATCTGGAACATATTTCCTGCCTCTATCTTGTCCAATCCCTTAATAATCTTATATGTCTCAATCAGATCCCCCCTCAATCTCCTTAATTCCAACGTGTACAAGCCCAGTTTCTCTAACCTCTCTGCGTAAGACAGTCCGGACATCCCAGGAATTAACCTAGTGAACCTACGTTGCACCTCCTCCACAGCCAGGATGTCCTTCCTTAACCCTGGAGACCAAAACTGCACACAATACTCCAGGTGTGGTCTCACCAGGGCCCTGTACAAATGCGAAAGGATTTCCTTGCTCTTGTACTCAATTCTCTTTGTAATAAAGGCCAACATTCCATTAGCCTTCTTCACTGCCTGCTGCACTTGCTCATTCACCTTCAGAGACTGATGAACAAGTACTCCTAGATCTCTTTATATTTCTCCCTTACCTAACTCCACACTGTTCAGATAATAATCTGCCATCCTGTTCTTGCTCCCAAAGTGAATAACCTCACACTTATTCACATTAAACGCTATCTGCCAAGTTTCTGCCCACTCACCCAGCCTATCCAAGTCACCTTGAATTCTCCTAACATCCTCATCACATGTCACACTGCCACCCAGCTTAGTATCATCAGCAAACTTGCTGATGTTATCCACAATGCCTTCCTCTAAATCATTGACGTAAATCGCAAACAGCTGAGGTCCCAATACCGAGCCCTGTGGCACCCCACTAGTCACCACCTGCCATTCCGAGAAACACCCATTCACTGCTACCCTTTGCTTTCTATCTGCCAACCAGTTTTCTATCCATGTCACTATCCTCCCCGCAATGCCATGAGCTCTGATTATACCCACCAATCTCCTATGTGGTACCTTATCAAATGTCTTCTGAAAGTCAAGGTGCACCACATCCACTGGATCTCCTGCGTCTATCTTCCTGGTTACATCCTCGAAAAACTCCAATAGATTAGTCAAGCATGATTTGCCTTTGATAAATCCATGCTGGCTCAGCCCAATCCTATCACTGCTATCAAGATATGCCGCTATTTCATCTTTAATAATGGACTCTAGCATCTTCCCCACTACTGATGTTAGGCTAACAGGGCGATAGTTCTCTG
Organism: Mobula birostris; assembly: GCF_030028105.1. Taxonomy (NCBI): domain Eukaryota; kingdom Metazoa; phylum Chordata; class Chondrichthyes; order Myliobatiformes; family Myliobatidae; genus Mobula; species Mobula birostris. Next base: position 77,998,086 of record NC_092385.1, read on the forward strand.
TTTTCTCCCTCCCTCCTTTCTTAGCCATTCGCCAATCCTCAAGAACTGATCCCGAATCTAAGGAACGTTGAAAAATGATCACCAATGCATCCGCAATTTCCAGAGCCACCTCCTTTAGTACCCTAGGATGCAGACCATCTGGACCTGGAGATTTGTTAGCCTTCAGTCCCATCAGTCTACTCATCACTGTTTCCTTCCGGTGTTTTGAGGGTGAAAACATCAATCATTTCAGATATGCGGATGACACTGTGTTAATTTCAAGTATGGAGGAAGAACTACAAAACTTAATTGATATAATTGTTGAAGAAAGTGCAAAAATGAGTCTATCTATCAATCGCAAAAAGACAGAATATATGGTGATATCCAAAAAGAAGGAGAATCGTATCTGCAGGCTGAAAATAAATGGGGAAGACATAAAACAAGTACAGAACTTTTGCTACTTAGGAAGCTGGGTGACATCAGATGACAGGTGCGACATGGACATCAAAAGAAGAACAGGGATGGCAAAAGACACCTTTACGAGAATGAAGAGTATAATGACCAATACATACTAAACTAGGCATGACAACCCGCCTCAGAGTACTGAAATGTTACGTTTATCCAGTTATGTTATATGGCTCAGAATGCTGGACAATATCTAGTAACATGAGGAAACAAATTGTAGCAGCAGAGATGTGGTTTTTGAGGAGGATGCAAAGAATATCATGGACAAAACGAATATCTAATGAGGATATCATGAACAGAGCAAGCACAAAAAGAGAAATAATGTATGAGATCATGAAAAGGCAACATAACTACATTGGACATGTGATTAGGAAAGAGGAGTTAGAATGCACGGTAATTATGGGAAAGATTGAAGGGAAGAAAGCAAGAGGAAGACAAAGACAAATGATGATGGAGACAGCAGCCAGAGAACTGGAAATGAATACCAATGAATTTGATCCACTTGACCTGAAACAGGAGTGTGTGGGCCAAGGCAGTCAAAGCTCAAACTGGGCATGGCACCTGATGATGATGATGATGATGTAGCAAACAGCGTTTTAATCTAAAATCAATCTGCAGCGTTCATTCAAATTGAACGATCCAACAGCCTATGGTTAGATAAATCATCAATGAACTGCAGTAACATCACACCTTTATTTCCTGTTCCAAGCAGAGTGGTGCCCACCGGCTGCCAAAGATCAGGCCATGTATCAGTTTACAACTTGATGACTGATAAGGGTTTTTACTGAGTGCCTTGCAGGGGAGAAGCAGTGAAGACTGAAGCTTTGCTAATGACATTTGGAGTAGCACTCTTTATCATCCCAGCTTCACAAAAGGAATTCTCTTAATTACCCTGTTCTGCCTTTTTATCCTTTTTGACCACTGCCTATTGCCAAGCTTCTGGGCCAGCCTGGTGCCGCTCAAATATTGAGCAGAAGAACCTGCAACCTGATCATCTCTGAGGCTGAGGTACACGGGTGTTTCCAATGAGTGGACAGTTGCAAGGCTGCGGGACTGGATGGCATCCCAGGGCAGGTACTCAGAGTGTGCCCAGCACAACTGGCAGTTGTGTTTACAGACATTTTTAATCTCTCCCTCTCCCAGTGTAGAGTGCCCTTCTACTTCAAATTATCCACTATTATCCCAGCACCAAAAAAGACCAAGGTAGCATGTCTGAACGACTGGCTCAATAATAAGCAAATGCTTTGAGAGGCTGGTCAAGGATTACATCTGCAGCTTGCTACCACCCAAACTGGACCCCTTACAATTTGTCCACTGACACAACTGATCGACAGAAGACGCAATAGCCACAGTTCTACACACCGTCTTTACACATCTGGAGAAGAAAGACGTTTATGTGAGAATGATGTTCTTGGACTACAGTTCAGCATTCAACACCATAATTCCCTCCAGGCTGGACAAGAAACTCAGAATCCTTGGCCTTGACCCTGCCTTGTGCAGTTGGATCCTGGACTTCCTGTCAGCTTTCAGCAGGTTGTAAGAGTGGGCTCCCTCACCTCCAACCCTCTGACTCTCAACACAGGAGCCCTTAGGACTGCGTACTGAGTCCCCTCCTTTATTCCCTGTATACCCATGACTGAATCGCCACCCACAGCTCCAATCTGCTAATTAAATTTGCCGATGACACTAGATTGATTGGCCTAATCTCAAACAATAACAAGGTGGCCTACAAGCAAGAAGTCATCTCTCTGACACAGTGGTGTCAAGAAAACAACCTCTCCCTCAACGTCGCAAAAACCAAGGAGCTGGTTGTCGACACAGGAGGAATGGAGATGGACTAATCCCTATTGACATCAATGGATCTGGGGTTGAGAGGATAAATAACTTGAAGTTCCTCGGCATCCACGTCACCGAGGACCTCAAGTAGTCTGTGCACACCAGCTGTGTGGTGAAAAAGGTACAACAGCCCCTCTTTCACCTCAGACAGTTGAGGAAGTTTGGTGTGGGCCCCCAGATCCTAAGAACTTCCTACAGCGGCACAATTGAGAGCATCCTGACTGGCTGCATCACTGCCTGGTATGGGAACTGTACTTCCCTCAATCGTAGGACTCTGTAGAGAGTGGTGCGGACAGCCCAGCACATTTGTAGTTGTGAACTTCCCATGATTCAGGGTATTTACAAGGACAAGTGTGTAAAAAGGGCCTGAAGGATCATTGGGGACCCAGCTGCTGCCATCCGGGAAATGGTACCGCAGCATAAAATCCAGGACCAACAGGCTCCGGGACAGCTTCCTCCACCAGGCCGTCAGACTGATGAACTCACGCTAACTTGAATGTTCTCTATATTACATTGACTGTTCTATTTATTATAAATTATTATAAATTACTATGATTGCACATTGCACATTTAGATGGAGACGTAATGTAAAGATTTTTACTCCTCATGTTTGTGAAGGATGTAAGAAATAAAGTCAATTCAATTCAATTTGATTCCCAGGAACAGGTGTTTTGGTCCACGGAGTCTAGGCTGAGCTCTGGCATCACTTACATTACAGTCGAAGTCCTTTAGATGCCGCTGTAGCTGCAACCTGATTTACTTGGAGTTTTAAGAGTTCTGAGTGCTCTAGGCAGACTCCACTGCCGTCTGAACTTTGGATACAAAGGGAGAGTGAGGAGCAGATTTTGAACCAAACTGCTCATCTGCCAATTTTTTTGTCAGACTTTTACTTGCAGATTCTGCACATGCTCATTAGATTTCCTATTAATCTTTTTTTCTCTCTCCTCAGATTAGCTTTAATTATGTTTCATGGTTTTTATTCACTTCACAACTAGAAGTAGAGCTGAACACCACATCAATTATAATGCTCAGCCTAAGTATACAATCCAGAAGAGTCTGCCACAACAGATCTATTCTATGTAATCATTTTAATTGAACAATGTAGCTTATACGCACATGCTGAAGTTGGTGATGAAGGCTGTTTTTGGGAGCTCTATCTCAAAGAAGGCTTCCTTTGACACATTAGCTCGATTTACCACTCGGCTAATTATCACATTGTGAGCAAACCGTGAGGTTACTTTGGAATCAATCTTCATGCTGTAGATTTCAAGCTCCCTCCGATGCTGAAAGAAACAAAAGAGGAACGTTTCAACAAGAAGTACAGAGGAAACAAACCAAAATACTAACAAAAGAATCAGAAACACAAGAGGTTCTGCAGATGCTGGAAACCCAGAGTAACATGCACAAAATGCTGGGGGAACTCAGCAGGTCAGACAGCACCAATGGAGTGGAATAAACAGTTAATACTTCAGGCCAAGTCCCTTCATAAAGACCTGATGAGTCCCGATGAAAGGTCTCTGCCTGAAACGGTGAGGTGTTACAAAAGAATCAGAATTATATTGGTGCTGACATTGTTCTTTGGAAACATTACTCAGACAGTTCATCAGCTGGCCCCAAGTTTGCAGTTAGGATGCTTACACGCACTGTTGATCTCAGAAAATAGTTGTACATAATTAGTGTAGTTCCCCAATGGAAGATTACATGAAGAAGCCAAAACTATCTCTCACGGAAAAATCCTGCAAGGCATCTATGATTTCAGTGCTGCGATATCGTTATGTAGTTGGAAGTGAATGGGCATGGAAGTGGCGAGATGGTAACAGCTACACAATAAATATTTAGCCGTCTGTCAAAGATGCCAAGATATTAATGCTTCTGATGTTCAGAACCATTTCAAAAGCTTTGAAAAACTTCGTATAAGTTCAAACAATACACAACAACCCAAGTTAGCTAATAACAAGCTTAGTGATTTGTAGACACTTGTCCTGATTGAAATTTATGGAGCTGCTGTCTCTGATGAATTCCAACCTGGTTTTCATGGCAAGAACAATGTAGCCAAGTGTTGCTATTACTCTGGATTCCATCTGGGAATCAGCATTGAAGCTTGTTCAATAACCACAAGCTGACCACAACTCAGGACTTCTAGCTTTCATAACATTAGTTATGCTGTGAATTTCTGACATTCATCTGCAAAATCCCAGCCATTACTTTTTATTATAAGTAGTCATAAAGTACAAATTATATCCCCTGAGATATGTTTTACAAAATCATTGAATTGTCAAAATTAACCTAATCAAAACGCTCTTCAGCGAAAGGAGCAATTCATCGAATCACCCTGTACTGTATATGAAAACAAAACTAAAATATTACTGAGTAAATACTACTGATATTATAAATGATATCCATATTGCAAATAGTAAATAATTAGTAAATAATTTATGCCATTGCTGTTGCTGCTTTTCTTATGTTCCAGTCAAGAGAATGAAAACAAAATATCAGTATTAGAAAATGGCCACAGTAAACACAAATTATACCGACTGATCAAATAAAGCTAAACTCTATTTCTTTTTTTAGAATAGAGTTAGAATACTTAAGAATAGAGTGAATTAGAATACATAATGTCAGTAATATTTAATGTGATTTTTCAGGATACATGTTGATGGAACAACTCTATTTTTGTAAAGTTAACATTATCTACAGTACACACATTTGATAAGTCTAATTTTGTGAATTAACAGTTTCCACTTTGAACGAATAAAGGGCTTACTTGTCATAGCAATCTAATAAACATGATATTAACGGATAATTGGGGTTGTGAATTTCAAACAAAAGATGCTGCCTGAAGTTTATAACATTATCTGTGATATGACTTTAAAAAACTGGAGCATTAGTATGGCTGAAATACTACCCACAGTATGTACAAAATAACTAGCAGTATTAAATATTACAGTTGAGAAAAGAATTACATAGCATTACCCGTAGTAATTAATTTGTAATAATAGATTCTTTATGCAAAGTTCTTCACTATCAACAAATAGTAGATGGCTAGCTAGGAAAAACTCACAGTACACATCATTATAGAAGATTAGATATTACATAGTGATTTTAGTACTACAGCTTAATGAGGATTAACAAAACTGCCTCTGACTTACTAATGCACCTATTCATTTTCATTAGCAACAAAATTGTATTATGCCATTGTAAATCATACATTACCTTATGGTGCTCTGGTTCTGTTAAAATTAATTCAGAAGCTATTAATACTGGAATAAACATTAGCAGAAGGTAGGACAGCATTGTTTTCATTTTGAACAATGTTCATTTGTCAAACAAGATGCAAGAAGGTTGGTTTTATTCTCAGATCTGTTAATGAACAATCATTATATTGACCCTACTCTTAAAATCAGTAGATTGTGTTGACCTGATGTATGATGAAACACAAACTCTCAGCAAACACACATCTCATGGAGATTGTGCAATCTGACTGTTCCAAAGATTCGTCTGTATATGATATTCAGTAATCCACCAAATTATTTTAAACACAGAATTTGATAATTCGCTGGGACTTGCTCATGAAAGGTGTCTCTGGCAGTTGAATGAATAGCCATCAGCCCCAGATGTGTGCTTTGCTAAGTGCTCACTGAGGCAAGTTAAAATTGAAAACGTTTGCGTGGCATCTGGCTCACCAGGCAAAGCACCTGGTCATTTTTAACTGCATGCACCCCATCGCCTTGAGCTTTTCAACTGAACCTCGAACAGAATATAGTCACTTTTCATTTCAGTGAAAGCTCTGAAACATATCAGATAATAGAAGGGAAATCCATACCAGACATTGATAATTCCACAAGATACCTTCACTAGGTAGGATTCATATACTGTATATCTGGTCTCACATCATGCTTTGCAAGTATTTCTTCAACAAAATTTATTTAAGATTATGAATACAAGAATTACATTTCCTCAAACTCCAATTTTTTAGCATTATCCATAATTATCCATAACATAATAAAGTCTATGTAAAACTTAAAACCTTGTTCATAATTCTTATCAACCACCATAGTAATTACAATTATTCATGTTTTGAGGTATCATGAACAAATCTGTGAGGTCTGTATTTTGAATGGAAGTTTACGGAAGCTGGTATCCACATACTTTTTCCCAGGTCGGAGGAGTCTTGAATTAAAGACAAACTGAGGAGACAAAATATTCACACAGAGGACGGTAGTTGTCAGAGGAAGTTGCATATTTACTATTCCAGTCATATTTGAGTAATATTGTAAATGTATTGTTTTGATGAAGCCTTTTTATTGTTTGCATAATACATTGTGGGCTATACAGTATGTAAAAGTACGTGAATGGTATACGTCATTGCGCCACTAGGTCATAAGTGTGCGTCTCACTTAGAAGTAAAAACAACATTTAAATGCATCTCTCTGGCTCCCTTGTTTTTCCTTTAATTAGTTTTATGTTTTGGAGTTACAAAACATAATACTGGTGATGAGAAAGTTTCAAACGAACTCAAAATGACTACCTACTTGTTCAAGCACAGCAAGGCATTCGAATTTTTAAAAGTGCAGTGAGACATTTGAGTAAAAAAAGGTGGAAAATGGATGAATTCACATGTTCCTAAACAATGAGTACCTTGTGATAATAATCATAAATTAAAAAAAACAGAAATGGGGGGCTACTTCAGAAACATAAATGTGTTTGATTGCACAAAAGATAACTAGTTGGAATATACTGAACAGATTGATCAGTATCTTACAGCGAATGGAATAGCTAATGAAAAGTGAGTGCCAGTTTTGCTGGGTGCATTGGGTGGAAAAGCATAGTTTGCTTAGAAGCTTAACTGCTCCAACCAAACCAGCCAAAATGCGCTTTGCAGTTATAGTGAAAGTAATGCAGAAACATTTAGAACCAAAACCATTGTTGATTGGAGAACACTTTATGTTTCATAAGCGTAATCAAAAGGAAGGGGAATCTATTTCACAGTGTATGGCTGGATTGAAGAGATTGTCTGAGCATTGTCAATTCCATGATGGGCTTAATGATGCACTGAGAGATCATTTAGTTTGTGGGATCTTACAAGAAAGCATTCAAAAATGTTTCCTAATTGAAACACAACTGATATTCAAAAGAGCAGTTGGAATTTCTATATTCATGCAAACAGCAGACAGAGATGCAATGAAGTTGCAGTTAGGAATGAAGGAGAATGTGAACAAAATTGCAACATCTAACAGAAACGACCTGGCTGAACAAATTCTGTTACCACTGTGGCAGGGTCTCACATATATGACTAATGTAGGCTTAGAGGCCAAACTTGCAGAAAATGCAAAGAAGTAGGACACAAACACAAAAAGTATGTCATGCAAACAAAAATAAATAGACTGCACAGGGTAGCCAAAAAGATAAAAATTCAAGTTACAGTTTCAAGACGAGCACCAATTTGCATGCTGCTGTTGAAAAATCTGATAATGATGCGAGTGACACAGGACTGGATAGCCTTGGAATTTACTATGTGAGAACTAACTATAGACAAGCAATATGGCTTATGCCAGAAGTGAATGGCAAATTAATTAAGATGGAATTGATCAGGATTTGTATACTGATAACATATTTGATAGTTTTGATAGCCTGCACGGTAAGTATGCATAATCATAATCATGATTCTTCTAGGCCTTCTGCATAATCATTTTTTTAAATACCTGCAGATTCGCCACCTTGTCAAGGAAAAATTTCCCTCTTTTCCTGTTCTACCACCTGCTACGTTATGGGAAAAATTCACTCTTAACTTTAACAATAAGGGGCTGATTTCTGAACTATACTCTCAGCTGATGTCTTTGGGAGTTCAAGATCTAAACAAAACTAAGAGTAGGTGGGAGAACGACCTTGGTATGGACCTTGCGGAAGAATGTTGGGCAAAAGTATTGAATAGGGTTCATTTCTCATCATCATGTGCTAGACTGGGGCTCATACAATTCAAAGTTTTACACAGGGTATATTTAAGTAAAGCCAGACTGGCAGACATATACCCTGGGACAGACGCTGGCTGTGACAGGTGTTCCTTCTCTCCGGCTAGTTTAGTACATGCATTTTGGTCATGCCCTCGGCTTGATGACTATTGGGCACTGGTTTTTAAAATTATCAGTGAAGTTTTGGGGGTGACACTGAGACCTTGCCCGCTTATAGCTGTATTTGGTGTGGCAGATGATGACTTGAGTTTAAATGCAAGCCAGTCAGATATCATTGCATTTACATCGCTATTGGCCCGTAGGAGAATTTTGCTGGTTTGGAAATCTGCCACTCCCCCAACTGCTGCTGCTTGGTTAGAAGATGTAATGTTTTTTCTGCAATTAGAAAAGATTAAATTCACTTTGAGGGGGTCTGTGAAAAAGTTCTATTCGAAATGGGGACCTTTCTTATCATATTTTGGGAGTCTTAAGGAATTACCTACTAGTTGAGGGCATTTGATTGTACTTAGGAAGTTGCCTCCCATTTAACACACTTATAATTTACCTCACAGGGTGGTTGATGAATTGTAAATATGAGTGTATTTTGGATCTTCTGACATGTTGCAGATGTGTGTGAGCCATCGTATTGAAGTAGTGTGGGGGTACGGTTGTGAAATGTCCGTACTTGTATTTGTGAATTGTTGTGTTGTAAATATATTAGCTGCCATGATATGTTTGGGGAGGGCGGGTGGGGGGGAGGTTTGTTTTGGGGGTACGATACTAAAGCAAAATGGAGGAAAATGTAATCCATTATATATTCTGTATTGTGTCATTCCTTCAATAAAAATAAAAATAAAAAAAAAGATGGAATTGATCACTAGCTTGGCAGTTTCAGTCATTCCACAAAATCTGTTTGAACATCATTTCAGAGATAATAAACTGAAGCTGCAGATATCCAGCTAAGAACTTATACTGAAGAAAAGATAACTCCTGTGGGAATGACATTCGTAACAGTGAAATACAACAACCAACAAGCCAGATTGGGCTTGTATGTGGTAAAAACAGGAGGGCCAGAACTATGGGGTCATGATTGGCTGAGACAACTACAACTTGATTGGAGATCCATCCACCATTTGCATGCCACATCCCCCGCAATAGTCAACTTTAGTAAATAATAGTGAATTAAGAAACATACTGAATGATGTCACAGCGGTGCTCAAGGATGGCATTGGAAAACACGAACATATAGGGGGAAAATAGTGTTAAATGAAAATGACACATTCAAGTTTTACAAAGCCCATCTAGATCCTTATACCATCTGTGATAAAGTAGCCAGTGATCAAGATATCATGGAGGCTTATGAATTCTTTTCAAGACAGAGTGGAGCCCATGCACAATGCCAGTGGTCCCAGTCGCCCAGGAGAATTGTTTGTCAGGATGAGTGGTAATTTTAAGGTAACCGTCAACCCAATTACTGAAAGTAGATCAATACCCTTTGCCCAGGATAGGGGATATCTTTGCACACCTTTCTGGAGGAAAACGCTTCAGTAAAGTGGAGTTAGCTGAGGCCTAGCTACAGATGGAGATGGAGGAAGAGTCCAAAGTGTTTCTCACCATAAACACTCACAAGGGGTTTTATCTCTATAGTAGGCTTGTTTTGGAGTTGCACCTGCACCTGCCCTCTGGCAGGAACCTATGGACCAGATGCTGCAAGGCTGCCCGGGCACGCAGTGTTATCCAGATGGTATCTTTGTTACTGGTGAGGATGATAAGGACCATCTCCAAAATCTAAAGACATTGTTAATAAGATGAGAGGATTACGGACTCAGAGCACAACACGACAATTGTGAATTTTTTAAGCCGAGCATCAGTTACTGTGGCAAATTCAAGCAGTGGTGAATGCCCCAAGGCCAAAGGATGTGTTTCAGTTGTGGCCCTTTTTGGGACTTGGCAATTACTATAACAGGTTGCTGCCAAACCTGGCTACTGTGCTCTACCCCTTGAACTCATTACTACAGATCAAGATGAAATCGCTATGGTCAAAGTGCGTGAGGTGGCTTTCCAAAAGATGAAGGAAGTGCTGGTGTCAGGCATTGTACTCACTTATGATGATCTTCAGTGACTAGTGAAGTATGCCTGTGTCACCTTGTCTTACGGTATGCATGCAGTCATGTTACATGTGATGGAGCTGAATACTGTACCTATAGCCTTTGCATCACATTCTCCTACTGCTGCAGGGAATAACTACACACAGCCTGACAGGTATGGGATGTAAAACGTTTCAACCAACACTTGTATAGGAGAAAGTTTACCCTCACTCCTGATCATCAACCACTAGTGTCCCTTTTCAAACCAGAGAAGAGTGTTTCACTAACAGCAGCAGAGATGGGCTCTGTTCTTGGAGGACACAATTACAAGATCGAATACAAGAACATGTTGAATCATGGAAAAGGAAATATCTGAAAAACTTACAAAAGAGGAAACTCATCTTGATGTATTCTCCCTAATGCAAATCAAAAGTCTCCCTATTACGGCAGAGATGATCCGAAGGGAAACTAGAAAAAATCCCACATTGTCTCAGGTCTACATGGCCACCCAAAGTGGCTGGAATGTGCAGTAGAAATTCCACGTTCCCCATTTTTACCATGGCCAGGATCAACGTATCCTTGACGGTGGTTGCCTTATGTGGGGATTGAGAGTTGTGTACCATCTAAGCTGAGAGCTAAAGAGTTACAGAAGCTACATGCTGGTCATCTAGGGATGGTTGAAATGAAAGTGTTGGCTTGAAGCTTTGTCTGATGGCCTGGGATAGATCAGCAGATTAAGCAGCTTGCCAAGCACTGTTTGGGATGCCAACATGTCCAGCAGATGCCATAAGCAGTGCCTCTCTATCCTAGGAATGGCCTACTTTGCCCTGGCAGAGGATTCATTTCAATTTTGCTGGACACAAATTTGTGGGTAGGAATGGATGATGCCATTAAGTGGCCAGAAGTGTTCCCAATAGCCTCCACTACAGTCTCACACATGGTTAATGTGTTGATAAATCTCTTCTCAAGGACTGGTGTTCCAGAATACTTAGTCAGTGACAATGGTCCATAGTTTGTTACAGTCATTCCGGACAATGAATGGAATAAGACACTATTCCATTCACTGGAATAAGCTACAAATTGCTTAGCAGGAAGGTTTACCAATGTCAGCAGAACACACTACACTATCACTGAATCGGAAGTTTGCCAATTTCCTCCTTGCATATTGCGATGCAGTACACTCCACAACCAACCACTCACCAGCTATGCTTTTCCTGGGTTGTCCATTGCAATCTCGCTTAGGTCTTATCAAACCCAATCTCAGCAGCAGTATGCAGGACAAACAACTGGGTTTCACTCCTGGATAAGTTGTCCTGGTGAGGGACAACAGAGGTGATCAAAGTGGTTTCTTGGAAAGATTAAGGACAGAACTGGATCACTCTCCTACATGGTGGAGATTGCATCAAATGTCATCTGGAGATGACACATTAATCAGTTGACAAGAGGAGAGTCAATTGTTAGAGAAGGAACATGTCCTGAGCTGTCAGAACCACCTCATGCAGTGTCAGAGTCAACTCCTACACCCAGCACAGAGGAGACCCCTGTTTCACAACCACAAGTCTCACCTGCCAAGCAGAAGGATTCCCCTTGCCAAGAAAAACATTATCCCACAAGAGTAAGAAATCCTCCACAGTGATTAAATCTTTAGGTCAGAAAGAAACACTTCAAAATTTACTATGGTATGGATGTGTATATAGAAGCTGCATTGTATAGTATACGGTCTGTGTGTGTGTGTGTGTGTGTGTGTGTGTGTGTGTGTGTGTGTGTGTGTGTGTGTGTATATATATTTGTATATCTCGTGAACCAGATCTCCAGCCCCATTATGTATACAGCCCCATGGGTAAACAGCCCCATTATGTATAGTATACAGTCTGTGTGCGTGTATATATAAGTTTGTATATCTCGTGAACCAGATCCCCAGCTGTGGATAACTAGCCCCACTATGTATAGTATATGGTCTGTGTGTGTGTGTGTGTGTGTGTGTGTGTGTGTGTGTGTATATATCTAAGTTTGTTTATCTTGTGAACCAGATCCCCAGCTGTGGGTAAATAGCCCCACTATGTATAATATACGGTCTGTGTGTGTGTGTATATATGTTTGTATATCTCTTGAACCAGATCCCCAGCTGTGGATAAATAGCCCCACTATGTGAGCTGCGGATAAATAGCCCCACTATGTGATCTGTGGGTAAATAGCCCCACTATGTGAGCAGTCTCAGGAGAGATGGAGGCTACGGGAGTAAACCTTAACAGCATATCCAGATTGGAGCCTCTGGGTGGTTGGATGCCATTGGACATCCTTCCAGCAGCTCCTGTATCCAAGCTGGTGCCAAATGTAATGCCTGATAAGCTTTCCTTTGGACTACACTGGTGAGACCCTGAGCAGGATCTTGATGACTGGGAATCTCAGGATCTCCATTCCTTCTGCTCAGTCTGGCGATGGTGATTGTCCTCACCCACTTTCCTTTGAGGCAGACGGATGCTAATAGCCACCACATGTCTACCACAAAGTACTTGAATGGCATACAACGTCATGACACTACATCATAAGTGCCTGCCTTCCTTAAAACTAAAAATGAATTTTACACACATCTCTCAGGCTCCATTGTCTTTTTCCATTTTCTAAGTGTTGTGGAGTTAAAAAACATAGCAGAAATGGTAGGAGCAGATACAATTAATATTTAAAAGGCAGGTACATGGATACAAGAGATTCCAAGGAAAACGGACCAGACCTGTGCCAATAGGAATACCTCAGCTGTCATAGATGAGTTGGGTCCTTAGGCCTATTTCTATGCTGTATAAGTCTATGACTGAATGAACCAAGTCATTACAATCTCTGTTTGTGTCTTAAGGCTCACCATCTTTGAGTCTCTATTGTAATATTATCTTGTATCCCGATCACCACTCTGTGCACTGGGCTGATATTTGAAAATCTGTACCTTTTGTTGACATCCTGCATAGGATCTTCAGAGGTTTAGAACTTCCGCCACATTGCAATATAATACTTTCTTAAAGCTTTTGGGAAGACTGAAGAAAAATATCTACATTACCTTTGCACTAGTTCCATTTCTCTCACTGCCCCAACTAGTTACCATCAAATTATTTTCATAACTCTCTCATTACAACTGCAACTTGCATCCCTTGATTGCTAGTTCGTGCACATCGGAAAGTTATGGCAGTTCTGCCTGACTTAACTGCAGCACAATGCTGCTTGGATCTCTTTGCACAAGTCCCTCAGTCTGATTTACTAAATCCAATCTATGCATGATTGTTGGTACACAATCATGAGTCATAACTACAATAACCAACTGAAGTTATCTGTCTCAACAGACTCAACTCTCTTCTCCAAATGTGTCCAACAATGAAAAAGGATCTAGTCTTTCCTGGTGTATATGACACATATACATACGGGGCGTGATTGATAAGTTTGTGGCCTAAGGTAGAAGGAGATGAGTTATTAACTTCAAACTTTCTGCATTTTCACTCAAAGAGTTGAACTGCATGGGCATATAACAAGAGCTGTTTAACTCATCTCCTTCTACCTTAAGCCACAAACCTATCAATCGCTCCTGCTGTGGACCACCTGGAGGTCCAAGACGCTCTCGTTACATGCACGTGCAGTTCAACTCTTCGACTGAAAATGCAGAAAGTTTGAAGTTAATAACTCATCTCCTTCTACCTTAGGCCACGAACTTATCAATCACCCCTGCTGTGGACCACTTCTACAAAGAAGGGATCCGTATGCTCCATGACCACTGGATTAAGTGTGTACATGCAGGAGGGGACTATGTTGAAAAATAAATGTGCTAGGTTTTCTAAAATTGACTCCTTCTACCTTAGGCCACGAACTTATCAATCACCCCTCGTATATAATCAACATTCATTGTTTATCCCTCCTGATTGGTTAGTCCTCAAACAGTCAGGTTTCTGCTGTCCCACCTTGGTTAACATCATATTCTAAGAGCTGTTCTTACTTAGAGCGAGACCTTTGTCTTTGTTAAGATTCTTATTCTCATCGGCCTCCTTCACCAGACAGTCCCAACAACTATCGGCAGGGAAGAATAGTTTTGGGCTGTAACATCAATCCTGTGGTCATTGTGTATACAATGTTCTGCTACTTCCAATTTCTCCAGGTAACCAAAACCGATACACCTCCTATGCTCCTTGATGCAGGTTTCTACTGTGGCCGATATACGCTGCTGCACCTTCACGGAGAAATCTGTAAACACCAGCTGACCTGAGTCCCGGGTCGTCACTGATCCGGTTAATCTGTGATTTGGGCTTCCTTACAGGTTTATGGATGGTATTAATCCACTATTTCTTCAAGACCCTGGCAATACTTCTGGAAACTGTGGTAATATAGGGAAGAAAGACGGTAGCGATAGGCTCTTTCTCATTGTTAGGTTTCCTGATCTTTCTGTCGGCTTTTTAAGGGCCTGATTGATTTGCTTCACCTTATAGTCATTCTGTAGGAATGTTGTGCATAATCATCTTGCTTACTACCGGACTAGACGTGTCCAGGCATCATCCCTGGTGAAGGTGGCAGAGTTTGTCATTGAAATGTTCGTTAAAATCAATACCTGTACCCGGCTGGAAGCCCAAGAAGAGTTTATGTGTCCAGCAATGTTTTGCTCTGTCTTAGTGGAAAGTGACTGAAATATCTTAGACAGACATCCTGTCTTACAACAGACCGACATATTGCTCTAGCAATGCACAGTATATAATATTGGTTGGTCCTGAAGTAAATGTTGGTCTAAAAGCCATCATGATCCATGATCCACCTTCAGGCAAAATATAGAATTTGACACCTCCTGATAATCTGATTTGGGCCATGTGCACAAAGAGTTGATATTTGTGCACAGGCAGACCTATCTTCAGTTGGCCTATTATTTATCCTTGTTCCCTTTAGTCTTTCTTGACAGTGGCTTTCCACTCAGTGCTATATGCACAATCATCTGCAATTTCTATCATCAAATGCTCCTTTTTAACGTCCATGTTAACTCTGGATGACTTCAAATTCCACCAGCCAGCAATCATTCCAAGGATTTTGTTCTTCTGCATCAGGATATCAATCCTGTCCACAGTTTCCTTGAAGATGCTCAAACCTGCCTTAAAGACTCTTTATTTTATAATACAAGAATCACACTCATCACAATGTGATTGACACAACTCTCTCCACCCATTTGATTGTTTCATCTTAACCTTGTCTGTTTACTATAGGTCTGAGAAATACAAATTTCTCGCTCCTCTGTCCATGAAATAGTCTATATCCTTTCATTGGCGTGCTTTCCTGTTTGATGTTTCGAGCTTTTATCATGTACACGTGCAATTATGAGAAAAGTTCTCAGTTTATCAACATCTTGAAAGGAAGTTGAATGGGTTTCATTCCGGCAATAGTTTGGGCATTACCTTTTGGAACTTGATTGTTAATTCTCTGTGGATTTGTAAGTTGTGGATATTCAGTCTATTGGAAACGAACAGTTAAATTCCTACTACCATATAAATTTGTTGTCCAATTACTCTCCATCATTGTAGCTTATTTGTATAAATAGTTCCTCCATCCCATAGTCGGTTTTAGATGATCACCTAAAAATCTTTGAGCTCTGCATGTGATGTAAAGTTTGAATGATTTTTGTGTGTGAAGGCTGCAAAACTGCCTTTACAAGACAACTTTAAAGCTGATTTATTTTGCATTCAATGTCTTCATGCAAGATGAGGCCACCCTCAGGACAGAGGAGCAATACCTTATATTCTGTCTGATAAGCCTCTAACCTGATAGCATGAATATTGATTTCTCCTTGCAGTAAAAAAACCCTTCTGCCTCTATTCCCCACTGACCTTTTACCTTGTCTCACCTGCCTATCACTTCCCTCTTGGTCCCCTGCTCCTTCCCTTTCTCCTATGGTCCACTTGCCTTCTCTATCAGATTCCTTCTTCAGCAGTCGTCGACTCTTCCCACCCATTTGGCTTCACCTGTCACCTTCTATAAAGCCTCCTTCCCCTCCCCCCCCCACCTCTTTATTCCGCTGCTTTTCAGTCTTGAAGATGGGTCTCGACCCAGGGTGGGAATCGCTAACATGAGATGATTCGAGGAAAACATAGGGTGATTGGAGTCAGAGGCAAGTCTTTTTTTACACAGAATGGTGGGTGCGTGGAATGGCCTACCAGGGGTGGGTGGTAGAGGGAGATATATTAAGGACACTTAAGAAACTCTTTGGTAGGAACATGGATGATAGAAAAATGGAGGGCTGTGTAAGAGGGAATGGTTAGGTTGATCTTTGAGTAGGTTAAAAGGTCGGCACAACATTGTGGGTGAAGAGACTGTACTGTTCTATGTTCTATGCATGGAACAACCTAGTGCCAATCAAAACCTTGTGTGTTGAGCCACTTCTCTAAGGGAGGAAAGATGAGG
The DNA here is from genome assembly GCF_030028105.1 of Mobula birostris. NCBI lineage: Eukaryota > Metazoa > Chordata > Chondrichthyes > Myliobatiformes > Myliobatidae > Mobula > Mobula birostris. The sequence continues at coordinate 78,014,812 of NC_092385.1, forward strand.
GCAATTCCATTTGCTCACATGCTGATCCAAACATAATGCTGCAATTAATCAGTTCCACCTTCTTATGCAGAAACCACACAATATCAGTGTCTGCTTGAAGAAACTCAGATCCCTCTTAATGAGTTCAGTTTGCTACTGGCATCAGAACACAGGATACCAGTTTTATAGTGGTTTTCAGGGTATATCAGCAACGCAAGAACCTTCTGGGGATGTGGCAGCTCTTCTAGGGAGCATAAATCTGTTGTCTCCAAGATTTATGCTTCCACATCAATTATTTTCCTGGTGCGTATATGTTTGGCAGTCGGAGCTGTTAAGGTGCAGTCCAAATCTGGCCCATGTCCTCCAGTGAAAGTCAGGACATGTTGCAGCTTAGGTGCATTGCATGGCAGCATCAAGATAAACAACGTATTTGGAAGACCAATTTCAAAAGAATAAATAAGGAGGATGCTTGAATGAGATCTGGCATTTTTTAAAATTTATGAATTTGTTTTGGATATTGTGTTAATTGAAGCTGTGCAGATGCTATGCTGCTCAGTAAACTAGAGCAGGTAAGAAGAAATTTGTTAATATTTGGACAATTGGGTAATTGGCCATGAACAACTCGAGCAGAAACCGGCTGAAAGACTGCACTTCCTGTCCCACCCAGCAGCTGCTTGACCGAGGGATGATGGTAAGACCCATCTTCTTAGCGAGAGTGTGCAGTAAACAGTCACTAAACCTTGAGATCAGCTCTGTTAAGTACTGCAGGACTGCAGCATCATTGTTTGAGTAGTCCATGTTTGTGTGGCTGTATAGCATCATTAGAGCTGTTTAAGACCATGCATTTGGGTCTTTACTTCTGCAGATTTTCTCAAAATGCAATGTGTTCCTTTAATTATATTACACAATCAAGTAATTCAGTTGATTGATAAGTTAGGCTTGTTGAATTAGCTAATAGAACTTGTCTTGTTAACATTTTGTCCAATGAGGTGCCCCGGCACATTCTAGAGGGATTGGGAGTGGGTGGTAGCCATTTTCTGGAGATAGCTGGACGAAGAAGGAGAGAGATGAAACAATGGAGATGGATGACAAACATGAGTGAAGAACATGGTGAAATGCTGGCAGAACCCATTTAGAAGGGCAGATACTGCTGTCAGAAAATCCTCATGCACCAATAGTTTCATGGAGAATATACAAATAGCTTATAATTAGCTAGTTATCACATGGCCTTGGAGAATGTTCGACACCTTGTCCTTGGATATTTCTTTATATTTTGCTTGGACTGTGTTTTCAGGCAAAATTATTTGGCACTGTGAGTAAATAGAGTGAAGCAAACCTGGATTGATTACACAACAATGAGCTCACACCTTAGGCTAATCTATATGTAATGGGACCTTTTCTATATTTTGTTTGTTATAGTTTAAAATATTTTGTCAATATAACCTTAATCTAAGTTTATACTGAGTTAAACTATTGCTTTCTAGCAAACAGTAAAATTGTATGGGTGGTCAGTGTTCATACAAGTATCAATCCTATGTTCCCTTAAAGGAACATTCAGATTTTTATGTTTTATATTTACCCTAGACATGTTTCTTTATTGGAAATGGCCTTTTCATTGTTATTCTCAAGCATTGTGGAGTTACGTTGCTATTAGCTTGTATTCATAGTAATGGCTAACTCATTATGAGCCTACGGTGAGAGGGTTACACTTGCAAAGTACAATCAAGAACTAATTCATCTGGAATGTCTGAAATGTAGGTACGGTTAGGCCGCTGTAAAATGAAGCCATTACATCGATGCCATGAGCTTGATCTAATAGTGTGGCTACCAAGTAATGAATTATTTATAGTCACTGTATTTCTGCATTATAACCACTAGATTTAGAATGAAGTGCAATGCAATTTTTTTGACATAAACTGTATGCAAAGGAATTAATGTACCAATTGTAGTTACATATTTTCACCATTTTTATTTGATAAGCTGGTTAGATCCAAACTTCAGGAACAGTTATTAACTTACAACCACCAGGCTCCTGAACTGGTGTGGATAACTTCATTCACAACAACTTTAAACTGATTCTACAATCTACAGACTCACTTTCAAGGACTCTACATCTCATTTTCTCAATATTATTTTTATTTCCAGTTTGTCTTTTGCACATTGATGTTAGTGAGTCTTTTTTTCTGTTTACATATAGATCTTCATTAAGTTCTATTGTACATCATCTTCCTGTAAATACCTGGTTGAATATGAATCTTAAGGTAATATACATATATATACTTTTACTTTTAACTTTGAGACATTATGATGTTGTTGAATCAAATAAAGAGGACACAATATAGTCAGTGTGTATTCCATCAATGAATCCTTTGCCATTGTTGTGCACAAACCAGCAAGGGACATTGGCACCCCGATTTGAATCCAGTCGGTAATCCTTCTGCCATCCTCTAGCAAGGAATACAATGAAGATGTAAAAAACAAAGAAAATTTGAATAACACATCCCAAAACACAGAAAAATGACACCACAATTAAGGCTTTTACCTTGTTACTGTGAGGGTCTGACCTTTCACAAGCATTGTTGCACTTGGTGTCTGTGGGTCTGATCCAGAGTGAATGTGGTATATTTTAGCTTTAATGTCATGGTAAAATTGACCTGAATCAATGAAAAAGTAAGAATTATTCTGCTAGAAATTACAATGTGTAACTAGCTACAGAAATATGGCATGTTCCCATCGCTCCTTAACAATTTTTAATTGATACACTATAGAAAGCATTCTCTCTTGATGCATAAAAGCTTGGTATATGAATTGTTCTGCACGTGACTGCAAGAAACTGTAGAGATATGGACACAGCTCAACACATCATGGTAATCAACCTCCCCTCAATGGACTCTGTCTGTATTTCTTGCTGCCTCAGTAAATCAGTCAAAATAATCAAAGACTGCATCCAGCCCCCCCCCCCCCCCACCAATTGGGCAGAAGATACAAACGCCTGAAAGCACAAACCACTAGGCACAAGGACAACTTCTGCCCTTGAACAGACCTCTTGTGGAGTAAGGTAGTCTCCTGACCTCTCAAACCATCTCATTATGATCTCGTACTTTGTTTACCTGCACTGCACTTTCTTTGTAGCTTTTAGACTTGTTCTGTGTTGTTATTGTTCTACCTCAATGAACTGTATCATGATCTGTATAAACAATATACAAGATATACTTTTACTGTATTTAGGTACGTATGACAATACTAAACCAATACCTATCTACAACACAATGGTAGCGATCTAATCGTTATGTCAAATTTCAGTTCTACTTTGGCTCACTGTAAGCAGGCAGTGACAGACATACAACCAAGAACTTTTCTTGGTGGTTCAGGCATGAAGAATGTGAGTGTCCGTGTCAAAGCCAAAGCCCCACGGAGGCTGGGAGAGACAGAGGATAAAAGGAGCAGGTTTGGGAAAGGCCAGTCTTTTTGGGCTGCGCAAGTGCTGGTGTCAGAGACCGACCAAAGTTTGAAGAGTGAGTATAAGACATAGGAGTGGAACTTCCCTTGAGGAAACCAAGCTGACTGCGGCCTATTTTACCACGTACCTCCAAGTATCCCGAAACCTCATCTTTAATAATTGACTCCTCCCAACCACTGAGTTCAGACTAACTGGCCTATAATTTCCTTTCTTCTGCCTCACTCCCTTCTTGAAGAATGGAGTAACATTTGCAATTTTCCAGTCTTCAGGAACCATTCCAGACTCTACAGATTTTTGAGAGATTATTAATGCCTCCACAATCTCTGCGGACACCTCTTTCAGAACGCTGAGGTGTACACCATCTGGTCCAGATGACTCATGTACCTTCAGACCTTTCAGTTTCCTAAGAACCTTCTCCCTAGTGATAGGAACATCACACAGTTCTGGAACCCCTGACACCTGGAATTTCTACCATACCGCTCGTGTCTTCCACGGTGAAGACTGATGCAAAATACTTATTCAGTTCATCCACCATTTCCTTGTCCCCCATTACAACCTCTCCAGCATCGTTTTCCAGCAGTCCAATATCCCCTTTTGCTTGTCTTATACACTTCATGTATCTGAAGAAAGTTTTGGTATCCTCTTTAATATTATTGGCTAGCTTACTTTAATATTCCATCTTTACCTTCTTAATGATATTTTAGTTGCCTTCTGCTGGCGTTTTAAAAGTTCTTAATCTTCTAACTTAATTTTCTAACAATCTTCTAACATTAATTTTTACTCTATTATATGTCCTCTCTTTGGCTTTTATGTTAGCTTCAACTTCCCTTGTTAGCCACGATTACGTCATATTTCCTTAAGAATACTTCTTCCTCTTTGGGATACATCCTGTGCCTTCCGAATTGCTTCCAGAAATTCCAGCTAGCTCCTCCCTCTGTAATTCCCTTTACTCCACTGTAATACTGATACATCTGACTTTATCTTCTTCTCAAATTGCAGGGTGAATTTGATCATATTATGATCACTTCCCCTAAGGGTTCCTTTCAAGCTCTCTAATCAATTCATGTTCATTGCACAACACCCAATCCGGAATAGCTGATCCCCCAGTGGGCTCAACCACAAGCTGCTCTAAAAAGCCATCTCATAGGCATTCTAGAAATTCCTCCTTATGACATCCTGTACCAATCTGCTTTTCCCAATCTACCTGCATGTTGAAATCCCCCATGATTATTGTAACATTGCCCTTTTGGCATGCATTTTCTATCTCCCATTGTAACTTGTAGACCACATCTTCACTACTGTTTGGAAAGTGGGGGTGGGGAGAGTCTCTATATAACTCCTCATCAGGGCCTTTTTACCCTTGCAGTTCCTTAGCTCTATCCACAACAAATATAAGACATTGAAGCATAATTAGTCCATTTAGCCGATCGAGTCTGTTCTGCCATTTAATCTTGGCTAATTCTTTTTTGCCCCTTCTCAGCCCCACCCACCCCAGCCTTCTCCCCGCAACCATAAGACCAGAGGACATAGGAACAGTATCAGGCCATTTGGCCCATCAAGGCTGCTCTGCCATTACTCCCTCCTCAGCTCTACTTCCCAGCCTTCTCCCCAAAACCTTTGAGCCATGTCCAATCAAGAACCTATCAAGCTCTGCCTTAAATACAACCAAAGACCTGGCCTTCACAACTGCCTGTGGTAATAAATTCCACAATTTCACCACCCTCTGGCTAAAGAAATTTCTCCACATCTCTGTTTTAAATGGATGTTGCTCTATCCTGAGGCTGTGCCCTCTTGTCCTAGACTCTCTGACCATGGGAAACATCCTTTCCACACCTACCATGTTTAGGCCTTTCAACATTCGAAAGGTTTCAATGAGGTCCCCCCTCATCCTTCTAAATTCCAGTAAATATAGGGACATCAAACATTTCTCATATGATAACCCTTTCATTCCCAGACTCATCCTCGTGAACCTCCTCTGGACCCTCTCCAATGCCAGCACATCTTTTCTTAGATGAGGAGCCCAGAACTGTTCACAATACTCAAGGTGAGGCCTCACCAGTGCCTTATAAAGCCTCAGCATCACATCCCTGCTCTTGTATTCTGGACATCTTAAAGTGAATGCTAAAATTGCATTTCCCTTCCTGCAAATCTTCCACTGACCCAACCTGCAAGTTAACCTTCAGGGTGTCTGTACAAGGACTCCCAAGTCCCTCTGCATCTCAGATTTTTGGATTTTCTCCCCATTTAGAAAATAGTCTGCACATTTATTTCTTCTACCAAAGTGCATGACCACGCATTTTCAACATTGTATTTCACTTGCCACTTTCTTGCCCATTCTCCTAATCTGTCCTGCAGTCTACCTGTTTCTTCAACACTATCTGCCCTTCCACCAATCTTCATATCATCTGCAAAACTGGCAGCAAAGCCATTTATTCCATCACCTTGATGTGCAGCATAAAAAGAAGTGGTCCCAACACTGACCCCTGCAGAACATCACTAGTCACTGGCAACCAACCAGAAAAGGATCCTTTTATTCCAACTCGCTGCCTCCTACCAATCAGCCAGTGTTCTAATCATGCCAGTAACATTTCTGTAATACCATGGGCTCTTAACTTGATAAACAGCCTCACGTGTGACACCTTATCAAAGATCTTCTGAAAGTTCAAATATACAACATCCACTGCATCCCCTTTATCTATCCTACATGTAATCTCCTCTTAGAATTTCAACAGGCTTGTCAGGCAAGATCTTCCCTTAAGGAAACAATGCTGACTTTGTCCTATCTTGTTTTATGTCACACAGTACTCCATAACCTCATCTTTAACAATTGACTCCAACAACATCCCAACCAGTGACATTGGGCTAACTGGTCTATAATTTCTTTTCTGCTGCCTTTCTCCTTTCTTAAAGAGTGGAGTGGCATTGGCAATTTTCCAGTCCTCTGGCACCATGCCAAAGTCCAATGATTTTTGAAGGATAACTCCTAATGCTACCACAATCTCTAACAGAAATATCTATCTCTTTCAGAACCCTAGGGTGCAGTTCATTTGGTCTGGCTGACTTATGTACGCTAGGACTTACAACTTTTTGAGCGCCTTCTCCCTTGTAAGAGTAACTGCACCCAATTCTCTTCCCTCACACCCTTCAACATCTGATACACTGCTATTGTCTTCCACAGTGAAGACAATAGTTCATCTGCCATCTCCTTGTCGCTCATTATTATTATTTCTCCAGCCTCATTTTCTAGCGGTCCTATATCCACTCTCATCTCTCTATTTTTCACGTACTTGAAAAAAGCTTTTACTATCCACTTTGATACAGTTTGTCAGGATCTGGGTCCTAGAGTGAAGCATTGCCCAGTGGTTGGACAATTTCCACGCTGGTCCAGATAGACTGGAAAGCCCATGTGTCAGGACCAGACGTGAGGGTCATGCTGATTTCGCTTGCTTTCCCGCAATATTCATTCCTCTCCCTGCAGCGTTGAGGCGGTGAACTGCTCTGGTGGCAGTCATCTCTGTGTGTTTCATGGCGTTTTTGCCCCACTAATATAGTGAACTAAAATTGTGGCTTGGGCCTGCTCCGTCTGCCTCAGGGTGGGGATCCAGGGACACAGTCTGGTTTGGAATGTAGCCATTTGCTCCTGTTGTTTGCATGATACGTGTGAGTGTTTCTTTCCTCTTTTTCAGCACAGTGGTTATGGTCCTTCTTTTTTAATTGGGTTATTCGGGTTTCTTTCAAACAAATCTCAAGGTGTATAATTTATACATTCTTTCATAATAAATGCACTTTGAATCTTTGAATAGCCAGAAGTCGTGGCGTATATTGGCACCAATGACATAGGTAGAAAAGGAGAAGAGGTCCTACGTAGAGTATATAAAGTTCAGAAAGAGGCTGAAGAGAGATTTCTCCCTATGTCACGGACTAGTGCAGGTATAAATGGGATGATAGCATGGATGACTGAGTGGGTGAGGAGATGGAGAAGGGGGCAGGGTTTCAAGTTCTTGGATCATTGGAACCTTTTCTGGGGACGGGATTCTGTACAAGTGGAATGGGTTGCACCTGAACTGGAGGGGAACCAACATCCTAGCCACGAGGTTAGAGAGCTGGGAACTGGAGTCCCAGGTCAGTGAGGGAAGAATTGGACTAGAAGTTAGATGTCAGGGAGAGTGTTGAAATGCAAAACTGAAATAACAATTATGATGGATCAGATGGTGTTTATTTTAATGCTTTGAGTATTATGGGCAAGGGTGATGAACTTAGGGCATGGATCAGTACATGGAACTATGATGTTGTAACCATTACTGAAACTTGGTTGCGAAAGGAGCAGGAGTGGGTGATTAATGTACCAGGTTTTTGAAGTTTTATAAAAGATAGTGAAGGAGGTAAGAGTGTGTGTGGGAGTTGCACTACTAATCAGGGACAATACAGACCACCCAATTGTGACAGGGACATCGAGAGGCAGATAGGGAGACAGATTCTGGAAAGGAGTAATAATAACAGGGTTGTTATGGTGGGAGATTTTAATTTCCCAAATATTGATTGGTATCTTCCTAGAGCAAGGGGCTTAGATGGGGTGGAATTTCTTAGGTGTGTTCAGGAAGGTTTCCTGACACAATATGTAGATAAGCCTACAAGAGGAGAGGCTGTACTTGATCTGATATTGGGAAATGAACCTGGTCAGGTGTTAGGTCTCTCAGTGGGAGAGCATTTTGGAGATGGTAATCATAATTCTATTTCCTTTACCACAGTATTGGAGAGGGAACAGACAAGTTAGGAAAGCGTTTAATTGGAGTAAGGGGAAATATCAAGCTATCAGGTAGGAACTTGGAAGCATAAATTGGGAACAGATGTTCTCAGGGAAAGGTACGGAAGAAATGTGGCAAATGTTCAGGGAATATTTGTGTGGCATTCTGCATAGCTACATTCCAATGAGACAGGGAAAGTATGGTAGGGTACAGGAACCGTGGTGTACAAAGGCTGTTGAAAATCTAGTCAAGAAGAAAAGAAAATTTATGAAAGGTTCAGAAAACTAGGGAAAGATGGAGATCTAGAAGATTATAAGGCTAGCAGGAAGGAGCTTAAGAATAAAATTGGGAGAGCCAGAAGGGGCCATGAGAAGGCCTTGGTGAGGAGGATTAAGGAAAACCCAAGCCATTCTACAAGTAGGTGAAGAGCAAGAGGATAAGATGTGAGACAATAGGAATAATCAAGTGTAACAGTGGAAAAATTTGTATGGAACCAGGGGAGATAGCAGAGATATTTAATGAATACTTTGCTTAGGTATACATGGTGAGGTGGTAAATTGGATTAGACATTGGCTCAATGGAAGAAGCCAAAGGGTGGTAGTAGAGGATTGCTTCTCCGAGTGGAGGCCTGTGACTAGTGGTGTGCCACAGGGATCAGTGCTGGGTCCATTGTTATTTGTCATCTATATGAATGATCTGGATGATAATGTGGTAAATTGGATCAGCAAATTTGCTGATGATACAAAGATTGGAGGTGTAGTGGACAGTGAGGAAGGTTTTCAAAGCTTGCAGAGGGATTTGGACCAGCTGGAAAAATGGGCTGAAAAATGGCAGATGGAGTTTAATACAGACAAGTGTAAGGTATTGCACTTTGGAAGGACAAACCAAGGTAGAACATACAGGGTAAATGGTAAGGCACTGAGGAGTTCAATAGAACAGAGGGATCTGGGAATACAGATACAAAATTCCCTAAAAGTGGCATCACAGGTAGATAGGGTCGTAAAGAGAGCTTTTGGTACATTGGCCTTTATTAATCAAAGTATTGAGTATAAGAGCTGGAATGTTATGATGAGGTTGTATAAGGCATTGATGAGGCTGAATCTGGAGTATTGTGTTCAGTTTTGGTCACCAAATTACAAGAAGGATATTAATAAGGTTGAAAGAGTGCAGAGAAGGTTTACAAGGATGTTGTCAGGACTTGAGAAACTCAGTTACAGAGAGAGGTTGAATAGGTTAGGACTTTATTCCCTGGAGTGTAGAAGAATGAGGGGAGATTTGACAGAGGTATATAAAATTATGCTGGGTATAGATAGAGTGAATGCAAGCAGGCTTTTTCCACTGAGGCAAGGGGAGAAAAAAACCAGAGGACATGGGTTAAGGGTGAAGGGGGAAAAGATTAAAGGGAACATTAGGGGGTCTTCTTCACACAGAGAGTGGTGGGGGTGTGGAATGAGCTGCCAGACGAGGTGGAAAATGCAGGTTCTTTTTTAACATTTAAGAATAAATTGGACAGATACATGGATGGGAGGTGTATGGAGGGATATGGTCTGTGTGCAGGTCAGTGGGACTAGGCAGAAAAATGGTTCGGCACAGCCAAGAAGGGCCAAAAGGCCTGTTTCTGTGCTGTAGTTTTTCTATGGTTTCTATTCACTACGGAAAAGGACCTTGGCAATTGTAGGAATGACTTACAGTGGATTAAAAAAATTGAGCACATAGACATTAAGAAAGAGGATGTCCTGGAGCTTTTGGAAAGCATCAAGTTGGATAAGTCTCTGGGACTGGACGAAATGTACCCCATGCTACTGTGGGAGGTGAGGAAGGAGATTGCTGAGCCTCTGGTGATGATCTTTGTATCATCAATGAGGACGGGAGAGGTTCCGGAGGATTGGAGGGTTGCAGATGTTGTTTCCTTATTCGACAAAGGAAGTAGAGATAGCCTAGGAAATTATAGACCAGTGATTCTTACTTCAGTGGTTGGTAAGTTGAAGGAGAAGATCCTGAGAGGCAGCATTTATGAACATTTGGAGAAGCATAAAATGATTAGGAAAGTCAGCATAGCTTTGTCAAAGGCAAGTCATGCCATACGAGCCTGATTGAATTTTTTGAGGATGTGACTAAAAACGTTGATGAAGGTAGAGCAGTAGATGTAAGATATATGGATTTCAGCAAGGCATTTGCTAAGGTACTCCATGCAAGGCTTATTGAGAAAGTAAGGAGGCATGGGATCCAAGGGGACCTTGCTTTGTGGATCCAGAACTGGCTTGCCCACAGAAGGCAGAGAGTGGTTGTAGACAGGTCATATCCTTCATGGAGGTTGGTGACCAGTGGTGCGCCTCAGGGATCTGTTCTGGGACCCCTTCTCTTCATGATTTTTATAAATGACCTGGATGAGGAAGTGAAGGGATGGGTTAGTAAGTTTGCTGATGACACAAAGGTTGGGGGTGTTGTGGATAGTGTGGAGGGCTGTCAGAGATTACAGCGGGACACTGATAGGATGCAACACTGGGCTGAGAAGTGGCAGATGGAGTTCAACCCAGATAAATGTGAGGTGGTTCATTTTGGTAGGCTAAATATGATGGCGGAATATAGCATTAATGGTAAGACTCTTGGCAGTGTGGAGGATCAGAGGGATCTTGGAGTCCGAGTTCATAAGACTCTCAGAGCTGCCGCGCAGGTTGACTCTGTGGTTAAGAAGGTCTTCATCAACCATGGGATTGAGTTTAAGAGCTGAGAGGTAATCTTACAGCCATATAGGACCCTGGTCAGGCCCCACTTGAAGTACTGTGCTCAGTTCTGGTCACCTCACTATAGGAAGGATGTGGAAACTATAGAAAAGGTGCAGAGGAGATTTACACGGATGTGGCCTGGATTGGGGAACATGCCTTCTGAGAATAGTTTGAGTGAACTTGGCCTTTTCTCCTTGGAGTGACAGACAATAAGATGTGATCTGATAGAGGTGTATAACATGATGAGAGGCATTGATCATGTGGATAGTCAGAGGCTTTTTCCCAGGGCTGAAATGGCTAACACAAGAGGGCACAGTTTTAAGGTGCTTGGAAGTAGGTACAGAGGAGATTCAAGGGTAAGTTTTTAATGCAGAGAGTGATAAGTGCATGGAATGGGCTGCCAGTGATGGTGGTGGAGGCTGATACGATAGGGTCTTTTAAGAGGTTCCTCGGTAGGTACATGGAGCTTAAACAAATAGAGGGCTATGGGTAACCCTAGGTAATTTCTAAAGTAAGTACATGTTCAGCACAGCATTGTGGGCTGAAGGGCCTGTATTGTGCTGTATGTTTTCTATGTTGCTATGTTTCTATATCACAGATGCACTCAGCGCAGACTTCAGGGTGGGGTCAGACACTGAGTCTATTTGGGTGGAACTCAGGAATGGAAAGGATACAATCACACTGATGGGATTGAACTACAGATCTCCTGATAGCCACCGGGTCATTGAGGAACAGATATGTAATCAGATGAAGGAAATGTGTAAAAATAATAGGATTTCAACTTCCCTAATATAAACTGGGACCTTCTTAGTGTTAAGGGTTTAGATGGGACTGAATTTGTTAAGTGTATCCAGGAAGATTTCTTAAAAGAATATGTGGATGGTCCAATGAGAGTAGGGCCGTTTTAGACCTGGTGTTGGGTAATGAGCCGGGCCAGGTGACAGACCTTCCAGTGGGTGAACAGTTAGGGAACAATGACCACAGCTCCTTAACTTTCAGGACAGTGATAGATAAGGACAGGTATGGTCCTTGTGGGAGAGTTTTAAATTGGAGCAGGACAAATTAAAAGGGCATCAGGCAGGAACTAAGAAGCCTTAACTGGGAACATCTTTTCTCTGGCAAGTCCACATCAGACGTATGGAAGGGGCTTAGGGATCAATTGCAGAGAGTACAGGGAAGATATGTTCCTCGTAGAAGGAAGGACAGGGATGGAAAGATAAGAGAACCTGGATGTCCAGAGAGGTGATGAATTCAGTCAAGAAGGAAAAGGAAAACTGTAAAGCTTTGGAAGTTGGGATCAAACGAAGCACATGAGGAGTATAAAGGAGCCACAAAAAAACTAAAGAAGGGAATTAAGAAAGCCAGGAGGGGCCTTGAAAAGTCCTTGCAAAGTAGGATTAAGGTGAATCCCAAGGCATTCTACACGTTCATTAAGAACAAGAGGATAACGAGGGAGAGGGAGAGTGTAAGATAAAGGGAGGAACATTTGCTTGGATGCAGAGAATGTGAGTGAGATATTTAATGAGTACTTTGCTTCCATATTTACCAAGGAAAAGGATATGGAGGACCAGGATATCAGTGCTGAGTGCATAAATACGCTAGGGCATTTAGTGGTCAAGGAGGAGGAAGTATTGGACTTCCTAATGAGTGTTAAGGTGAATAAGTCCCCAAGGCCTGATGGGATTTACCCCAGGTTATTGAAAGAGGCAAGAGACAAGGTGCTAGGCCCTTGATCAGTACCTTCATGTCCTCTCAAGCCACAGGCGAGATCCTGGAGGAATAGCGAGTGGCTAATGTTGTGCTTCTATTTAAGAAGGGAACAAGGAAAAATCCTGGGAACCATAGACTGGTGAGTCTCATGCCAATTGCAGCAAAATTGCTGGAGAAAATTCTGAGGGATAGGATACATGAGCATTTGGAAACCCCTGGCCTAATTAGGGAGATCCAGCATGGCTTTGTACGTGGCAGGTCATGCCTTACCAACTTGACTGAGCTTTTTGACAAGGTGACAAGAGAGATTGGTGAGGGTAGGGCATTGGATGTTGTTCACATGGATTTTAGTAAGGTGCTTGACAAACTCCCTCATAGGAGGCTAATCCAGAAGATTAAGATGCATGGGATCCATGATGAATTGGCTGTCTGGATTCAGAATTGGCTTGCACACAGAAGACGAGGGTCGTGATTGAAGAGACTTATTCAAGCTGGAGACCTATGCTTAGTGGAATTCCACAGGGATCTGTGCTGGGACCTCTGCTGTTTGTAATGTATATAAATGACCTGGATGAAAATGTATATGGTGGGTTAGTATACTTGTAGATGAAACCAAGATTGGTTGAGTTGTGGATAGTGTAGAAAACTGGCAAGGAATACAGCATGATATAGATCAGTTACAGATATGGGCAGAGAAATGGCAGATGAAGTTTAACCCAGATAAATGTGAGGTGTTGCACCTTGGTAGGGCAAATATAGGGAGACAGTATACTGTTAAGGCCAAGGTCCTTAACAGTGTTGCTGTCAGAGAGATCTTGGGATCCAAGTTCATAGCTCCTTGAAATTGGCTGTACAGGTCGATAAGGAGGTCAAGAAGGCTTGTGGAATACTTGTTTTTATTAGTCGAGGCATTGATTTCAAAAGTCAGGAGGTTGTGTTGCAACTTTATAAAACTTTGGTTAGGCCAGATCTGGAGTATTGCATATGGTTGTGGTCGCCTCACTGTAGGAAGGATGTTAAGGCTTTGCAGAGGGTGCAGAGGAGGTTCACCAGGATGCTGCCTGCTTTAGAGGGCATGTGTTATTATGAGAGGTTGGATAAACTTGGGTTGTTTTCTCTGGAGTCCCAGAGGCTGAGGTGATATCTGATGAGGTTTACAAGATTATGAGAGGCATAGATAGAGTGGACGGAGAGTGTCTGTTTCCCAGGGTTGAAATGGCTAACACCAGTGGGCATGCTTTGAAGGTGAGAGGGGATAGGTTTGAGGGGAAGGTGAGGGGAAGTTTTTCACTCAGAGAGTGGTGGATGCCTGGAATGCGCTGCCTGGTCTGGTAGTAGTGGCAAATACATTAGAGGCTTTTAAGAGACCTTTGGATAGGCGCATGGATGTAAGGAAGATGGAGGAATATGGTCATGGTGTAGGTAGGAGGGATTACTTGGGTAGTTTTTAGCTGATCTGGCACCAGATTCTGGGCCGAGTGGCCTGTTCCTGTGCTGTACTTTTCAATGTCAAAATCAGAATTTGGGCAGTTAATCATTTAACTGAGGCCGTCCCTTCAGTACAGTACTAAAAACTGTCATACTGTCAGTTACATGTGATGCTCAGCTAAGATATTATGTCCTGAGAGTACATGTGAGATTGCAGTACATTAGGGTGAGTTATCCTAATATCCTGACTAACATTTAACTTTAACCAACAGTAATAAAACCGATTATTTTGTCATTTATATCAGTTTTATTTCTGAGATTTTGTCATATACAGTACTGCGCAAAAGTCTTAGGCACATAAGTATAGTTTGGGAACCTAAAACCTTTCCACTGTACCGTAGTAATTTTATGTATTGCACTGTACTGCTGCTGCAAAAGAAAATGAAATTTCATGACATGCAAGTAATGATAAACTTGATTCTGATATAGGTCTCTATTGTGGACTGAGAGTGGGAAGGGGACAGGGAGAGGGGAATCATGGTTGGGAAAAGAGAAGGGAGAGGGGAAGGAGCAGGAAATCACCAGAGAGACATTCTGTAATGGTAAATAAACCAATCATTTAGAATCAAATTATCTTGCCTGATGTCTTAGGACTGAGCATGTCTGCATCTGCCCCAACACCTGATCCCTGGCACTCCTTCACTGCCACCCGTCCCACACCCCTCCTACAATGCTCTAACCTTGTCATTGCCAACATCCTTTGCTCCCAGCAGATTTAAAAACTCGCTCTCTGCTCCATGTTGACAAATACAGTACTGTGCAAATGTCTAAGGCATCCTAGCTATATATATATGTGCACTTGAGAGTTTTGCACAGTACTGTATGTGTTGGGTATCAATTTTTTTATATTACAACACTGTCTTTTTCATTGGCAATGCAGTGCTTTGGGATACCTTGTGACACCATGTAAATGAATGTTCTGACCATGAAGTTAACATACCAAGCAATCCATGCGTCATATTGGAGAGCCTGAGGCTGTCAAGTGTATAAAATCCCAGAAAGTCTCTGTGTAGGGGGTGCTTTTTCCAGACCCGGTGCAGCACAATAACGAATGTTGCATCATCTCCCATCGTTACTGTGAGATTCTTTTCTTTCACGATCGAGATTGAGAAGCTAGGGAAAATTTGATAAAGTGCTTTATTATTATCAAACTGAAATTGTTTCAACTCGTTATAACAGTTTTGGTTAAAAAAAACCTGAAAAATAAAAAGAAGGTCTTTAAACGCCTTTTAATCAGAGACTATATGTGAAAAGAAGTTCATTGAAATTACTGCCCATAGGGTCAAACAGTGCAGAAACAAATCTTTTGGCCCACTGAGCCTGTGCTAACTGTCAACACTTCATTTATACTAGATCTACCCTAATTTTATTGTTCACACATTCCTGTCAACTACTGCCAGATTCCACCACACACCTACACATTGGAGCTAATTGGCCCGCCAACCTAAATGTCTTTGGAATATGTGAAGAAACCAGAGCATCTGGGGGAAATCCATGTGGTCACAGAGAGAACATACAAACTCCAAAAGAACACCGAAGGTCAGGCTTGAACCCAGGTTGTCGAGCTGTGAGACAGCTGCTCCATTAATTGTATCACTGGCCTGTTCCAATACACTTCCATTTTAAGGAAGGCAGCAAAATTACTTTTTTTCATGACATAAATTTTATCATGCATGTTTTGAGAACATCATAAGAGTGTACTCAGGCAAAGCTCCATGTAAAGGTATAACATACTCCACATTTATTCCTCCTTATGTCCTATATAATCGAGGCATACTGTACCATCCCTATGTTTGTATTCAATTATCCACACAATAAATAGGAACATCCCATGAGTGTTGCCCATTCCTGGAGCTGTTCCCAGGTTACTTAATCCTGTGCAATTTTGAGACTGCCTTTTAGGATGTTGCTGAAGAGAATCCAGAGTTTTGTTGCCACTCAACATTCCTTCCTTTCTATGTGACAATGTTCTTGTCCTTATTTAATTCCTTCCCTGGTAGACAACTTAAAAAAAAAATAGCTCGGCATAAAATTACGAAGCAATGAAAAGCTGACCTTAAACTTATCAAACCAGAAACATGCAGTAGAGAAACCAAGTGCTTTAAACTTCTCATTTCCACCAGACTAGTTGGGGGACATCAACCATATTTTCATAACCAGTGAAAATAAATCTATATTAAAAGATATTATGATTCTATTATTAAAGTGCAGCCAATACCTCTCAAATGTTAAGGTCACTGTTGCTGACCAGGGAGTAATAGTCCTGTCCTCCTCGTAAAATATAGTGATCACTTCAGTCGTTACTAATATTCTCAAATTGATTTTTCTGTTTTCAAGTCCAAACGTTCCAAAGTAGGTAGTTATTTTCTGGCTATTTTCTGGTCTCTTATCTCCTATTAATTCTCCATTTATTTTTAAGCCTGTTGTTTTATGATAAATATATAGGAAATAACAATAAATAGTAATACTCTGATTAGAAATGGAACATTTATGAATGACTATTGCTTTACAGAAATAATGAGTGGTCACTTGTACAGGTAATAAGGAAGAACTGAAAGATATGACAAATATAAGGAGGTAAGGAGTCAACATGGGGTAAGTTCGGTAATTGGCAGGGAAGATCTGGAATATGGACAGCCACATGTCCATAACAAAACCAAAAATATATAACAGCAGATGTGATATGTGATCATTTTTACTTATGCCTAGCCAAAACATAAAAACATAAAAATATGAAGGTAGATGATGACTGAGAGACCAATTAGAAAGGGAAAGACGTGGGAAAAAAAGCAGAAAATAGGCTTGGAAATTTGCTTGTAAACATTTTGTGTCATTCTGGAAGCTTGCCTGGGCTCTTCTAAGCCTGCATTGTCCCTGTGTGTCTGATGTATCGGATGTACAATACATGACAGCAGTCCCAATGCAAAACACCTTTTGGAATGTTGTCAGAGAAATAAGACCATATTTTTCCAAGGAGCAACATCTGGTCACTCCTAAACTAAATACAGTCTTTACCATCTATATTTAAAATTTCATCTTTAACTGTTTCTACCCTTGACCTTCCAAGCACTATTGTCACTGAGCTTTGGGCTAACTTTGGTTGCAATAATAATGGCAGAAGATTGAAAAAATGTATTAATGTAGAAGTAATACCATTGTTTTCACTTTCTGACACTAAATTCTTTTCATTTTACAGATAATTAAAAGCATTCATATTGTCTTACTGGAACTGATAATACTGCCAAAGTTCAGTCAAATAACATGTGCATCTGTGTAGGCCATAGAAAACATACAGGAATGCTGCGAAGAAAAGGACTTGGGCTTTGTTATAGTATCAGGGAAATTAGAAACTAAATCGTTGGTATTTGCTAATGTTTATGCTCCAAATATAGACAACCCAGGATTCTTTGAGCGCTTTTTTTCATTTTTGCCTGATCTGAGTTTATACTCATTGGTGATGGCAGGAGACTTTAATTGCTGGTTAGATCCAGTTTTAGATCGGTCTTCTTCTAAACCAGTGACACTTAATAAATCAGCTTTGTTTATTCACTCATTTCAAATGAAATGTGGTATTGTTGATATATGGCATTTTTTTAATATCCAGCAGATAGAGAATATTCATTTTTCTCTCATGTTCATCATAAATATTCCAGAATTGACTATTTTTTAAATTGATAACCAAATGATTCTATTAGTTCGATCTTGTGAATATAAAGAAATTGCTATCGCTGACCATCCTCCTGTGCTTTTATCCATAAATCTTCCTGGTTTTCCTCAAACAAACAGATTCTGACATTTTAATCTAACTTCGTAATCTGACAAGGATTTTTTAAAGTTCTCGGAGAGGCAAATTACTCTCTTTTTTGACGAGAATATGGTACAGGAGACTTCTAGCCTTCTTATATGGGATGCCTTTAAAGCATATATTAGAGGACAAATTATTTCTTATACTGCAAGTGTTAAGAAAAAAAGCTAATAAAGAGAGAATTAATTTAGCCAATCAGTTGAAACAATTAGATGAAGAATATGCCTTGACTTCAGATCCTGTTTTACATAAAAGATGGGTTGAAATTAAAACTAAATATGATATTTTATTAATATATCCTATTGAAACTCAACTCCTAAAGGATAAAAGTCAATTTTATATTCATGGAAATAAAAAAGGTAAATTATTGGCTAACCAAATTAAAACTTCCGGTGCTAAACGACAGATTAAGGAAATTCATAAAGCTAACGGTGTTAGGACAACTGATCATTTAGAAATAAATGATACCTTTAGAGAATTTTATTCTAAGCTTTATAGTTCTGATCCTCTTAAAGATAATACTGTAATGAATAATATTTTAGACCAATTAAATATTCCTATGCTTTCTGTTGATAACCAAAAACAGTTGTATTAATGTATTTCTCATGAAGAAATTGCTGAGGCTGTACGCTCACTGCTTTCAGGGAAAGCTCCAGGTCCTGATGGATTTTCTGGAGAATTTTATAAGGTTTTTTCTTCTTTGCTTATACCTCATTTATGTTTAGTTTTTTCAGATTCTTTTAAGTCAGGTAGGTTGCCGCAATCTTTTTACGAAGCTCCTATTTCACTTATCCTTAAAAAAAAAATAAGAACCCAATTGAATGTTCTTCATATAGACCAATTTCCTTACTTAATGTTGATGCTAAAATCTTATCTAAAATTCTGGCTCGTGGGATTGAAAATATCTTACCATCTATCATTTCTGATGATCTGACTGGTTCTATTAAAATCGATATTCCCATTTTAATATTTGCCGGTTATTAAATGTTATCTATTCTCCTTCTAAGATATCAGAATGTGTGATATCCTTAGGTGCTGAGAAGGCTTTTGATCAGGTTGAATGGCATTATTTATTTAAAATTTTAGAAAAATTTAATTTTGGGTCCAATGTTATTTAATGGATTAAATTACTATATTTATCTCCTTCTACTCGGGTTCTTACTAATTCCCAGAATTCTAAACCATTTAAACTTCAACATGGAACAAAACACGGTGCCCTTTGAGTCCTTTGCTCTTTGACCTGGCCTTAGAACCTTTAGCTATTGCTTTTCGAGAATCTAATGATATCACTGGTATTTTACGGAAGGGTACTACCCACAAAACTTCACTTTATGCAGATGATTTATTGCTTTACATTTCTAATGTCAAAACTTCATTACCTTTTGTACTCTCTTGTTTTAGTCAGTTTTCTGGATATAAATTGAACCTACACAACAGTGAACTTTTTCCCTTGAATAATTTGGAATCAACCGATATTAACCTTCCTTTTAAAATTGTAAGAAACCAATTTACTTATTTGAGTGTAACAATTACTAAGAATTATAAATACCTATTTAAAGAAAATTTTCTTATTTTATTAAATTATACAAAAAGAACATTATCCAATTGGTTGCCCCTTTCGTTATCATTGATTGGTTGAATTAATTCTATTAAAATGAATGCTTTACATAAATTTATATACCTTTTTCAGGCTTTACCCGTTTTTATTCCTAAATCCTTTTCTGACTCTCTGCACTCTATTTTATCCTCCTACATATGGAAAAATAAATGTCCTCGATTGAATGAAGTCCATCTCCAGAAAGTTAAAAAGAATGGAGGTTTAGCTTTACCAAATTTTAGGTTTTATTACCGGGCAGCTAACATACGGAATCTTACATTTTGGTTATATTATATTAATCATGAGGACTGCCCAAGGTGGGTTTCGTTAGAAGCTAACTCTGTTAATAAATTTTCTATTATCTCTCTTTTGGGATCTTCACTTCCTTTATCCTTAAGTTAGATAACTGAAAATGTGGTAGTCAAACATACTTTGAAGATTTGGATACAATTTAGAAAACACTTTGGTCTATGGAGATTTTCCCTTTCTAGTCCCATTTTAAAAAAAAAAATTTAAGCCTTCTACGACTGATGTAGTTTTTAAACAATGGGATGGATTGGGCATTACATGCTTCCGGGATCTGTTTGTTGGAGGAAGTCTTTCTTCATTCGAACAATTGTCAACTAAATATAGTTTACCAAAAACCCATTTTTTCGTTACTTACAAATTAGAGACTTGCTGCGATCTCAATTATATACATTTCCTAATAGTCCTGATAATAACTTATTAGATGAAATTCTTAATATGAAATCTTTTTATAATGGTTCAATATCCAATATTTATGATATGTTGATGGGAATGAGAAATGATTCTTAGACAAAATCAAAATTCTTTGGGAACAAGATTTAGAGACTTCAATTTCTGAAGAAACTTGAAATGAAATTTTTAAATCGGTTAATACTTCATCATTATGTGTTTGTCATTCCCTCCTACAATTTAAAGTGGTCCATAGAGCTTATATGACCAAGGATAAGTTATCTCATTTTTATATGGATACTGTAACAGGTGTAACCATGGAGAAGCTTCATTTATACATATGTTTTGGACATGCCCAAGTCTAGGAAAATATTGGGCGGAAGTATTCCAAACTTTTTCTGTACTCTTTAAAGTAAATTTTAAGCCTAATCCTTTGACTGCCCTATTTGGTATTGTTGGAAGGAAAGATATCATCTTGAAGACATCTGATTTGCACATTCTGGCTTTTATCTCTCTTATGGCTAGGAGGGCGCTTTTGTTTAAATGGAAGGATGCTGTTCCGCCTAATCATGCTCAGTGGTTATGGGATGTTATGGCATGCCTAAATTTAGAAAAGATTCGTTGTTCAATTTCTGAATCTAACCAAGACTTTCAAAATTTGTGGGGGCCGTTCTAAAATCATTTTCATAATCTTTGATTTCTCGTTAAAGTACAGAAGCTGGTTAATAGCATATTTTATTATCTGATAAGGTTTTTTTCCTTTATCAAACAGCTTTGACTTTGGTAGTGGGTATAGAATTTTAATATAAAATTGTTTATATTCTAATATACAAATTAATCTAATCTATATGAATATAGGGTAAGGAGTTCGTTAATGTGATTCAATATAATGTATCTGGTATTATATTTTTTCTTTAGTTTTATAATATGTATTTTCCTGGAGTCTGCATTCTTCTATGTAGAAGTTAATAAAATTAATAAAAATATTGAAAAAGGAAAGACTTTCCAGATGTCTTGGCCAACATAAATAATTTCAAACACAAAATACTCTGCAGATGCTGGGATCAAAGCAACATGCGCAACACACTGGAGAAACTCAGCAGGTCGGGCAGCATCTGTGGAAGCGAACGGTCAACGTTTCGGGCTGAGACCCTTCGTCAGATAATTTCATTTATCTCATTGTTTTCTGGGGTCTTGCTGAGTACAAAATGGCCAATGTACTTATCTAAAATAACATCAAATCTGCCTTTAAGGTTATTAATTGACAACGGAGCAGATTGGAAAATCTGTAGGACATGAAAGAGAGTAAAAAAATGTTTCCCTTCCTTTATTGTGAAAACTCATCATTCCACTTATGATTCATTCTATTTTAATGGTCTGTCTAAGGGTAGTACTCTATTGAATGTTCAGAACACTGTTACCTGTGAATGGATCCTCAACTAGATTCATTATTAAACCTGGCTTTCCAGCAATGTTGAAACAGGCTGCGTCATGTTGCTTTTGCATAGGAATAATGAAATGGGGATCTCCATCAACTTTAAAATGAAATGCATAAATGTAATCAGTCTTAAGTAATTGCAGCAAATAATATTTCTTTTATTTTAAAGATAGTAACAATATTGAATGATGTGATGTCAGATATCAAAATGAAACTATTTAAAGAAAAACTATGAAATGCTACAAAACAGTACATATTTCTTAAAAATAGTATGTCTTGTTGACAAAATATCTTCAACAAATTCTTTCAACAATGACTGCTCTCTTTTTATTACCACTGACTAAATACACTTACATGTGTCTGCACTGAAGATCATTTTCCATTTTCTAACCTTATTACCTGAAGTTTTGACTCCTTCTGAATCCTTGGCTGACATGAGCATGTTCTTTCTCCTCTGCACAGTGACCTCTCAACTTAGACACAGGGGATATGTACAAGAGCGCAAATATTTCTGATATGAACTGAAAAGACATTTTATTGCTATCTTAAAGACAGCAGCAAATTTCAATATGGTATTGACAGAGGCTCAGGGAGGCTCTTCCCAAACCTACTGGCTAGATAAACCAACCCCACCTCCAAAAACTGGAGGTACAGTGTAAATTCTTATCCCCACGCATGATGCAATTGCATTGATAAGTTCAATACTATGAAAACATAGAACAAAAATGTTAGTGTAATTAACTGATGAACTTAAAGTTTCCTGTTAGTTTAGACAAGTCAATGACATAAAAAAGATCCTGTTTCTATGACAAAAATCACATACACTTTCTATCTAATTACACTGCCAACTACATTTGTTAGAAAGAAATACGTCTAACTTACCACTAGTTACTGGATGATAGGCTGTTTAGGAATAAACAAAACAAATCAATAAAATTTCCCATAAATTTACATAAAGGTGAACAGATATTACTCAGTTAGTATGAACTGTGCAACAAATAACCAATTAAAATGTTCAGATTGCAAACATAAATTATACCTTTCTGTAATCAACTGAAGCTCTGAAATCAAAAAAATGCTCTGGAATCAGTTATTTTGTATGATACTGTATGTGTTACATTGGTTAAATTTTTCCTTGAATCATGTCGTTGTGTTTTATGTTTCTCGAAAGGACATCAAGTGACAGTGACCTTTTTCTTCACAATAAACCTAAAAGATCGGTGATGTGATATCTAGAAATGACCTGGCATATGAATAATTTTCCAACTTTATTAATGGGCAACGTCTTTGCAAGCATACTGGGCCTTAGCAGTGCAGCATAGGGTTTCAGTACACTTGCAGAAAAGCTTTAACAGCCAGAAAGATTTCTCACACACGTTCATTGCTGTCAAAGCTGTCAATGTTATTGGCCAGGCTTACAACTGTTTTTGACATTCAGAAAATCAGTTATATTTTGAACCAGTTAAAAAGAAAAATATATTAAACAATTTAAAATATTAAAATTTTCAATGTTTAACAAGCTAAAATCAAACCCAACAAATACACACATACACAAATAGACAGATAAATAAATAGCCTCCAAATGCCTTCAATCTAGCAGATGATGTTTCCCATTTATTTGGTTGAGGGCTACTGTGTTTGTACTGGATCAACCTAGCTTAAGGCTGATGGGCCAGAAAGCATCATTAGGCTCTTGCTCCACTGCATAGCATAGTGGTGAGTTTCAGCCAGTAGAGCAGAAGATGCTGCTCCTTTCTAAGGCCCAGATGGGTGCTGAGGAATAGGACTTCAGTTAAGTCCTGGATCTGGAAGATATGCATTAATAAACTTGAAGAATTGGTTTCCAAATGAATTTCAGTGTATATAAGAAAAATATTGTGTGTTTAAATATTGTGTCCAGAAACTGTTCATATAATGAGATTCTATATGGGGAGGAATGATACTGGGTTTCGAGATATACATATCATTAAAATGACGATGCTTGCTAATATGGCTGTAGAAAAGTAAAAAGAAAACTCAGTTTATTTCTAGAATTATACAATTGAAAATCAGAAGTCAGGGTCAATTTGTGTCAGATTGTTATTGGACAACGGAATACTGTGCCTAGTTCTAGTCTGCATACTTTGAGAACCTAAGAACACAGGGGATGGAACAAAATGTACTTTGTTACCAATATCAGGAACGTCACCACAGCTTAGCAACTTATCTGTGGAAAAGGTTGAGAGTACAGTTGACAAAATTATGATAAGGTGCAATCGGACACCCACTGAAAGAATGGCTCCCTAAGTAGGGAGAAGGAAACTGGAGGCAAAAAGTTTGACAATCATTAAATATTTTAGGGCACTGAACAGCAACATCTTTACCTGAAGAGGGACAAATAATATGAAGCTTGCCACTAGCGGGAGAGATTGAGGTGAACAGCGTAGATACCCTCAAGGAGAAAGCAGGGGATGGGATGTTTGCACACCACTTACTGTTTAGTTAAGGCCACAACATGTGCGCTGTACCATTTGGTTACATTGTGGGGGAAAGGAGACGCGATGTGCCATCTTTTCATTTTGCAAGTTATTGATATATAAAACCTTTTAGGGTGGTGGGAGAAGGAGGAAGAGGAGGGAAGGAGACAGATGACAGGCTCTCCTACAAGTTGATGACATTTCTTCCTTTGCCTTGTAGATTATTTTCACTGAAAGGCTTTGCAATGTTTCTTAGCTTAGGGAGCAGTGTCACCCCCATCCACACAATTACTTTGGGGGAAGGTGAAAAATCTTGAAGACGTTTAAAACTATTTTAAATCATTGTAAAAAAATATCTGTCTTGTTGGGTGATATTTTAGGCAAACTGTTATGGGCAATGTTAACTTCGCTCCAACAAATCCAGCGTTCTTCAGAGACCTGCTCTGAGTTAAGAACCATAAGGTCTCACTCAGCTGAAGGCCTCACACCACTGAATCAGCCAATTTCACAGAAATACCTGGGTCAAGTAAGCAGGGGCATGAAATGAGACTGGCTTGTCCAGAAAATGTTGGAAGCCTCAGTAGTTCAGGCAGCTTCTATAGAGAGAAATGAACAGCTGATATTTTTGATTGAAACCCATCATCAGCACTCGTAAGAAAAAGGGCAGGAACTAGAATAGAGAACGGTGGGGGATAATCCATCAAAAATTTTACACACCTTCTCCTTCATCAGCATTCAGGGCCCCAAACAGTTCTTCCAGGTGAGGCAGCACCTCACATATGAATCCTTTGGATTCATATATTGCATCTGCTGCTCTTGGCGGAACCTCCTCTGCACTAGTGAGATCCGATAGAAGATTGGTGGATTGTTTCATCGATCAGCTTCACTCCGTCTGCCATAAGCCAAGATCGCCCAGTGGCATACGAAAGACTGCAGAAGCTGGAAATCTGGAGCAATACATGCAATGTGCTGAAGGAACTCAGCAGTTCAGGCAGCTTAACATCAAAGGGTATACTTTGTATTGAAAGGACAGGCAGGAAGGCAAAGGCGGTGGTGTGGATCTCTTGGTAAGAGATGGAATTACATCTTTAGAAAGAGGTGACTTAGGGTCAAAGAATGTTGAATCTTTGTGGGTAGAGTTAAGAAACTGCAAGGGTAAAAGAAACCATTATGAGAATCATAGAGAGGCCTCCAAATAGTAGCCAAGGCAACACTCACAACACGCTGAAGGAACTCAGCAGTTTGGGCATCATCCGTGGAAACGATCAGTCAACTTTTCGGGCTGGAACCCTTCGTCAGGACTGAAGAGGGAAGGGGCAGAGGCCCTATAAAGAAGGTGGGGGGAGGGTGGGGAGGAGAAGGCTGGTAGGTTCCA
Source organism: Mobula birostris (assembly GCF_030028105.1). NCBI lineage: Eukaryota > Metazoa > Chordata > Chondrichthyes > Myliobatiformes > Myliobatidae > Mobula > Mobula birostris. Next base: position 78,040,287 of record NC_092385.1, read on the forward strand.
GGTGAAAAACCAGTAATGGGAAATATAGTAGCCAAGATGTGGTATTGAGATTGCAAAGGGAACTGGCAAGGGCATGTAATAAGGGTAATGACACAATTGTAATGGGGGATTTCAGGGGATTGGGATAATCAAGTTGGTGTCGGATCACAAGAGAGGAAATTTGTGTAATAACTCAGATCTTATTACGGAGCTTAATATGAAGGAACGCCGACGAGGCAGTGATCATAATGTGATTCAATTCATACTGCAATTTGAGAGAGAGAAGCATAAGTCACATGTATCAGTGCTGCAATGGAATAAAGAGAATTACAGGAGCCTGCCCAGGTGGATTGGAGGGGGATATTGGTGGGGATGACGGCAGAGCAGAGATGGCTGAAGTTTCTAGGAATAGTTCACAAGGCGCAAGATAGATATGTCCCACAGAAGAAGTTGTTCTCAAATGGCGGGGGTAGGCGACCGTAGCTGACAAGGGAAGTTAAGGACTGCATAAAAGACATGGAAAGGGCATATAAGTTAGTAAAAGTGAATGGGAAGTTGGATGATTGGGAAGCTTTTAAAGTCCAACAAAAGGCAACTATGAAAACTACAAGAAGTAAAAAGATAAAATATGAGGACAAACTAGCCAATAATACAAAGCAGGATACTAATTTTTTTATAGTTATATAAAGAGTAAAAGGGAGGTGAGAGTTGATACTGGCCCACTGGAAACTGGTGCTGGTGAGGTAGTAGTGGGAGACAAAGACCCACGTGGTCACGGGAAACACAATACAATGTCCTCACAGATAGTGGCAGGCAGGTGTGAATCAGCAATTGCTAGAGCTGTAAAGCAATTGCACTAGCCACTAAGCTACCATGCCACCCCACATCACTGATCAACAAGCTTTCCCATCCATCCAGCCAGCCAGCCACTGTGCAACTGAAAATAGACATAATTCCCCATGGCCGCCACTCAATCATTGTCAGGGACAACGAGTGTTAAATGGATTAGGATGAAAGGGGGTGAAGGTTCATTGACCAACTGGGTCAATGTTACGTAGTTGTTCCTGTGCTGTACAGTCAGTATAGATACTTACAGCATTATAGGATTTCCAGGGTAAAAGCAGACTTACAGGAAAATAGGTCACAGCTGTCTTATTGAAATCATTGCAAGGATGAAAGTGACTAAACAGTTTTCTATATTTTTGTTTAATTTTGACTTATTGCTTTGAACAAATATGGTTTGGAAATATTTTCATTTGTTTCATTTGTTAATGAAAGGGATGGTAGTATGAACGACATTGTTCTTGTACATGCTCTGCACAAACTCTGTTCAGCACGAAATCTCTGCATCATTTCAAATAGAATTATTATCTTCAGATATAACTTTTAGAACTTCAAAATACAGATTTGAAGTTCTGATTACACATGCAGTTCAAGTTGCTTTTGATATAACATTTTCAAAAGTAATGGGAACTGTATGTGTATCCAGAACTTCAAATCTGTATTTTAAGAAATAAATGTACCATACCTTGTTGTTTAATTGCACTTCTATCTACAAAGTTTTTAGAGTTGGAAAAAGACTGTCAACTGGACAAATTCAATCATTAATCCATCAGTAAATTTGTCATTGCTGCATTGTTGTCTATCATTACACAAAAAGGGAAATATTCTGACGGTCACCGACTTCCCTTTAATGCTTATGTCCAAAGAGTTGTACAGCTCCAAGGTACAAATACAATTCAAATATTTTGCTGTATATTACTGCAGATGGATTTGTTTTTGCAGAAAAATCTGTTAATATCATCAAAACCAAATGTAAAAATTTGTAAATCTAACGCACTCAGGACTTTGAAGGTGTCAGACTAACAGCTTTTCTGTATAATTGGGTGGTATTGCTATTAACACTTTTACTTCATTATTTTTACATGCTATATAATAGTATAAGAAATTTCCCTGTTAAGTTTACAAGGAGAAAGAAATACACAAGCACTCGAGATTCCAGCTGCAAACGTAGCCATGTTCCTGATCCCTGGTGTTCCAAACCCTAACCCCTACTCTATCAGCTTTCCAGATCTCCAGCTCTAGCTGCATATTCTGTTTACACACTGGACCCTAGGCTCAAAGTGTAAACTAACGAGTGAGCCAGATGTCAAACCCTCAGAATTTCCAAAAAAAAACTGGACACCAGATGATTGAAGTTTTATGTAATTATATACTGGAGTTTACAGACTGGGTTAAATATAGCTGAACAAATTATGTACAATAATGTAGCTATTAACTGGATGGCATGTTCCACATGAAGATTATTTCATCCCAGATGAACATTTTTGTTAGAATGAACAGTGGCTCAGTTAAAGGTGCATTATTTTCACAAAATTAACTGCAAATGATGGAGGGTTTTAGATTGGATAAGACATAATTAACTTACCTCGTGAATGAAAATTACTTGAACTTCTTGCTTGGAATGTGTCTGAAAAACAAATCGAAAAACAAATCCTGGAGCATGATCCACAGACTAAGTTGTTCAAGCTCAAGTTTAATTATCAATCAAGCATCCGTACATGAACACACGAGTACAGCTAAATGAAGCAGTCTTCCTCTGGGGCCAAGGAGCAAAACACAGTATCAACAGTCACACACAGCACAAGGCACATAAAGCACATATCAACTGCAGTAAAATACAGTCACACACAAAAAATATCACATAGGTAAGAGTCAAACGTTAAGTCAATGGATTTGTGTTAATGGGCTTGCATCAAACCAGGCAACATGGCCAAGTTATTTATACCATTGCGACTTGAGTGCGAGCTGGCAGACCAGATGGATGTTGTCACTCTGCATATCAAACATGGTCATAGGTATAGGCATTCAATAGTTTTTGTGTACTTGCCATATTTGTGTACTCAGAGACAGCCCTGACAACATTAATTTTGTGTATCTGCCTCTTTGCAGTCAAAAAGTTTTGGAATACTTGTGTTAATTAGTTTCTCCCAGAGGCTTCTGGACCTTCAATTACAATGTGCTTTCACTATGTTTCTCAAAAGAAACATTTGTCAACCCAAAGTATTGAAATAAATGCCATTGTAGCTGTTGAAATTGTTTTAAATCACCTTGTTACCTGGGATCTTAAGAATCAAAATATGATATACCTTTGAGTTTGTGAGCCTCTACTAAGAAAGTCTCCAGAATAAGGTCTGATTGTTGTAATGATTAAAGACTTCTATATTGCTAGCTTTAGTGTCTTTCTGCTGACTTTGATCACAGTCACAACTCTCAAACTCACTTAGACCCTGATAATGTCTATCCACGGCCTCCTCTACTGTCAAGATGAAGCCACACTCAGGTTGGAGGAACAACACCTTATATTCTGTCTGGGTAGCCTCCAACCTGATGGCATGAACATTGACTTCTCAAGCTTCCGCTAATGCCCCACCTCCCCCTCGTACCCCATCCGTGATTTATTTATATACACACATTCTTTTTCTCTCTCTCCTTTTTTCCCCCTCTGACCCCTCACTATACCCTTTGCACATCCTCTGGTTTCCCCCCTCCCCCTTTCTTTCTCCCTGGGCCTCCTGTCCCATGATCCTCTCATATCCCTTTTGCCAATCACCTGTCCAGCTCTTGGCTCCATCCCTCCCCCTCCTGTCTTCTCCTATCATTTTGGATCTCCCCCTCCCCCTTCCCCTTCCACTTTCAAATCTCTTACTAGCTCTTCTTTCCGTTAGTCCTGATGAAGGGTCTGGGCCCGAAATGTCGACTGTACCTCTTCCTAGAGATGCTGCCCGGCCTGCTGCGTTCACCAGCAAATTTTATCTGTGTTGTTTGAAATTCCAGCATCTGCAGATTTCCTCGCATTTGCGTTTTTAGACCCTGTTACACCCACTTTCCTTTGGCATAAGTGATTCTGCAGATGCTGAAAATCTAGAGCACCAGACACAAAGCACTTGAGGAACCTAGCAGGTTAGGCAGAATCTACGGCAGGAAATGAACCATGTCTTAATGAAGGCCCTTGGCCTGAATACTGACTGTTCATTTCCCTCCATAGATTTTGCCTGACCTGCTGAGTTCCTCAAGCATTTTGTGTGTGTGTTACTCTGGTCTCAGACACTGTCTGACTGGCTGAGCTCCTCCAGCATTTTGTGTGTGTAACACTTCCCTTTAATTATTTCACTTCAATCAGATTTGTCTTCAGTTGACAAGGCCCTCACCTCTGGAATAGCTTTTTTTTAAACTACTTTACCTCTCTACTTCTCATTTCTCCTTTGAGATGCTCTCTAAAATCCACTAGTTTGACCAACCTTTTGATCAGCTCTCTGAATAAGGAGCTGATGTTAAATTTTGTTTGTCAATGTGCTTAGACTATGGTGCTCCATAAATAAATGTTAATGCTGTACCTAATTTGCTTTGATGGATCAACTTTGTTCACACCGTTGTTTCAATAAGATATGGTTACAACATAATTTGAGTCAACCTTGCTCTCTGGCTGCCTGTATGCCTTTTTGGAGACTTTTTGGGGTTGGTCAGAAGACAATAAGACACAGGAGCATCAGGCTGCTCTGCCATTCCATCATAGCTGAATTAATTTTCCTTCAGCCACATTTTCTTGCCTTCTACCCATAGCATTTGACACCCTTACTAATCAAGAACCTATCAACCTTGTTTTAAATATAGTGGATTGCTGTTAATTGAGCCATCAGTTTATTGGGGCAGCTGTTTATTTGGGACAACTTTTAATGAACAAAAACATATCAATAAAATAGCTGTGATTCCCTTCATTTATTTGGCACGCTATGCCACTTAAATGGGGCAGGACTTCTGTCAACAGTTTCTAACTAGAGTCAGATGTGTGTACTTATATGGCCGTTAGACATTACACTGTGCTTACAGCAAACAGTTTTTAAAAAGCGACAACTATGCATGTTTATGTTCAAAAAGCAGTGACTATTGTCACTGATAGTTGGTGAGAAAAAAGGAGTAAGACAATTCAGAACTGTTATTCTCAGTGCGGTTTCAAGCATTCAGGTTTGGAGATGCCAGAAAAGGCCGGCAGTGAAAATGAAACGATTTCACTACTTCAACGAATTAGGAGCTACGAGGAATTTAAAGGTATTGACAATCATCTTGAAGGTTACAATGAAAATGAAGATTTAGAGAATGGAATCAATGGTAGCATTGTATGAAGGCAGTCCTGGGTGTTGTCCTGGGGCACGCCTTAATCTGATTGTTGAAAGTCGCTTCTATTGTGATTGGTTAATTTAGAAAGTACAACTGCTTTTCCCATTGGTTAGCTGCCTGGTGTCCAGTTTCAAATATCCTGGGTCTATAAGATACCACGTGGAAGAGCATTGCTCGCTTCCTTTGTTTAAGTCAAGAATGCACATGATGATTGGGAAGATATGTTCTGTGCATGCTTTTAACTAAGTATGTTTGTTGAATGTAGTTACGTTTGTTGACTATTCTGGTGTCTGTAATTTGGGGAACATGAATGTTTGGTTGAATGTTTATTGTTTGTAAATAAATGACTAATATATCTTTTTGAAGTCAGTGCACCCCTTGTCTCACTTGGCAGGCCTGTCAACCTGAATCAACATTACAGGTGTCAGCACTGATTTGGTTTATTTACAGTCCATCAAAAGAATGCAACAGTTTTATAGTGCAGTCGTAGTATTGGAAGTGTTCTAATTTATTCCTTATTTCATTTAAATACATAATTTTTTACTCGGTTAAATGGTAGTTTGTCTTTTTTATATACCTTTTAGATTATTTCCATGAAACTTCAGCCAATTGGAGCAGCTGCTTAATTGGGCCAAAATGTACAGGTCACGTGTGTCCCAATTAACCAGAACCCACTGTACCCCAATGACTTGGCCTCCATGCCATCTGTGGAAATGAACTCCACATTCACCACCCTCTGGCTACAGAAGTTCCTCCTCACCTCTGTCCTTCTATTCTGAGGTTGAGCCCTCTGGTCCCACACTCCCGCACTTTGAGAAACATCTTCTCCATGTCGACTCTATCTAGGCCTTTCAACATTCAGTAGGTTTCGATGAGATCCACCCCTCATTCTTCTAAACTGCAGTGTACAGGCCCAGAGCCATCAAACACTCCTCACAGATGAATCCTGTCATTCCCAGGATCGCTCTTGTAAACCTCCTCGGGACCCTCTCCAATGCCAGACATGGGGCCCAAAATTGCTCACAATACATCAAATCTGGTCTGACCAATGCATTATACAGCCTTGGCTGCACAGGACGAACAATAAGGAAGCCAATGTGATAAGGGGATTCAGTTGTTGGTTTCAGATGGCAGCTTCTGTGGTTGTAGAACCAGCTTCAGGATAGCATACTGCCTGCTGGGTGTCAGAACCCAGAGGTGCCACTGAGCAGTTGCAAAACATATTGGCGGGTTGGGTAAAGAGCAAATGCTCACGGTACAATGACATAGCCAGAAAGAGGGAGGAGGTTCTGCAAGCTGAATTTAGAGGGCTTGATAAGAGATTAAAAAGCAGAACCTCACAGAAGCAGTATGTCTGTGCTACACGATAGTGAGCACTGGAATAGAGAAGTAACCAGATTTGTCTCTGGGAAGATGGTATATGAGAAAGAGCTTTCGATTCCTGAGGAAATTGGATGGTTTCTGAGAGAGACTGGATCACTGTTAGCCAGATGAGTTACACTTGAAGAGGACCAATATTGTCATAGGTGCTGTTGGGGTGGATTTAAACTAGCTTGGAAGTGGGGTGTAACGACAGGGGTAATGCACACCACAGTGTATTGAGAAGAGGCAGAGTGCATTTAGAACATTGATATTCCTGAGTGAGATCGGCTGGAAGTAAGGAGTTTATATGTTTTGTTTGTGTCTGTGTGGGTTTCCTACTAGTGCTCCGGTTTCCTCCTACAGCCCAAAGGTATACCGGTCGGTCGATTAATTGGTGTTGTAAATTGTCCTGTGGACAGGCTAGGGTTAACTCAGCGATTGCTGGGAAGCGTGGCTCGAAGGGCCAGACTGGCTTATTCTGTGCTGTAGCTCAATAAATAAATAAACAAATAAATAAATCAACAAAGTTGATGAACTATGGGTAGAGACGACTGCAATAGCACAGGTATGATGCGGCTGAAATAGTAGAACCCTCGCTCAAAAAGGGACATGACCTGGCATTCCTGGATACACAGTGTGCAGCAAGGATGAGGAAGGAAATAAAGGAAAGCGGGCAGCCGATTTGATTAAAGAGAATATTCCTGTACCTGACGAAGGAGAGAGGGGGATAGGGAAGGAGGGGGAGAAAGGCGGGGGAGAGGGAGGGAGAGGGAGGGGGAGAGAGGGGGAGGGAGGGGAGAGGGGGAGAGAGAGGGAGGGGGAGAGCAGGGGAGAGGGAGGGGGAGGGAGGGGGAGAGAGGGGGAGGGAGGGGAGAGGGGGAGCAAGGGGGAGGGGGAGGGAGGGGAGAGGGGGATAGAGAGGGAGGGGGAGAGCGGGGGAGAGGGAGGGGGAGGGAGGGGGAGAGAGGGGGAGGGAGGGGAGGGGGAGGGAGGGGGAGAGAGGGGGAGGGAGGGGAGGGGGGAGGGAGGGGAGGGGGGAGCAAGGGGGAGGGGGAGGGAGGGGAGAGGGGGAGAGCGGGGGAGAGAGGGGGAGGGGGAAAAGAGAAAAACAGAAACCTGTTGGGCTAATCCTGAGAAAAGAAATACAGTAAGCGTTACAGTACCTATACGTCACCAATGACTGGATGAGATGTATAGAGAAGAAAGTATACAAGGCGAATACAAAAAAAACTTGAGGTGAGTAATAATGTAGGCTGACAGTGGGAGAGCCGCTGCCCTCACAGTTCCAGAGACCCAGGTTCAGTGCTGACCGTGGGTGCTGTCTGTGTGTGTTTGCACTGGTGGTTGGATTCATTCTCTTTTACAACCATGTTATGATGTTAATAATCACTACAACTATAGGTAACTTCCTTGATTAATATTGTTGTTAGAAAATATATGTGTGCTGTTACATTTATTTGAAAGAAAATCTTACCAGTTGATCCAATGCGTGGTCCCGGAGTATATCTTCGTAGTGCATCGGAACCATGTAATCTAGATGAAAATCTTCCATGCTGCACTGACTGCAGATTGGCTGGATCAAAAGAAAGGTTCATGAAACTCCTTACGTCACTATTTATAGTAGCCAAAAAACCTGTTCTATAAAGATTTTATTTGAAATAGATTTTTACTGAATTACAAACATTGTTACATCACACCAAAATGCAGAATTTGTAACATGACACATAGAACATAAAACAGTACAGCACAGTACAGTACAGGCCCTTCGGCCCACAATATCATGCTGACCCTTAAACTCTGCCTCCCATATAACCCCCCACCTTAAATTCCTCCAAATACCTGTCAAGTACAAATACCTATCCTTCAATTTGTGTAGTTATATCTATATTAGTAAAGAGAGAACTCCAATTGATACAGTTCCTTTCATAACATCAACCCGTTAAAGTGTTTTAAAAGTTATAGAGTAAGAGAGCACAAAAACCGGCCATTCATTCATGACGTTTATACTGACCAAGTACGTATCTATACTCATTCCACATGCCAGCATTAGGTCTGATGTTTCTTATATGTTATGACAATATCCGCCTCTACCACCTTCTCAGGTAAGTTTTTCCAGGCCTCAACCATCTTCTGTGTGAACATTCTTCCTCAGATACCCTCTAATCCTCTCGCACTTCATTTTAAATCAATGCCTTCTGGTCTTAGACACCCCTGCCATAGGAAAAAGTTCTCATTATCCACTCTATCTCTCATAAATTGTACACCTCTATCAGGTCCCCTCTAATCCTCCCCTACTCCAAAGAATACAAATCAGTCTTTCCAGTTTCTCCTCTTTGCTGAAACGTTCCATCTCAGGCTAAATTTTGGTGAATCTCCTCTGCACCCTCCTCCAGTACAATTATGTTCCAACCAGAAGTGCACACAATATTCCCTCTTGGGCCTATCCAATGTTCTAAAAAGTTGTAGCTGGAGCTCCCTGCTCTTTTTTATGCCCTGGCTCTTGTTTGTCTTCTTCACCACCCCATCTACCTGTGTTATCTCCTTCAGAAATATTTGGATGTACATCAAGGATCTTTTGCTCTTCCATACTCTGTAGGGCCTTACCATTCATGAAATAAGTCTTACTCTTACTGAAACCTCAAAATATATTACCTCACAGTCGTCAGCATTAAATTACATCTCACAAACATGAGGAAATCTGCAGATGCTGGAATTTCAAGCAACACACATAAAAGTTGCTGGTGAACGGCCTCTTCAAATCTCTTACTATCTCTTCTTTCAGTTAGTCCTGACGAAGGGTCTCGGCCTGAAACGTCAACTGTACCTCTTCCTAGAGATGCTGCCAGACCTGCTGCGTTCACCAGCAACTTTTATGTGTGTTGCTTAAATTACATCTGCCATCTCTCTGCCCAATTTATCTGATGATTGATATACCTAAAACTACCCTCCTTACTCAACATCAGCAGCACAACTCATGTTATCTGCTTTGCCACCACAGAAACTAGAGTTCCCTGACATGTAAGGATACATAATGGCCAGATTCAGCTAGTGTGCTATGTTAGTCAGAGCAACAAGAAGGAATATCCTGTTCTGTCACTTTATAGAACAGACAGGCTGTTGACTAAATTACACAATTACTAAACTACACATTTCATTTTGGGTAATGAGTAAAAAAAAAAATCAGGCAGTTTCTGTAATTGAAGAATTTAATTCTTATGCAGCAATTAAACACACACTGTGGCCCAAAATGCATTTACCTAATGCTGTATCAGTAATTAGGGATGGGGGTGGGGGGGTGCGGACAATCAACCAAAACAAACCTCTTGCTCTGCTGCGGAACTCCACACCGTCCACAAACACACTGAGCCGAAGGGCGTGAGGCACCCATTCATATGAATGAGACTTCCAACCTCGATTGTGGGTGATGGTTTGTTTTATTGCCTTTGTTTCACTTAAATATTTTTTGTTAATTAATATCATTCAAAACTAACACCTTTGGTCCTGATTAAGGGTCTCGGCCTGAAATGTTGACTGTTTATTCGGTTCCATAGATGCTGCCTGGCCTGCTGAGTTGCTCCAGCATTTTGTGTGTGTTGCTCAGATTTCCAGCATCTGCAGAATCTCTTGTTTTTATAAAATCACTCAAATATGTTTTTAGTCCAATTAAAATTAGATCAATATTTATGACCAAATGCTGGCAGGTTATTATCACTGATATATGTTGTGAAATTTGTTGTTTCTAGTGGCAGCAGTACAGTGCAAGACATGAAAAATTAACGTAAGTTACAATCAGAAATAAAATCGTGTAAAAGAGGAATAGTGAGGTGGTGTTCATGTGTTCATGGACCATTCAGAAATCTGATAGTGAAGGGGAAGATACTGTTCCTAAAATGTTCTTCAGGCTCCTGTACCTCCTCCCTGATGGTAGTAATGAGAAGAGGCCACATCCATCTGATCAGACTAATAGATAAGAGTAACTAATTAGTTGGATTAACTATTCAGTCCAGTTTTAAAATATTCAAATTCAGGGCAGTTGAGAGGAAAAAGGTTAAGCATCTGCTGCCCGAATGTCAGTCACTCCTTGGTGATCACTCCACTTTACTGTGACAGCTCCACCTCCAGGAAACTGGGAGCCACAGTGCTGACACAGGAATTCCATGAGGGCGGTGTTGGTTTGAATGCAAGGAACAGACCAAATAAAGCATGATCCAGCCCACTGCTGCTCAGTGGAAAGGAAGCATGGCTGGCTTCTGTTACTTCAACTTAACCTATACAGTTGTTAAGAGAACAGTACACGATGTTGCTAAAGTGAATAAAATAATAACAATAACAAGGGCACTACAGAAGAGTGATCGATTTCATTAACCTTACCCCACTAGTAAGCAAGAAATTTACCTTTCCCTAATCCCTCTGCAAATGGATTTACCAGGAGGGAGAGGGCCACTGGTTTGCAAGGAGCTGATTGGGCAGAAGGGGCCCAAGATTATTCATGCATTACAGCCACAGAAATTGAACTAGTAGATAATAAATACTGGAGATAACCAGTATTAGTTTTACCTGCCACTGTCTGTAAACCACTGGGATATTATTGGCACACCACATTGGGTCATATTTTCAAAGTTCAAAGTAAATTTATTATCAAAGTACATATATGTCAGCATATACAACCCTGAGATTCACCACATTGGGTCATATTTTCAAAGTTCAAAGTAAATTTATTATCAAAGTACATATATGTCAGCATATACAACCCTGAGATTCATTTTCTTGTGGGAATACACCGTAAATCCAAGAAACACAATAGAATCAAAGACTATGCCCAACAGGACAGACAAACAACCAATGTCCAAAAATCAACAAATCGTGCAAGTAAAACTGAATTAAAATATAATAATAATAAATAATTCAACAATAAATATCAAGTACTTGAAAGTGGGAACAGTGCAGTAATATTGAGTGGAGTTATCTGCTCTGGTTTAAGAGCCTGATGGTTGACACGTAATAAGTGTTCCTGAATCTGGTGGTGTGGATCCTGAGCTCCTGTACCTCTTCCTGATGACAGTAGTGAGAGGAGATTATTGTCTCCATGATGGGGTCCTGCTTTACTGCGAGAAGACCATAAGACAACTGGAACTGGAGTGAAGGAACTCAGGAAAGGACGGATGGTAAAAAAGCACGGGTAGCATGCTGTCAGACTGTCAGGAAGGGCAGGTAGATGATAGGACAAAATTGCAGCCAGCAGGGTGACTACCAGTGCATTAGGGATGCAGAATCAAAAAGGGTAGCAAATATAGTAGTCAAAGAGTTATAACTCAATGCACAGAATATAAGAAGTAGATGATCTTGTTGCTCTATTGCAGATTGTCAGGTATGATGTTGTGGCCATCACTGAATTGTGGCTGTAGTTGGGAGCAGACGGCCCAAGGTTACACTTTGTATATGATGGATAGGAAGGTAGGCAGAGGGGGTGGTGTGGCTCTGCTGGTAAAGAATAGCATCAAATCAGTAGAAAGATGTGATATAGGATCGGAAGATGTTGAATGCTTGTGGGTTGAGTTAAGAAACTGCAAGGGTAAAAGGACCCTGATGGCAGTTATACAAAGGCCTCCCAATAGTAGCTGAGATGTGGACCACAGATTACAATGGGAAAGAGAAAAGATGTGTGTCAAAAGGACAATGTTATGATAGTCACGGGAGATTTTAGCACACAGGTTGATTGGGAAAATCAGGTTGGTAATGGATCTCAAGAGAATGTGTTTGTTGATTGCCTATGAGGTGGCTTTATAGAGCAGTTTGTCATTGAGCCTACTAGGGGATCAGCTATACTGGACTGGGTGTCATGTAATGAATCAGAGGTAATTAGGGAGCTTAAGGTAAAAGAACCTTTAGGAGCCAGTGATCTCAATATGATTGAGTTCAACTTGAAATCTGATAGGGAGAAAGTAAAGTCTGATGTAACAGTGTTTCAGTAGAGTAAAAGAAACTACAGTGGTATGAGAGAGGAATTGGCCAAAGTAAATTGGAAGGAGATGCTGGCAGGGATGACAGCAGAGCAGCAATGGCTTGAGTTTCTGGGAGAAACAAGGAAGGTGCAGGACAGATGTATTCAAAAAATGAAGAAATACTCAAATGGTAAAATAGTGCAACCGTGGCTGACAAGGGAAGTCAAAGCTAATGTAAAGGCAAAAGAGAGGGCATACAACAAAGCAAAAATTAGTGGGAAGATAGAGGATTGGAAAGCTTTTGAAACCTACAGAGAGCAACTAAAAGATCATTAGGGTGGAAAAGATGAAATATGGAAGCAAGCTAGCAAACAATATCAAAGTGGATAGTAGAAGCCTTTTCAAGTAAGTAAAACATAAAGAGAGAGATGAGAGTGGATATAGGACTGCTAGCAAATGAGGCCAGAGAAATAATAATGGGGGACAAGGAGATGGCAGATGAACTAAGTGAGTATTTTGCATCAGTCTTCACTGTAGAAAACACTACAAGTGTGCCAGATGTTGAAGGGTGTGAGGGAAGAGAAGTGAGTGCAGTTACTATTACAAGGGAGAAGGTGCTCAAAAAGCTGAAAGACCTAAGGGTACATGAGTCACTCAGACCAGATGAACTGCACCCTAGGGTTCTGAAAGAGGTAGCGGTAGAGATTGTGGAGGCATTAGAAATGATCTTTCAAAAACCATTGGACTCTGGCATGGTGCCAGGGGACTGGAAAACTGCAAATGTTGCTTCACTCTCTAAGAAAGGAGGAAGGCAGCAGAAAGGAAATTATAGACCAGTTAGTCTCAGTGGTTGGGAAGATGTTGGAGTCAATTCTTAAAGATGAGGTTATGAAGTACTCGATGACACAGGACAAAATAGGACAAAAGGAGGAGAAGATAGCAGCGCAACGGCAGCGCACGCGGCCACTTCCGTGGTGATGTCTGTTATCCGTCAAGTAGGGGACCATGCACAATTCTGATTTGATGGAGACGGATGTGAGAGTACGGAGGAACATCTGGAAAACTTCTGAAATGCCAGTTTCGTTGCCACTGCTACTGTGTGGTAACCGGAATCTCCAGAGCAGAAGGCCCCGAAATCCTCGGCTTTGTGTGTTTCAACGGCCGGGGCAAGTTCGAAGGCGCTTGGCAGAGGATGGCGCTCGGGAGGCTGGTCGGAAGCTCGAAGTTTTCAGACGGATGGACTCAGTGTCAGCTGTGGTCGGCTGCTTCCAAGGCATCGGCAAGTTGACGGTGCCTGGAGGTTTATGGCAGGGAGTTTCTCCCTTTTGCCACCTGCTATCGCGGACTCGGGAGTCGATTGACTCAGAGACTTTTGAGACTTTATTTACCATGCCCATGGGTTGTTCTTCATCAAATTATGGTATTGCTTTGCACTGCTGTAACTATATGTTATATTTATGTGGTTCTGTCAGCGTTAGTCTTTGGTTTGTCCTGTTTTCTGTGACATATCTCTGGAGAAACATTGTATCATTTCTTAATGCATGTATGCATTTCTAAATGACAATAAAAGAGGACTGAGTGTTCTCATAATCTAAAAATCAGCATTGTTTCCTTAAGGGATAATCTTGTTGGAACCTGTTGGAATTCTTTGAGCAGATTACAGGTAGGAAAGATAAAGGGGATTGTCCCAATTTCGTAACGTACCAGCAGCAAGAGATGACAAATTGAGTCGGGTTTTAATATTAAAACCACTATATTTATTTACATCTACTCAAGAACATAGAAAATTAAATAAACTACTTTCTTAAACAGAAGTTAAGTGTTATGCGTCTATAGCTCCCAAACAGTCAAACTTAAAACCCGTTCTTAACAAATCTTACTCAAGCACAGTCGTAAAGTGGCAGTTCAGAGAGTCCCAGTAATCCACGAAATAGGTGAGAGGAGAGACTTGTGGATTCACAACGCAGTGACCAGGCGATCACGACGAATTTCAAAGATTCCACAGCTAGTGAACGAAGAAACTGTTATCGAAGATCCCAACTGAGAAATACTGTTCTGAAGTCCACGAAGAGCGATTTCACAAAGTGACTGTCACGAAATCCACACCCATGGATCATACGAAGGACAGACACGTCTCCACAATGCACAGTGTGCTGCTGATTAACCCAATCCTTTGGGTATGGGTAAGCATTAGATTTTACCCTTCTCGATTGTGAGCTGTTCCCGGATAGCTTGAAGTGCAGTCTTTTCTTTCTTTCTTTTTTTCTTTCTCTCTCTCTCTCTCTCTCTCTCTCTATCCTTCAACTCCCTTCTCAGCAAAATGTCCACATTTCTTTTATACCGTCGGCATACGTCACAAGGTAACGCTCACAGAAATGAAACTGTGAATCCCCAGTAAGACGAAACTGGGGACATGTGACGCCCACAGTAAACGAAACCATGGACTCCCAGGAAAACGAAACTGTGGACACGTAACAGGATGCAGTGGATGTTGTATATTTGGACTATCAAGTTTAGAGCCCATGGTGTTACAGGAGAGATACTAACATGGTTAGAGCATTGGCTGATTGGTAGGAGGCAGTGAGTGGAAATAATCTGGTGGGGTGCCAGTTCAGTAGGGTTCGGTGTTAGGACCGTTTCTTTTTTATGCTCTATATCATTGAATTAGATGATGGCATAGATAGCTTTGTTGCCAGTTTTGCAGATGATACAAAGATTGGTGGAGGGACAGGCAGTGTTGAGGAAATGGATAGGCTGCAGGAGGACTTAGACAGGTTAGGAGAATGGGCAAGAAAGTCGCAAATGAAATACAATGTTGGAAAATTCATGGCCGTGCACTTTGGTAGTAGAAATAAAATTGCAGAGTATTTTCTAAACAGGGAGAAAATCCAAAAATATGAGTTGCAAAGGGACTTGGGAGTACTGGTGCAGAACAACTTAAAGGTCACCTAGCAGGTTGAGTCAGTTGTGAGGAAGGCTAATTCAATGTTAGTATTCATTTCAAGAGGTCCAGAATACAAGAGCAAGGATGTGATGTTGAGGCTTTATAAGGCACCAGTGAGGCCTCGCCTTGAGTATTGTGAACAGTTTTGGGCTCCTCATCTTTGAAAAGATGTGCTGGCATTGGAGAGGGTTCAGAGGAGGTTCACAAGGATGATTCCAGGAATGAAAAGGTTATCATACAAAAAATGTTTGATAGTTCTGGGTCTGTGCTTGCTGGAATTTAGAAGGATGAGGGGGGAATCTCATTGAAACCCTTTTGAATGTTGAAAGGCCTAGACAGAGTAGATGTGGAAAGGATGGTTTCCATGGTGGGGGAGTCTAGAACAAGAGGGCACAGCCTCAAGATAGAGGAGCATCCATTCAGGGCATCCATTTAAAACAGAAATGTGGAGGAATTTATTTAGCCAAAGGCTGGTGAATTTGTGGAATTTGTTGCCACATACAGCTTTGGTGACCAGGTCGTTGGGTGTATTTAAGGCAGAGATTGATAGGTTCTTAATTGGACACGGTATCAAAGGTTACAGGGAGAAGGCCAGGTGGGGGCTGACGAGGGGAAAAAAGGATCAGACATGATTGAATGGCGAAGCAGACTCAATGGGCCAAATGGCCTATTTCTGCTCCTATGTCTTATGGTCTTATGATTTATGGTCAATGTGCAGAGAGAAAAAACACATCATAGAATAGTATAGCACAGTACAGGCCCTTTGGCTCACAATGTTGTGCCGACCCTCAAACCCAGCCTCCCATATAACCCCCCACCTTAAATTCCTCCATATACCTGTCTAGTAGTCTCTTAAACTTCACTAGTGTATCTGCCTCCACCACTGACTCAGGCAGTGCATTCCACGCACCAACCACTCTCTGAGTAAAAAACTTTCCTCTAATATCCCCCTTGAACTTCCCACCCCTTACCTTAAAGCCATGTCCTCTTGTATTGAGCAGCGGTGCCCTGGGGAAGAGGTGCTGGCTATCCACTCTATCTATTCCTCTTATTATCTTGTACACCTCTATCATGTCTCCTCTCATCCTCCTTCTCTCCAAAGTGTAAAGCCCTAGCTCCCTTAATCTCTGATCATAATGCATACTTCCTAAATCAGGCAGCGTCCTGGTAAATCTCCTCTGTACTCTTTCCAATGCTTCCACATCCTTCCTATAGTGAGGCGACCAGAACTGGACACAGTACTCCAAGTGTGGCCTAACCAGAGTTTCATAGAGCTGCATCATTACATCGCGACTCTTAAACTCTATCCCTTGACATATGAAAGCTAACACCCCATAAGATTTCTTAACTACCCTATCCACCTGTGAGGCAACTTTCAGGGATCTGTGGACATGTACCCTCAGATCCCTCTGCTCCTCCACACTACCAAGTATCCTGCCATTTACTTTGTACTCTGCCTTGGAGTTTGTCCTTCCAAAGTGCACCACCTCACACTTCTCCGGGTTGAACTCCATCTGCCGCTTCTCAGCCCACTTCTGCATCCTGTCAATGTCTCTCTGCAATCTTTGACAATCCTCTACACTATCTACAACACCACCACCAACCAACATCATGCAAACAGTAACCAGTGTCCATTATTAAGGAAGAGGTTTTGGGGTTCTTGAAGACCAATGATAAAATACTTCAAAGTCAGCATGGTTTCTGTAAAGGAAAATCTTGACTGACGAATCTGTTAGAGTTCTTCAAGGGAGTAACATGCAGGGTGGACAAAGGCGAGGCAGTGGATGTCATTTACTTAGATTTTCAGTAGGCATTTGATAAGGTGCCTCACATGAGGCTGCTTAAAATGATAAAATCCTATAGCGTCAAAGGAAATATACTGGCATGGATACTTTATACTTTACTTTATAATTTATACTTTAGTGTCACCAAACAATTGGTACTAGAACGTAAAATCATCACAGTGATATTTGATTCTGCGTTTCACACTCCCTGGATTACAGATATTAAATATTAAAGATATTAAAAATAGTTAAAACTAGTAAGTATTAAAAATTTAAATTATAAATCATAAATAGAAAATAGAAAAATGGGAAGAAAGGTAGTGCAAAAAAACCGAGAGGCAGGTCCGGATATTTGGAGGGTACGGCCCAGATCTGGGTCAGGATCCCTTCAGCAATCTTATCACAGTTGGAAAGAAGCTGTTCCCAAATCTGGCCGTACAAGTCTTCAAGCTCCTGAGCCTTCTCCCGGAGGGAAGAGGGATGAAAAGTGTGTTGGCTGGGTGGGTCGTGTCCTTGATTATCCTGGCAGCACTGCTCCGACAGCGTGCGGTGTAAAGTGAGTCCAAGGACGGAAGATTGGTTTGTGTGATGTGCTGCGCCGTGTTCATGATCTTCTGCAGCTTCTTCCGGTCTTGGACAGGACAACTTCCATACCAGGTTGTGATGCACCCTAGAAGAATGCTTTCTACAGCGCATCTATAAAAATTAGTGAGGGTTTCAGGGGACAGGCCAAATTTCTTTAGTTTTCTCAGGAAGTAAAGGCACTGGTGGGCCTTCTTGGCAGTGAACTCTGCTTGGTTGGACCAAGTCAGGTCATTTGTGACATTGACCCCGAGGAACTTAAAGCTTTTGACCTGTTCCCCTTGCTCACCACCGATGTAAGTTGGGTCGTGTGGTCTGCTACTCCTTCTGAAGTCAACAACCAATTCCTTCATCTTGCTGAAGTTGAGGGATAGGTTATTGTCTTCGCACCATGCCACCAGGTCCTTAATTTCCTCTCTGTACTCAGACTCATCATTACCCAAGATACGACCTACAATTGTTGTGTCATCAGCAAACTTATATATTGAGTTTGATGGAAAGTTGGCTATACAATAATGGGTGTACAGTGAGTACAGCAGGGGGCTGAGTACACAGCCTTGTGGGGCACCGGTGCTCAGAGTGATTGTAGAGGAGAGTTTGTCCCCTATTTTTACAGCCTGGGTCCTGTCTGTGAGGAAGTTCAATATCCAGCTGCAGATCTGAGTGCAAAGGCCCAGGTTCTGGAGCTTAGGAATCAGTTTATTTGGAATGATGGTATTAAAGGCAGAGCTGTAGTCAATGAAAAAGAGCCTTACATATGTGTCTTTATTCTCCAGGTGTTCTAAGGAGAAATGTAAGGCCAGAGAGATGGCATCTGCCGTTGACCTGTTGCTCCGGTAGGTGAATTGCAAAGCGTCGAGGTTGACCGGTAGGCTGTGGTTGATTTGTGCCAAAACCAATCTCTCGAAGCACTTCATAGCAATTGATGTCAGAGCCACAGGTCGATAGTCATTCAGGCATGCCACCTTGCTGTTCTTCGGCACTGGGATTATCCTTGCCTTCTTAAAACACGAGGGGATCTTAGACTGAAGCAAGGAGCAGTTGAAGATGTCAGCAAACCCTCCAGCTAGCTCGCTTGCACAGGCCCGGAGAACCCGTCCCAGGACGCCATCTGGGCCCGTCGCCTTCCTTGGATTTATCTTCAGGAAGGCCCTTCTAACGTCCCCCTCAGTGACGACGAATCTCGATGCCACCAGGTCCGGTTCATCCGAAGGGAGCGGGACGCTCCTCTTCTGTTCGAATCTTGCGTAGAATACGTTAAGTTCGTCAGGAAGAGAAGCGCCACAGTTATTGATATTCCCAGCCTTTTTCTTTGTGCCCAGTGATCTCATTTAGACCCTGCCATAGTCTACCGGCATCCCTGTGGTCAGCCTGGGCTTCCAACTTGGCTCGATTTTGCCTCTTGGCACCCGTAATGGCTTTCCGGAGTTCACGCCTGGATTCCATGTAGCGACTGGCATACCCGGACCTAAAAGCCGCAGCTCTAGCCTTTAAAAGGGACTTGACCTCATAATTCATCCAAGGTTTCCGGTTAGGGAATACCCGGATCGTCTTGCGAGACACACAGTCCTCCATGCATTTCCAAATAAAGTCCATAACAGCTGAGGCATACTCATCCAGGTTAGCTGCAGAGTCCTTGAATACTAACCAGTCCACCGATTCAAAGCAGTTATGGAGGACCTCATCTGTTTCCTCCGTCCAATGCAACACTACTTTTGACACCGTGACCTCCTGCTTCTGTTTCTGTTTGTAAGCCGGGAGGAGGAGTACGGGCTGATGGTCCGATTTTCCGAAGTGAGGTCATGGGACGGAACAGTAGGCATTCTTGACTGCTGTGTAGCAGTGGTCAAGTATATTCGGGCCTCTAGTGGGGCAGGAGACATGTTAGTATAACTTTGGCAGTGTCTTTCTGAGGTTGGCCTGGTTAAAGTCCCTGGCTGTAATGAGCAGAGCCTCCGGATACCTGGTCTCAAGTTCACTGATAAAGGAATAAAGGATAAAGGAATGGCTGACAGACAGGAAGCATTGAGTGGGAATAAAGGCCTTTTCTGGTTGGCTGCCAGTGACGAGTGGTGTTCCTCAGGGGTCAGTACTGAGATTGCTACTTTTCACATTGTTTGTCAATGATTTAGATGGTGGAATTGGCGTCTTTTTGGCAAAGTTTGCGGATGATACAAAGATAGGCGGAGGGGTAGGTAGTGCTGAGGAAGCAATGTAATTGCAGCAGGACTTAGACAAATTGGAAGAATGGGCAAAAAAGTGGCCGATGGAATACGGTGTTGGGAAATGTATGATAATGCAGTTTGGTAAAAGGAACAATAGTATGAACTATTATCTACATCTGGAGAAGGTTCAAACTTGTGTCCTCATGCAAGACTTCCACAAAGTTAATTTACAGGTTGACTCTGTGGTAAAGAAGGCAACTGCAATGTTGGCATTTATTTCAAGGGGAATAGAATATAAAAACAAGGAGATAATGCTGAAGCTTTATAAGAAACTAGTCAGGCCACATTAGAAGTATTGTCAACAGTTTTGGGCCCCGTATCTCAGAAAGGATGTATTGTCATTGGAGAGAGTCCAGAGGAGGTTCACGAGGATGATTCCGGGAATGAAGGGGTTAACATATGAAGAGCACATGGCAGCTTTGGCCCAGTACTCACTGGAATTTAGAAGAATGCGGGGCGGTGGGGGGGTCGGGGATTTCATTGAAACCTACTGAATGTTGAAGGGACTAGATAAGGTGGATGTGGAGAGGAAGTTTCCTCTGGTGGGGGTATCCAGAACTGGAGGGCACAGCCTCAAAACTGAGGGGTGACCGTTTAGAACAGAAGAAAGGAGGAATTATTTTTTAGCCAAAGAGTGGTAAATCTGTGGAATGTTCTGCCACAAACAATGGTGGAGGCCAAGTCCATGTGTATGTTGAAACTTGATGGATCCCTGATGGGTTGGGGCATCAGGGATATGTGAGAGGCAGGTATATGGGGTTGAATGGGATCCAGGATCAGCCATGATGAAATGGCAGAGCAGACTCGATGGGCTGAACAGCCTAATTCTTCTCCAATGTCTTATAGCCTAAACAAATAGCATTATGAACTGAAGTCCACAAAGTCCCATAGTCCAGTGCAGAACAAGTTGTGGAGCAGCAAGCTGAAATGGCCAGTCACTCGCCTTGGGTCCCAACACCTTTTCAATCTGGCCCAGCACCTAAATGCATGCCCAAACATTAGGTTTCCTCACTTCGATATGCTCTGAGGCCTGGACCCCACTGCCTTGGTTTGGCCCATTCCAATCTTTCAGATTTGGCCGTGTGCTTGAGTCTCCGTCCAAACATTGAGTTCAGTCGCTCCAATCTGCTCTGGTGCCTGGACCCTGGCACTTCAATCTGGACTGTAACTGATCTTTTAGATTTGGTCCTGTGATTAAGTTTCCTCCAAATATTGAGCTCAGTTGAATCAGTGTGCTCTTGCCTCGATCTGGCCTTCAGCATGGTGCTGAAAATGATTGAACCTTAGGTCTTCTTCGCTCTTGGCAACGGGTATACAAACTCACTTCGCCTCAGTTCTGCCACATCAAATTGCCTCCAAGTCGAAAGCGAAGTTACAGACTATTACTTGCGATAATTCTTTGCCACAAAAAGTGTGATTAACAATTATTTAGTTGTTTCCCTTGTTTCATTCGCCACCAGTCAGAAGTCGTTGAGGATCACCAGCGCCATCTTAAACCGGAAGTGTTAGATGACGTGCTGAATCTCTGCAAATGCCTAAGGAAGCTGAGGTTCTGCTGTGCTTTCTTTGTGATGCTACATGTGCTGGAAGCAGAACAGATCTTTTGAAAAGATAAAAACAAGGAATTTAAAGTTGCTGACCCTCTCTGCCTCTGATCGTCCAATGGAGTGTGACTCATTGACCTCCATTTGCCTCCTCCTGAAGTCAATGATCAGCTCCTTGGACTTGTTGACATCGAGTGAGAGGTTTTTGTTGTGGCACCACTCAGCCAGGTCTTATATTTTGGCTTGTCAGCGCCTTTGATTCAATAACGATAGTGGTGTCATCATCAAACTTAAATATGGCATTGGAGCTGTGCTTAGCCTCATAGTCATAATTATAAAGAGAGTAGAGCAGGAGAGGAAGCACACAGCCTTATGATGTACCTCTGATAGAGATTGTGAAGGAGATGTTTTTGCCAATCCAAAGCACCTAGAACCTTTGAATGAGGAGAGTGAGGATCCAATTGCACGAGAGGTTTTGAAGCCAAGCCGAGGTCTTGAAGCTTATTGATTAGATTTGAGGGGTGACAGTATTGAATGTCTAGCTGTAGTTGATAAAGGGCATCCTGATGTATTTATCTTTGCTGTTCTGAGGTTGAGTGCAGAGCCAATGAAATGGTATCTGCTGTGGACTTGTGATGGTAGGCAAATTGGAGTGGATCTAAGTCACTTCTCAGGCAGGAGTTGATTTGTTTCATAACCAACCTCTCAAAGCACTTCATCGCAGTGGATGTAAGTGCTACTGGATGATAGTCACTGAGGCAGGTCACCACATCCTTCTGAGGCACTGGGATAATTGAAGCCTGCTTGAAACAGGTGAGCACCTAGACTACCGAAGCAAGAGGTTAGAGATACCAGTGAACATTCCAGCCAGTTGATATGCACAAGTCTTTAGTACTCAGCCAGGTACCCATCTGAGCTGGATAGTTTCCATGGCTACGCCCTCCTGGAGGATGCTCTCAAGCTCACCTCAGAGACTAAAATCAGGACTGTGGGCGTTCATGAAGGTTCCTCCATGAAGGTTCCTCCATGTTTTGACAGTCAAAACAAGCACAGAAGGCATTGAACTCATCTGGGAGTGAGGCCTCATTGTCAACTATGTTGCTTGGTTTCTCTTTGTAAGAGGTAATAGTGTCACTAACAATATCAGCAGGTAAATCACTAACAACGTCAGCAGGTAAATCACTAACAATGTCAACAGGTAAATTACTAACAATAACAGCAGATAAATCACTAACAATGTCAACAGCTAAATCATTAACAATGTCAACAGGTAAATCGCTAACAATATCAACAGGTAAATCAGTAACAACATCAGCAGGTAAATCACTAACAATATCAACAGGTAAATCATGTCCAACGTCAGCAGGTAAATTACTAACAATGTCAACAAACAGGTAAATCACTAACAACGTCAGGAAAATCACTAACAATGTTAAAAGGTAAATTAATAACCTTCCTGAGCAATTAAAGTAACACAATCTTATTAAGTATATTGTATTCAGTTTATAAAGGAGAAATACTTCCAATTAATGATTGGACCTCTGGTTTTCAATCCTTTTCTATTCGTGACTTGCTTGTGAATTTCATTTACCTCTGTGACCGGTACCTGCCATAGTCTCTGCTAGCTGCTAAAGAATTTTTTTGGTGAAATGTACTAATTATTCTAAAGTACAGTCCATATTTGAGTTTTAATATGCTATAGGTACAGTGGCATGCAGAAGTCTGGGCACCTCAGTCAAAATTTCTGTTACTGTGAATAGCTAAGTGAGTAAAAGATAAACTGATTTCCAAAAAGGCACAAAGTTAAAGATGACACATTTCTTTAATATTTTAAGCAAGATTACTTTTTTATTTCCATCTTTTACAGTTTCAAAATAACAAAAAAGGAAAAGGGCCCAAAGCAAAAGTTTGGGCACCCTGCATGGTCAGTACTTAGTAACACCTCCTTTGGCAAGTATCACAGCTTGTAAATGCTTTTTGTAGCCAGCTAAGAGTCTTTCAATTCTTGTTTGGGGGATTTTAGCCCATTCTTCCTTTCAAAAGGCTTCCAGTTCTGTGAGGTTCTTGGACTATCTTGCATGCATTGCTCTTTTGAGGTCTATCCACAGATTCTTGATGATATTTAGGTCAGGGGACTGTGAGGACCATGGCAAAACCTTCAGCCTGCACCTCTTGAGGTAGTCCATTGTGGATTTTGAGATGTGTTTAGGATCATTATCCTGTTGTAGAAGCCATCCTCTTCTCATCTTCAGCTTTTTTACAGACAGTGTGATGTTTGCTTCCAGAATTTGCTGGTATTTAATTGAATTCCTTCTTCCCTCTACCAGTGAAATGTTCCCCATGCCACTGGCTGCAACACAAGCCCAAAGCATGATCGATCCACCCCTGTGCTTAACAGTTGGAGAGGTGTTCTATTTATGAAATTCTGCACTCTTTTTTCTCCAAACATACCTTTGCTCATTGCAGCCAAAAAGTTCTATTTTAACTTCATCAGTCCACAGGACTTGTTTCCAAAGTGCATCAGGCTTGTTTAGATGTTCCTTTACAAACTTCTGACGCTGAGTTTTGTGGTGAGGATGCAGGAAAGGTTTTCTTCTGATGACTATTCCATGAAGGTCATATTTATGCAGGTGTCACTGCACCATAGAACAGTGCACCATCACTCCAGAGTCTGCTAAATCTTCCTGAAGGTCTTTTGCAGTCAAACAGGGGTTTTGATTTGCCTTTCTAGCAATCCTACGAGCAGTTCTCTCGGAAAGTTTTCTTGGTCTTCCAGACCTCAACTTGACCTCCACTGTTGCTGTTAACTGCCATTTCTTATGAACTGAGGAGACAGCTATCTGAAAATGCTTTGCTATCTTCTTATAGCCTTCTCCTGCTTTTTGGGCATCAATTATTTTAATTTTCAGAGTGCTAGGCAGCTGCTGATTGTTGGGACAAGGTTTGAGGAGTCAGGGTATTTATAAAGCTTTGAAATTTGCATCACTTGGCCTTTCCTAACGATGACTGTGAACAAGCCATAGCCCTAACAAGCTAATTAAGGTCTGAGACCTTGGTAAAAGTTATCTGAGAGCTCAAATCTCTTGGGGTGCCCAAACTTTTGCATAGTGCTCCTTTCCTTTTTTTCCCCACTCTAAAATTGTACAAAATAAAAATAATACACTAATCTTGCTTAAAATGTTGAAAAGGATGTTTAATTTTATGACTTTTGGAGATCTGTTCATCTTCTACTCACTTAACTATTCACAGTAACAGAAATTTTGACCAGGGGTGCTCAAATTTTTGCATGCCACTGTATTACTATGTGTTAAATATGTTACAGGTGCATATGAAAAAAAAACTATTTTGAAGCTCTGAATAGAATACTTTGGTTACAATCTATATAATATTCTTCTAACCAGCAATGAAAAAGTGCTTGCAACACATACAAAATGCTAGAGGAACTCAGCAGGCCAGACAGCATCTATGGGAAAAAGTACAGAAAACGTTTCGGGCCAAAACCCTTGGGCAGGACTGGAGAAAAAAGGCTGAGGAGTAGATTTGAAAGTTGGGGGGAGGGTAGAGAAACTGCTAGGCGATAGGTGAAACTTGGAGGGGGAGGGGTGAAGCAAAGAGCTAGGATGTTGATTGGTGAAAGACAGAAGGCAATGGAAGAAAGAAAGAACGGGGCGAGGAGCACTAGAGGGAGGCGATGGGCGGGCAAGAAGATAACATGAAAGAGGGACAAGAGGATAGGAAATGGTGAAGGGGGTGGGGGAAGGCGATACTGGAAGTTTGAGAGATCGATGTTCATGCCATCAGGTTGGAAGCTACCCAAACGGAATATAAGGTGTTGTTCCTCCAACATAAGTGTGGCTTTATCCCGACAGTGGAAGAGGCTATGGTTAGACCTATCAGAATGGAAATGGGAAGTGGAATTAAAATGGGTGGCCACTGGGAGATCCCACTTGTTCTGGCGGACAGAGCATAGATGCTCAGCAAAGCAGTCTCCCAATCTACATCAGGTCTCACCGATATACAAGAGGCCACACTGGGAGCAGTGAACACAGTATATGACCCCAACAGACTCACAGGTGAAGTGACGCCTCACCTGGAAGGACTGCTTGTGGCACTGAATGGTGGTGAGGGAGGAAGTGTAGGGGCAGGTGTGTGTCATTTTCACTATCAACTTCCTAGCTCTTTACTTCGTCCCTCCCCCTTCAAGTTTCACCTGTCACCTGGTGTTTCTCTCTCCCGTCCCACCACCTTTCAAATCTACTCTTCAGCCTTTTTATTTCTCCTGTCCTGCCGAAGGGTTTTAGCCTGAAACGTCGACTGTACTTTTTTCCATAGATGCTGCCTGGCCTGTTGAGTTCCTCCAGCATTTTGTGTGTGTTGCTTGGATCTCTAGCATCTGCAGATTTTTCTGTTTATGAAAAAGTGCTTAACTTTGTTACTTTGGGTATTTAGTGAGATCCTTGCAAATGATGCAAACTAGCGAGTTTTTGAATATCTAGTTGCATTGTGGTTAAAGATGATCAAAGGTCACCTCCTTTCACAGCATCTGCGCAGTTATGAGCTTCTCATAGCAGGTGAAGAGATTGAATAAAACCACATTACACTTCCTTTCAAAATAAGCTGAGTATCAGGGACTTAATGGAATTGTAGTGGTAGACAGTGAACCAGTAGCAGGCTTAATGCATTCTCGCCTCTCTGCAGTTTCGCCGTTCTGGCAGATGACCCCACAGCAGTAACTGTAGCCTTCATGTCATGGTTTCTTGAGGCCCTCCTTTCACTGGGTTTAACCATGGATGTTGTGACCTAGCTTTCTACGTGAAATGCAAGCCAGTACTCAAGCCAGAGCAGTACAATATGGAGAGCAAGCTGTTGCCCATATAGTAGGCTCCCCCTCTCCATGGACCTGATGAATTCAAATGAACGGCAGAAACCAAAACAGTTTGGCACCAGCAGTATTGCAGGAGTTAGCAATCAGTGTTGAACTCAATATAGGGACGCCAGCTCTGGATATGTCTTTGGGGTTTACTCCCAAAGCCTTCCCCATGAGTGGGTGCAGCCAGAAAGCAGTGGAAGTTTGAGGTCAGTTTTCCTTCTCCTAGACGAGCTGCCAACCACAGCTGATGAGCCCCATCTGCCCGAAGAAACCGGTTTTAAGACACCAGTAGCCTGCTTTTGTCTCTTCTCCTGTTGATAGAAACGGTTCCACCAGGCTGAGTAACTAAGCCACATGTGAAAGACAGGAGCTGGACTTGGTTGCCAGAGGCTATTTGAGATACATGCCATTTGGAGCATTTAATAGGCAGTGGGAGCTTATACCCACCACCACCCCCAGTTATAACAATCTTAAGGAACCATAACAATGTCTTACAAATA
This sequence comes from Mobula birostris, assembly GCF_030028105.1. Lineage (NCBI taxonomy): Eukaryota > Metazoa > Chordata > Chondrichthyes > Myliobatiformes > Myliobatidae > Mobula > Mobula birostris. The sequence continues at coordinate 78,067,197 of NC_092385.1, forward strand.
TTATAATAGACACGGGCCAGTGAAAGGCAAACAGAACCTACCTCCTGCTGCATACTTGCTGACTGGCCTTGCTGCGGACAGCTCCACCCAACCTGCACTCTCTGATTTGGGGGTGGATGTGGAATGTGGTAGGCTAGACACAAACAGACTAAGTTGTTTTGCTGCCTTATTTGCATCATTTAGCATATTTTCCCATTCATTTCATTCAGGGTTTCAACTAAATTGCATATATTCATTTATTTTTTATTTATCTATTTTAGTAATAAACAGTAAATTTATTCTGGCCTATTCAGACACTCCTGTGGCCCCTAGTTTCTTGTTTTTCCCTTGTGGCCCCTACAATATCTGATATGGCCCCCTGGGGCTTACATTGAGAGCCACTGGATAAGACACAGTTTCAGTAATATAATTAAAAGAACAATTTAAGAAAAATAGAAACGAAGATTACCATTTCTTGAGACTTTGTTAGCCATGAGAATTCTATCCACTTCGTTCTCCTCTGGTTTAGTCACAACCATTGATGTGAGTGGTGTTACAAAGTTATACTTCAGAGAAAGTTCCAAGGCTCTGTCTGTTAGTATTTTATTTTCTCCTGACTCTGCTGAAACTCTGAAGATAGAAACATGTTAAACAGATTATTAACTATTTTAGTATATAATTATACTCATTCTCCTTCAATCTTTCCAGCAATTTTTTTCCAAACACATAGCGTCATAGAATAGTACAGTATGGTTTCAGATCCCTTGGACCAACCAGTCCATACTGACCACGGTACCCACCAAACTGGTCCCAATTTCTGGCGTTTGGCCCTTATCCCTCTAAATTGCACCTCTCCAAATCCTTTTGTTTATGAAAGGAAAGTTGCTTCTGCTTGGTGTGGAAGGGAAGGGTAGAGGGGGCTTTGGGGTTGTATTGTTTTAACTATCACTTATTCTTTGGCGCACTCTTCTGTGTTCATGAATGTTTGTGAAGAACAAGAATTTTAAGATGTATATTGCTTACATTTCTCTGATATTAAATGGAACTACTGAATGATTGAATTCAGTTATTCCAATCCTTTCTTTGCCCCATCCATACACAGACATTCACCACTCTCTTGTTTTAGTGCTACATTTTATTTATCCTCAAGTACTTGTCTAGGTCCCATTTGAAAATGTTTATTGACTCATTATCCACAATACACAGCTAGTGAGTTTCAGACCAAAACCACTCTCTGCATAAAAGATCATTTCCCTATATCCTTCAGGTTTACTGCTCATCGGTTCAAATCTGTGCCCCTGGTATGCAAACTATCTTCTGACATGGGTAACTTAGTTTTATTTACCTATCTAAAGCCATCGTGGTCTTGGTCACCTCTTAACCCTTCTTGTTCAAAGGAAAAGCATCCCAGCTACTCCCCACCTCAAATAATTCCCATCTTTGTCCAGCATTGTAGTCTGTTAGAGATAATTCAGAAATTACAAAATTATGTGGACAGCAGGTATTAAAAAAATACAAGAATAAATCTTTTAAAAATCACAATTGAACTTCCACGGATACCTAAAGGCTGTGAAACCACAGGGTGTGGACAGGGTGTGGGACATTCAGATCCTGTATCATTGTAACCATGCATGGAAAGACAATAGATGAATGTTCATGTAATTGGCCCTCATTGAAACCCTCTTGATGATACTAGGGAAGGCAATGTAGCCATCCTCTGTATTAATTCATTATCAAGCTCATGAGGGTTGTAGCAACACTCACAACACGCTGGAGGAACTCAGCAGGTCGGGCAGCATCCATGGAAACGATCAGTCAACGTTTCAGTCAACAGAGATGGTATATATAATTATCTGGATAGACAGGGTCTGATTAGGAACAGTCAACATGGATTTGTGGGTGGAAAGTCATGTTTGACAAATCTTATTGAATTTTTTGATGAGGTTACTGAGAAGGTTGACGAGGGTAAAGCGGTGGATGTTGTCTATATGGACTTCAGTAGGGCCTTTGACAAGGTTCCACACGGGAGGTAGGTTAGGAAGGTTCAATCGTTAGGCATTAATATGGAAGTAATAAAATGGATTCAGCAGTGGCAAGATGGGAGACGCCAGAGAGTAGTGGTGGATAACTGTTTGTCAGATTGGAGAACGGTGTGTATCGGTGTGCCTCAGGGATCTGTACTGGGTCCAATGTTGTTTGTTATATACATTAATGATCTGGATGATGGGGTGGTAAATTGGATTAGAGAGTATGCAGATGATACTAAGGTAGGTGGAGTTGTGGATAATGAAGTAGGTTTTCAAAGCTTGCAGAGAGATTTAGGACAGTTAGAAGAGTGGGCTGAAAGACGGCAGATGGAGTTTAATGCTGAAAAATGTGAGGTGCTACATTTTGGTAGAACTAATCAAAATAGGACATACATGGTAAATGGTAGGGCATTAAAGAATGCTGTAGAACAGAGGGATCTAGGAATAATGGTGCACAGTTCCCTGAAGATGGAATCTCATGTGGATAGGGTGGTGAAGAGGGTTATCCCTTTTGCCAATCACCTGTCCAGCTCTTGGCTCCATCCCTCCCCCTCCTGTCTTCTCCTATCATTTTGGATCTCCCCTTCCCCCTCTCACTTTCAAATCTCTTACTAGCTCTTCCTTCAGTTAGTCCTGATGAAGGGTCTTGGTCCGAAACGTCGACTGTACTTCTTCCTAGAGATGCTGCCTGGCCTGCTGCGTTCACCAGCAACTTTGATGTGTGTTAGTGAAGAAAGCTTTTGGTTTACTGGCCTTTATTAATCAGAGCATTGAGTATAGGAGTTGGGATGTAATATTGAATTTGTATAAGGCATTGGTAAGGCCAAATATGGAGCATTGTGTACAGTTCTGGTCACAGAATTATAGGAAAGATGTCAATAAAATTGAGAGAGTACAGAGGAGGTTTACTAAAATGTTGCCCGGGTTTCATCTCCTAAGTTACAGAGAAAGGTTGAACAAGTTAGGTCTTTATTCTTTGCAGCATAGAAGGTTGAGGGGGGACTTGATAGAGGTGTTTAAAATTATGAGGGGGATAGATAGAGTTGACGTGGTTAGACTCTTTCCATTGAGAGTGGGGAAGATTCAGACAAGAGGACATGGGTTGAGAGTTACAGGACAAAAGTTTAGGGGTAACATGAGGGAGAACTTCTTTACTCAGAGAGTGGTATTCTTTACTCAGAGAGTGGTAGCTGTGTGGAATGAGCTTCCAGCAGAAGTGGTTGAGGCAGGTTCGATGTTGTCGTTTAAAGTTAAATTGGATAGATATATGGAAAGGAAAGGAATGGAGGGTTATGGGCTGAGTGCAGGTCAGTGGGTCTAGGATAGGGTAAGAGTTTGGCATGGACTAGAAGGGCTGAGATGGCCTGTTTCCGTGCTGTAATTGTTATATGGTTATATGGTTTTGGGCCGGAAACCTTCGTCAGGACTGAAGAGGGAAGGGGCAGAGGCCCTATAAAGAAGGTGGTGGAGGATGGAAAGGCGAAGGCTGGTAGGTTCCAGGTGAAAAACCAGTAAGGAGAAAGATAAAGGGGTGGGGGAGGGGAGGCAGGGAGGTGATAGGCAGGAAAGGTGAAGAAGGAATAGGGGAAAGCACAATGGGTAGTAGAAGGAGGCGGAACCATGAGGGAGGTGATAGGCAGCTGGGGGAGGGGCACAGTGAAATAGGGATAGGTGAAGGGAGGGGGAGGAAATTACCGGAAGTTGGAGAATTCTATGTTCATACCAAGGGGCTGGAGACTACCTAGACGGTATATGAGGTGTTGCTCCTCCCACCTGAGTTTAGCCTCATCATGGCAGTAGAGGAGGTCATGTATGGACGTATCTGAATGTGACTGGGAAGCAGAGTTGAAGTGGGTGGCTACCGGGAGATCCTGTCTGTTGCGGTGGACGGAGCAGAGGTGCTCGACGAAGTGGTCCCGCAATCTGTGTTGGGTTTCACTTATGCTAGGTGTAGCACTTATGCTTACAGGGATAAGTGTCGGGTGGGAGATCAGTGGGGAGGGACGTGTGGATCAAGGAGTCACGGAGGGACTGATCCCTGCAGAAAGCAGAGAGGGGTGGAGAGGGAAAGATGTACTTAGTGGTGGGGTCCTGTTGAAGGTGGCGGAAGTTGCAGAGGATAATGTGTTGGATCCGGAGGCTGGTGGGGTGGTAGGTGAGGACAAGGGGAACTCTGTCCCTGTTGTGGTGGCGGGAGGATGGGGTGAGGGCCGAAGTGCGGGAAATGGAGGAGATGCAGGTGAGGGCATCATTGATGATGGCAGAAGGGAAACCATGATCCTTAAAGAAAGAGGACATTTGAGATGTCCTGGAACGGAAAGCCTCATCCTGGGAGCAGATGCGGCGGAGATGGAGGAACTGGGAATAGGGAATGGCATTTTTGCATGTGGTGGGATGGGAAGAGGTATAGTCGAGGTAGTTATGAGAGTCAGTGGGCTTGTAGAAGATGTCAGTGGACAGTCTGTTTGTGTTCATGAGGGTTGTCATTGTCAGACCCGATGTAGATCGGGAAACCACTTCACCACAAAAAGCAGGATCTCCCAGTGGCCACCCATTTCAATTCTATTTCCCATTCCCATTCCGATATGTCAGTCTATGGCCTCCTCTACTGCCACGATGAGGCAACACTCACTTCTGAGGAGCAACACCTTATCTTCTGGTCTGGGTAGCTTTCAACCATATGGCATGATCTTCGATTTCTCGAACTTCCGATCATTGACCCTCGCCCCCACTTCACTATTCCCCATTCCTGCTTCCATCTCTCACTTTATCTCCTTCCCTGCCCATCATCTCCATCTGGTTCTCCTCTCCCTTCCCTTTTTCCATGGTCTTCCTATAAGACCATCTCATCTCCAGCCCTTTATCTCTTTCACTAATCAACTTCCCAGCTCTTTAATTCACCCCTCCCTCCTCCTAGTTTCACCTATCACCTACCCCCTTGTAGTTCTTCCTCCCCTCTCCCAACCTTCATACTCTGACTTCTCATCTTCTTTTCCAGTCTCGATGAAAGGTCTCGGCACGTAACGTTACTCTTTTCCATAGATGCTGCCTGGCCTGCTGAGTTCCTCCAGAATTTTGTGTGTTGCTTACCATTTGCTTATCTGACTTCCCTCTGATTTCTGACCTACCTTTTCCTGCTGCCATGGAGACAGTTCTTTAGTAACACAGGATTACTTCCCAGAATTACACAAATCATGTGGCTCATATGTATGCAAGTGAGCACATCATGGTGTAACACTGCTTAAAAGGAGGAAACACAATAACAAATTCTAAGGAAAGAATGATCACATTTTGTAGGCTTGTTTAGTGACACCCAATTTGTTATTTGGGCAAAATGCATATTGTAGAGATAAACCATTTTCTATTTTAACCTTTGTTTTAGGAGCTGTTGAATTGTCAAGTAAGCCCACAATCTCTCAGTGAAGTCACCAAAAATATATTGCTGATGTTCAAGAATGGTCTCTGCCTCTGAAACGTTGACTCTGCCTTCAAGAGATAAATTACTGTTCACCTGCAGAGAAATTATGTCATTATAGATGGTGCTGAAGATATCAATTCAAGAAGCTAAAACATTTTAAAAACGCAAACACGAGGAATTCTGCAGATGCTGGAAATTCAAGCAACACACATCAAAGTTGCTGGTGAACGCAGCGGGCCAGGCAGCATCTGTAGGAAGAGGTACAGTCGATGTTTCAGGCCGAGACCCTTCGTCAGGACTGGCGAGTCCTGATGAAGGGTCTCGGCCCCAAAACGTCGACTGTACCTCTTCCTAGAGATGCTGCCTGGCCTGCTGCGTTCACCAGCAATTTTGATGTATGTAGCTAAAACATTTTGTTTCCTCTGAAAACTTCATAATTAGACAAAATGCATTATTGCAGGTTTACTGGTGGAATTCTGTAATAAAATCCAGTACTGATATCCAGTTTGATTTAGCTGATAGAATTACTGCTTTTATACAATAAAATTGAGGGGTTATGCTTCTACAAAAGCAAAACAAATGATTAGACTTACACCTGTAATGACTTTTGAAAAATGTAATCCACCTGCAGCTGTTGGTCCCAGGAGAAGAGATATTAAATCAGGCACCACAATAACGTAGTGGTTAGAGTGACACTGTTACAGCTTAGGGTGTTGGAGTTCAGCGTTCAATTCCAACATCATCCTCAGGGAGTCGGTACGCCCTCCTCATGGAATGTGAGGATTTTCTCTGGGTGCTCCAGTCTCCTCCCACAGTCCAAAGAAGTACCCATTAGTAGGTTAATTGGTCAGTGTAAATCGTCCCTTGATTAGGCTGGGACCGAATCAGTGGTTGCTGGAAGGGCCTGTTCCATATTGTATCTCCAAATAAATAAATAAATAAAATGTAGGCTTCCGTTTCCTTTCCCGAAAAGAGTTAAGGATTCCATTGTTCTATTACAATAATATCAGTGAGTTACTCATACTCATGACTGTCCTGATCTCCATGCAAAACACAGACTAGTCAATGAATTGCAAAGCTGTTGCGCTGTCTGAATAATGTTTGAAACCTGAAAAGGTGCAATTTAAATGAAACCCTTCCAGTCTGATCTATGGAGGAAGATGAAATGAAAATAGCAATGTAACTTTGTGTCTCTGGAACATTTCATTTTAGTGAACACCAGAAGCTTTCCCACAGAGAGTGGAATGGATTCTATCAAATTTTGCTGGGGGTTAGGAAAGGTGGCCGAAAGGCCATCTCCATCCTAAATGGACTTCCCTCTATTCTGAGGCTGTGTCCTTAAGTCTTAGACTCTCCCACCATAGGAAACATCATCTCCACATCCACTGTAGTGAGGCCTTTTAACAGTCAATAGGTTTCGATGAGATCCTCCCTCATTCTTCTGAATTCCAGTGAGTACAGGCCCAGAGCCATCAAATGCTCCTTATATGACTTCTTTAACTAACCTCTACCTTGCTGAGGCCAGGCGGTAACTTTCAAATACCTCATCATAACTACCCCTTGAAGAGGACCCTAGTCCAGACTATCAGGAAACTGTCTCCAACACCATCACCAACCTCATCCATTCTGAAGAACTCCCATCCACTGCCACCAAACTCATGGTTCCTTTACCCTGCTCTGCTCACCTTTACCTCCTACACAAGATCTACAAACCAGACTGTTCAGGTAGGCCTATAGCCTCTGCCTGCTCCTGCCACACTGAACTTGTGTCCTCATATCACGATTTCATTCTATCTCCCTTGTCACCTACATCTACGACACTTCTCATGTTCTTGATTGCCTCAGGAACTTCCAAATCCCTGGCCATGACCACCTCATCTTCACCATGGATGATCACCCTGTACACTTCTATCCCCCATCAAGAAGGCTCAAAGCTCTCTGCTTCTTTCTTAAGAAAAGAACCAGTCAATTCCCCTCCACCACTACCTTCCTCCATCTGGCAGAACTGGTCCTCATCCTCAACGATTTTTGCTTTGGTTCTTCCTACTTTCTCCAGATTCGAGGGGTAGTCATGTGCACTCACTTGGGCCTGAGCTATGTCTGACTCTTCTCTGACCACATAGAATAGTCTATGTTCAAATCCTTTCCTGGTTATACTCCCCAATTCTTCTTCCGCTACATTGATGACTGCATTGGTGCTGCTTCATGCACCCATGCTGAGCTCATCAATTTCATCAACTTTGTCTCTAACTTCCACCCCGCCCTTAAATTCATTTCATCCATGTCTGACACCCCACCCCCTTTCTAGATCTCTCTGTCTCTATCTCTGGAGACAATTTATCACCTGACCCTTTTGTAAACATACTGATTCCCATGGTTAACTCAACTGAACCTCTTCCCAATCTGTCTCTTGTACTTTTACTCAGTGTAACATGCTGTAAGGTTTCACTGCTAATGTAATGGCTTCTCTGTAACGTTCTACTGCTGAGGTAATGGTTTTTCTGTAGCAGCAATGTTTAGGTTATGACTAGAGGTAACGGGGCCTGCTAGCCAATGAGTGGCATGTTGTTCTTTCTCGTGTGTCTGAGACCCACTAAATCTATTCGCAGGATGTGGCTTTCCACTCCTCCTTCTTTAAAGAACAGGGTTTCCCTCCCTCCTCTATTGATGCTACCTTCACCTGCATCTCCTCCATTCCTCGGAATCTGCACTCATTCCATTTCCCGCTGCCTTAATAATGATAGAGATGGGGTGTCCTTACCTACCACCCCATCAACCTCCTCATTCAACACATTATCTTCCACCATCTCCAAAGAGATCCTACCACTAAAATTACCTTTACTTAGCCCCCTCCCCCCCACTTACCACAGCGATCACTCCCTCTGCGGATCCCTTGTTCACTCACCCCTCCCCACTAATCTCCCTCTGGGCACTTATCCCTGCAAGCGGCCTCAGTACTACACCTGCACACATACCTCCTCCCTCACCTCCATTCAAGGTCTCAAACAGTCCTTTCAGGTGAGGCAACGTTTCACCTGCGAATCTACTGGGGTTGTCTATAGTGTCTTGTGCCTGATGCAGCCTCCTCCACATTAGTGAGACCCATCATAAATTGGGGGGCTGTTTGTCAAGCACCCCCACATTATCTGCCACACACGAGACTTCCCGATGGCTAGACATTTTAATTCTGATTCCCATTTGCTTTCCGACATGTTGGTCCATGACCACCTCTTGTGCTAAGATGAGGCTACATTCAGGGTGGAAGAGCATTACCTTATATTCCATCTGGGTAGCCTCCAACCTGATTGCATGAACATTGATTTCTCCTTCCAGTAAACAAATCCCCCCCCCCATTCCCCACTCTCACTTTTTACCTCTTCTCACTTGTCTATTATTTCCCCCTGGGTCCCCTCCTCCTTCCCTTTCTCACATGGTCCACTCTCCTCTCCTATCAAATTCCTTCTTCTCTGGCCCTTGATCTTTCCCACCCACCTGGTTTCACCTATCACTTTCCAGCTAGCTTCCTTCTCCTCCCCCTACCCTTTCATTCAGGCACCTTCCTCCTGCTTCTCCATCCTGTAAAAGGAATCAGCCCAAAACGTTGACTGTTTATTCTTTTCCATAAATACTGACCGACCTGCTGTGCTTCTCCAGCATTTTGTGTGTGTTGCTTCATATGAGAAGTCTTTCAATCCCAGAATCATCTTCATATGAGAAGTCTTTCCATCCCAGAATCATCTGAGAAGTCTTTCCATCCCAGAGTCATCTTCATATGAGAAGTCTTTCCATCCCAGAATCATCTTCATATGAGAAGTCTTTCCATCCCAGAATCATCTTCATATGAGAAGTCTTTCCATCCCAGAATCATCTTCATATGAGAAGTCTTTCAATCCCAGAATCATCTTCATGAACCTACTTTGAACCCTCTCCAATGCCAGCACATTATTTCTTCGATAAGGGCCCCAAAACTGCTCATAATTCTCCAAGTAAGGCCTCACCAGTGCCTTATAAAACCTCAATATTATATCCTTGCTTTTATATTCTAGTCCTCATAAAATGAATGCTAACATTGCATTTGTCTTCCTTATCACTAACTCAACATTCAAGTTAACCTTTAGGAAATCCTGTGCGAAGTCCCTTTGCACCTCAGAATTTTGAATTTTCTCTCCATTTTGAAAATAGTCTTCACTTCTATTTCTTCTACCAAAGTGCATGGCCATACGCTTCTTGACATGTATTCCATCTGCTACTTCTTTGTCCATTCCCCTAATCCAAGTTCTGTAGCCTCTTTGCTTCCTCAACACTACCTGCCCCTCCACCTATCTTTGTCACATCCGCAAACTTGGCCACGTAAAAAGAAGCTGTCCCAACACAGACCCTTGTGGCACACCACTAGTCACCGGCAGCCAACCAGAAAAGGCTTCCTTTTTGCCTCCTGTCAAACAGCCAGTACTCTATCCATGCCAGTATCTTTCCTGTAATTCCATGGGCTCTTAACTCATTAAGAAGCCTCACGTGTGGCAGCTTGTCAAAGGCCTTCTGAAAAGTCAAGTACACAACTTCCACTAATTCTCTTATGTCTATCTTGCTTGTTATTTCTTCAAAAAATTCCAACAGATTTGTCAGGCAAGATTTTCCCTTAAGGAAACCATGTTGACTTCAACCTATATTATCATGTGCCAAAAAGCTTTATTGGCAACATAACTACCTGTAAGTGTTTTGTGTCTAGTCATATTTTCCTGTTCAGACTAGGTATGCATCGTTTCTTTCTTTTCCTCTCCATCATAGGTGCAATTCTGCAGTCTCTGTCTATGTTCCGCACCACCCCCCCACCCCGGTCCAACCGCCTTGCTTCCTTCCTCTTAGTCTTTAAAGAATTTCCAAAGCTGTTTAACTCTAATGCTGCAGCACCCAGGCTCAAGGTCCAACTGGCTCCAGTGTGAACCACTTGGGTCAACTTCCAAGTTTAGGAAGGGAAAATTAGGCCAATTGGCCCATTAAGTCTGTTCCACTATTTAATCATGGTTGATTAATTTTCCCTCTCAATCCTGTTTTCCTGCCTTCTCCCAGTAATGTTTGTTGCACTTACTTACCTATCAACCTCTTCTTTAAATATGCTCCAGGACTTGGCCTCCACAGACACCTGTGACAATGAATTCCACAGATTCACTACCATCTGGCTAAATAATTTTTTCCTCATCTCTGTTCTAAAGGGATGTCCTTCTGTGCTGGGGCTGTAGCTTCTGGTCCTAGACTATCCGCTATCAGAAATATCCTCTCCACATCCACACTGTCTAAACCTTTCAATATTCAGTGGCTTTCAATGAGATATCCTGCCCCCCCCACATTCTTCTGAACTCCAGCAAGTACAGACCCAGAGCTATCAAACACTACTCAAAGTTAACCCTTTTCTTCCCAGGATCATTCATGACAACCTCCTCTGGATCTTCTCCAGTGCCTGCACATCCATTCTAAGATATAGGGCTTCAGTCATTCAAAAATGGTATGACCCATACCTTATAAAACCTCAGCATGTTATTTAAATATTATAGTGCTGAAGAGGTGAAAAAATTGCCGATAGCTCTTAATTGTATCAAGCTTTCTCTGTTGCGAGAACTGAGCCAAACAAAGATGCATTAAATGCAATTGCATTTGCAAAGATTTAAAGAAAATTGTACACAATTCAGGGACTTACAGTTTGTGCTGTAATTTGTACCACAAATTCATCCAGACTGTTGTCAGATATTTTGCCAGCTACCACAATTTCAGATCCACCATAATATTGTCTAAAATTCACCTCTGTTAGTTCTGAAATTGCATTCTCCAAATAGAGCAACTCAACATCCAAAAGCAAGGGATTTGCTACTTCGTCATAAAATCCCTGAATTAAAAATATACATACAATGAGGGTTAAAACATGTCTTTTTAAAATTAACTTCTTTAAAAGAAAACTTAATGAATCATTAATGTACTTTGCAAAGTTTAATTATAAATATTTTGAAATTTCTGTTTCAAGATGCTGTAAGTTCTCAGTAGCTGAATATATTCAAGGTTGTAATTGAAAAGATTTTTGGGGAGGAATAAGAATGAAAATTTATGTGGTGAGGCAAACTTAATGTAGAGGATCGTGCATGCTCCCACTGAATGGGAGAGCAGTTTGATGATGTATTGGGTATCTGTTCTTATTTGTTCTTAACTGGAGTAGAATAGGACCAGAATATAAAAGCAAGTGTCATTTAATCTGAAAAGTCAGGAATTTGGCCTGTAATTAAAGCATGTTTGAAAATAAATCCAAGTATTTATGACTGTCTTTGTAGAAATAAAAGAGATGACCTTGTTGATGGCAACATCTTAAGTAAATTCTCAGTTCATAAATGCACCCAATAAAGATAATACAAGAATTCAAATACATTAATCTTCTATCAGATGTAGCATTAGCTCATTTAAAAACTCCTTAATGTAAAACGTCCACTTATTGTATTCCCTAATATTGAGAATTTTCATTGCTGTTTCATGAGTGAAGAATTGGCAGTGATTTGGAGAGTGGTTTCTTTAAAGTCATTCACTTCCACGTCCCTTACTTAGCAGTGACAAAACAACAATAAAATGTATTGTCAGGTGCAGAGATTACAGTTAGGTTAGAAGGCATGGGAAGGCTTCAATAGTGTAGCTCTTGAAGTTTTAAACATTTAAAAAGCTGCTGGCATGTGGAATATGAACTGTGATTTTTAAAATTTCCAGTTTATATAATGAATCTTCTAACCCACAAACGTTTTCTTCCATTAACTTAAACTTTCTACTGAACATTAGATGCATTATGGATTAAAACAAATAGAAAACAACCTTAGCTACTCCAGTCCCATAAGACACCTCATATTTCTACATAAATACTTCAATTTATCAGCGTACATGGCTTTAGCTGTCAGATGTAAGTACAGAAGATTTCTATTGGATATTGCTCCACTCCTCTGTCATTATCACTGCAGCCAATCACCAAAACCAAAGCAGCAACACAATTAACTAGAAGGATCAAGTTAGCCCTATTGACAGCATCCCTCATCATTTTACTGATTATCACAAGTAATTAGAATTTGTCCTGCTTTTTGTGGACAGGTCATGCAAAGGCATGGTTCCGCAATACTGCCTAGATGCCCATGTTGTAACTGCAATAGAACAGCTTGGCTACATACCGGCTGGTGTGAAGGACACGACTCCCACAACAGCTTGAATGTTGTCTGCACCCACAAAATTCTATAATATCCAGTGCTCACAGTCGTTTCTTGTTATAATGCAAAGTTAATCAGACTGGCTAAAGATTCCAGAACAAAGTTGAAGTGATTCATCCACTCTGCAACTTGTCCTGTTTTTCACTCTTACATGTTCCCGGAACTTCTTGTGTAATAACCCTCAGAGAAGAGCTACCTTGTGGCCTGCAGATATTCTGATAAGGTGGCTCGTTTCAGTCAACACTGGCTTTGTTAGTGATATCTACATTCTGCTGAAAATATGCATCTCCCTCCTAGTATCAGTAAGGCTACCTCTATCCACCTTTTGCATGTGATGTCTCCAATTTTACATCCTCAGGCAGAGCCTGAACTTAGACAAGCACATGGTTATTTATATTGTGGCGCTGACGAAGTGAAGGAACTGCTGATAGGTCTGTTCCGTATCAGGCTTTTCCTGGTGGGAGAACAGAGACAAAGAGGGATGTTGCCATGAACAAGGTCATCTCTTTTACTACTGCAAAGCCAGTCGTAAATGTTTGGATTTATTTTCAAACAAGTATATAGTAATTAAAGGCCAAATTCTATAACTTTCAGGTCAAATAGAGATCTTATTTTAACTGTTACTTTAAAAGATATTGGAATATTGTATACAGTTCTGGTCACCCACTATAGAAAGGCTTTGAGAAGGTTCAGAAGAGGTTTACCTGGATGCTGCCTGGTTTAGATGGCATGTGCTGTAACAGGAGGCTGGTCACACTGAGGTTGTTTTTTTTTGGAGTGGTGGAGGCTGAGGGGACATTTGATAGAGGCTTATAAGATTATGAGAGGCATACACAGAGTAGATCAGGTCAGGTCTCTCGTCTGAGTGCTACTAGTACCATGTAACCCAGTACTACCTGTCACATGGTCGGGTGGTCAGCGACTAAACTGGCTTCCCCACCAGGCTTGGTGGGTGGGTGGCTAGACACCCTGCAGGATGAAAAACAAGACCTGTCAAAGGGTGGATGAACCCTCTCGTAGAGTCAACGGTCATCTAGCAAATACGTGCCGTGAAGTGTGGAAAGGGCATCCCTTGCATCAAAGCTTGGTCTGGCCATTCACCGTAACGGAACTTCCCCCAGCCATCTTGGACCCTACTGTGCCGCTGGATCCAGGAGGGGATGTCGAGAGGGTGGGTCTGGACCTGTGCAACCCCCTACTCACCTAAAATCCACTCACACACACACTGTTCGTTTCTGAGGAGTGGGGTGAACCCCACTAACTGACTGAAAGGAACTATCATCATCCTTTGGGATAGATAGCCAGAGAGATACAGAGTAGACAATGAGTATCTTTTTCCCAGGGTGTAAATGTCTAATACCAGAAGAATGCATTGAAGGTGAGAGGGGGAGGTTCCAGGAGGATATGAGTGGTTAAGTTGTGTTACTCAGAGAGTGGTGGATGCTTGGAATGTGCTGCCTGGTATGGTGGCATAGGCAAATACAGTGGAGGCTTTTAAGAGACATTTAGATAGGCACATGAATGTGAGGAATATGGACATTGTGCAGGTGGAAGGAATTAGATTTTGGGATTTTAAAACATTTTCTTTTCAGCTGGTTTGGCATTGTGGGCCGAAAGGCCTGTTCCTATGCTGTACTGTTCTATGTTCTACATAAAATAAAGCAGATTTTAAAGATTACATAGAAGGCTTGTTTGAGCTCCTCACTAGTTCTATCCCTTCCAGAAGGCATTAATTGGATAATTGATTCCACCTAATAAATTACATTATTCACACATTAACTTTAACAGTGAATGTCAGAAAACTATTCATTGTGGGTACATCACAATCTAACCCAATCTTAATCTCTTTCAGGAATTGTTTGAAGCCTTTTGTCACGAATGCTAAGGGAAAATCTTGCATACATCTAATGTAATATGGCCCATGAAATCACTGAAGGCTTATGTCACAAACAAGAGAAAATCTGCGGCTGCTGAAAATCCAAGCAACACACACAAAATGCTGGAGGAACTCAGAAGGTCAGGCAGCATCTATGGAAAAGAGTACAGTTGATGATGAAAGATCTTGACCCGAAACATTGAGTGTCCACTTTCCCATAGATGCCGCCGGGCCTGATGAATTCCCCCAGCATTCTGTGTCTGAAGGTTTACGTCACTTTACTTTTGTACAGGTTCACTGGGTCAGCTACACTTCATTAATTTTACCAATATTGATAATATTTACTTGCTCCCACTTTGTCACAATGGTTCTCTCAAGTGATGCTATGTCTTAGTTTGGAGAAAATTAGAAGTCGAACCTTTGAACCTTTATTTGATTTTGAGAAAAGATGGGGCTCATTTGCTCGTTATTATCATTTGAGTTAATTGATATAATTTTTCCATGATCTAATTGTAAATTTTTTTAGTATATTTTCTTCTCTTGCTGGCTGTTTGATGTGTATTTTTAGAAGCTTTTTGTATGATGCATGATTCCGGGGTTGTACACCTAATGGGTTCTTTTTTTTCTCTCACTTTTCTGCTTAGTGGGTTTTTTTTTGTTATCACAAAATTCTTTTTTCAATCTTTAAGATAATGTTTCTTTTGAGGCATTGTAAGTGTTGTTACTTCAATGTACTCATGTTATTTTTCCTGTGTATAACAATAAAAAAGTTTTGAAAAGAAAGATAATATTTACTCAACTCTGTTCCTTTCCTTCTATTTATTCTTTTCAATAAAACCAAGGCAAGCTAGAGAAGTGGCACTGCCTTTTCCTATTACCCACTCCCCATTCATGAATGAGGGGCCTGTAATGGAGTCTGATTGTAACTGTGAATTTATCTTTGCTTTGGGTTTGGCAGTTACCTACCTGGAGCTGTAAAGCTGCATCTGAATCAGCATAAATAACTCTGGCCACGCCACCATTATCCAGCGCTATTTTCTCCAGAAAATTGTAATCAACATCAAAACCAAAACCAAGGCAGTACAAGCTGTACCTGTCCTTTATGGCATTTTTGACATTGATTCGGATTTTTGTTGGGTCTATTTCACCTGTATTAAAATAAATTTACCTGCTTAGCAGCACTAATATTCCTCTTAACACTGGTTTTAATTACATCTTCATAAGACAGACATAATTCTACACAAATTAAAAACAATGTTCTTTTATGTATTTCATTTTATAACCAATTATAAAACATGAATGGGTTCAGATTCCAAGTTTCCTTCATTTATTGGTGTACAAAGGCAGTTGAAAATCTAGTCAAGAAGAAAAGAAATGCTTATGAAAGGTTCAAAAAACTAGGTAATGATAGAGATCTAGAAAATTATAAGGCTAGCAGGAAGGAGCTTAAGAATGAAATTAGAACAGCCAGAAGGGGTCATGAGAAGGCTTTGGCGAGCAGGATTAGGAAAAACCCCAAGGCATTCTACAAGTATGTGAAGAGCAAGAGGATAAGACGTAAGAGAATAGGACCAATCAAGTGTGACAGTGGAGAAGTGTGTATGGAACTAGAGGAGAAAGCAGAGGTACTAAGAACCTTGGCGATTGTAGGGATGACTTACAGTGGACTGAAAAGCTTGAGCATGTAGATATTAAGAAAGAGGATGTGCTGGAGCTTTTGGAAGGCATCAAGTTGGATAAGTCACTGGGACCAGACAGGATATACCCCAGGCTACTGTGGGAGGCAGAGAGAAGATTGCTGAGCCTCTGGTAATGATCTTTGTATCATCAATGGCGACAGGAGAGGATCCAGAGGATTGGAGGGTTGCAGATGTTGTTCCCTTATTCAGGAAAGGGAGTAGAGGTAACCCAGGAAATTATAGATCAGTGAATCTCACTTCAGTGATTGGTAAATTCATGGAAAAGATCCTGAGAGGCAGGATTTATGAATATTTGAAGAGGCATAATATGATTAGGAATAGTCAGCATGGCTTTGTCAAAGGCGGGTGGTGGATGCCTCCACCATCTACTCTGCTCTCAAACGCATCTCTCCCTTTGCACGCACATCTGCTCTCACCCCATCCTCCCGCCACCCCACTAGGGATAGGGTTCCCCTTGTCCTCACTTACTACTCCACCAGCCTCCGAGTCCAACATATCATTCTCCGTAACTTCCGCCACCTCCAACGGGATCCCACCACTAAGCACATCTTTCCCTCCCCCACTCTCTCTGCATTCCGCAGGGATCGCTCCCTACACAACTCCCTTGTCCATTCGTCCCCCCCATCCCTCCCCACCGATCTCCCTCCTGGCACCTATCCGGGTAAGCGGAACAAGTGCTACACATGCCCTTACACTTCCTCCCTCACCACCATTCAGGGCCCCAGACAGTCCTTCCAGGTGAGGCGACACTTCACCCGTGAGCCGGCTGGGGTGATATACTGCGTCCAGTGCTCCCGATGTGGCCTTCTACATATTGGCGAGACCCGACGCAGACTGGGAGACCGCTTTGCTGAACACCTACGCTCTGTCCGCCAGAGAAAGCAGGATCTCCCAGTGGCCATACATTTTAATTCCACGTCCCATTCCCATTCTGATACGCCTATCCACGGCCTCCTCTACTGTAGAGATGAAGCCACACTCAGGTTGGAGGAACAACACCTTATATTCCATTTGGGTAGCCTCCAACCTGATGGCATAAACATTGACACCTCTAACTTCTGTTAATGCCCCACCTCCCCTTCTTACCCCATCGGTTATTTATTTATTTGTTTATTTATTATTCCCCCCCCCCCCCACCTTTTCGCTCTCTCTTTATTCTCTCTCTGTCCCTCTCACAATAACTCCTTGCCTGCTCTCCATCTTCCTCTGGTGCTCCCCTCCCCCTTTCTTTCTCCCTAGGCCTCCCGTCCCATGATCCTCTCCCTCTTCCAGCCTTGTATCGCTTTTGCCAATCACCTGTCCAGCTCTTGGCTCCATCCCTCCCCCTCCTGTCTTCTCCTATCATGCCAGATCTCCCCCTCCTCCTCTCAAATCTCTTACTATCAGTTAGTCCTGATGAAGGGTCTCAGCCCGAAACATCGACTGTACTTCTTCCTATAGATGCTGCCTGGCCTGTTGCGTTCCACCAGCATTTTGTATGTATTGCTTGTGCCTTACGAGCCTGATTGAATTTTTTGATGATGTGACTAAACACATTGATGAAGGTAGAGCAGTAGATGTAGTGTATATGGATTTCAGCAAGGCATTTGGTAAGGTACCTCATGCAAGGCTTATTGAGAAAGTAAGGAGGCATGGGATCCAAGGGGACATTGCTTTGTGGATCCAGAGCTGGCTTGCCCACAGAAGGCAAAGAGTGGTTGTAGACGGGTCATATTCTGCATGGAGGTCAGTGACCAGTGGTGTGCCTCAGGGATCTGTTCTGGGACCCCTTCTCTTTGTGATTTTTATAAATGACCTGGATGAGGAAGTGGATGGATGGGTTAGTAAATTTGCTGATGACACAAAGGTTGGGGGTGTTGTGGATACTGTGGAGGGTGTCAGGTTACAGCGGGACATTGATAGAATGCAAAACTGGGCTGAGAAGTGGCAGATGGAGTTCAACCCAGATAAGTGTGAGGTGGTTCATTTTGGTAGTCGAATATGATGGCAGAATATAGTATTAATGGTAAGACTCTTGGCAGTGTGGAGAATCAGAGGGATCTTGGGGTCTAAGTCCATAGGACATTCAAAGCTGCTGCACAGGTTGACTGTGTAGTTAGGAAGGCATACAGTGCATTGGCTTTCGTTAACCATGGGATTGAGTTCAATAGCCCAGAGGTAATGTTACACCTATATAGGACCCTGGTCAGTCCCCACTTGGAGTACTGTGCTCAGTTCTAGTCACCTCACTACAGGAAGGATGTGGAAAGTATAGAAAGGAGGTACAGGATATTTACATGGATGTTGCCTAGATTGGGGAGCATGCCTTATGAGAGTAGGTTGAGTGAATTTGGCCTTTTCTCCTTGGAGCGGTGGAGGATGAGAGGTGATCTGATAGAGGTATATAAGATGATGAGAGGCACTGATCGTGTGGATAGTCAGAGGCTTTTTCCCAGGGCTGAAATGGCTAACACGACGGGCACAGTTTTAAGGTGCTTGGAAGTAGGTACAGAGGAGATGTCAGGGGTAAGTTTTTAATGCAGAGAGTGGTGAGTGCATGGAATGGGCTGCTAGCGATGGTGGTGGAGGCAGATACAATAGGGTCTTTTAAGAGACTCCTTGATAGTACCTGGAGCTTAGAAAAATAGAGGGCTATGAGTAACCTGAGGTAATTTCTAAGGTAAGGACATGTTCGGCACAGCTTTGTGGGCCAAAAGGCCTGTATTGTGCTGTAGGTTTTCTATGTTTCTATTTTTGTTTGTAATATCCAATGTACAAGTTTAGAAAATTAGTAAATCTTCAATAACAAGTTTGTTGTTGTTTAGATGTTTAGTTGAATCTCATAGAGTCCACAGGGGTTTCGTGGCAAGATATGGAAGTAGATCGCCAGGCCTTTCTTCTGATCAGATACTGCTGCTGCCCAGGTTGGGACCCGGCTGGGTTTGAACTCACGACCATCTGCCTTGAAGTCCAGTGCTGATGCCACGTCACCACCAGCCAGCCCAATAACAAGATAACTATGACAATAATTAAGTACTGTACAGGTTAACATCTACATTTCCAAAATGACGAACAAGAAGTCTTGACATAACAAATGCTAAATGTGTTTCCACTTTTTCCTAAAAGCCATCCGTTATGAGTTTATATAGTATTCATGAATTCTGATTATTGTAACTATTTTGCATGGCATGTGAAGTTACTTTTTTGAACTAACCTACATTTGGATCACCATCAGTTAAGAGAATTATCATGGACACACTTTTTTCAGGCAATTGCTTTTGCTTGTGAGCTGTGTCCAGAAGAGTTACGGCAAGCAGCAGAGAATCATTGATATTTGTTTCTGAAACAAACATATAAAAAATAATTAGTTTGAGCAATGGATATCTTATACAAATTTATATCTAGAAAATGTGGAGGAAATACTCCTCTGGACACAAGGTTAAAAAGAATATCCCAAACATGGGAAAAATAAACTACAGAGTGACTATCCTTGTCAGCAAATTACTATTTAACCAAGAATAACACAAAGTAAAATTGAAGTAAATGGAAGTGGGAAGATAAACATTCTGTTGACTGAAGTCAAACTTAGTTGTAAGGAACATAATCAAAACTTGAAGACAACAAATCAGTTCAGCCCCAGCGGTTCCTCAAAGCAAAAACCAAAGCCCAACCAACATTAGCTGCTAATGAAGCAGACTGTGACCAGCTGCGTCAAAGCATTCAGGCTTGCAATGAAGTGCAAAATAATATTTGGGTTTCACAACTGCTCGGCAATGAATGTTTCTAAAAAATCCTAAGTAAATATCATTTGTATAATTTTTTAATATATGTATGCATTGCTAAATGACAAGAAAAGAGGACAGTGTTCTCATAATCTAAAAAAGTATTAGTATTTTGGTGGCTGCAGGTGAACAGAAAACATTCCCCCTGACCTTCCTCCTTCCTCTCAGAACTAAACACTTCCTACTCCTGTAGGTCAGGAAGCTAGACACATTTCCTTCAATATACCCACATTAACAACTTTGCAGCTTTGGGTTTATATGGGAATCTCATGTTCATGAACATGTGTCTGTCTCTAGCTAAATTAAAATCTGGGGGTAATGCCTTGCCTGTACATTGTTTCCTTTAAACTGTAGTAAGTGATGTGAGGGACCTGTGCCTATTACTGTACCCCAGTGTTACAAAGTACTCTTGTTAAAGGCTGATAAACCTGTACTTCACTCGATGGTTATATATGCACTCTACAGACCAAGGAATGTAGGTAATTTAGAAACAGTGATTAAATAGAAAGCTTTAGCAAAAGTACATACCAGACAATGAATTCCATTCCAATACTTCGGGAAAACACTGATATCTATTCAGAGATGCTAATGCTTCAGCTTGGGTGGCATACAAGCTCTACCAAATACATCTCTACCAAAGGAGGTGTAAGGCACACCTTCCCTCCACTAGCCTGCAGGTCACAGGTCACAGGTCACCCGTCACCCTTGGACAAGATGTAGCACCTGCTTAGCCCCCTCCCCTCCCCAATCAGGGTCACCTGAACCCATGGGAGCTGGTGGTGGATGGTCATACGAGCAGCTGGTGCACTTCACAGGTCCTGGTTATGGGATCACTGACACCAGGTAGACAATCTCTTAAGTGTCTTGATAATAGTTGAGGTCATCAAATTTGTAAAAACACTGCCCAGAAGAAGGCAATGGAAAACCAATCTGCAGAAAAATTTGCCAAGACCAATCATGGTCATATGACACGGCACATTATGATGATGAGGAACGCTTCAGCATCTGACTCATTTGTGAGTCCAGAGTGTGAATTGGAGGTCAGCAGGACAAACAGGGTGCGCAGTTAGGATGGCGTAGGAACAGTGGACTGGGTGTTTACTTGTAGAGGGGTTGGGAACACTGGAACATGGATAGGTGTGTGGCCGGAGTCAGAGTCAATGATGCTTGTATGTTGTGGCTTCTTTTGTCAAGCTGGACCTCTTTGAGATCCATTTCCTACTCCCTTTAAAATCGCCAGAACTTGGTACCTGGCCCTCATTAAACTCAAGGGTATTAAAGAATGTATTGGAAGCATGTTGGGATATTAATAGGAATAATATCCAGTATTCCAGGAGATTGCTACTCAGGACCTCCAATGTCCTGAGAGTGCCAGAATATTGAAGTATTACAGTGTTCCCAGCAAATGTTTAATCCTTTGTAATCCTTCATGTAATTACCATGCACACCCTACACCATTTAAAAACTCCACCTTGCTGTAGCACTTTCGAAAACCATGACCTCAGCTCCATAAAGAATCGTAAGTCCACAAGCAAGCAAGCACATTCGAACACCACCTAAAGCAAGTAATATCCCATTCTTTCTTGGAAATTTAACATGATCCAAATTTTGAAACTTCCTATTAAATAGAGCTGAAGGATTACCTTCACCAGATGGACTGGGGCTTTTCAAGAAGATGGTTTCCCATCTTTTTCCCCACGGATAGTTAGAGATATACAATCACCATTAAACTATGAATAATTTTCATACTGCACATAGGAATATAAAAAGCTGATGCATTTCAAATTTATGATAGCAATAATTATATTTCTAAACATGCAATTATCTATAATCACATC
Source organism: Mobula birostris (assembly GCF_030028105.1). NCBI lineage: Eukaryota > Metazoa > Chordata > Chondrichthyes > Myliobatiformes > Myliobatidae > Mobula > Mobula birostris. The sequence goes on from NC_092385.1 coordinate 78,089,022, forward strand.
TTTATTTGTTCTTAGTCATGTGGGACATATCCACTTACCTGCCCCCAGCTGCAAGTAGAGGATATATTTTTTTGCTTCCAGTACATTTTCTGGTGTTGCCTGAACAAAGGAATCTCTCCATGTTTCAATAGTGGAGTCAAAAACAATTAAAGTAAAATGATCCTTTACATCAATATCTCCCAAGATTCTAAAAAATGCAATCTTTGTCTGTAAATGAGAAAACGATATTCACATTAGCACCTGAGGTTAACAATATTCTCCCTGTTATCGTTCAGCCATGTTAAGAGCTGGAGCAGTGATCTGATGCAATTAACCTTCCTCTGCTCCACTGCAAAGAGGCAAATTATTGAAGAAAAAGCACTCAATGGAAATTAACACTTATGTTGAGCTGGCCAGCTGCAACTCCTAATCCTGCAATCAGATGTTGGACTCAATTTAAACATTAATGTCAGTCTTGCAACAAGTTGAAGGTTTAGTAAAATTGGCATAATCTGTAGAAATAGTACTAGTAAATGTAACTGTGATCAACGTCACTAGTGGTATAAAAATTTTTATTCATCACGATAAGTAGACACTCCTCTCGGTTGTCTCCCATACGAAAAGTACATCACATTTTCAATCCCTTAAGATCAAAGGTAACGGTAAGTGATTCAATACAATTTCAATAGTTACAATGACATTGATTACTTTAATATCTTAGGTTGACAATTCTTGCTTTGGATTACACAGCTACAGTGGCAAACACTTCTGAATATTCAAAAACGCAAACACTTCTGAATATTCAAAAACCTACAGATGCTGGAAATTCAAGCAACGCACATACAAGTTGCTGGTGAACGCAGCAGGCCAGGCAGCATCTCTAGGAAGACGTTTCGGGCCGAGACCCTTCATCAGGACTAACTAAAAGAAGAGCTAGTAAGTGGATGAATTAAAAGTGCAGATTGTTATTAATGAATATGATATAGTTGGGATCACAGAGACATGGCTCCAGGGTGACCAGGGATGGGAGCTCAACATTCAGGGATATTCAATAATTCAGGAGGGATAGACATGAAAGAAAAGGAGGTGGGGTAGCATTGCTGGTTAGAGAGGAGATTAACACAATAGAAAGGAAGGACATTAGCCGGGAGGATGTGGAATCGATGTGGGTAGAGCTGCATAACACTAAGGGGCAGAAAACGCTGGTGGGAGTTGTGTACAGGCCACCTAACAGTAGTAGTGAGGTTGGGGATGGCATTAAACAGGAAATTAGAAATGCGTGCAATAAAGGAACAGCAGTTATAATGGGTGACTTCAATCTACATATAGATTGGGTGAACCAAATTGGTAAAGGTGCTGAGGAAGAGGATTTCTTGGAATGTATGCGGGATGGTTTTTTGAACCAAAATGTTGAGGAACCAACTAGACAGCAGGCCATTCTAGATTGTGTATTGATCAATGAGGAAGGGTTAATTAGCAATCTTGTCGTGAGAGGCCCCTTGGGTAAGAGTGACCATAATATGGTGGAATTTTTCATTAAGATGGAGAATGACATAGTTAATTTAGAAACAAACATTCTGAACTTAAAGAAGGGTAACTTTGAAGGTATGAGACATGAATTAGCTAAGATAGACTGGCAAATGATACTTAAAGGGTTGACGGTGGATACGCAATGGGAAGCATTCAAAGATCGCATGGATGAACTACAACAATTGTTCATCCCAGTTTGGCAAAAGAATAAATCAGGGAAGGAAGTGCACCCGTGGCTGACAAGGGAAATTAGGGATAGTATCAATTCCAAAGAAGAAGCATACAAATTAGCCAAAAAAAAAGCAGCTCACCGGAGGACTGGGAGAAATTCAGAGTCCAGCAGAGCAGGACAAAGGGCTTAATTAGGAAAGGGAAAAAAGATTATGAGAGAAAATTGGCAAGGAACATAAAAACTGACTGTAAAAGCTTTTATAGATATGTGAAAAGAAAAAGATTGGTTAAGACAAATGTAGGTCCCCTACAGACAGAAACAGGTGAATTGATTGTGGGGAACAAGGACATGGCAGACCAATTGAATAACTACTATGGTTCTGTCTTCACTAAGGAGGACATAAATAATCTTCCGGAAATAGTAGGGGACAGAGGGTCCAGTGAGATGGAGGAACTGAGGGAAATACATGTTAGTAGGGAAGTGTTGTTAGGTAAATTGAAGGGATTAAAGGCAGATAAATCCCCAGGGCCAGATGGTCTGCATCCCAGAGTGCTTAAGAAAGTAGCCCAAGAAATAGTGGATGCATTAGTGATAATTTTTCGAAACTTTTTAGATTTTGGACTAGTTCCTGAGGATTGGAGGGTGGCTAATGTAATCCCGCTTTCTAAAAAAAGGAGGGAGAGAGAAACCGGGGAATTATAGACCGGTAAGCCTAACATCAGTGGTGGGGAAAATGCTAGAGTCATTTATCAAAAGATGTGATAGCAGCACATTTGGAAAGTGGTGAAATGATCGGACAAAGTCAGCATGGTTTTGTGAAAGGAAAATCATGTCTGACGAATCTCATAGAATTTTTTGAGGATGTAACTAGTAAAGTGGATAGGGGAGAACCAGTGGATGTGGTATATTTGGATTTTCAGAAGGTTTTTGACAAGGTACCACACAGGAGATTAGTGTGCAAACTTAAAGCACACGGTATTGGGGGTAAGGTATTGATGTGGATAGAGAATTGGTTGGCAGACAGGAAGCAAAGAGTGGGAATAGACGGGACCTTTTCAGAATGGCAGGCAGTGACTAGTGGGATACCGCAAGGCTCAGTGCTGGGACCCCAGTTGTTTACAATATATATTAATGTCTTAGATGAGGGAATTAAATACAGCATCTCCAAGTTTGCGGATGACACGAAGCTGGGCGGCAGTGTTAACTGTGAGGAGGATGCTAGGAGGATGCAGGGTGACTTGGATAGGTTAGGTGAGTGGGCAAATTCATGGCAGATGCAATTTAATGTGGATAAATGTGAAGTTATCCACTTTGGTGGCAAAAACAGGAAAACAGATTATTATCTGAATGGTGGCCGATTAGGAAAAGGGGAGGTGCAACTAGACCTGGGTGTCATTATACACCAGTCATTGAAAGTGGGCATGCAGGTACAGCAGGCGGTGAAAAAGGCAAATGGTATGCTGACATTCATAGCAAGAGGATTCGAGTACAGGAGCAGGGAGGTACTACCGCAGTTGTACAAGGCCTTGGTGAGACCACACCTGGAGTATTGTGTGCAGTTTTGGTCCCCTAATCTGAGGAAAGACATTCTTGCCATAGAGGGAGTACAAAGAAGGTTCACCAGATTGATTCCTGGGATGGCCGGACTTTCATATGATGAAAGACTGGATCGACTAGGCTTATACTCGTTGGAATTTAGAAGATTGAGGGGGGGATCTTATGAAATGTATAAAATCCTAAAGGGATTGGACAGGCTAGATGCAGGAAGACTGTTCCCGATGTTGGGGAAGTCCAGAACAAGGGGTCACAGTTTGAGGATAAAGGGGAAGCCTTTTAGGACCGAGATGAGGAAAAACTTCTTCACACAGAGAGTGGTGAATCTGTGGAATTCTCTGTCACAGGAAACAGTTAAGGCCAGTTCATTGGCCTTATTTAAGAGGGAGTTAGATATGGCCCTTGTGGCTACGGGGATCAGGGGGTATGGAGGGAAGGCAGGTACAGGGTTCTGAGTTGGATGATCAGCCATGATCATACTGAATGGTGGTGCAGGCTCGAAGGGCCGAATGGTCTACTCCTGCACCTATTTTTCTATGTTTCTAAGAGATTTGAAAGTGGGAGGGGGAGGGGGAGATCCAAAATGATAGGAGAAGACAGGAGGGGGAGGGATGGAGCCAAGAGCTGGACAGGTGATAGGCAAAAGGGATACGAGAGGGTCATGGGACAGGAGGTCCGGGGAGAAAGTCAAGGAGGGGGGCGGGGAACCCAGAGGATGGGCAAGGGGTATATTCAGAGGGATAGAGGACAAGGAGGTGGGGGGGACCCAGAGGATGGGCAAGGGGTATATTCAGAGGGACAGAGGACAAGGGGGGGGGGGACCCAGAGGATGGGCAAGGGATATATTCAGAGGGACAGAGCTGCCTGGTTTGATGCTGGCCAATTAACATTACCCTATTGTCTTACATTTGGCTGGTGCATATGAGAAAGTCTCATGGTCACTTCACTATGTAAACTATATCTCTTATCAGCCAGCCCGCTGCTGTGGGCCAGCAGCCTGTGCTCTCTAACCCTATTTGCAAAGCAGTACTGATTACTGTTTGCAATTTACAATTTACATTAAGAATTGAAGACTAGTTCTTGTTTATTATTGCCTGCTATATTCACTTAACTCCAGAATACTCCCTAACAAAAAAGACATTGAAGTATCTTTCAAAATAAGAATGGATATTTTATATTTAATATTTTTATTAGTTTCTAGTTTCTACAATGAACCAGTAAAGAAGAAATTTGTACAGTGAGAATGGATATTTTAAAATAGAGAATATACATAAATAAATGCAAATGTTTAAATTAATTTACTTAGCTCAAGATTGATTAAGCAAGTTGCAATACCTGCTTAAATTTGAGGCCACGCATGGAGAAACTGCGATCAATCACAAAGACGACATTTTTAGGCACTCTTGGAAGATTTGTAGGTGCAAAATGATGGACAAAGTATCCATTTACAATCTGAAATGAGTTATGTAATCAGCAAAATGTTATACAACATGGAGAAGTCAAACCCTTTCCAAATAGCATCCATTCACCTGTATGTCACCACTAGACAGGTCTCTATTGACATCATACTGTAAGATGAAGTCTCCATCCAACAGTGTTTTACCACAATCAGGGCATTTGCGCTGTTGTTCCAGGGTTGGTTTGAAGGAAACATGTGCCTAAAATGAATTTTATTTTTATATTAGGTTCTGAAATACTGATAAAAGGAACATTAAAGAAAAACCCGTCAGGTTTGCAATAGCTTACCTTTGTCTCAGTAATATTTTTTATCAACGCATTTTCTAGTTGTTCCGTTAAAAATGTTGCATGAGCATTAAGGAAAGTAATACCCTTTGGTTCAAAGATATGGGCATCAATCTAAAAAAAAACATAATACTAATTTGTTTTCATTATGTCAGCATATCATTTGTAAAACAGCAATAATAAAATGCAGATGTTAGAAATCTGAAATAAACCAAAAAACATAAAATGCTGGGAACACTCAGCATCTGTGAAAAGGATCTTCAAGCTGAAACATTAACCCTGTTTCACTTTCCATCACCTGATGAGTGTTTCCTGCATCTCATGTTTCAATTGTTAAAAAAGTTTTTGTTTTGGAAAAGTAGTCATTTTACAGACATACCTGGAAATGATTGACAAGCTGCAAAGGCTTTACTTTGATAACCATCTCGTATTTCCCCAACTTGCGTTGTAATAGTTCTTCATATGTTAGTTCAAACACAATTTTTTTGGTTGGTGCAATGTTTATCGACATCTTAAACATCTCTGTTTTCCTTCCTGATGCTCTTTGTGTGTGAGAGCACAAGAAAAGTAAGAAGAGTAGAGTGATCAAATAACATTGCTATTGGCATTTTGTGCAGTGTCCGAAAATAATTCAGCATTAGAAACAGGAAAGCTTAAAAACCCCAGCACATTTTGAGAAAGAGTACATTTGCAAATCTCGCTTTCAATGCACCATCAGGTGAATTATTTTCACAAACTTCACAATTCTCTGCCAATTATTTTGTAATTATAGATGTATAACTTCGCTCTTACTTTACCAAACCTGCTGTCTCTCCCCGGGAAACTGCTTCTCTATACTGCTTCCATGCAGCCTCTTTCTTCATTACCTCTCCAGTGTATAATACACCATTTATTGTCCTACAGATGAAAGCATCAGAAGAATACATTGTTAAACTAAAAGTGATTTAATTTAATGCAAGCCATACACTTGGTCTGAATAGATGGAAGGGACTTTTAAAATGGAAATAAAGTTCTTTTTCCATTATATTCTTCTGTAATTTAATGGGACCATTGGATATAAAATATCAATTCACATGATTGTCATTTTGGGTACTTTACAAAATCTTAACTGCAATGCTTGATGCATTGATTGAAAAATTCAATTACTATGCAATTTATGCTAAATGGCTCTCTGTTTCTTACAAAATAAATACCAATACCATTAGCTTGCAATATCTTTTGGAGGACTCAACTTTTATTAAGTTCAAGTAAAGCTAACATGGAAGGACAATCAACCAACCCATGAACGCTGATTCACTATTTTTGCATCACTTATTTAATTTAATGTTTAAAATATATATTTCTTATTGTAAGATGTAGTATTTTTATTGCATTGTTGCCATAAAGCAGTAAATTTCATGACAAATGTCAATGATATTAAAGCAGATTCTGATTCTAGTCTCACCAGTCAGCTGGTGGCTGGCCTTCCACTTCCCCCAGACTCAGAAACATTCAGCTCTTGCTGTTCAGTTCGGCAGGATGTCCCAGCAATGCTGTACTACCACACCACCTGTTACCTGCAATCAATTTTCAATCTTCAGTTCTTTTTGAGTGCTTGGAAGGCTAAACATGCACAAACAAAGTCATCAGCCACGACTTTGTTAGCCTCAGGTTGAACTATTTCAGTGGTGGCTGGCAGCAGGGAAGCTCTGGGTCTCACTGGAGCTACATTTCATCTCTCTTGGTCATAGGACACACAGATCACCTGATAATAAGAACTGCACAGCAGACATCAAATGGTTTTCATACTGTTCTCCGCCTTAACAAAGGAAATAGCTGATTAATGTTTTCCAGGGTTTCTATATCTCTGACAGAGTTATACAGCACAGAGGAAGATCCAGCTCTACCTCATCATCATCTCTCTTGAACTCTGTACTTTTTCCAAATTCCAGATGATTTGTTTAATATTCAATATTGGATGAACAGAATTTTCCTCCTCTAAACAATGGAAAGATTAAAGCTATCGACTTTGGTCTTTGTCATTTATTCTGTTCATTTGCCATGGTCTCTATCAAATTTCCTGGCAACTGTGAAATTGAGCAGCCTAAGCATTGTCTCTGCCCTCAAGGTAAGATTTAATAATACTATTCATGGAATTACTAAAACCACTTTGTTCCACTTCAGTGACATTGTCCAACTCTACTCCATTCAAGTTAATTATTGTTCTAACCTCCATCTGTGTTGTGATAAATTTATACTTATTTCAATACACTTTTGTTTTTTCTAACTATTTCTACTTTCTGTAAACTGGATTTCATATGTATCTCTGCTAAATGTACTCTAAAATTTGGGTTCACTCATCAATCCAATGTCTACTCACTCAAATTCTTCAGTTAACACACATCAAAGTTGCTGGTGAACGCAGCAGGCCAGGCAGCATCTCTAGGAAGAGGTACAGTCGACGTTTCGGGCTGAGACCCTTAGGAGGACATCTCCCTCCATCCCTCCCCCTCCTGTCTTCTCCTATCATTTTGGATCTCCCCTTCCCCCTTCCACTCTTACTAGCTCTTCTTTCAGTTAGTCCTGATGAAGGGTCTCGGCCCGAGATGTCGACTGTACCTCTTCCTAGAGATGCTGCCTGGCCTGCTGCGTTCACCAGCAACTTTGATGTGTGTTGCTTGAATTTCCAGCATCTGCAGAATTCCTCGTGTTTAAATTCATCAGTTCCTGGTTAAGCAACTGAATTTTATATTGTCTCTCATTTTCAGATCCCTCTATCTCCTTGCATCTTCCTACCTCCAGGTTCTCTATCAGTGAAATAAATTCAGAGATATATCTGCTTCTCTAACCATGGCCTCTGAACATGTATAATTTTAATTGCTTTACTATTCACAATTCTCCATTTAATTGTTAGGACTTTAAGCAGTGAAATTCCCTCCCAACCCTCTCTGCCTTCCCATCCTCTATTACCAGGTGGGCCAACTCAATTCTGCAGCTATGTCTTATGGTATAAAACCAATAAAGCTCAGTTTCTAGTCTCTGCCGAAATATTTCTGTATATAGTTTAGTACCATATATTGTTTAAATATGCTCCAACCTTGAGATTAAAGGTGACATAAATAAAAGTTGTTGTTGTACAATGCCTTCATTTAACAAATGCCTCAAAGAAATTGGCTGCAGTCAGCAGTTATTTGTCATTTACAAAGAAGTCAATTCTAGGCTGCTCCCAGGTTATGACACGGTTCCATTCCTGTGACATGCTTGTAACTCGAAAAGTTTGCAGGTTGTACATATGGCTGCGAACCGAATTTCCACATAGCAGAAGATGCCTGGACCTTGCAACACTATTCTGTCAGTCCTCCCAACAGCAGTTCATATGTATGGGCTCTGCGCAAGCTGGGAGCTTGCAACCTATGGAAGACTATGGCCTTGTTCAGAACAGTCTGAACGTGCTGTTTTAACTAGATACAGATTTCACAGCTCAACTCATGACAGGTTTCAGGTTTCTGATTACCCACAGTAATCACAAATGAAAAGACGGTGTGAACAGGAGTTCTCACACACCTACAATTGTTTCCATAGTTCACAACCACAAGAGGCAAACTGAAAGTGAGAAATTACAACTTCATCTAGATGGTTTTAGCTTCTGTTGGCAAAAACACATGAACTACACATGGCGATCTACACCCAAAAGTGTGAAAGGCATTAAGGTTGGTGACAGGAGATCCACGTCATTGTGTTTTGTCAGAAGACCATTGGCCACTATGTTCCTGAAAGAAAGGGACTTTATATTAGCTACCATTAATCAAAACTAAAAAATGGGTATAAGAATTAGCTCCTTTTGAACTCTGCCAATTGGGAGGTTGTAGCAGACACCCACATGGTAAAGTTAGTGATGAAAGCAGTCTTGGGCAGTTCAACTTCAAAGAGTGCCTCCCTGGATCTAGATGCCCGGTTTATAACTCGGCTTGTTATGACATTGTGAGCAAATCGAGATGTAACTTTTGAATCAATCTTCAAGCTATAGACTTCAACCTTTCCATGATCCTGAAGAAATAAAGGAAATACAATTGGAAATGAGGAATTGCAATGTATTGTTCTATTATGAATAAAGATGTTTATAAAGATTCATTCATACTTGCTCCAATGTGGATCTTTTTATATCATACTTACTGTTCTCAAGTGAACCTGTAAAAAGACTTTCTAGCTGAAGACCTTATGGAGTCATAATCATGGTGTTCTGCAGCACAGATACAGATATGGGCATTTTGGCCTGAGATATTATGCTGACCTTTTGCCCATCTACATGAATTCCATTTGCCTGCACTATGTCTGTATCTTCATAGGCCTCACTTACTTAAATGTTTATCTAAATGACTCTTAAATGTGATAATTGATGGAATCACCTTCTCCGGCAGTCAGTACCAATTATCCATAAATCTCTATATTTAAAAAATGTTCTCCTCAATTCCCCTTTTAAACTCCTTCCTCTCACCTCAGACATGTTCCATCTTGCTTTTGATACTTCTACAATGGGGAAGAAAGATTCCGACTATCAACACTATCTGTGCCTCTTATAGGTTTATGTACCACTATCAAATCATTCTTTAACCAGTTTTAAAAAAAGCACAGCCCGTCCAATCTCAACATTAACTAAAGTCATCCAATCCAGGCAACGTATTGACGAATCTGCTCTGCACCCAGCAAAACCACATCTTCCTACCACGTGGCAAACGGAAGTTCACATTGTACTCCAACTGAGGTGTCACCAGTGCTTTGTAAAGTTGCAACATTTATGTTCTATGTTGTGCCACAAAATCCATCCACAATGCATCTCAGATACCAACTGTCATGCGACAAAAGATGTAAAAGAAAATCAACCCAATTATTACATGCAATAGATTGGTAGGAAGGCTCTCCTATCTGCAATAGACTTGGATACCAATTTCATTTTGCATAAGCCACAATAGACAATCCAGAAAACTGTTCTGACAATTTAGGTTGGATTGCTGTCTAGACCTAAACTGTCTTAACCACTGAACATCCTCATAGCCTAAATAAACCGCTCGTAACTATGACTTCCTTCTCCAGTAAATATTCCCTCACTCAGACCTCCCTCAGCTGTTGAGAAATTAATGTTCATCCAAAGGCAATAAAATTTTCATCTTGATTTCAGATTCAGAATTTTGATTTCAGATCTTAACAGTTGGAAGACTAAAGCAGAACACTTTTTGGATGCAGTTTTCTTTTCCATACTAAGTTACTGGGTAATTAAATAGCAGAGGTTAAAAACTACCACCAAGAAAGCTCACTTAATTCCAATTATCATCATAGAAACATAGAAAATAGGTGCAGAAGTAGGCCATTCGGCCCTTCGAGTCTGCACCACCATTCCGTATGGTCATGGCTGATCATCCAACTCAGAACCCTGTACCTGCCTTCCCTCCATACCCCCTGATCCCTTTAGCCACAAGGGCCATATCTAACTCCCTCTTAAATATAGCCAATGAACTGGCCTCAACTGTTTCCTGTGGCAGAGAATTCCACAGATTCACCACTCTCTGTGTGAAGAAGTTTTTCCTAATCTCAGTCCTAAAAGGCTTCCCCTTTATCCTCAAACTGTGACCCCTTGTTCTGTACCTCCCCAACATTGGGAACAATCTTCCTACACCTAGCCTGTCCAATCCCTTTAGAATTTTATACATTTCAATAAGATCCCCCCCTCAATCTTCTAAATTCCAATGAGTATAAGCCTAGTCAATCCAGTCTTTCATCATATGAAAGTCCTGCCATCCCAGGAATCAATCTGGTGAACCTTCTTTGTACTCTCTGTATGGCAAGAATGTCTTTCCTCAGATTAGGGGACCAAAACTGCACACAATACTCCAGGTGTGGTCTCACCAAGGCCTTGTATAACTGCAGTAGTACCTCCCTGCTCCTGTACTCGAATCCTCTTGCAATGAATGCCAGCATACCATTTGCCTTTTTCACTGCCTGCTGTACCTGCATGCCCACTTTCAATGACTGGTGTACAATGACACCCAGGTCTCGTTGCACCTCCCCTTTTCCTAATCGGCCACCATTCAGATAATAACCTGCTTTTCTGTTCTTGCCACCAAAGTGGATAACCTCACATTTATCCACATTAAATTGCATCCGCCATGAATTTGCCCATTCACCTAACCTATCCAAGTCACCCTGCACCCTTTTAGCATCCTCCTCACAGCTAACACTGCCGCCCAGCTTCATGTCATTCGCAAACTTGGAGATGCTGCATTTAATTCCCTCGTCTAAGTCATTAATATATATTGTAAACAACTGGGGTCCCAGAACTGAGCCTTGCGGTACCCCACTAGTCACTGCCTGCCATTCTGAAAAGGTCCCATTTATTCCCACTCTTTGCTTCCTGTCTGCCAACCAATACTCTATCCACCTCAATACCATACCCCCAATACCGTGTGCTTTTTCAATCAATTTTGGCCAACTCCTCTCTCATGCCACCGTAATTCTCTTTACTCCATTGTAGTACTGATACATCTGACTTTAGCTTCTCCTTCTCAAATTTCAGGGTGAATTTGATAATGTTGTGATCACTTTCTCCTAAGGGTTCCTTTACCTTAAGCTCTCTAATCAATCCTGGTTCATTGCACAACCCCCAATCCAGAATAGCTGGTCCTCCAGTGGGCTCAACCATGAGCTGCTCTAAAAAGACATCTCGTAGGCACCCTAGAAATCCCTCCTCCTGTCATTCAGCACCAACTTGATTTTCCCAATCTAACTGCACATTGAACTCCCCATGACTGTTGTAACATTGCCCTTTTGGCATGTCTTTTCTATCTCCCTTTATAATTTGTAGGTCACATCCTTACTTCTGTTTGGGGGTCTGTATACAACTCCCATTAGGGTCTTTTTACTCTTACAGTGCCTCAGCTCTATCTACAATGATGCAACACCTTCCAACCCTATGTCACCTTTTCCTAATGATTTGATTTCAATTTTTACCAAGGCCTTCCTGCCTATTCTTTCAATACAAAGTGTATCCGTGGACGTTAAGATTCCAACTATAATTTTTTTAGCCATGATTCAGTGATGCCGACAACACCATACCTGCCAATCTGCAACTGTGCTGCAAGTTCATCTATCTTATTCCATATACTGTGTGCATTCAGATACAACACCTCCAGCTCTATATTCACCCCTTTTGATTTTGTCCACTTTGTATGTTGCAACTCATCCTGTTGATAGGGAAATTCTGCCCTATCAGCAGTCTCGCCTTACTACACATTGCCTCTGTGTACAAAAGGTGTTGTTAAGCTGGAAAGACTGCAGAGCTTTATGAGGATGTTGTCAGCACTAGAGAACCTAAGTTATAGGGAAGGGTTAGCCTGGCTAGGTCTTCACTGGGTCTTTGTTTCTTGAAACATAGGAGAACAAGCATGGCACGGTAGTGTAGTGGTTAGCACAATGCTTTACAGTACGGGTGATTCAGGTTCAATTCCCGCCACTGCCTGTAAGGAGTTTGTACATTCTCCCAGTGGGTTTCCTCCAAGTGTTCCTGTTTCCTCCCACAGTCCAAAGGTTGGCAGGTTGGTAGGGTAATTGGTCGTTGTCAATTTTCCCATGATTAGGCTAGGATTAAATCAGAGTTTGCTGGGCAGCGTGGCTCAAAAGGCCAGAACTGTCTACTCTGCGCTGTATCTCAATCAATTACTAATTAATTAAGTAATCATGAGAGGCTTAGTTAAGGACGAGTATTAGAGTATATTTTCCCTGAGTAAGGGAGCTCAAAACTACAGGATATATTTTTAAGAAGAAAGGGGAAAGAGCTAAAAGGGAGCCGAGGACAACAGAGCGTGCTGAGTATATGTAATGAACTGCCAGAGGAAGCTGTTGAAATGCATACAATAATATAAGAAAAACTAGGATAGATCCATGGAGGAGGCAGGTCTTTTAGGAATATAGGCCAAATGCAGGAAATTGCGACTAGCTGAGTGGGCACTATGGTCAGTATGGACTCATTGGGCTGAAGGGCCTGTATTTGTGCAGTGTTGCTCCAGGACTATTGTCAAAGGATTAAACTCCATAGGATCAACAGTTTTTTTTACACTAATTACACTGGCATAAAGGACAAATAAGAACAAAATAAAAGCAGATGACCTTTCAAGTACTTGTACTTGCTCTAGTTTTCAATATAATTACCCTGATCTTTTCCTCTGCACCATTTTCCTGTGCTGACTGAATATTCCTTGATTATCTTAATATCTTAAAAACTATTATTTTTTAAAAAATCTTGGACCATGGACTATAAGACGTAGGAGCAGAATTCAGCCTATCAGTCTGCTCCACCATTTCATCATGGCTGATCCCGGATCCCACTCAGCCCCATACACCTGCCTTCTTGCCATATCCTTCGATGCCCTGACCGATCAGGCAATGATCAACTTCTGCCTTAAATAAACCTACAGACTTGGCCTCCAACGTAGTCTATGGAAGAGCATTCCAAAGATTCACTACTCTCTGGCTAAAAAAAATTCTCCTTACCTCTGTTCTAAAAGATCGCCCCTCAGTTTTGAGATTGTGCCTTCTAGTTCTGGATACCCCCAACATAGGAAGCATCCTCTCCACATCCACCCTATCTAGTCCTTTCAACATTTGCTAGGTTACATTGAGATCCCCATGCATTCTTCTAAATTCCAGTGAGGATAGGCCCAAAGTTGCCAAACATTCCTCAAATGTTAACCCCATTCATTCCTGGAATCTTTCTTGTGAACCTCCTTTGGACTCTCTGCAATGGCAATACATTCACTATGAGATATGGGGCCCAAAATTCTTGACAATACTCCAAATGCGGCCTGACTGGTGCCTTATAAAGGCTTAGCATTATCTCTTTGCTTTTATATTCTATTCCCCTTGAAATAAATGCCAATATTGCATTTGCCTTCTTTACCACAGACTCAACCTGTAAATTAGGTTTCTAGGAGTCTTGCACGAAGACTCCTAAGTCCCTCTGCACCTCTGATATTTGAACCTTCCCCTCATTTAGATAATAGTCTGCACTATTGTTCCTTTTACCAAAATGCATTATCATACATCTCCCAATACTGTATCCATCTGCCACTTTTTTGCACATTCTTCAAATTTGTCTATGTTCTGCTGCAATCGCATTGTTCCTCAGAACGACCTACCCTTCCATCTATCTTCGTATCATCCTCAAACTTTGCCACAAAGCCATCTACTCCACTATCCAAATCATTGACAAACAATGTGAAAAGTAGTGGTCCCAATACTGACCCCTGAGGAACACCGCTGGCCACCTTGAGTGTACTTTGCAACTAAGTGACTACAGCCCTTTCGGATAAAAATTTCTAGAGATTTTCCACCCTCTGGATGAAGAAATATTTTCTAATCTCCCCTTTCATGGCCTCTTATTTCAAGCCTTGTTCTCGTCACCCCAACTGGGGGAAACATCATCACTACTTCTTTCTCGTCCAGCTCTGTAAGAATTTTATGTTCCATTTAGATCACCTTTCATTCATCTAAGCTTGAGAGAATAATTTCAGAGTGCTTAATAGCATTTCATATGACAAAGCTGCCATTACAGGAATCAATCTATTGTACTGTTGGTTAAAAGACTTATCAAGGAATACCTACTTCGTATATCGGTCTCCTTATGCTTCTTTTCTAAAACCAAAGGAGTATATATATTAGAACACTGGCTGTTGAGAAGTAAAAGCAATTTTGTTCTGCCTCCCGTGCAACAAATTCATACAAAAGGAAACAAGAAATGATAAGCAATATTATGATTGTGCGTAAAATTAGTTAAAATCCGGGCTATCAATGATGTTTTAATCTGTGAATGAAACTCAAGTCACACCTAATTAATTAGATCTTCAACCAACTATCAAAAGAAGGAATGGCTACACACATGGTCAATTCTTATTACTACAAAGCTAAAGGGACAGGAACTCTGCTTGTCACAATATAAGCTACAATATAAGAGAAGAAGTCTTCTGGTGCAAGAAGAAACTAATTTTCTATGATGAAGTGTTGGTGGCATTGATTTTGTTCTTAACTACTGCCTATATTAATAATTTCTTAATTTGTTTGAGTCAACATCATAAGTTTGAAGCTGAGAATTAAAATGCATAAAAATATTTTTACATAGAATATGTTTCCACAGAAGACATATTGTACCTTCTTCAGTAACACTTTTAATGGCTGAAGGCTTGTTGAAAGACTCCCAGACCCAACCTACTTACAAAAATAAATCTATATTAGTCATAGTTACAAATATAGCCAAGTTAGCTGTAATAATTTTTATTAGTTTTACATTACCACAGGGTCTTCTGATTCTGTTATTACAAAATGTGCTGATATTAATGTTGGAAGAGACGACAGCAAAAGATAAAATAACATCTGCGTCATTTTGAAGAACAGTAATTCTACCCCCACTGGCTTGTAGCTTTATTTGAACCTCTGTTAATAATGAAACACATTCACTACTGAAGCAATCTCAAGAGATTTAAAAACATATGTTTAACCCTTTGTTGTATCCTTCTTTCGGCAATTCTGCTCCACCAATTTTGCTTTGATTTATATTTATAATTGCTATGCACCAAACTGAAAAATATTTAAAAAACATCACAAAAGGTATTGAAATGAATAAAATACGTTAAAGTATTTTAAGGTGTGAAACACAATTGATCAAAAAAACGTTAGAAACAGGAGCATGCACGGGCTATTTGCCCCCTTAAGATTGTTCTGCCATGCATTATATCATAGCCAATACAACCTGGCTTCAGGACCACTCTCCACTTTAGCCCCATAGTGCTTGGAAGTGGCTGTAAACATCTTCCCTGAATATTTATTTATTTATTTAGCCATACAGCACAGAGTGGCGACTTCCGGCCCTCTAAGTTTACCCAGCAACCTCTGACAAAACTAATTAACCCTAATCTAATCATGGAACAATTTATAATGGCCAATTAAGCTATCCAATACACCTTTGGACTGTGGGAGAAAATCGAAGGACCCAGAGAAAACTCATGCATTCCACAGGGAAGACATACAGACTCTACACAGACAGCACCAGAATTGAACTCCGAACTCTGTAATGGTGCCACGTTAACTGACACGCTACCACGGTATCAATATATTCAATGACTCCATTGTTGGGTAGAGAATTCCAGAGTTAGAATGAATGAGTGCTTTTCAGGTTGAGGGGGGGCATATAATTACTGGAGTCCCCAGAGTTTGGTTCTTGGTCCCCAGTTGTTTCCTATTTGAACTAATGATGTGGAGGAGGGAACAAAGTGGAAGGTTTCCAAGTTTGCTGATGATATTAGAGTAGGTGGAAGTTCATGCTGAGACATCATTATTCTGCATTGGGATAGAAATAGAAGGAGTGTGTTAAAAGCCTTGCAAATAGATTTTAATGTGGGCAAGTGTGTGGTCATATGTTTTGGTAAATCAACAGCTGAATGTGATTTCAATGGAAGGAGACTGCTTATGAATGAAGTTCAGAGGGATCTAGGTGTTCCAATGCATGGATCTCCAAAGGTTAGCAGCAGATCTGGTGACCATCCAGGCCATACTCTCTTCTCACAGCTGCTAATGGGAAGGACGTACAGGAGCCTAAGGTCCCATGCTACACATGGTCAATTAATTCTTATTACTACATTGCTAAAGGGATAGGAACCAGGTTCAGGAAGTTATAATCACTCAACCATCAGGCACTTCAACCAAACAGTAACTTTATTCATCCCAACATTGAACTGATTCTATAACCTGTGGACTTACTTTCAAGGATTCTACAAATCATTTTCTCAATATATATGACTTTTTTTTTTCTTTTCTGTATTTGCACAATCTATGGTTGTCCATCTTTGTTGTGTGCAGGTTTTCATTTATTCTTTTGTGTGTTTTTTTGTGTTAACTGTGAATGCCTGTAAGAGAATGAATTTCGGACATATACGTACTGTATGACATACTTTATACTTTTGTAACAAATTTCCTTTGAACCTTAAATAAAACGACAAATAATATGTTGACTTCTATTGCAAAGAAATTGATGCTCTAAGAACAGAGACATTTTATTAGTCGTACAGTGTTGGCCAGACTACGTTTAGAATATTGTGAACAGTGTTGGTCCCCATACCTAAATAAAAAACAATACTGTATTGCAGGAAGTCCAAAGGAGATTCACCGGACTAATTTCTGAGAGTAGATGCACAAGAGATCCTTGGAGTTTAAAAGAATAAGTAGTGACCTTATTCAAACATATAAGGTCCTAAGAACATATGACAGGGTAAAAGTTGAAATATTTTCACCAGTGGGAAAGTTATGACCAAGAGAAAATAGCTACAAAATAAGTTGTTGATCATTTAAAACTGCTTGGATATTTTTTTTCTCTGAGGTAGTGTATCTCCAGAATTCTCTTGCACCAAGGAGACCAGATTGTTAGATGTATTTAGGGTGGAGATAGAGGACTATTTGAAATGAATTGAGGGTTATGGGTAACTGGCACAGAAGAATTGAGGCCATTATTGATCAACCATTTTGATATGGAATAGCAGGGAAAACTTGGAGGCAAGTAGCCTATATCTGCTCCTATTTTCTTATATTCAATTTATTACCCCCTCAAGGAACTCTAACAATGTTAGGAATAAAGTAACCAAGCAATCTGAAATGAATTAGATGAGACACCTAACTGTTAAAATAGAGGATAACTTACTTTAACAGTAAAAGCAGATTTTCACATACTTGGCAACATGTTTCATTAACTGCATGCAGGATTAAGATATGGTTAATCATAATGGAGGAGAGCAAGGATTTAAAAAGGGTCACTTTAGAAATTTACTGACAAACAATTTGAGAAATGTTCTGCCATGTTGCAAAAAAATTTAGATGCAATAAAATTTCCAGCATGACAACAGCCATGTGAACTAATCAAACTATGTTGGCATTTGCATTCTTTTGATTCATAACTTGCAGATTTCCCTTAAGGTTACTATGAATTGAAGATCAGTCTCCTGCAGATGACTGAGGCAAACATCAGATATTACTTAAATAAGGAAAAAGGCTGCTTAACTATGCAACATCATCAAAGGTGAAAGGCATTTGTTACATTTGTGGACATTAAGGTAAAATTAGCAACTTCGCACTCATTTCAGTTTGGCATCACAGCAGATAATCTGCAATTTTCCTTTATAAATACATAAAAGCTTCTCAACTCAAGAAAAAATACAGCTAAGGTGAAAGTTCTGATTTTAACACACTGCCATCATTAGATTTCCCACTTTTCCTCATTTAAAACCTTGCCTTTGTTTCTTGAATAGGATAATTTAAAGTTCAAGAATTATGAACTGAGACAAATCAGTTAAATTTTCTATAATTAACTTTCATCAATCTTTCTTTCTAATCCTCATGCAATTAATGTGTCATGAATATGTTCTGAATAGCTATCTCTTCATTTAAGATTCCTGAATTGTACTTTTTCTAACTACACATTATTCTGCACCACTTATACAAAGATATGTGCACACTTCCCTGATATTTGGTGAACTATGGAACGTACTCTCAGAACCGTGCCCATCTAGATAAGACTTTCCTGGCTTTTATTAGTCCACCTCACCCTATTGATACAAGTTATCTATGAACCTAACTACTGATTAAACAATTAAAGAGATTTTGATCAGATCTTTTAAACAGAGTTTTGTCATTCACCAGCTTACTTTCTGGCAGAGCTATTTTACTAAATGCCCAAAGCCAAAGCTCTTTTGTCATGTTTCCATAACATTTGGATACATTTAGAAAAACAGAGGACTATGGGTAACCCCAGGTAACTTTTTTTTATTAATTTATGAGTTTCTACAATGCAACAAAAACAATTTAAAAAAGAGGTTTATAGTGCAAAACAAACATATATGTACAATTCATAAGTTAAGGAAAAGCACCCATAGTAAAATCGTCAAATAGTTACCACCCCACCCTCCTACTACTCAACATCAAGCCAATCTTCTCAGCAACTTTTCTATATATCGTAACTTTTATCAACACAGAGCTGTATTTATAAAAAGGTATATTGCCTACTACCTGAGCAAAAAAAAACGTAAGTCTTAACCGAAAGAAGTTGGAAGTAAGGGATTTAAATGCAAAAGAGAGAAAAGGAGGAATAAACCCTTAATCTAAACAGGAATTATAAAAATATTCAAGAAAACTTCCCCACACCTTTTGGAACTTTATGTCCAAATTTAGAAATGAATAATGAATCTTTTCAAGGTCTAAGCAGGACATAATGTCTCTGAGCCATTGAGCATGAGTGGGTGGGGCAACATCTCTCCACCTAAGAAGGACTGCATGTCTGGCCAAGAGAGAGGCAAAAGACAATGTACGATGTTTAGTCGGACTCAGATGTGTGTCAACTTCTCCCGAGGTGCCAAAAAGAGCAATCAGAGGGTTAGGTTCCAAATAGCAATTAAGTATATGGGATAAGTTAAAAAGACATCTCTCCAGAATTTCTCCAAGCTAGGACAAGCCCAGTATATATGAATAAGGGAAGCTTCACCCCCTTTACACTGTCACAACAGGGACTAATATCAGGATAGAACTGCGATAATTTAGTTTTAGGCATACGAGCCCTGTGTACAACTTTGAACTGTAAAAGGAAGTGGCAAGCACATAAAGAAGTTGAATTAACTGACTTGATAATTGAATTCCAAACTCGTCGGACAAAGGAAAATTTAATTCATGCTCCCAGGCAGTTTTAATTTTGTCAAAGAGGGCTCGCCTCAAAATTGCTAACTTATCTCGAATAGTGGATATTAAACCTTTACCCTATGGTTCATACAAAGAAACAAGTCCACAACATTCTTACCGGGTACCTCAGGAAAGTTTGGTATTAAAGGGTTGATAAAATGTCTAATTTAGAGATATCTGAAGAAATGAGTGTTGGGTAGGTTGAACTTTACAGACAGTTTTTCAGAAGTTGCAAAGCGATTGTCTATGAAAAGATCTTCAAAGCACCTAATGCCCTTCCTGTGCCGGTCTTGAAATGTGAAATCCTGCATGGAAGGCTGAAAAAGATGATTACAGGACTAGAGAGAGAAACCGTGAAGACCATTATATTTTCTGAACTGAGCCCATATTCTCAGAGTGTGTCTGATGACAGGATTAACAATTGATTTAGGCAGATAGCAAGGAAGTGCGGATCCAAGAAGTGTGGGAATGGAGAGATTCGTATAAGAGTTCAACTCCATTGCCACCCATATTGGGCAGTTAGACTGACTATAAAAGTAAGACCAAAAGGTAAGACAATGTATGTTAGCTGCCCAGTAATATAAATGAAAATTGGGCAAGGCTATACCACCTATCATTTTGGGTTTTTGAAGGTCAGCTTTATTTAGTCTGGAGCATTTGCCCTTCTATAGATAGGACGAAATAATAGAATCTAACGAGTCAAAAAAAGCTTTAGAAATAAAAATTGGTAAAGAATAAGTATAAAAATTTAGGAAAGATATACATCTTAACAACATTAATTCAACCTATCAGAGACATAGACAGGGGTGACCACTGTACTAGACTCTGTTTTGTATGGTTTAAAAGATGTGAAATTTTCTCCAAAAAGACACTTATAATTCCTTGTTACTGTAATGCCAAGGTAAGTAAATAGATTATTTACTACTTTAAAAGGGAGGTTATGAAATTCTGATATTTGCGCTTCTCCATTTATTGGAAAGAGTTCCCTCTTATGTAAATTAAGTTTGTATCCGGAAAGCTGGCTAAATTTGTTAAGGAGTGAAAACATTGGGGATAAGCTAGGTAATTTCTAAGGTAAGGACATGTTCGGCACAGCTTTGTGGGCCAAAGGGCCCGTATTGTGCTGTAGGTTTTCTGTTTCTGTTTTTAAGCTTATGAGCTGACATAAACGCATGTCCATTATAGAAGCAAAACTAGTAACAAAATAAGACAATTGTAGCAATATGAAACCAAATACATAAGTCAATACATTAAAAACTGAGTCATCATTAGGGGATGCCAGAAAAATACTCCACATGCCTTTATAATATCGACATGGGATTTGATGGAAGTGTAGAGTTGCAATCACTTGAGCCAAGTATGATGTTCTCCACAAGGGTTGTCTAGTGTCCTCGGGTGGCTGTAGAGGCCGATCTGGGATCCACATATTCTGGTGCAGTGTGGGCAAGATAACTGGTGGCTGTGGTTAACAGTTAATGTTTCGGTGTTTTGGCTGTTCCACAGGTAATAACTTCCTATCACAGACACATCAGACAACAAATTCAGCTGAATATGTTATTTTTTTTCTACATGCTCTGGTCTGATCCACAAGAAGATTTGAAATGTAAATGCTTTTGGAAGTAATTCTGAGAGGTATGTCTTTTTCTCTCCCAAAAGATTCCATCTTCTAAATTAAATGGCAGATGCCATCTCTCTGGCCCTAGTATCAATTGTTTGGCGACAATAAAGTATAAAGTAAAAATAATATGAACATTTTAAGACTTTAAAATATGGCACCAGTTTAAGGTAGCAACTTACTAAATTAAAATAAAACAATTAACTACATTAGAAACTTTATTTTGCTTTTCATGTCTTCTTGAACAAGTTACAAATTACATTTAAATGCAGAGAAATTTCACAATGTGCCAACTTAGGATTCACTTTTTAAAAATAAAACCACAATCTCATTATCAGTTGTGCTTACTACAGTGAGCAAGAATTAATTTATTGTTCAATGATTAACTGGGGAAGAAAATGAACTTCCCATTCAAGGCAGCATGTTAGTTTTCAACTGTTCTGCTCTCCCCATAAAATACTGACTCTTTTTTGGAGGACAATCCCAAGGATGTTGGCTACCCAAAAAATTAACCTTAATTAAAAAGTAAAGTTGTTCAGAAAAAAAAC
The DNA here is from genome assembly GCF_030028105.1 of Mobula birostris. Classification (NCBI taxonomy): domain Eukaryota; kingdom Metazoa; phylum Chordata; class Chondrichthyes; order Myliobatiformes; family Myliobatidae; genus Mobula; species Mobula birostris. The sequence goes on from NC_092385.1 coordinate 78,110,899, forward strand.
ATCGAGTCCTTCCTTTCATACATAGTGAAACAGTATGGAACAAAAGTTGCTGTGTACACAGCACTACTAAAAAATTTGAGATTTGAAATGCTGTGGGATTGGTATATTACACTTACATTTCTGAGCACATTAAAATTTAGCTATCCTCCTCAAAGATTTACTTTTTTCAAATCTTCAGGAAGTATACGCCCCTTCTTTCTTGCCTTGTTTTTCCTTCGCTCTATTGCAGCCTCTTTCTTTCTCTTTAAGTTTGTTTTCCTTCTATCTTGGCGTTGCTGCATCTTCTCAACAACATGCTCGGTTCGCTTTTCCCAGCGTTTCTGTCGCTGTGATTTGAGTTTTTCCTTTCTTTTCAATGAAGCCTTTAACATTTCTTCATTGTCCTTAATTTTCAGACCTTCAGCTTTGTACAGAATGTTCGTCCACTTCATTTTTGTTTCTACTTGCTTTGCTTTATTTTCATCTTTACTTTTTAATTCTTCAATCTTATTCTTATGGGCCTCCAGCCTAGACAAAAGTTGTTTGTAGTTTCTGCCAGTCAAAGGTGTAATGCCACCTTTAATGCTCCTTTTCTTCTCTTTCTTCTTCTCTTTCTTGTCTTTAATTGCTTCACTAGTCACTTCCACTTTGTTGAAGATTATCTCAGTTTCTACTTTCTCAGTTTTGTCTTTCTTCTCTCCATTCTGAGTTGTTACCACATTGCTCTCCTGAACAATATTCTCCTCTTTCTTCATCTGTAATTCCTTCCTTTTCCGTTTCTTCCTTTCCCTCTCCTGCTTTCTCCGCAGACGTTTCTTCTCTACTTCTTCAGACGACAAGCCTTTTTGGTTGCCCTGAAAAGCAGCAAGAAACAAATCTCTTAATAAAAGGGAAAAGGTAATAAATGGACATCTTTGAGTAATCATTGGCTTAAATCACTTACGTGACCCAATACTTAAAATTGCTCAGTTTTCAACTAAAAAATAAGTACTTTCAATCCTTCAGTGCCAATTCATTCCAGTATAGCTTTTCAACTTAACTAGGTCCTTACCTTCAACTCCAGTTTCCACAATGGATCATCTTACACTTCTCTGCTAGGGGCAACGAGACACACACACACACACTTCAGCTCACTTACGCCATGCCGACCTGGTCACCTGCCTACTCCCGATTTCATCCAACACCCCCCACCCCCGCCATGCCTCTCTCATCCAAATTTATCCAAACTTTTCTTAAATGTTACAACTACAACTTCTAGTGGCAGCTCACTCCACACGCTGAGTGAGGAAGTTCCAAGAGAGCAGGAATCTCTCTTCGCAGAGGCTGGCAAATCACTGGATTTCTCCATCCCAGAAGGTTGTGGTAACTGATCACTGGAGGTATCTAGGGAGGGCATAGATACATGTTGAATGGTGAGCTGACTGAGGGTCCAGGGAAATATCTAACTCCTTTCAGCAGTTTGAAGGGATTGCATCCTTTGTGACTTCTTCGCACGCTCCTCTGTCGCTGCTCACCACTGTACGCCATGTTTCCATGCAATTGGAAAAGGTCCAATGCCTGTTCTTTCATTCCTCTTCCTACTATTGTTACATGCTCAAGGAGATCTGTTTGTTTTTTGTGAGAATGCTGTAATGGTCTTTTGGAGGGCACCTGATGTGATTTTCCCACCGATGTGAGGTCACATGATGACATGTGCCCTGTGACTATATAAGGGTCGACTCAGGTGACGCAGTGGGTTTTTGAGTTTGTAGATTTCCAGGTAGAACGTATTGTGCCTCCGTTTCTGTTGCGTGTTTGTTCTTGTGACCAGTTTCATTTTTAAAATGGAAGGTGCGTTCTCTTACAAGATATTGCATTTGGACTGGATTTGTGGCTGGAAGTGCCAATTTACTCAATTCCGACAGTTTTGAAGGGAGAGTGAAGAATTCATCGAAGTGAAGGACCGAGAGAAGTCGGCATTGTTTGGCAGTTTAATAAAGGATCGACCTTATTGAGTCTTCGTTGAAGAGAACCTGCATTGAGATAACCCTTGCAATAGCGCAATGAGTTCATGCACAAAGGCTCTCTCTCGAAAAGGAATTTAAGGTCAGTTGATTTAAACTGTTTATTTTCGGCATCGGAAATCCTGCACACAGAACCGGCAGTAAAGGTGCGTTGGTGAAGAAATCGTTCTCCAGAGAAGTCTCTCCCAATTGAATATGTAAAACTGTTGGACTTTCTAAGTTATCGCTTTAAGAACTCTATCTGACTGTATCGCTTTAAGAACTGTTTTCGCATTTAATGCTTTAAGAACCAGAGCCGAGTGGAGTTGATGAACGGCTGCATACCTGTTAACCTCCGGTTAAAGTTTTCCTTTGTTTTTTTCCCTATCGTTTATACGTGTTTAATAAATGTTCAGTTGTTTCTATAAAACCAGTCTCCATTAATATTCATTGATGCCGGTTACGTAACATAATCTGTAGGGGCTCGCGGGAGATGTTCCGATTTTGAGTTTAAGTGCTGGTAATTGCCATTTTGATTTGGAAAAGGGAATACCCGATTTTTTTGGTTTGATTTGTGTGTGTGTTGTATTCGGCAACAATGAATATTGATGAGTTTTTGAAGACGCCTGACTCAGAATTTTTAGAGAATGCGAGAAAACCTGTGGAATTGGAGATTGCTAAGAAGTTGGATATTAAAGGGATTACGAGAAATTCTACCAAGGCTTTCATACAAAGAAAAATCACTGAACATTATATTAATTTGGAATATTTTGAGGAGGAGGTGTTAGAGAAGTTTCCAATGAATAATCTGGAAATGCAGTTGCATCTTGAACGGTTAAAGTTTGAAAGATTTAAAGTAGAAATGAAAGAAAGAGAAGCTGAAAGCCAGAGGAAATTTGAGCTAGAGATGGAGAAAATAAGGTCTGAGAATCAGTCTTCTGGTTCTACAAAACAATTCATTGCGAGTTGTGAGATTATTTTGAATCCTCCATTTAATGAAGCTGATGTGGACACATATTTCCAACATTTTGAAACAGTTGCTCTGAGTTTAAAGTGGCCGAAGGACCAATGGCCAGTGATGTTACGAAGTGTAATTAAAGGCAAGGCACAACAAGTTTATACAGCTCTAGATGCTGATCAAGCACTGGATTATGATATTGTTAAAGAGAATATATTAAAAGCATACGAGATGGTTCCGGAAGCGTATAGAGAAAGACTTAGAAGTTTAAAGAAATCGGTGGAAAAAAACTTGTGGAATTTGCCTATGAGAAATCTGTGTGTTTTGAGAGATGGGTTTCCTCTAAAAATGTGAATGGGGAGTATAATAAATTAAAAGAGCTGATTTTGCAGGAGGAATTTAAAAGGAGCATTCCTGTTGAAGTGAGAACATACTTAAATGAACGGGACACTGCTACATTGCAGGAGATTGCTAAATTGGCTGATGAGTATGTTTTAATTCACAAGAGTAAATTTTCTCCAGGTAAATTTTTTAAAAGGAAAACTAGCACAGCGAGTCAAGGTAAATCAGAACTTAAATCTGAAGTTAGTGAGAAAAGTAAAGATGAAGGGAGACATGTGAAGGAAAGACATTTTGGTATTATTTGTAATTATTGTAAGAAACCTGGACATGTAGTGGCTAACTGCTTCCGATTGAAACGGAAAGAGAAAGAAGTGGCCCCAGATGCTTGTGTGCAGCATATTGGAAAACCTGTAAAACTACAGGGTTTAGAAGATATTAATGAAGATGTGTCAGAGTCTGACCAAGTTAAGAAGGGATATGAGGCTTTTATAACAGAAGGATTTGTATCCTTGAAAGAAGGATGCAATGCAGTACCAATAAGGATACTTAAGAGATACTGGAGCTTCACAATCACTAATATTAGATAGTGTAGTGATGAGTCTGACACTGGTGAGGTAAATTATATAAGAGGAGTAGGGAGTGCCCTTATGCCAGTACATTTACATAGAGTAAATTTAAGGTCAGAATTTGTTACAGGGGTTGTTAAAGTAGGACTACAATCCAGTTTACCTGTGAATGATGTTTCTCTTTTGTTAGGGAATGATTTAGCAGATGGACAAGTTTTTCCTGAAATGCATTTGACAATCAATTCAAATTCTGAGGAACCACAGAGGGATTCTAACACAGATTCTTCCTGTGTTGTAACAAGAGCTATGGCTAAAAAGACTGATGTAAAGGATTTGGTTGTTACCCATGACAGTTCAAATCAAGATTCGAATTTTGAGGATGTATCAGAAACTTTCTTACCTACCTTATTTGATCAGGATTTTGGTGGTAAGTCTAATCAGGAAGATTTGTCTTTATCTTGGAAGGAGATGATAATGGAGCAGGGTAGGGATCCTGAGATAGTTAAATTAAAAGAACAAGCTCTTCCAGATAGTGAAATTGAAAAAGTACCAGTTGGGTATTATTTTGAAAAGGGGGTATTAATGAGAAAGTGGAGATCGCCTACAATTCCCACTAGTGAGGAATGGGAAGTTAATCACCAGGTTGTTGTTCCTAAAATTTACCAAAATGAAATTTTGACTATGGCTCATAGTATTCCTTTGGGTGGTCATTTAGGGGTAAAGAAAACTATGAACAAAGTTTCTAAACATTTTTATTGGCCTGGTTTAAGACAAGATGTGGCAACATTTTGTAGAACGTGTCATACATGTCAAATTGTTGGTAAACCTAATCAGGTTACTCCAGTGGCTCCACTACAACCAATTCCAGTATTTGGTGAGCCGTTCTCAAAAATCATTGTAGACTGTGTAGGTCCTTTGCCAAAAACTAAAACTGGACATCAATATTTATTAACTATTATGTGCACAGCGTCTAGGTTTCCAGAGGCAGTACCTCTTAGGAATATAACAGCCAAAACTGTGACAAAAGCTCTTATAAAATTCTTCACTTACTTTGGGTTGCCTAAGGAAATAAAATTACTTCCTTGATCTGATTGTACGTCTGGGTTGTTTCAGCAGATAGTTTATAAACTGGGAGCAAAGCAGATTATTTCCTCAGCCTATCATCCAGAATCACAAGGAGCCTTGGAGAGATTTCATTCTACACTAAAAACTATGATCAGGACATATTGTGTAGAAAATGAAAAGGATTGGGATGAAGGTATACATTTACTACTTTTTGCAGTCAGGGAGGCAGTACAAGAGTCATTAGGTTTTAGTCCTTTTGAACTTGTATTTGGACATAGAGTTCGAGGAACTTTGGCTTTGTTGAAGGAACCGTGGATTAATAAAGAAGTACACACTAGTTTGTTAGATTATGTTTTGAAATTTAAAGACAGATTGTACAAAGCTTGTAGTTTGGCTAAGGAAAATTTAAAGTTAGCTCAAGAGAAGATGAAGACATGGTATGATAAGGAAGCTAGGATGAGGTCATTTAAGCCTGGAGATAAGGTGTCAGTTCTTTTCCCAGTGCAAACGAACCCATCACAAGCAAAATTCCATGGTCCTTATGAAATTAATCTAAAGTAAATGAGGTGGATTATGTGGTAAAAACCCTAGATAGGAGAAAGACAACACAGCTCTGTCATATAAATATGATAAAACCGTATTATGAAAGAGAAGTTGCTATTGTGACTGTTAAGGAAAAGGGTTAAGGAAATTAAACCTCAATTTAATAATCCAGTTTAATGTTACAGGAGTACAATATTTTGATCACTCATTTCAAGGGTAAAGACAATGTGATCGCTGACTGTTTGTCTAGATGTTAAATGTACAATGAAAATTTGTTTTTTTTTTGGAGTGATATTTTGTTATTTGTAACACTCTTACTGTACATTAGTTTGTAAAGGGCTGAAAGATTGTATATATTGTGTATTTTGTAAATTTTATACCTTTATTTTTTTTTTGTATAAATTGTTAAATTTCTGTTCTTCAAGAGACCAAAAATTTTTTTTTTTTTTTTTGGAGGGAGGTGTTACATGCTCAAGGAGATCTGTTTTTTTTGTGAGAATGCTGTAATGGTCTTTTGGAGGGCACCTGATGTGATTTTCCTGCCGTTGAGGTCACAAGATGACATGTGCCCTGTGACTATATAAGGGTCGACTCAGGTGACGCAGTGGGTTTTTGAGTTTGTAGGTTTGCAGGTAGAATGTGTTGTGCCTCCGTTTCTGTTGCGTGTTTGTTTTTGTGACGCAGTTTCATTTTTAAAACGGAAGGTGCGTTCTCTTAGAAGATATTGCATTTGGACTAGAAATTTGTGGCTGAAAGTGCCAATTTACTCAATTCCGACAGTTTTGAAGGGAGAGTGAAGAATTCATCGAAGTGAAGGATCGAGAGAAGTCGGCATCGTTTGGCAGTTTAATAAAGGATCGACCTTATTGAGTCTTCGTTGAAGAGAACCTGTATTGAGATAACTCTTGCAATAGCGCAATGAGTTCATGCACAAAGGCTCTCTCTCGAAAAGGAATTTAAGGTCAGTTGATTTAAACTGTTTATTTTTGGCATCGGGAATCCTGTGGACAGAACCGGCAGTAAAAGTGCGTCGGTAAAGAAATTGTTCTCCAGAGAAGTCTCTCCCAATTGAATGTGTAAAACTGTTGGACTTTCAAAGTTATCGCTTTAAGAACTCTATCTGGCTGTATCGCATAATAAATGTTCAGTTGTTTTATAAAACCAGTCTTGATTAATATTCATTGTTCCCGATTACATAACACTATCCAGGGACCTAACAAGTACTTCCACATGAAACTGTTCACTTACTCTTCTCTCAAATTAGTACTATGCTTTTCTGTGTTTGTAATGTGGCTTCTGCTGCATTGGAGAAACTCGGAGAAAGATTGGGTGCATCTGCATTCAATCCACAGGGTAATCCTGAGCTTCTGACTACCTACCACTTTAACTCACTATTCAACTCCAACCCTTCTGTCTGTGTCCTCCTGCACTATTACAAGGTCCAATTACAAGCTTCAGCAACAACACCATCTTTTGTCTTGGCCCATTGCAGCCTTCTGCCCTTAGATCACCTAGACAATACAAACACCTATGTCAGGATGCTGTTCATTGACTATAGCTCGGCATTTAACAGCATCATTCCTACAGTCCTGATCAATAAGCTACAGAACCTGGGCCTCTGTACCTCCTTCTGCAATTGTATTCTCAAATTCCAAACCGGAAGACCACAAACTCTGCGGATTGGTAGTAATATCTCCTCCTTGCTGACTATCAACACTGGCTCACCTTAGGGATGTGTGCCTAACTGTCTCTATACCCATGACTGTGTGGCTAGGCATAGCTCAAATGCCACCTATAAATTAAATTTGCTGATGATGTTGGCAGAATCTCAGATGGAAATGAGAGTGCGTACAGGAGTGAGATACACCAGCTAGTTGAGTGGTGGCACAGCAATGTCAGGAAGACCAAAGAACAGATTGTGAACTTCAGAAAGGGTAGGATGAGGGAACACAAACCAATCCTCATAGAGGGATCAAAAGTGGAGAGAATGAGCAATTTTAAGTTCCTTGGTGATCTGAGAACCTAACCTGGTCCCAACATATCAAAACAACTATAAAAAAAGGCAAGATAGCAGCTATATTTCATTAGGATTTGAGATTTGGTTTGTCACCTAAAACACTCAAAAACTTCTACAGATGTACTGTGGAGATCATTCTGACAGGTTGTATCAGTGCCAGGATCGAAAGAAGCTACAGAAAGTCGTAAAATTAGTCAGATCCATCGTAGGTAATAGTCTCCATAGAATCCAAGACATTTTCAAGAAGCGGTGCCTCAGAAAAGTGGTGTCCATTATTAAGGACCCCCACAACCCAGGACATGCCCTCTTCTCATTGTTACCATCAGGAAGGAGGTACAGAAGCCTGAAAGCACACACTCAATAATTCAGGAACACCTCCCCCTCCATCATTTGATTCCCAAATGGGCATTGAACACATGAACACTACATCACTTTAAAAAAATTTGTTTTTGCAGTATTTTAAATGTAACTATTCAATATACACACACACACTTATTGTAATTAGTATTTATTTTCCTATACCATCATCTATTGCATTGTACTGCTGGCACGGTTAGCAAATTTCATGACATATGCCAGTGATATTACACCTGATTCTAATACTGAATTCTCCAACATTAGATAGTTTACTGTAAACTTAAATTTTGCCAGACCAAATAATCACACCACACATAAGTCTTTACTTTAAACTCTTCACCAGTTTATTGTTCGAGCTCAGCTGGCGAGAAAACTCAAAGCCGAACATCAAAGAGACAGAGTTTCTACCTGTCTCCCTGGCAGCTCAAACGAGCTTCTGATTTAATAAGCTGGAATGCTACAATTTATAGGACTAACAGACAAAGGACACTTAGTTACCATGATAATCCCGCCAAGTCAGTTAGAGCAAACTTAATTAATTAGATGAGAGTACACTAAATCACAGGTTTTAATTACAGACAAGTTCTTGCCTTATCAGTAAAACTTGAATAGACAAGAGGTGGGAACATAGATCAATATGTGAACTCATAAGGCATGATGTATGCAGCATGTGTGAATACAGCCCACAGATCGTTCTCAAAGGGTTCACTCAGCTGCGAGTTGTTTTAAAAAAAAGGCAGATTCTGCCCGCCCCCCCCCCCCCCCACCAGTCAAGGACAGTCTCTCCAACTTTTCAGAGAACAGAGCATACACAAGCTGGCACCTAATTTTAACCCACTATTTACCAGAATCAGAGAATCATTTCTTACTTCCCCAACACCCTTAAACTTCATCATTACTATTTCTGTCTGTATCAGAACCAGACATTTCTGCCTTTCATTTTTTGCTCAGCTTGTCTTTTTCTATTGGTAAAGACCAGCCTGCTGGCTACGTTCTACAGCCTTGCAAAGCATCATACAGAAAAAGCAGCATAGTCTGATCCTAACTGTTACATCAACTTACTTGGTCTCATGCTGTCAGGTATTCTCTTCCCCCATCTTCTCTGCCACTGAAAAGTAAATCACTTTCCCTCTTTCCCTGGTTTGACATGAAATATTACAGATGGCACTTGAAGTGTCAAGTTTTTCCAGCACTGTCTATTTATATTTCAAACTTCCAGCACATGCAAGTTTTGATTTTCCTAGTTTATCCAATCTTATCAAAATTCTAATTAAATTTATTATCAAAGTATATATCAGCTTATAGTACTGTGAGATTCATATGAACAGGACTTTCATATGAAGAAAGACTGAACTAGGCTTGTACTCGTTGGAATTTAGAAGATTGAGGGGGGGGGATCTTATTGAAACGTATAAAATCCTAAAGGGATTGGACAGGCTAGATGCAGGAAGATTGTTCCCGATGTTGGGGAAGTCCAGAATGAGGGGTCACAGTTTGAGGATAAAGGGGAAGCCTTTTAGGACCGAGATTAGGAAAAACTTCTTCACACAGAGAGTGGTGAATCTGTGGAATTCTCTGCCACAGGAAACAGTTGAGGGCAGTTCATTGGCTATATTTAAGAGGGAGTTAGATATGGCCCTTATGGCTACGGGGATCGGGGGTATGGAGGGAAGGCTGGTGCAGGGCTCTGAGTTGGATGATCAGCCATGATCATAATAAATGGCGGTGCAGGCACAAAGGGCCGAATGGCCTACTCCTGCACCTATTTTCTATGTTTCTATCTTGCAACACATCTCTCTCAAAGCATACTGTGAACTGCATCTTTTGCATTAACAACCAACACACCCAATGATGTGCTGGGGGCAGTCCGTAAGTATTGCCACAAATTCCAACGTCAATGTAACATGCCAAGAATATTGAGAACACAAGCAGCATCAACAGAAGACAACAGCAGCCAAACAAGCCCCTCCCCCCCCCACACAGACAGGCTTCCAATCCCAAAACAGGCAGCCACCTTTCTTTCCTTATGGCTGTAATTTTGCAATCCCAGTTGTAGTTTAATTAGAGCTATTATTAAACAAACATCAAAAGGTTCTGCTCCCACTCCCATCCTTCAGTAAAATTTAAGGCATTTCAAAATATCATACCTGCCCTTGGCTTTCTTGAATTTTTTCATGCAGTCTCTGACGTAGAATATTTACTGTTGAAAATGAAGTCATGTCCATATTGGTGACCACTAAAAGCAAATCAGAAGTTGTGATTTATAATTGGTGCAGAGTATAAACTTTTCTGTGGAAAAAAATATATATCTGGGGTGAATAGGAATATATTACTCAATGTTAGGGTTCTCACACCTCTTGGTCTTTGGGGGGTTTTGTTCTGTTTTGTTTCAGTTTGAGCAGTTTTGGGTTGTTCCGCATTCACTGACTGAAACACTTTTTTCTCCTTATTCTGCTGCTTTTTTCTTTTCTTCTTCTTAGGTTGTGCTGCATTCACGAATCCATCTCTTTTAGGAACTGAAATGGAAACGCAAGTGAAATAGGACTTGAACTTTGTGGAATCAACAGCACAATGATTAACAATATCACCCGGACATTTCTGTAGATCAGATCTCAAACTCTGTCAAGTCAACAGAAACTAATTTCAAAGAAGTGTTAGAACACTGGAAGATGATATTCAGCCAGCAAACCTATATCAGTCCCTGAAACACCAACATCGATCATTAAGATCTATCCGAATATGTACTTCTGAAGAGCAAATTCCCCAAAACTAACTGCTCTTTCAGCAAGGAAACAATTCCCCGACACAAACAGCTCCATTTCCCAGCTTCTTCTGCAGTCTAATTTTCTGTTTTAAAACCCAAACCGATTAACTTGCACATTTTGCAATCCAGCACATCTAACATGATTTTTCAAGTTCATTTTATTGTCATTCAATGGTGTACACGTATACCACCAAACAAAACACTAAACTCTTCAGGCTTCAAGCCAGGTAGAGGTATGGATTATAACCAACGTTTCAATGACAAACTCTGCCATCTTCATCAGGAACGATGTCTGGGCATGTCTAGTCCAGTGGATAAGTACATGGATGAGAGAGGTATGGCGAGAGCTATGATCCAGGTGTGGATCAATGGAACTAGATGAGTAATTGTTGGGCACATCAGTATAGGCAGGAAGGACAAAAAAAAAAACTATTTACTTTAACCTAAGTTTCCTTCTTTTTGAAAACACTGGCTGTAAGCTTATAGATGCTTAAGTCACTCAGTAGGGCCAGAGACGGCAGATGCCATCTCTCTGGCCCTATGTTCCTCCTTAGAACACCCGGAGAATAAAGACGCATACGTAAGGCTCCTTTTCATTGACTGCAGCTCCGCCTTTAATACCATCATTCCAAATAAACTGATTCCTGAGCTCCGGAACCTGGGCCTTAGCACTGTTATCTGCAGCTGGATCTTCAACTTCCTCACAGACAGGACCCAGGCTGTAAAAATAAGGGACAAGCTCTCCTCTACAATCACTCTGAGCACTGGTGCCCCACAAGGCTGTGTACTCAGCCCCCTGCTGTACTCACTGTACACCCATGATTGTGTAGCCAAGTTTCCATCAAACTCAGTATACAAGTTTGCTAATGATACAACAATTCTAGGCCATATCTCGGGTAATGATGAGTTTGAGTACAGCGAGGAAATTAAGAACCTGGTGGCATGGTGCGAAGACAATTACCTATCCCTCAACGTCAGCAAGACGAAGGAATTGGTTGTTGACTTCAGAAGGAGTAGCGGACCGCACGACCCAATTCACTTCGGTGGTCCGCAAGTGGAACAGGTCAAAAGCTTTAAGTTCCTCAGGGTCAATATCACAAATGACCTGACTTGGACCAACCAAGCAGAGTTCACTGCTAAGAAGGCCCACCAGCGCCTTTACTTCCTGAGAAAGCTAAAGAAATTTAGCCTGTCCCCTAAAATCCTCACTAATTTTTATAGATGCACCGTAGAAAGCATTCTTTTAGGGTGCATCACAACCTGGTATGGAAGTTGTCCTGTCCAAGATCAGAAAAAGCTGTAGAAGATCGTGAACACAGCCCAGCATATCACACAAACCAATCTTTCGTCCTTGGACCCACTTTACACCGCACGCTGTCGGAGCAGTTCTGCCAGGATAATCAAGGACACGACCCACCCAGACAACACACTTTTCATCCCTCTTCCCTCCGGGAGAAGGCTCAGGAGCTTGAAGACTCATATGGCCAGATTTGGGAACAGCTTCTTTCCAACTGTGATAAGACTGCTGAATGGATCCTGACCCGGATCTGGGCCGTACCCTCCAAATATCCGGACCCGCCCCTTGGTTTTTTTGCACTACCTTACTTTCCATTTTCTATTTATGATTTATAATTTAAATTTGTAATAGTTACTATTGATTTGTACTCCAGGGAGTGGGAAGCGCAGAATCAGATATCGCCGTGATGTTCTAGTATCAATTGTTTGGCGACAATAAATTATTTATCAGGGAGCACCTGTGGAGAACTTACTCGACTATTTTCCTCCATAAATGCCACCTACTTTTATTTATTTCGTTCCAGAATCTTGGTTGTTGCTCCATATTCGAGCATCTGCAATCTCTTGTGTTTCTTTGGCTATAAGTTTGTTTTCTCTTCCCATCATTTACTACTGAATGCCTTAATATAACTTCGCAAATACATGCTTACCAAACTTTCGATTTCGTGCCTCCTGGCTCTGGACGGCACATACTTTGCTTCCTAAACTCTGTATGTACTTGTCTTTCGCAGCAAGGGTCAAGGCATCCATTGTGAACTGCAATCTACCCAGGCTCATATACCTGCGAGCAGAGGGAAGTAAATGCAGTCAGTCAGCACACCGTTCAATATACGTGATAGAAAGAGAACGAGAACAAGTCGAGTTTTTCGAAGTTAAAAAGTACCTCAGGATACCTGTAAAGACTGAAGCTCTCCGGAGATGTCCACGCTGCCAGCCCGCTGACGTCATCGGCATGCTGCTCGCTGAACCCCTTTGTCGCATTCTGATGACGCCACAACCTGCTGAACGTTGACAGTATACGGTGATATAGTGTCTGCTATGACCCCAGACCATTCCTAAAGTTCATTTATTTATTGTGGTGTAGGGCGACAGATATTGTTCGTTTTGGAAACTGTTCTACATAATTCACAAACACCATCAGAGTAGTTGTTTACTTTAAGAGACGGTAACTGACGTAATGACGTCTAAAGTCTCCGCTTTCGGTTTGCAGCTTTTGTTGAGAACATGAACGACTCCCGCATGTTTTATTCACAAAATCCGACAGTAGAGTAGAGAAATGTAGTCATCAATTTGTGAAAGTTAAGTGGGTCAAGTTTGTTGAAGATACACATTCAGGAGTCTGGATGCTGGAGTCTGAGGAACCAGACAGTCTGCTGGGGAGCTCAGCAGTATCTGTGGGAGGAAAATAATGTGAATGTTTCTAGTCAAAATCCTGCACGAGGAGGTTTCCTTCCTTGGCCCCCCTGCCCCGCTCGACCTACTGACTTCCTCCAGCTGATTGTTTCTGTTGAATTTGCTGCTACTTTCTGGAATGTCATCCTTGAGGAATCTCTGCTCTCTTTGCCTTGTTGACCCCGTGTCAACTTGAATTATTAACTCTTATTGCTTTTGTCCACTACCTGACTTGCTGCGCGTTTTCAGCATTTTCTATTTTGATTTGTGGACAGATAAAAGTGTAATACATTAAAATAATATTTTCTAATCGGAGAAGTTCAATATTTAGTGACATTTTTGTCAGCATAATGGGAGAGAAAAATATCCCATCAAAAATTCATTAAACCGTACAGAACAATCCAACGTTACAGAAAAAGTCAAAACGAAAGCAGCTCACGACTATCATCAAGCAGGAGGGTACAGAAGCCTTACGCCCCACACCACCAAGTTCAGGAACAGTTTTTACCCTACAGCCATCAGTATGGGTAACTTTTATCACCACCACTCGGAACTGATTCTGCAACCCACAACCTCACTTCCAAGGAGTCTTTATAACTTATGTTATCAATATTGTTCTTATTTGCAAAGTTTGTCCTCTTTTGCACATTGAGTTTGTCGATCTTTAGGAGTTTATGCCATTTTTAGAATAGAAAGTAGACTGCGGCTGGCGGGTCAGTCAGCTCAATCGGTCTTCCAGAATCCCACAATCCACCGGAAGCCGGCCGGCTTCGTGCGATGAGATTCTCCTCATCAATTTGCCGCGCTGGGAACGCATCACTCTGAGTGTAGGTATCTTAATGTGTCTTTCATCGTTAAATATTGGTGTTTTAATAGTCAGTTTCACTTCATGGAGTTTAGAGAATGCAGAATGATTAAAAAGTCTCTCACCTTTAGAAACCCGAAGGAACTTTTTCCCCAGAGGGGAACTGATCATCTTTGTAGCTTGTCTGGAGTCTTGAAACACGATAGTAGTAAACACCAACTTTTCGTGGCTTTTTAACGTTGACGAAAGGATCCAAGATATTTTGCACGAGCTTTTAGAGCGAATTCAGACCTCGAGTCAAAGGAGCGGTGTTTTAAATGGATTAAATCGATGGAGGGAAGTTTACGGGTGGCCTGGAGTAGGAGTAGGCTGTTGATTGATTGATTGGGTGGGGACATTGGTGTGGAGAAGCCTAGTAGTTTGGAAAGGGTTAGTTTGTAGCCTATGGCTGCAAAGGGGGGGGGGGTTGAGATTGAAAGGGGAGGGCGGGAGACTGTGGAATACTCCAGAAGTAAGGGTAGCCAAAAGAGGGGTGCATCAAGTGAAAGACCTGAAGTAATGAGGGACAACAAATTGAGGAAAATGGGTGAATTAGAGGAATTTATAGTTCTGTATAAAATTAAAGGTCAGAAGGAAGGAGGAAGAGGATTTAGAGCCCTTAATCCTTTGGAAGTGGCAGCAGCATTAGAGAACCAAATAGGTAAAGGATTCCAGGCCAAGATTTTGTCTAATGGATTGCTGAAAATTTGTTGCAAAGATATTGACCAATATAACAGTACTAAAATGGTGGGGAAATTGTTTGTGAAAGTGGAGTGTATTACTCTGAAAGAAAGGAAGGGAGTTAAGTGGGTAGTGTATGGTATTTGGTCTGGCAGGACTGAAAAGGAAATTTTGGACAATATTAAAGGTGGTCGAGTGATTGAAGCCAAATGATTAAAATTGAGAGAAGGTAGTAATTGGGATTCCCCTGTTCTTCTGGTTTTTGCAGGTGATGTTCTTCCAACTAGATTCTATCTTGGGTGCATGTCTTATCAAGTTAGAGAATAAATTAGGCCTCCCTTACGCTGTTATAATTGCCAGAGATTTGGATATGTTGCTGGTTCATGTCGAGGTAAAAGAAGATGTATGAAATGACCATGATGTTAAAGTATGTAAGGCAGCGGTGCCTAAATGCAGTAACTGTGGAGGGGACTATATAGCGGCGTTCAGAGGATGTGAGGATT
Source organism: Mobula birostris (assembly GCF_030028105.1). NCBI lineage: Eukaryota > Metazoa > Chordata > Chondrichthyes > Myliobatiformes > Myliobatidae > Mobula > Mobula birostris. The sequence goes on from NC_092385.1 coordinate 78,126,188, forward strand.
TTAGTAAGGCAAAGCAGATTCAGGATGTTAGTATCCAACAAAAAATATCATATGCTGAGGCAGTAAAGAAAGTAGATAGAGAGCAAAGGATAAGTAAAGAAAAGATTGGAATGATGGGGAGTCAGTTCATTCTGAGTTCTCCAACAATGGTTCCTTCAGGCATGTTGTTGTTGACTAAAGAGTCTTTTTTTGACATTTGTTGTTGACGTACTGGTCGGGGCTAAAACTACAGCAAAGAGGTCGGATATGATAAAAGTAGTTGTTGGAGCTGCAGAGAGATTCCTTGATATAAAACAGATTTCGCCAGAAAAATTACATGAGAATATGACAGACAAACAATCACTGAATACTTCCCAGTTGTTGGGATCAGAGAGTACGGAGGACCTTTATGTGGATGAAGAGGCTGATAATTAATATTTGGATGTTTTTAATATTACAATGGAATGCAAGAAGTTTATCTGCAAATGGTCAAGAATTAAAAAGATTTGTTGGAACTTTTAAAGACAAGCCTGATTTGATCTGTATACAGGAGACATGGTTAAAGCCTCATTTAGATTTTGTGATCCCTGGATATGATAGTTTGAGAGCTGACAGAACAGGTAAATCTGGTGGAGGGTGTGCAACTTTCATAAAAACAGGACTCCAGTTCAGAAGACTTGATTTTAAATGAGGAGAGGTCTGCTAGGTATAATTTTTCTTTGGCCCATTGGGATGAGTACCAGGAGAAAGCTGTGGATATAATAGAAGAGATTAATAGCGAGGGCTCCATAGACGATTGGAATGAATCCCTCTGTTCTATAATTCATAAAGTTGCTTAGTTGACTATTCCGCTACGGAATGTTCCTAAGGCTCTAGTTCCGTGGTGGAATAAAAATTGTGATTATAGCAGTAAGAAACAGAAATAGAGCTTACAGGAAATTGAGAAAGTACCCAGTGTTAGGTATCGTTATGGAGTATAAAAAGGAAAGAGCAGTAGCAAGGAAGGTAATTAAAAATGCCAAGAGGGATAGTTGGAGAAGATTTTGTGGAACCCTGGGCCCTGAGACACCTATAAAGCAGCTATGGATGATCATTCACAGAATGTCAGGGGATATATAGGAGACCATCTATCCCAGCTTTGCTGGAAGGAGATATTGAAGCTGTAACCAATATCTGTGGACTGTGTTATGAATTGCTTAAGCATTTAGATGACTCTGTATTAATAGAAATTCTAGCATTGTTTAATTCAGTGTGGAAAGAAGGAAAATTACCAGTAGAATGGAAACATGCGGTGATAGTTCCAGTTCTAAAGCCAGGTAAGGACTCGTCTAGTCCTAGTTTGTATCGGCCTATAGCTTTAACGTCAGTGCTTAGTAAAATTATGGAACGAATGGTCACCAACAGACTTATTTATTTTTGAATAAGGGACATTTTGCTGCCTATCAAAATGGTTTTAGAACTGGAAGATCAACAATGGAACCTGTTGCCCTTTTAGATCAAGATATTAAAAAAGCGTTTCAAAATAGAGAAGTAATGGTATGTGTATTTCTAGATATTGAAAGAGCATATGACTCATTATGGAGGGATGGCTTATTAATTAAACTCTATGATGTGGGAATTAGAGGTAGAATGTTTAATTGGATCAAAGATTTCCTTAAGGAAAGGACAATTCAAGTAAGAATAGGCGGAACAAGCTCCAAGTCAGTTAAAATAGGTAATGGTACCCCTCAAGGAAATGTCATTAGTCCAGTTCTTTTTAATATCATGATAAATGATATCTTTGATCAGGTAGGGACAGGATTTGGCAAATCATTGTTTGCAGACGATGGTGCAATCTGGAAAAGAGGAAGAAACATCAAGTATATATTAAGGCAGGTAAAAAAGGCTTTAAGAACAGTTGAGAACTGGGCTAATAAATGGGGTTTCAGGATTTCTGCTTCTAAGTCCAAATACATGATTTTTGGCTTTAGAAGAAAGATTGTGAATTGTGTCTATGTGGTTCTCCACTAGAAAGAGTCAAGGTATTCAAGTTTTTAGGTGTCTGGTTTGATGAAAGACTTACTTGGAGGGTTCATATAGATAAAACAATTGGAAAGTGTGAGAAAATTTTAAATGTTATGAGAAGTATTGCTGGATGCGACTGGGGAGCAGGGCGGGAAACTATGTACTTAATATATCTAGCTATGATTAGATCAGTTATAGATTATGGTTGTATTGCTTATGGTTCCGCTGCTATGGCAATGCTTGGGAAAACTAGGCACTGCAGTCCAAAGCACCACACTCTGTTGTGGAGCTTTTACAACATCAGTCCCGGCGTTATGTGTGGAGATGGGAGAAGTGCCTCTACATTTAAGACGAGTTCAGTTGGGCCTGCAGTATTGGGCAAAACTAAATGGATTCAATCATAGCTGTCCATCAAAGTGTCTTGCAGGGGAAGTTGGAGCGCCAAAGTAAAATTATAAGATACCCATTTTTAGATTTGGTTAATAACTGGGCTGTGAAATTGAAACGTACTGAGGAAGACATAGTTGACCTAATTTGTTTGCCACCCGTCACTTTTTGGCTCTTTCCAGAACCAGAAGTAGACCTATTCCTCCTTTATCAGCTTAAAGGAAGCAGTACAATTTCATCAGCGTTGATCACAAATGAATATTTAAATAATAAATGGGGATCTTATCTGAAGATTTTTACTGATGGCTCAGTGGACCCAGAGAGCAGTAGGGCAGGATTTGGGATGTATGTGTCTCAACTTGGAGTTAAGATGGGTCAACGGGTTTCAGATGGTGTTTCTGTCTTTGCAACAGAATTGTTAGCAATCCTCTGGGCCTTATGGTGGATAGAAGACTCTCGACCACGTAGGGTTATCATCTGTTCGGATTCTGCTGCTGCCTTAGAGGCTATAAAAGGGAGTAAGTCAAAAGCTCGTCCTGACATAGTTATTGAGATTCTCTTAGTGTTGTTTTAGAGTGGGGAAGATGGGTTGTGCAGTTAGATTTTCATGGATACCTGGGCATGCTGGGGTGAAGGGAAATGAAATTGTGGATGGCATTGGAAAGCCTTACAGAGCAAGCAGGTAAAAATTAGAGTTCCCCTAGGCAGAGCAGAATTGAGAAGTAGGATTAAAAAAGGTATAGAGAAGACGTGGCAGGAGGATTGGAAAAATGAATTAAGGGGCAAGCATTATTTTTCTAGTCACCCACTAGTTAAAAAGGTCTCAGACTGTTACCTTTTAAGTCGTAGAGATATGGTGAAATTAACAAGACTTAGGTTGGGGCATTGTGGGTTAAACTATTATTTAAAGAGAATAGGAAAACCTCCTACTGGATTATGTGACTGTGGTAGTCCAGAGACAGTCCAGCATGTTTTGCTGAGCTGTAATCGATACAAAATTCAAAGAAACATGTTGCTCAAGAGGTTATCTGGCTTAAATTTGTTTTGGTTTTCTACTAAATCTTTGTTTGGCCATCAAGAGAATCAACATCTGATTGAAGAAAACGTAACAACAGGAATTCTGCAGATGCTGGATATTCAAGCAACACACATCAAAGTTGCTGGTAAACGCAGCAGGCCAGGCAGCATCTATTGGAAGAGTTTCAGTCGACGTTTCAGGCCGAGACCCTTCGTCAGGACGAACTGAAGGAAGAGTTAGTAAGAGATTTGAAAGTGAGAGGGGGAGGGAGAGATCCAAAATGATAGGAGAAGACAGGAGGGGGAGGGATGGAGCCAAGAGTTGGACAGGTGATTGGCAAAGGGGATATGAGAGGATCATGGGACAGGAGATCCGGGGAGAAAGATGGGGCGGGGGGAACAGAGGATGGGCAAGGGGTATAGTGAGAGGGACAGAGGGAGAAAAAGGAGAGTGAGAGAAAGCCTCCAACCTGATGGCATGAACATTGACTTCTCTAACTTCCGCTAGTGCCCCACCTCCCCCTCGTACCCCATCTGTTATTTATTTTATACACACATTCTTTCTCTCACTCCTTTTTCTCCCTCTGACTATACCCCTTGCCCATCCTCTGGTTCCCCCCCCCCCCCGTCTTTCTCCCCAGACCTCCTGTCCCATGATCCTCTCATATTCCCTTTGCCAATCACCTGTCCAACTCTTGGCTCCATCCCTCCCCCTCCTGTCTTCTCCTATCATTTTGTATCTCCCCCTCCCCCTCCCACTCTCATATCTCTTACTAACTCTTCCTTCAGTTAGTCCTGACGAAGGGTCTTGGCCTGAAACGTCGACTGTACCTCTTCCTACAGATGCTGCCTGGCCTACTGCGTTTACCAGCAACTTTGATGTGTGTTATCTGATTGAAGAGTTTATTATTCAGTTTATACGTGAGACTAGGTTGTATTTGAGTTCCTTGGAATTCTATAATTAATTATACATCCTGCGGAGGGCTGTAATATGCCTAGATGCGTCTAAACAGCCGGAAATAGAAGAAGAAGGGAAGTATACGTGCCAGTGGGAGGTGGTATAGCTGCAGAAAAAAATGAGTTCCTGTGTCTGGGTGAACTTGTGTGTGTAGATAAATAGGAGTTTGGTTTTTGATTGAATGTTAGATGATATTGTAAGGTTACGTTGCCATGTGGAAGAGAAAGAGGGAGCTGATATTCTGCAGTGGAAATTAGTTTTTTAAAAAGGTTTTCAATCAGACTGTGTAGCAACGTGCCTTAGAATAGGGTTTCACTTTGAATGTTAGTGATCAATTGCCACAATTGAGAATGTGTGGATGTTGATGGGAAAAAAAAACATTATTCCCTATCTTACATTGGCCAGAAAAGAATTAGCAGCTAAAAGTCATTTTGTCAGTGAGAGTAAACCTGGTCTTGATCTTGATTCTGAACCATAATTGTGGGGCTGAAGTCTTATAAATATATGTTGAGCCTAGCACATTTCCTTCCCTAATGGACAATAGTTAACTAAATATGTTTTTGCAACAACTCAGTAGTTTTGCAAGCATTTCAAGGGTTGAGCAGTATCTGTGAGAAGAAAGGAATTATTGACATTTGAGTTTGAAGTACCAAGAGCCTTTATAAATGGGAAAGGGGGCGGTGGTTGGATAGGTGCCGGACTAGCAGATTGAAGGGTTTGGGTGAAGGGTGATGGGCACAGGTGGTGGGGGGAGAATGGAGGCAGGGGCTGGTGTTTGATAAATGGTGGCAGACAGAAAACAAGTGGCAGATGGACTGGGAGGGTGATAAGCAATGGCTACTGACGCTGGAATCTGAAGTAATGAATGTACCGTTAAGTAAGAGTGAAAAGCAGAGAGGGGAAGGAGGGTGGAGAAAGAGCCAGTGAGTGAAGCATGTGGGTAGTAAGTTGTTGGACTGGAAGGGGAACTGCAGGCTGAAGTGCAGTGTATGATAGGAAAGGGGACAAAATAGAGGGGGTGAAGGAGAATCAGGCAACCAGTGGGTTATAGAATGTGAGATGTTATTTGTCAAGTTTGCATTGGGCCTAACTGGCAGTGGGGAAGGCTAAGAAGGGCAAGAGGTCAGTGTAGGAATGTGAATGGGAAGGGGAATTGAAATGGTACGTAACTGGGAGCTTACATTGGCTCTGGCGGACAAGAGCACAAGTGCTCTGCAAAATGGTTGTCCAGTGTGTACTTGATCTCACTAATGTAGAGGAGGCCACGTTGGGAGCACTGAATGCTGTGGGTGAAGTTAGAGGGGGTGCGTGAATCTTTGAGTCCTGCTGAGCTTTGTACGAGCTGCTGAGATCTCTGCATAGTGGCAAGGAAGGAGGTGTAAAAGCAAGTGATTGCAGGGTCAATGCCAGTGGTCAGGGAGGACCAGGTGGGGAGGGGTGAACAAACCAGTGAGTCACGGAGGCTGGAAGGCGGAAAGTGTAGGGAGGAGAAGATGTGGCTTGTATTGGGGTCTCAGTGCAGGTGGCATGATGTACTGAGTGCAGAGGCAGGAGGGATGAAAGCTGAGGACGAGGGGAATTCTATTTCTGTTCTCTGCGGGGAGATAGGGTGATAACAGGAACAAAGGAAATGTGAGAGAAGGCTTCATCAACCACACCAGAAGGGAAACAACATTTCTTGAAAACGAGGTCCTGGAATGGAAGGACAAGACATGGCGGGGAAAGATGTAGATTAGGTATGGGACATGCTGAATTCCTCCACTAGATACAGCATTTGCAGTCTTTAGTGTTTTTGATAGATTTGACATTCACAATGCTGACTTTTGTATTTTTCATTATGCCACATTTTTATTATGTGAATTTTAGTTGATGTGACATTTAATGTTTTTCTGGATCAGTGTGTAGAATTCTGTCTGCTAGCTAGTAATTAGGCTGTTATACCCCTTACAGAGTCTGTTGTCATACTTATTCACATTTATTTGTTGGGATCTAGATAAAACAACAAAAGGACAAGAGGATATAACAAAAGGATATAATGTCTATATGGAATATGATGCCGAATTAAAGAATATCTCTATCTCTGCATGTGATCCATATCCCTCCAGGTTCATGTATTTTATGTAAACATCTGTTTAGTGCTACCACAACCCACTGCAGCTACCACTCCCTGTGTGAAACTAAACTGGCTCTGCACATTTCCCTCTCACCTTAAAGGTCATCCTACTGCCCAGGATGACCTTTCGTATTTGACATTTCTACCCTGGGAAAAAGATTTTGGCTGTGTACCTATCTATGCCTCTCGCAATTTTATAACCTTCTCTCAGGTTATTTCTCAGCCTGTGATAGCCAAGAGTAAAAAACCTCAAGTTTCTCCAACCTCGCCTTGTAGCTGATACCTCACATCTGGTAAACTTTTGCTCATTCCAAAGCTTCCAAATTCATCTAGTAATGGATAGTGATTAAGCAAATAATTGCATTGACAAACCCAGCATTTATTACACATATCAAACTGCCTGAACATTTATGAGTTCTTCACGTCGATGGGTACAGAGTTACAAAGGAATGGTGCGATATCACGTCAATGGGTACAAGGTTACAAAGGAGAGGTGAGATATCATGTTGATGGTACAAGGTTACAAAGGAAAGGTGTGATATGAGTGCAGGGTTTCTTTTCCAAAGTGATCGAGCTAAACTTTTCTAATAGTCTGACATGTTGTGTGGTCATCACTGTTGTTGAGTGCTGTAGAGTTGTCAACTCATGGGAACCCTATGGATAGTGTAGTTGTCCACTGGGCATTCGTGGCAAGATATGGAAGTAGATTGCCAGGCCTTTCTTTTGCGCAGATACTGCTGCTGCCCAGGATGGGACCAGGATGGATTCAAACTGTGGACCATACACCTCGAAGTGCCCTGCTGATGCCACAACACCACCGGCTGGCCCATCTTTGTTACTGGCTAGTATTTCTTTTTTTCAATTCAGTATTAACTGAATTTAAATTCTACAAATGCTGTAGGTTAGCTCTTTTCTATTTTAATTCATAGATGTGATCCTCTTACATCCTGTCATGAACTGTGGTGGCCAGTGAAACCAGTAAGTAGGAGAGAGGAACCCCATGAACAATTTCATCCTCAAAATGCAAAATAGGCAATGCTGGTGTATTTCCAGCTATCTCTATCAACAAGTGGACAATACATCTCACCCCCAAACTGAGAGAATTTGATTCACTCCATGTGATATCAAGAAACAACTCGAGTGACTGAATACAGCAAGGTCTGTTGATTCTAACCATGCTGCAGTGGTTTACAAAACAGTTCCATTACTACCAGTACTCTAGAAAGACCGGTGAATGAACCTCCGATATCAGAGTAAACCCAGCAAAGTAGAAAATTGCCGTGGTACGTACAGTCCTCAAACCAGGACAAATTCAATCCAGCCAATTGCTACGCTCCATTACTAACAAAATGATAGCACCAATCAATAACTATCAGAGCTCACTTGCTTGCCATAACTAAAATGCTGATTCTTGGTTCAGGCCCCATGAATGAATGTAACATTGAAACCTTCAGACACATAATCTCAGGCAAATTAGTATGGGGATTTTTTATAACTGAATTCTTTAAGTACACGTCTGTCAGCAGAGTTGGTGTAATTACAGTGAAGTGGTAAAAAAAAATTACTTTCTCCAAGCAGTAAGGCTGATCAACACCTCCACCCACTAACTCACAATGTCACTACTTAATCATTTCCAATCAGTCACCTTATGTACAGAGACTCCTGTGCCTTGTGTCACTTTATGGACATACAATCAATCTATGTATATAAGCTATCTTATGTATTTATATTTATTGTGTTTTTTATACTTTTGTATGCACGAAGCTTAGAAAAACAGAGGGCTATATGCTAGGGAAATCCTAAGCATTTTGTAGAGTAGGTTACATGGTCAGCACAACATTGTGGGCCGAAGTGCCTGAAATGTGCTGTAGATTTCTATTTTCTATGTTCTATGTTCTATTTGTTCTTTATCTTAGTGTGATTTTTGTGCTGCATCTAAGGCTGGAGGTATTGATCAGCCTTGCTGCTTAGGGAAGGTAACTGTTGCTTCACCCTGTGGAAAATCATGAGCTAACATACCATTTGCAATTATTTTAAATTCTACTCTATGAAATGTAATCTCATTATGTTTATTTTTTTATCACTTATATAATATTTCCAGTATAATTTCTATCTACCACGGTTTATTAGTTTTATTTGATATTTGTATTAATTGAAAATGTGTTATGTAGCTGAAGCCACACTAATAATCTTTATTTTTAAAGGTCTATGAGAGCCTTCCAGCCCGTTGCAAACTGCATCCCTCAATCCTTGCTGAAATCAGGATTTTGAGGAAGAAATTTTCTATGGCCAAAGGATTAATGATTACACAGAATTATGCACATATGATAAAATAATAGACTTCTATAGTCACTTTTACTAAACACACAGATGGAATTACTGCCAGCAGACCAAGACACAGAGAGTGAGGAATCCGTTCCAAACCAGAGGATTAACAAGGTTCCCACAGCTTTGAGATGCAGAAGATCAAAGCTGATTGTGCACTTAGATTTAAATAACACAGTGCAATTGTTTGATACTATTACCAGACAAGGACCCAAAAGTGCTCTCAGTTACTTTTTAACCACTGTTACCTGGGGACGGATCAACCAGGAAGGTAAGAGTTATTTGCTCATGGCAGTGGAAATTTATAATATAAAATAAGTAATTTTGTTGTTGTTTTAATAGCATCAATAGAACCTTTGACAGGGAATAGCAACATAATACAAGTTCCTTATTACAAATGCTTCATTTTGCATTTCTGTAAGTGTACTACAGAGTTGTTTCTGTAAACATTCTCTAAGTTATACTAATTCATCATGTCTTTGCTGAATTAAGCAACATCACATGTATGTTGTTGAATGTCAAAGGATGAATGTATCTGTTTTTTTAAAAAAGGAATAATAAGAAAAAATAATTTTAACCACAGAGAAAGTGCAAATTCTGAATTGGAGTGTAGGAATATATTTTTTTAAAAAAATCATTTAATAGAGCTCTTTTCATATAGGCAATCACCCTATCAATCAAAGACAAATCCAAAAGAATTCAAAATGAGATTAATGAAAGAAATTAAACATTACAACATGCATATTAGGGTCTCAAGCAAGTCACTTAACCCCTTGACTGTGATTTGTCATTCAATATAATTGTGGCTGCTCTGACTGAAACCTTAACACTGCAATCCTGAATAACCATGGTAAATCTTCGAAACCTTCCCTTGAGTCGTCGAGAGTCAATCCACCTCTGCTTTAAATATATTCAAGGATTCTATTCTCACAGCCATTTGAGGAAGAGAGGCCCAAAGTTCAGGACTTTCTGAGAGCAAAGAATTGGCTTCATGTTGGTCTTATATGGGCAATGCTTATTTTTTTAAAGCGTAACACCAAGTTTTTGGTTTCTCCCAAAGAGGAAATGTCTTTTCACATCCATCCTATCAAATCTCCTCAGGATCTTGTGTTTCAATCTAGTTCACCCTTTCACTTCAGAACTCCAGCAGATACAAGCCTAATCTGCCAGCTTTTCCTCCTAAACTAACCTGTCCATTGGAGGTAAACCTTCTCTGAACTATTTCCAATCCGTCTACATACTTCCAAAGTAAGAAAACCAATTTATACACAATACTCCAGAATTGCTCTCACTGATGTCTTTGGACAAGGTGTGTTACATCCATGGAATGAGCTGCCAGAGAAAGTAGTTGAACCAGGTACAATAACAACATCTGAAACGTAGATACGTAAATGGATAGCAACGGCTTAGAGAAATATGGGCCAAATGACTCTGAGCTCTCTGATTTCCTCCCATGTTATAAAAAAAATAGATAGGCAGGTTAGTGCTGGCAAGTTGTGGGCATGCTATTTTGGCAGCAGATGCATGGCGACACTTGCAGGCTGCCCATAGCACATTGCAACAATGTAACAAATGACTCCTTTTGCTCCGTAACAGTAGAATTGAACATACTCTCCCTGCACAACAGCTGTTTGTGAATCATGAGCCAGGGCATCCTGATCCTTCCGCATTTCAACATTTTGCAGTGTCTTGCCTCTAGGAAGGTGTTTTATTTTTCCTGTTGACATTGCATTTCTCTGCATTATACTCCCCATCTGACAGAAAAGTTAGTAAGCATTCACCAGAATATTTCCAGGAAATAGGATGCTACTTTTCATAGTTCAGATGGTATCCTGAAGGATATTGAAGAGGAGATTTTTTTGATATTAGAAGTAACAAACTGACAAAGCACCTTGCAAGAGTCTGAAGGGAATGAGCAGGACATTTAGCTTATTGGGTATTGCTGTAAGCAATCTCCAGTACTTGGTGTTATCTGAAAGAGAATTGTCTTGACAACTGCAATCGTAAATTTGCCTGACAGCTTTAACTTCGCGGAGGTCACACGAGACGCATGTAGCAGACCTAGCTATGGTGCAGTTTAATTAGATCTTCAAAGGGAACTTTTAACAAGGAGCTACATGATTTCCCTTTACGAAATAAGGTTAGAAACTGGACAGTACAACAGTGGGTCATCTGTTCAACTAGTGACAAATTTATGTTGCACACAGTATTTCAATGTGTTCATTTTATGGAAGGAAGTATCGCTGCCAAAATCATCATTTATTACCTTGAACTGAACAGATCTGGGGCAAGTAGTTTGACTCAGTGATGCTGAGGATCAGCAGTATTTAGGGCACCATGGCAGCGTAGCAGTTAGCGTGACGCTATTATAGTTTGGGGCGTCAGAGTTCAGAGTTCATTTCGATGGAGTTTGCCATCTGTAAGAAAGGTTGTACATTTTTTCCTGAGTGCACGGGTTTCCTCCAGGTGCTTTGGTTTCCCCGCGCTTTCTAAAGAGTTACTGATCGTAGTTTAATTAGTCATTGTTAATTGTCCTGCGATTAGGCTAGGGTTAAATAGGTGGGTGGCTGGGTGTGGCGGATTGCATTTTGTGGATATAGCCACGGTTCAGTAGCGTTGAAGTTAATGAAGAGATGGCGTGGCCAAGTGCTCTGCTGAGTCTTGAGCTTGGCGACCAAGGACAAAATTCACCCTCCAGATGAGCACTAATCCTGATTCCTGTATCTGCTATGTTCTCATTTATTCTCCTTTGCTTTACTGTCACCCTAACCTGTTACTCGTTGATTTAGTCTCATTCTGTCATAGCACAGTCATTAGAGTCCAGTGTTGGGGGTGGGGGGAGCTTGACATAAAAGCTCGTTAAAAAGACTTATTGAAAGAAGTGTAATCAGAAATTAGATGAAATGCTAATTACAACCATGAAAGAATCAGTATTTTAGCCCTGTAATCTAAATGTACATGGATATGCAAAACCAAATATACTGGTTATTTTATTAGGGACTAGTATGAAGAAAAGATGTAGCAAATTTACAGATTGATACAGAATTGTGCATAAATTTAAGTGCTGTGGATTGGAGCAAGATCATTATAGTGAGATAATGACAGAAGAATCTTAAAAATGTAACCAGGACCGCCATGATAAATTGGTTTTAATGCCTAGGCGATGTCCTGACGCAATTAAAAGGTAAACAGCATGCACGTGTATATGATTTCCAATTATCTACCAGCTAAATATGACTAAACGTTAATTCAGATATAAATTAGTTTGATACCTCATAATTAAAAGAGGCAACCAAGGTTAGGTGTGGGGCTGCATATTCTTCCTTTCATGATGGGTCTGATTTATTAGTTCATTTATTGTCATGATACTCCTGCCCACCAATCTTTGAGTTTGTTTCCAAACTTCACAACTGAGCTTCAACTGACTGCAGAATAGAGACTACAGATTTTCATCTTTCCTGTGGGAAGAAGTGTTTGCTGACATTAATAACTCTAATTTAAAATGAATGCCCTTTTGTTCTCAACTCGCCACCAGATGGAATATTCTCCTGATCGATCCTTTAATCGTCTCAACATAGTAATTACTCATCTTCCTGCTTTGGTTTGGTTTCATCAACTCTGTACTGTACAGTCTTTCCTGATAATGGCATTTTTAGTACCAGCATTATGGTGATGAACCTGTCCTGCAGATTTTATGCTTTCTATGATGCAGTGTCTAATTGAAGCATTTTAAACAAAAAGCTGTGCTAGGAACAGTGGCCCGTGACTGCAGGTGATCCTTTGCTGAGAAAACATTTTAAATGTTTGTAAAATGTCAATTTTGTTTCAGGAAAGTGGGAATGGATAAGCCGTGTACCTTCCTTGAATCCGCCTTGTGCTGGGGCTGTGACCTATTATTCACAGTTTGGGAAACTGCAGGATTTCATAGAGACTGCAGATGGCTGCCTCTTTGAAAAGATTTTCACTGATCACTTACAGCAAATGGAATGGACAGATCCCCATGATGATAACCTGTCTGTGACTGGTGAAGATGGAAAAGAGTACCACAGGATCCTCCCATCTTTCTTTGAGCTAATTGATTGTTTGTTATCACAAAATAGAGAATTTGCAATTGTATTTCGAACCTTTGGCACAGATTTGTGTCAAACTTTGAAAGCAATGCAGGTCACCCTGTTAGGCCAACATCCTCAGTACAAACATCTCCAGATGAAACATGTAAGTGAATTTCAAGGTTCCTCAAATATGTGTATAATTATAAGAGAACTTGCATCAAAAATGACGTATAAATATATATAGAGTGCTAATCCCAAATGTAAAAGGACTACCATAATGCATTTATTAAACAAAAAGTATACCACATTCATTTAAACATGCCTTCATGTCCCTTGCAAGACATGAGATCTTCAGCATAACTCACAAATAATAACATTTGTAGCTTTATTATCTCTTAATTTTCTCTTTTCCATGAGAAAACTGCACTAACTATATACAATATTTATTCAAGAGTGGAACTAGACGAATGTTTGCAGTTAAAAGAGCATTAGAAATTATGGTGATTCAATTAGTGATATTTCACAATCATTCTTTGTAGCTTTATGAACCAAATAATATTGGCATCCACACACTTTCCATAATTCTTAGTCGTGTATTTGTTGGAGAACTGATTAGAGGATGTTTTATTTCAAGGATGGAGAGGAAGTACAACAGTCATTGAGTTTACCCTAAGTGATTTTGAGTGATATGTGGCTCAGGGCAACATTTGGAAGGGGTTACCTATTATCCACCAAAGCTTTTGCACCGTAGAACTTTGAATAATGGATAAGCAGGGGAAAAGATCAATAAAAATGTTGAGAGTTTAAAACTTGGGAATGTGTGCGGGGATGTACCTTAACAATTTGTAGCAATTGAAAATACTGTAGTTTATTTTGTGTTATGGGAAAAAAAAATAAATGGAATGCTCAAAACACTGGGAATTCAAAACAAAACCAAAATCTGAAATTCCTGGACATCTGAAATAGTGGATGGATAAATATTGGTGGAAAGAACAATCAAACAAATGTGTTTGATCTGGGTGTTTTGTGAAGCGAGGTCTACACCTGAAGTATTAGAGCAAATTTTCCTGGTATGAGAATTGTCAACATTTACTCATTCCAGTAGGAATAAATCGTGGAATTACTCTAATTCACTTAAGTCCAAGAGTTTCTGAATGACATGTGGCATTGCATCTGTCACAACACTCCAGCTGCTTAACAATTTATTATGTAGCCCTCTGCTAAGTCAGACCAGGTGCAGGATCAGAGACCCCGTTCATTTCAATTTTCATGTTTTTCATTGTTTCTAAGGATTTTAATGCTTTAAGTTTACTGTTTATTTTTAGATCATTCTCTTTTTGGTTTTTACATGAACGCGAATAGTTTGTCTCAGCTTTTCGTATGTCAAAGTCTAAATGGAGCCTTGGGACTCTGCCTGTAGCATATTTGCCACAACAGTCTTGCTGCCCAATACTTAAGATCTGCGGGTCAATGAGATGAGTCCTTCACATCCACACCAGTTAAATTCAGGTGGGCAGGGAATCTCTGAGTGACAAGCTGAATCTCATATAGTCTGATGGCCCAATTCAGCTCCTATGTTTTATGGAATGTAACTTGTCTCTTCTCCACTGATGTCTCTCCAAGACATGTTCCAAGGACTTATTATTTTCCAGTATTCATTTCTAGACTTGTTTTCAAGTGTAAGGTGTTACTGAATTCTTACAGTCTTGGCTGATATTGAAACGTTAACAGTTTCCGAACTTTTCTCTGTAGATTCCGTTAACAATAGCACCAGGCAAAATCCGTTGCAATAAAAAGGATGTTGTGTTGACCTTCGGATCTGAACGAATTTCCACAAAATCAGGTTCTAAAGCTCTGTATGACTATTTCTCTGCCTTGGAGGGAATTGTAGGTTTTCAGGATCATTTTGACTGGTGAGTTTAAGATTTGCATTGTCTATGGCATATTCAGTAGAAGTTTTACAGAAATATTCTTTCAAAGGTGACTAAAATGGTGACTGGTAACTATAGCTACTTGCATCTGCTGTGAATCTACTGATTTAATGACATTGCTCTATGTCTACAAGCAATGTGGGGGATGTATGTTGTGTATTTCTTTCCAAATACAACTATGCAAATTTTATCAGAATCAAGTTTAACATCTTTGGTATATGTTGTGAAATTTGTTGATTTGTGGCAGCAGTACAATTGAAATACATAAAAAAAACTATAAATTGTAAAATATATATTTATTTAAATTAAGCGCAAAACAAAGGCAAAAAAATGGGAGGTGATGTTCATGGATGGTTCAGTGTCCATTCAGAAATTTGATTGTGGGGGTTGGGCGGAGAGTGGGGAAGGGAGACTGTTGCTGAAAGGTTGAGCGTGAGTCTTTAGGTTCCTGTACTTCCCCCAAAATG
The DNA here is from genome assembly GCF_030028105.1 of Mobula birostris. Classification (NCBI taxonomy): domain Eukaryota; kingdom Metazoa; phylum Chordata; class Chondrichthyes; order Myliobatiformes; family Myliobatidae; genus Mobula; species Mobula birostris. The sequence goes on from NC_092385.1 coordinate 78,141,421, forward strand.
AACTATAGTCGATTAGCTGGCAATTAGTCAGTAAAAACAGACTGCTCTTTGTCTTTTAATATTGTAAAGATATGTAAAATTCTGCAATTTCTATGGTTTATTGATTTTTGTTGTTTAGAAAACCATTGCAGTGGTTTAAAGCTGAAACCACTGCCAGGTAATGTGGGCCTTATTAAAGAGAACTGCTAGTTAACTGCACTTGGGAACAGGAGGAAGATCAGGTGCCACTGAATCTGATCTTCTCCTTTACAAGTGAATTCTGCAGAACCTCGTATGTTTTTTTTAAAATTATTTTTACTTTGGGTATTTAACACATCAAAGTTCCTAAGGCAGCACCTTCCTGACCCATGACCACTACCATCTAGGACAAGAACAGCAGATACCTGGGAACACCACCACTTGGAAATCCCTCTCCAAGTCACTCACCATCCTGACTTGGAAACATATCGCCGTTCCTTCATTGTCGCTGGGTCAAAATCATGGAATCCCCTCCCTAACAGCACTGTGGGTGTACCCACACCTCAGGGACTACAGCTCATCACCATCTTCTCAAGGGCAACTAGGGATGGGCAATAAATGCTGGCTTAGCTGATGATGCCCACATCCCGTAAATGAATAAAATTAACAAACAAATAGGGAAACTAACATATACCAACACATTAGAAGTGAGGACTTAGATTACAGAAAAGAGCCTGTGTAAGATGCCAAGCATAATTTGAACTAAGTTCAGTGTGAACTGCTGGGAAGGGATAGTTAAGAAAAACATTCTTCCTCAACCCCCCAACCCCATCATGAGAAGTCAGCAAGTTTTAAGTGGCTGTTAAGTCCAAAATTGTTCGGGAATACATTATTAAAATTCAAAGTTCCAGGTTTTCAAACTGAACTATTTCTGCCATTTGTTTATTGCAAAACTGCAAATATATGTGTGATGAGCATATTTCCAATTGCCTTATTATGAGATAACTAAGAGTTCTTAAAGCAATTTCAAGGCAGACTGTTGTTATACTTGTGTGGTAGTATTACTCTAATATTAGAAAATTGCTTCACTTTTATTGAATTCTGTACTTTCATGTATCTCTTCTTCAGGTGGGCTGGGAATAACTTCTCAAGCCAAGGCGGAAAACCATTTTGGATTGATCCTTCTGAAAGGGGAATACAGCATATCTTCATAGATGACAATATCCGCTTGGATGATGCTGAGACCATTGTTCATCCCCAGGTACAGCTTGATTGTTGAATCAAATCAGAAAATAAATTAATGATTGGTTTCTGTGATTCCGTTTTGGAAAGAAATAGAGAGAATGTAACTTATTCCTATGCTCTTTACTGTTACTATAGATTTAATAATGCCTCTTGGCCCGTGGCCAAGTGGTTAAGGGGTTCATCTAGTGATCTGAAGGTCGCTAGTTTGAGCCTTGGCTGAGGCAGCGTGATGTGTCCTTGAGCAAGGCACTTAACCACACATTGCTCTGTGACGACACTGGTGCCAAGCTGTATGGGTCCTAATGCCCTTCCCTTGGACAACATCGGTGGCGTGGAGTGAGGAGACTTGCAGCATGGGCAACTGCTGGTCTTCCATACAACCTTGCCCAGGCCTGCGCCCCGGAAACCTTCCAAGGCGTAAATCCATGGTCTCATGAGACTAATGGATGCCTATATAGTAATGCCTCGCTGGCCTACTGCTTCAGCTATCATCATTAACTTTGTCAGATAAACTTTCAATTCAATGATACTTCTCCAGGACTTGAGTGAGTCGTTAGCATTGCTGCTTTCCATCAGCATTATTGTTTGCAGTACGATTTGTTCTGGTCCTATAGTAGTACCTTACCTGCACCAGCAGCCCAGATTACAGAGCAAATAATTTCAGCTACTTAAAATTCTACTTGGGATGACGTGGTATTTATTGGTATACCTGATCCTTAGAGGCATCAGCAGATTCTATTACTTGAGGGACATCTGCTGTGGTTACTAGCTCAATGCAGCAAAATTAATTTCTCTATCACCTACAGAGCACTCATTTGTCATGGTCCTGTAGCACTATCTCACCAGCACCAGTTTGGTGGGTAGTGACCCTCTGCAGTTCATTGATTGCATTTGAAACTGAAATCAATAAAGTTTCTGGATATTAAAGGAATTAAGGTCTTTGGGGTAGGAAAGGAAAATTTGTTGAGGTAGAATATTGGCTATGATTGTTGAATGGCAGAGTGGGTTTGAGGAGGTGATTGGCTTACTCCTATTTCTTACATTATTGTACTTAATGGAAAATTGTAGGTAATTAAATGTGTCCTTTGTAGCCATATTTTCAACATTTAAACCAAAGAAACGTGAGAAGACCTGTAAATTTCAGTACCATTGCTCATTGATGTATGCTGCCTAATCAATACAGTAAATCATCGCAATAGAAATCGACAATGTTCCTGATCTGCATCATAAACAATTTTGATATTTGGTTGCACAGGCTCATTATTTTTTTTATGCCAGTGAAATTGTATTGAATAATGATCTGAAAGATTTGTTACCTTTCAATTAGCTACACAGAAAAATCAGTCAACTTTGAGATCAGGGCTTATAAAGTACAAAAAATATATTTAAATTGATCAGTGAAGACAAATGAATTGGCACCTCTTACAATGATAAAGCTCGTTTCAACAGAGCTTGTTACAGTTGGCGAAAAAAAGACCAGGCTTTGTTGGTTGACCTCATGGAGTTCAGAATTGGGTTTATTATCACCGGCATGTGATGTGAAATTAGTTAACTTAGCAGCAGCAGTTCAATGCAATACATGCAATGCAGTTCAAAATCATCTTTCTTAAATGTAGAACAGTAAGAAGTTAGGGGTCAAAATTTCAAAGAAAATGAGCCAGTGGCTCATGGATTAGAATCCCTTCTGAGCCTAAGTTCAAGGAGGATATGTTTTTGAATCAGAATCAGATTTATAATTGCTGACATGTGTTGTTAAGTTTGTTGTTTTGCACAGTGCACTGCAATATATACATTACACCATAAATTATAATAAGATATGTACACTCACACATATGTACTGTATAAGACGCTCCATATATACCTGTAAGTAGTGCAAGATGAGAGCAAAAGAAAAGTAGTGAAGTAGTGTTCATGGGTTCATTGTCCATACAGAAATCTGATGGCAGAGTTGAAGAAGCTATTCCTAAAACTTTGAGTGTGTGTCTTCAGGCTGCTGTGCCTCATTTCTGGTAGTAATGAGAATGTGTATCCTGGGTGGTGGGATCCCTTAACGATAGATGCTACCCTTTTGAAGCATTGCCCGCTGAAATTGTCCTTGATGGTGGGGAGGCTGGTGCCCACTATGGCACTGGCTGAGTTTACAGCTTCAGCTTTCTCTGATCCGGTGCAGTGGCCCTTCCATACAACATGGTTATTCCCCTCTGTACCATCCACTATTTAGTTGACCGTTCTTCTCAAATCTGAGCAACTTAAGCATGTCAGAAGTCTGGTTAAGCATTGTAAATGCTACCATTATCACATGGCATCAGTTTGAAACCAAATGCCAAAAAAAAGCTCTCACTAGTCACAATATTATGTCAGTTCACAAACATATTGTGACATCATCCGTGTTTTTGGAAAACAATGAAATATTTCTGATGAACTCAGTTGATAGTGGTGTTAGCCATATAACAATTACAGCAAGGAAACAGGCCATCTCGGCCCTTCTAGTCTGTGCCGAACTCTTACTCTCACTTAGTCCCACCGACCTGCACTCAGCCCATAACCCTCCATTCCTTTCCTGTCCATATATCTATCCAATTTAACTTTAAACGACAACATTGAACCTGCCTCAACCACTTCTGCTGGAAGCTTGTTCCATACAGCTACCACTCTGAGTAAAGAAGTTCCCCCTCATTTTACCCCTAACCTTTTGCCCTTTAACACTCAACTCATGTCCTCTTGTTTGAATCTCCCCCGCTCTCAATGGAAAAAGCCTATCCATGTCAACTCTATTAATCTCCCTCCTAATTTTAAACACCTCTATCAAGTCCCGCCTCAACCTTCTACGCTCCAAAGAATAAAGACCTAACTTGTTCAACCTTTCTCTGTAACTTAGGAGATGAAACCCAGGTAACATTTTAGTAAATCTCCTCTGTACTCTCTCAATTTTATTGCCATCTTTCCTATAATTTGGTGACCAGAACTGTACACAATACTCCAAATTTGGCCTTACCAATGCTTTATACAACTTCAACATTACATCCCGACTCCTATACTCAATGCTCTGATTAATAAAGGCGAGCATACCAAAAGCTTTCTTCACCACCCCATCCACATGAGATTCCACCTTCAGGGAACTATGCACTATTATTCCCAGATCCCTTTGTTCTACAGCATTCTTCAATGCCCTACCATTTACCATGTATGTCCTACTTTGATTAGTCCTACCAAAATGTAGCATCTCACATTTTTCAGCATTAAACTCCATCTGCCATCTTTCAGTCCACTCTTCTAACTGGCCTAAATCTCTCTGCAAGCTTTGAAAACCTACTTCATTATCCACAATGCCACCTATTTTAGTATCATCTGTGTACTTACTAATCCAATTTACCACCCCATCATCCAGATCATTAATATATATGACAAACAACACTGGACCCAGTACAGATCCCTGAGGCACACTGCTACACACCATCCTCCAATCTGACACAGTTATCCACCACTACTCTCTGGCGTCTCCCATCTAGCCACTGCTGAATCCATTTTACTACTTAGATATTACTGCCTAACGTTTGAAGCTTCTTAACTAACCTTCCATGTGGAACGTTAGAAACAACATCCACAGCTTTACCCTCGTCAACTTTCTCAGTAACCTCATCAAAGAATTCAATAAGATTTGTCAAACATGACCTTCCACGCACAAATCCATGTTAACTGTTCCTAATCACACCCTGTCTATCCAGATAATTATATATATCATCTCTAAGAATACTTTCCATCAATTTGCCCACTAGTGACGTCAAACTCACAGGCCGATAATTGCCAGGTTTACTCTTAGAACCCTTTTTAAACAATGGAACCACATGAGCAATACGCCAATCCTCCGGCACCATCCCGGTTTCTAATGACATTTGAAATATTTCTGTCAGAGCCCCTGCTATTTCCACTCTAACTTCCCTCAAGGTCCTAGGGAATATCTTGTCCGGACCCGGAGACTTATCCACTTTTATATTCCTTAAAAGCGCCAGTACTTCCTCTTCTTTAATCGTCATACTTTCCATAACTACCCTTCTTGTTTCCCTTACGCAATTCAATATCCTCTTTAGAGAATACCAAAGAAAAGAAATTGTTCAAAATCTCCCTTATCTCTTTTGGCTCCGCACATAGCCGTTCAACTCTGATTCTCTAAGGGACCAATTTTATCCCTCACTATCCTTTTGCTATTAATATAACTGTAGAAACCCTTTGGATTTATTTTCACCTTATTTGCCAAAGCAGCCTCGTATCTTTTAGCTTTTCTAATTTCTTTCTTAAGATTCTTTTTACATTCTTTATTTTTCTCGAGCACCTCATTAACTCCAAGCTGCCTATATTTATTGAAGATCCCCCTCTTTTTCCAAACCAAGTTTCCAATATCTCTTGAAGATCACGGCTCTCTCAAACTTTTAACTTTTCCTTTCAACCTAACAGGAACATAAAGATCCTGTACCCTCAAAATTTCACCTTTAAATGACCTCCATTTCTCTATTACATTCTTCCCATAAAACAAATTGTCCCAATCCACTCCTCCTAAATCCTTTCACATCTCCTCAAAGTTAGGCTTTCTCCAATCAAAAATCTCAACCCTGGGTCCAGTCCTATCCTTCTCCATAATTATATTGAAATTAATGGTATTGTGATCACTGGACCCGAAGTGCTCCCCAACACATACCTCTGTCACCTGCCCTATCTCATCCCCTAACAGGAGATCTAACACTGCCCCTTCTCTAGTTGGTACCTCTATGTATTGCTGCAAAAAAATATCTTGCACACATGTTACAAACTCCAAACCATCCAGCCCTTTTACAGAATGGGTTTCCCAGTCTATGTGTGGAAAATTAAAATCTCCCACAATCACAACCTCGTGCTTACTACAAATAACTGCTATCTCCTTACAAACTTGCTCCTCCAGTTCTCGGCCCCCATTAGGAGGTCTATAATACACCCCTATAAGCGTCACTACACCTTCCCTATTCCTCAATTCCACCCAGATAGCCTCTCGAGACGAGTTCACTAATCTATCCTGCCCGGGCACCGCTGTAATATTTTCTCTGACAAGTAATGCAACACCTCCCCCTCTTGCCCCTCCTATTCTATCACACCCGAAGCAGCGAAATCCTGGAATATTTAGTTGCCAATCACACCCCTCCTGCAACCATATTTCACTAATAGCTACAGCATCATATTTCCAGGTATCAATCCATGCTCTAAGCTCATCCACCTTTCTTACAATGCTCCTAGCATTAAAATAGATGCATTTAAGAAACTCTCCACCTCTTACTCTCTGTTTATCCTTAACGGAGCAAACAACTTTGTTATCTTTTTCTTCCTTGTCCACTACAACTTTGGTCTGTGTGCTCCTGATCTCTGTCCCTTGCCTGTCCTCCCTCACACACTGTTTACTAGCTTTCTCTAATTGTGAACTAACCTCCTCTCCTAGTCTCTTTAATTTGATTCCCACCCCCCCCCCCAATCATTCTAGTTTAAAATCACCTCAGTAGCCCTCGCAAATCTCCCCGCCGGGATATTGGTCCCCCTAGGAGTCAAGTGTAACCCGTCCTTTTTGTATAGGTCATGCCCGCGCCAAAAGAGGTCCCAATGATCCAAAAATTTGAATCCATGACCCCTGCTCCAATGCCTCAGCCATGCATTTATCCTCCACCTCATTGCATTCCTGCTCTCACTGTCGCGTGGAACAGGCAGTAATCGCGAGATTACTACCTTTGTGGTCCTTTCTCTCAACTCCCTATATTCTCCTTTCAGGACCTCTCCCCTTTTCCTACCTATGTCATTGGTATCTATATGTACCACGAGCTCTGGCTGCTCTCCCTCTCACTTCAGGATATCTTGGATGCGATCAGAAACATCCCGGACCCTGGCACCAGGGAGGCAAACTACCATCCGTGTCTCCGGACTGCGTCCACCAAATCACCTATCTGACCCCCTAACTATCGAGTCCCCTATTACTACTGCCCTCCTCTTCCTTTCCCTACCCTTTTGAGCTACAGGGCCAGACACTGTTGTGTTCTCTCCTTTTGAAACTTTACTTTTTCTTTTTTAATCTTTCATAATAATAAACATATCATAATAATGATACAAAGTTATTGGAATACATTGTTGTAGTTAACATAGTTAAATATAAGCCCAGATGACACATGAGTGTTAAATCTCCCAATCATACAGGATACAGATGAACGATATAAAACAAAAAAAAAAATTTTAAATCATGAAAAAGGAAAAAAAATTAAAAATATACCCCCCCCCAAAAAAAACTAACCTAAACTTGATAGAGAGTTTCATTGGAGCATGATCAGAAATGGCGATAATGTCATAACTGCAGTCAATTATAGATGGAATTAAACAAGAGTCAATAAAAAAGTAGTCAATTCGAGAATAAGAATGATAAACGTGAGAAGAATGAAAATTCTTTATCCTTAGGGTATAGAAATCTCCAAATTTCTGAAATTCCAGAGCCAATCATAAAAGAGTTAATAAGAGTAGCCAACTTGTTCAGTAAAGCCTGACTAGATACGGATCTATCCATCAGTGGATTTAAACAGCAGTTAAAATCACCCCCCCCCCCCCCATTATCAACATATACTCATTTAAATTAGGAAAAGGAGTGATTAGGTGCTTAAAAAATTCGGGATAATCCACATTTGGAGCATAAACATTAACCATAGCAACTTTTTTATTAAAAAGTAACCCAGTAATTAACAAAAATCTACCACTAGGATCTGAAATAATGTCTTGATGAGTAAATGTAATTGAGGAATCTATAAAAATTGAAACTCCTTTCACTTTGGTTGGGAGTTCGAGTGGTGCTGATATTTTTTCCAAAACCTAAAAAAAAGTTGATTATCCTCTTTCCTCACATGAGTTTCTTGTACAAAAATAATGTGAGCATTCAGTCTTTGGAATAATTTAAAAAATCTTTTTCCGTTTTATTGGATGGGTTAAACCATTTGTATTCCAAGAGACAAAATTAATAATCTGAGCCATAACTTAATGTTAACCCTTTGGTATATAAAGAGTTAACCATAATGTAAACTCATGAAATCGGAAGAGGAATAAATATTCAGAGTGGAACCGGAAATCACGACACTGCAGACATCTTTGTAGTACTGAATCAGCCCAGTAGAAAAAATTAATAAAGAAAGAAAAGCCCCCCCCCCTCCCACACTCCACCCCTGAAATCCCAGAACTAATCCAGAGAAGGCTAGAGAAAGAACTAAGAACTAATACTAAATCTAACCCCATTTCTCCGGAAGGCACTAATAATCTACACATTGTGATTTCTAAAATGATCGAAAAAAGTAAGTTCCAATACATATTATTAATCAATTACAAACATAAATAATTGAAAAAGGCACTTCAAAAAAAAAAGAAAGGAATTATGGGAAGAAGAAACCTAAGAAGATGGCGTAGTCAGAAAGAACAAAAGAAATTATGAGAAAAGGGAAACAGACTGCCACTTTAGTTATAAGAAGCCAAAAATAAAGAAAATGTTCCTCCATACAGTCGAAATTTACCATCAAATCATTGATGACAATGTCAAAAATCAAATAATTAAAAATTAACAAATTAAGGAAAAGTAAAATCATCCGCAGGAAAAATGAACTTTAACTGAGATGTGAAAAATATCTACGCTACTAACTGAAGACGAAAGTCTTAAACTTATGAAAGACGCTCTTCATACGATAATTGAAGGCTTTAATTCCATAGCAGTTGAATGGTACTCATCTAAAAAACTTTGAGCCGCACTTGTGGAATGGAAGACACGACGTGATCCGTCCGAAAAAGAATTTCTTAAACGTGCAGGATACAATGAGGCCAGTCTGAGATCTTTTTCGTAGCATTCCGACATCAGAGGTTTAAAAGCCAGCCGCCCCTTCATCACTTCCAGACTGTAGTCTTCCACTAAACGGAACTGATGTTGTCGAAATTTAATCATACCTTGCCAGTGGGCAATTCGGATAAGGTGCTGTTTAACACTAACATAATGGAACTGGAGAATCACTGGCCTTGGTCTAAGTTCGGAGGACAACGGTTTCGGACGTAATATACGGTGGGCATGGTCGAGCAATGGAGGATCGTCGGGGAATACAGAACTAAACGCATCCTTTAAAAGTTGAGAGAAGAATTTTGAAGGGTCTCCTTCTTCGACATCCTTGGGGAGACCAATTATACGAAGTTCTGTCTTCTAGATCAGTTTTCAAGATCAATAATCTTGGATTTAAAATGTTCCAGTTGTTTAGTGACCGAAGTTAATTTCTTCTCCAAATTCTTGATTTTTCAAATCTCTCTTCTGAGATTCAATGTCTAATTCAGTAATTTTACTTTGATATTGCTTAACTTCACAATTCAAGCGATTTCAGAGAGTCCGTGATTAACTTTGTCTTTAAAACTTTGACATTGTTGTTGAAATTTTTCAGTTAAACTTTGATGTTGTTCTTCAAATTTTTCATCTAAAAGCTTCAACAGAATATCATAAGATAGTTCCGTTTGCTTAGGTTCACCTTTTTTTCCCCCGTTCCCGTCCGAATCCTTCCCGTCTTTAGTTTCACACACTTTGGATCTTGTACTTATTTCTTTGCTCATTTCTTCAGATTTCACAGTTACAGTTCACGGAAAAATCAGTACTGTAGAATAAATCTTCTAGTGTAGGTAAAAATTAATTAAAGGAGATCATAAGTTTTTTTCGGAAAAAAAAAGTAATGGTAATGGAGCAAAGCCAAAGACAACCTCACTCCATGAGCGCCTCCTGGGGAATCCGAAACTTTATTTTTTTGAATAGAAACACCACAGCACAGAAACAGGCCTTTTGGCCCTTCTTGGCTGTGCCGAACCATTTTCTGCCTAGTCCCACTGACCTGCACGTGGACCGTATCCCTCCATACACCTCCCATCCATGTATCTGTCCAATTTATTCTTAAATGTTAAAAAAAAAATCTACATTTACCACCTCGTCTGACAGCTCATTCTACACTCCCACCACTCTCTGTGTGAAAAAGCCCCCCCACCACTGTTCCCTTTAAACTTTCCCCCCTTCACCCTTAACCCATGTCCGCTGGTTTTTTTCTCCCCTTGCCTCAGTGGGAAAAGCTTGCTTGCATTCACTCTTATCTATACCCATCATAATTTTATATACCTCTATCAAATCTCCCCTCATTCTTCTACGCTCCAGGGAATAAAGTCCTAACCTATTCAACGTTTCTCTGTAACTGAGTTTCTGAAGTCCCAGCAACATCCTTGTAAACCTTCTGTGCACTCTTTTAACCTTATTAATATCCTTCCTGTAATTTGGTGACCAAAACTGAACACAATACTCCAGATTTGGCCTCACTAATGCCTTATACAACCTCACCATAACATTCCAGCTCTTATACTCAATACTTTGATTAATAAAGGCCAATGTACCAAAAGCTCTCCTTACGACCCTATCTACCTGTGACGCCACTTTTTAGGGAATTTTGTATCTGTATTCCCAGATCCCTCTGTTCTACTGCACTCCTCAGTGCCTTACCATTAACTCTGTATGTTCTACCTTGGTTTGTCCTTCCAAAGTGCAATACCTCACACTTGTCTGTGTTAAATTCCATCTACCATTTTTCAGCCCATTTTTCCGGCTGGTCCAAGTCTGTCTGCAAGCTTTGAAAACCTTCCTCACTGTCTGCTGCACCTCCAATCTTCGTATCATCAACAAATTTGCTGATCCAATTTACCACATTATCGTTCAGATCATTGATATAGATGACAAATAACAATGGACCCAGCATTGATCCCTGTGGCACACCACTAGTCACAGGCCAACGCTCTGAGAAGCAATTCTCTACTACCACTCTTTGGCTTCTTCCATTGAACCACTGTCTAATCCAATTTACCTCCTCTCCATGTATACCTACCGACTGAATTTTCCTAACTAACCTCCCATGCGGGACCTTGTGAAAGGCCTCACTGAAGTCTATCTAAACAACATCCACTGCCTTCCCTTCATCCACTTTCCTGGTAACCTCCTCAAAAAAACTCCAATAGATTGGTCAAACATGACCTACCACGCATAAAGCTGTGTTGACTCTCCGTAATAAGTCCCTGTCTATCCAAATGCTTGTAGATTCTGTCTCTTAGTACTCTCTCCAATAACTTACCCACTACCGACGTCAAACTTAGCGGCCTATAATTTCCCGGATTACTTTTCGATCCTTTTTTAAACAACGGAACAACATGAGCCATTCTCCAATCCTCCAGCACCTCACCCATAGACACCGACATTTTAAATATATCTGCCAGGGCCCCTGCAATTTCAATACTAGTCTCCTTCAAGGTCCGAGGGAATACTCTGTCAGGTCGTGGGGATTTATCCACTTTAATTTGCCTCAAGATAGCAAGCACCTCCTCCTTTTCAATCTGTACAGTTTCCATGATCTCACTACTTGTTTCCTTGAATTCCATAACTTCATGCCAGTTTCCTTAGTAAATACAGATGCAAAAAACCCTTTTAAGGTCTCCCCCATTTCTTTTGGTTCTGCACATAGCCGACCACTCTGATCTTCAAGAGGACCAATTTTATTCCTTACAATCCTTTTACTCTTAATATACCTGTGAAAGCTCTTTGGATTATCTTTCACTTTGACTGCCAAGGCAACCTCATGTCTTCTTTTAGCCTTCCTGATTTCCTTCTTAAGTATTTTCTTGCACTTTTTATACTCCTCAAGCACCTTATTTGCTTCCTGTTCCCTATACATGTCATAAAACTCTCTCTTCTTCTTTATCAGAGTTGCAATATCCCTTGAGAACCAAGGTTCCTTATTCCTATTCACTTTGCCTTTAATCCTGACAGGAACATACAAGCTCTGCACTCTCAAAATTTCTCCTTTGAAGGCTTCCCACTTACCGATCACATCCTTGCCAGAGAACAACCTGTCCCAATCCACGCTTTTTAGATCCTTCCTCATTTCCTCAAATTTGGCCTTCTTCCAGTTTAGAACCTCAACCCTAGGACCAGATCTATCTTTATCCATGATCAGGTTGAAACTAATGGTGTTATGATCACTGGAACCAAAGTGTTCCCCTACACACACTTCCGTCACTTGTCTTAACTTGTTTCCTAATAGGAGATCTAATATTGCATCCTCTCTAGTTGGTTCCTCTATATATTGATTTAGAAAACTTTCCTGAGCACATTTTGCAGACTCTAACCCATCTAGATCCCTAACAGTATGGGAGTCCCAATCAATATGTGGAAAATTAAAATCCCCTACCACCAGAACTTTGTTTCCTGCAGTTGCCTGCTATCTCTGCAGATTTGCTCCTCCAATTCTCGCTGACTATTGGGTGGTCTATAATACAACCCCACTAATGTGGCCATACCTTTCCTGTTTCTCAGCTCCACCCATAAGGACTCAGTAGACAAGCCCTCTAATCTGTCCTGCCTGAGCACTGCTGTAACAATTTCCCTGACAAGCAATGCTACCCCCTCCCCCCCCCCCCCCCACCTTTCATTCCTCTGCCTCTATCACATCTGAAATATCGGAACCCTGGAATATTAATCTGCCAGTCCTGCCCCTCCTGTAGCCAAGTTTCACGAATTGCTGTAATGTCATAATTCCACATGTCAATCCATACCCTCAACTTGTCTGCCTTCCCCGCAATACTCCTAGCATTGAAATATATACACCTCAGAAGATTTTTACCACCACTCACAACCTTTCTATTTGCGGCTTTGCTTGAACTTTTAACATCATTTATTTTCACCCCAGCCCCACTGTCAGCTCTGGCACTCTGGCTCCCATCCCCCTGCAAATCTAGTTTAAAGCCTCCCCTCCCCAATGCTTATATTTCACTGTTTTATTTTCTTCACCACCTCCAGTGCATTTCCTGCTCTTCATCATTATGAAGAATGTTGCCAATGTTTCCATGCAGAAAATTAATTTAGAAATACCAAAGATCTACCGTTTCATCTTAATTGCTGGTTTTTGATCAGTGCTTGTGGTGTAACTGCTAATTGAATTCAGTGTACAGATTGCAGTTGTACCTAGGGCATGTGCAGATGTGTTCCATTCTTATTCAGATACTCGGACATGCACGCTACCTATGAGTCCATTAGTACCCCTTGTCTAATCCAACAATTACTTACCATTTAACAGGAAAAAGCATTTTCATAGTTATGTTAATTGTAACCAAAATTACTAAATTTTTGCCTGAAGATTTGCACAGAACTTCAGTGGAATGGCACAGTTTACTTTTCAGTAATCTTCAATAAAACTTGAAATCTAATGAAAATGGTACTGGGTCTTTCCTGGTGTCAGATTTCCATGTCCTTACACATCTGGAGAAGAAGGATGCTTATGTGAGAATGCTGTTCTTGGACTATAGTTCAGCATTCAACACCATAATTCCATCCAGGCTTGACAGGAAGCTCAGAGTCTCGACCTTGATCCTACCTTGTGTAGCTGGATCCTGAACCTCCTGTCAGATCGCCAGCAGGTGGTAAGAGTGGGCTCCCTCCCCTCCAGCCCTCTGACCCTCATTACAGGTACCCCTCAGGGCTGTGTCCCCTCCTTTACTCCCTGTATGCCCATGACTGTGTTGCCACCCACAGCTCCAATGTGCTAACTAAATTTGCCGATGACACTACATTGATTGGCCTCATCTCAAACAATAACAAGGTGGTCAACAGGGAAGGAGTCATCTTTCTGACACAATGGTGTCAAGAAAACAACCTCTTCCCTCAATGTCACAAAAACTAAGGAGCTGGTTGTGGACTACAGGAGGAATGGAGATGGGCTAACCCCTATTGACATCAATGGATCTGGGGTTGAGAGGGTAAACAGCTTCAAGTTCCTTGGCATTACCGAGGACCTCACGTGGACTGTACACACTGGCTGTGTGGTGAATAAAGCACAACAGTGCCTCTTTCACCTCAGATGGTTGAGGAACTTTGGTATGGGCCCCCAAATCCTAATAATTTTCTACAGGGGCACAACTAAGAGCATCCTGACTGGCTGCATCACTGCCTGGTATGGGAACTGTACTTCCCTTAATCGCAGGATTCTGCAGAGAGTGGTGTGGACAGCCCAGTGCATCTGCAGTTGTGAACTTCCCATGATTCAGGACGTTTACAAAGACAGGTGTGTAAAAAGGGCCCGAAGGATCAGTGGGGACCAGATTCACCCCAAGCACAATCTATTTTGGCTGCTACCATCTGGGAAACGGTACTGCAGCATAAAAGCCGGGACCAACAGGCTCCGGAAAAGCTTCTTTAACCAAGCCATCAGACTGATTAACTCAAGCTGATTTGAGTGTATTTTGATGTTACATTGACTGTTCTATTTATTGTAAATTACTATGATTGGGCATTTAGACAGAGACATAAGATAAATATTTTTACTCATCATGTATGTGAAGGATGTAAGAAATAAAGTCAATTCAGTTTAATATCCCTAGTACAGTTTCCACCTTGGGCATGCATGCTGAGGCAGTTCTTTTAGGGCATATTTTTTGGACCATTTCAATGAGCTTTGGACTATGTTGACCCAGGGATGTTTTCTCTTAGACCTATCCAAAACAAAATGCCAGCACCACAATGCCCCACGGATTATTGAACTGGTTTGTATTCATCCCTTCACACACCCTACTTTTGCAATGCATTGGCCTCTTTCAAACCAGGCACGCTAAGGGAGTATGGTGTGAGATATTTTCAGTTCCAAAACCATGCAGCCATGGGTTTGGGCACAAATGAGGTTTACAACAGGGGCTGATGTCAAAAACAATTGGTAATTTGCTGCTGCACACATCTCGTGAACTTTTTAGTGTGCACTGTAATTTCTAGCAAATTATTGTGCCAGTGGAGTTGACAGAGGAGGCAATTAATTTTTTATTGAACATGCAAAGCACAAAATCACAGAATGCACCAGGACTATCAACTACTCCATTTTCCACAGTCTCATATAATTTCTTTCATAGACTGCTTTTCCCCAAATTAAATTTCATGAAGGGAATGTATAAAATTTCTCACTTGTGACAGTAATGAAGTGAAAATCAGGGTGGCTGTTGTTCAATCATTGCACAGAACGGATTGCTCAAGGTTTAATAATTTTCAAAATGCAAAATGAATGCTATGCCCTATATAAATACTAGTAAACCAATTTACTATGCCTGGACACTTGGATATGTTAATTTAATACAGTACTGCATGATCTTCAGGTTTCATGTCATAAAAACATGTATTTATGCAACAAAAAAATGACAAGATCATTCTGTGTTGTGTACAGTGTCCTTCATTATTACTCATTCATCACAAGTATTGCCAGTGGGAAGTTATGGACAATACACATTAGAAACAATGTTATATGATGGCAGTAGTATGAGACTAGTGAAAACCTGGCCAACACTATATTTTGAACACTGTTACCAGTTTAATGTATTCAGTTTGGGAAGTACACTGAAACAATTCAAAAAAAAAGTCAGCAGAAACAATAAAATTGATTGTAGGATCCAGGGTGAGGTGGTGAAGAAACCTGAAGAACTGGATAAAGTACAATCAAGGATGTAGTGACTGTGTTGAGAAACATAGAAGAAGAAAACATGATTTGGGTGATGTTGAATGTGGCAATATAAGACACTGTCCCAATCTTCATTAAGGATTAGAAGCAACGCACATAGAATGCTGGAGGAGCTCAGACCCTTGGCCCGAAATGTCGACCATACTCTTTCATAGATGCTGCCTGGCCTGCTGAGTTCCTCCGGCATTTTGTGTGTGTTGCTTGGATTTCCAGCATCTACAGAATTCTTCTCTATTGTTTAATGGACGCAGACTTCCTCTCCAATACTAACAATACCTAATATCTCTGACAAGGTAGTGAAGAGCTGTTGCAATCCATATGGAGAATAGAGATTATTTGTCACAAGCACATCAAAACATAGTGTTGAAACCATGAGAAGGCCTTGGTGGACAGGATTAAGGAAAACCCCAAGCATTCTACAAGTACGTTAAGAGCAAGAGGATAAGATGTGAGAGAATAGGACCAATCAAGTGTGACAGTGCAAAAGTGTTTATGGTACTGGAGGAGACAGCAGAGGTACTTAATGAGTACTTTGCTTCAGTATTCACTGCGGAAAAGGATCTCGGTGATTGTAGGGATGACTTACAGCGGACTGAAAAGCTTGAGCATGTAGAGATTAAGAAAGAGGATGTGCAGGAGCTTTTGGAAAGCATCAAGTTGGATAAGTCACCGGACCGGACGAAATATACCCCAGGCTACTGTGGGAGGTGAGGGAGGAGATTGCTGAGCCTCTGGCAATGATCTTTGCATCATCAATGAGGTTCCGAAGGATTGGAGGGTTGCAGATGTTGTTCCATTATTCAAGAAAAGGAGTAGAGATAGCCCAGGAAATTATAGACCAGTGAGTCTCACTTCAGTGGTTGGTAAGTTGATGGAGAAGATCCTGAGAGACAGGATTCATGAGCATTTGGAGAGGCATAATATGATTAGGAATAGTCAGCATGGCTTTGTGAAACGCAGGTCATGCCTTACGAGCCTGATTGAATTTTTTGAGGATGTGACTAAACAAATTGATGATAGTAGAGCAGTAGATGTAGTGTATTTGGATTTCAGTAAGGCATTTGACAAGATACCCCGTTCAAGGCTTATTGAAAAAGTAAGGAGGCATGGGATCCAAGAGGACCTTGCTTTGTGGATCCAGAACTGGCTTGCCCATGGAAGGCAAAGAGTGGTTACAGACAGGTCATATTCTGCATGGAGGCTGGTGACCAGTGGTGTGCCTCAGGGATCTGTTCTGGGACCCCTACTCTTCATGATTTTTATAAATGACCTGGATGAGGAAGTGAAGGGATGGGTTAGTAAATTTGCTGATGACACAAAGGTTGGAGGTGTTGTGGATAGTGTGGAGGGCTGTCAGAGGTTACAGCGAGACATTGATAGAATGCAAAAATGGACTGAGAAGTGGCAGATGGAGTTCAACCCAGATAAATGTGAGGTGGTTCATTTTAGTAGGTCAAATATGATGGCAGAATATTGTATTAATGGTAAGACTCTTGGCAGTGTGGAGGATCAGAGGGATCTTGGGGTCTGAGTCCATAGGACACTCAAGGCTGCTGCGCAGGTTGACTCTGTGGTTAACAAGGCGTACGGAGTATTGGCCTTCATCAATTGTGGGATTGAGTTTAGCAACCGAGAGGTAACGTTGCAGCTATATAGGACCCTGGTCAGACCCCACTTGGAGTTCTGGTTGGCTCACTACAGGAAGGATGTGGAAACCATAGAAAGGGTGCAGAGGAGATTTACAAGGACATTGCCTGGATTGGGGGAGCATGCCTTATGAGAATAAGTTGAGTGAACTTGACCTTTTCTTCTTGGAGCGATGGAGGATGAGAGGTGACCTGATAGAGGTGTACAAGGTGATGAGCGGCATCGATCATATGGATAGTCAGAGGCTTTTTCCCAGGGCTGAAATGGCTAGCACGAAAGGGCACAGTTTTAAGGTGCTTGGAAGTAGGCACAGAGGAGATAGGGACAAGTTTTTTACGCAGAGAGTAGTGAGTACGTGGAATGGACTGCCGGCGACGGTGGTGGAGGCGGATACGATAGGGTCTTTTAAGAGACTCCTGGGCAGGTATGTGGAGCTCAGAAAAATAGAGGACTATGGGTAACCCTAGGTACTATCTCAGGTAAGGACATGTGTGGCACAGCTTTATGGGCTGAAGGGCCTGTAGTGTGCTGCAGGTTTTCTATGTTTGTAATGTGTCGCCTTTGCAGAACAACCAACACAGTCTGAGGATTGTGCTGGGGGCATCCTGCAGGTTTTGCCACACGTCCAGCATCAACACAGCATGCCCACAACTCACTAACCCCAAGTGTGTGTTTTTGGAACGCAGGAAAAAACTGGAGCACCTGGAGGAAACCCACAGTCAAGGGGAGAACATGCAAACTCCTTACAGTTAGCAGCAGGAATCAAATCCTGATCAGTGATCACTGGTGCCTTAAAGCAATTGCGCTAAACACTATGCTGCTGTACTGCCCTGACCTTTATGTGGGATGCTAATGGATTTTGATAAAGTGATAGTTGTTGTTCGTCCATCGTTGACGTCGACGAGGACCTTGGCACCATTATTGATGGTGTCGAGACTAGCGCGTGATTTGGATTTAAGTGAGGGAGAGTTGCGCAGCGTCAGCCTCACTCTCTCTTCCCAATTCCCATTTAGATCCAGTGGCAAGACAGAGTCTAGACGGCTGGAGATGGGACTAGGCGCAGTGGATGACCAGGATGTCTTCTGTGTCTTGTCCTACTCTACACGTTCCACAACGCTTGCAGAGACCGCCTTCTTGACCGTTGGACCTTCCATTGGTCTCGTCTGCTCAATCCGCCGGAGTCTGTCTTCACATGCTGGGATAGACAACTCCCTATCTCACCGAGGGTTTGAGACCCGTCGGCTACCCTCACCTGGTTTAGCCGGCTTGTCGAAGCCGTTGCCCAGGGTGTGGCCGCTGTCGCATGCAAACAGCTACGGGGAGCCACAGGTGAGAGCTGAGTGCCAGGTGGGGACCAAAGGTGGACTAACTGCCTTGAAAAGGACGCGACATGTTCCCCCACCAGAGGTGCTACCCTTCCCTGACACCCCATGTACCCCAAAGTGATAGTATTTCAGGTTAGGACTCAGAGGGGAACTCACATTGAATTGTGTCTCCTTCTGCTTATTCTCTGAAATGATTGAGTTTGAGAGTTTGGAAAGTACTGTTGGTGAAATCTAAGCAAATTCCTGTAGTGCATAGTATACCCTGCAGGCTCATTCATCAGAAGCAACACATACAAACTGCTGGAGGAACACAGCAAGCCAGGTAGCATCTGTGGATAAAGGTAAACAGTCACTGTCTCAGGCCGCGACCCTTAATGAGGACTGGGAAAAAAAGATAGGTTAGAGTAAGAAAGTGAGGGGAGGAAGAAGTACAAGGTGGTAGGTGATTGATGAAACTGGGAGAGCGGGAGAGGTGAGATAGAGGGCTGGGAAGGGGGAATCCGAAAGGAGCGGACAGAAGGCCAAATAAGAAAGGCACCAGGGGGAGGTGATGGGCAGCTAAGGTGAGAGAGGGAAATGGAGTTGGGTTGGGCTGGGGGGTAGGGGGGAGAAAAATTCCGGAAGTTCGAGATATTGATGTTCATGCCATCAGGTTGGAGGCTACCCAGACAGAATATAAGATATCGCTCCTCCAACCTGAGTGTTGTTTCATTGTCTCATCATGGCAGAAGAAGAGGCCATGGACTGACGTGTCGGAATGGGAATGGGAATTGGAATTAAAATAGGTGGCCACTGGGAGTCCGCACTTTTCTGGCAGACAGAGCATAGATGCTCGGTGAAGCAGCTTCCTAATCTACGTCGAGTCTCACCGTTATACAGGAGGCCACACCGGGAGCTCCAGACACAGTAGATGACCCCAACAGATTGACCGATGAACTGTCGCCTCACCTGGTAGGACTGTTTGGGGCCCTGACTGGCGGTGAGGGAGGAAGTGTAGGGCCAGGTTTGACACTTGTTCTGCTTGCAAGAATGCAGGCTTATTCATCATAAGTATTGTCCTCAGGATGGTGAGGGAGCTTTGCAGTGAATAGCGGTTAGATTTATTTGTCACGTGTTACATACCCCATAATGGGTTATAGAGCCAGCAGAAATGGAATATGCCTGGAGTCTGGTTTTGCTATTTACTAAAGCTAGTTTATTAGTAACTGTGCAATACAGTAATATAACAACCAGGTAAATCAAGCAGGTTAGCAATGATTATATATGTAAGTGTGGAAATAATAGGACTTAAGCATTTCCAAGCTCCGGTGGTAATTGATACAGTCTTACAGTGATAGGTAAGCATGGTCAGTTCAGTTCATGATATTGAGTTGAGTAATGTTGGAATGAGAGAGAGGGGTGTGGTTCGTTATCCAAGTAAGCCGTTGCCGTCAATCCTCAGTTGTCCTGGGAAATTAAAAGTCACCAAATGTGACCACAAAAAGGAGACCGTCTTCTGTGATTAAGTTATCAACCCAGGCGAGGGTTGGACACACTGGTAACTTCCCACCATGACGCTGAACTCTTCTTCCGTCGCCTACATCTCTGAGCCTACTTCTTTGGCAAGGATTCCCCTCCCCCCACTGATGACCCCTTCTCCTGTCTTCAACCCTCCTCCTCCTCCTGGACACCCCGCCCAGGCCTTCTACCTGCACTCGAGCTCTTCATATCCAACTGTCGCCGAGACATCAACTGTCTCAACTTCACCACTCCTCTCTCCTGTTCCAACCTCACTATCTCTGAACGCACTGCCCTCCACTCTCTCCGCACTAATCCCAACCTCACCATCAGACTTGCTGACAAAGGTAGGGCTGTAGTAGTCTGGCGGATGGACTTCTACCTCACTGAGGCCAACCAGCAGCTCTCTGACACCTCCTCTTACTTACCCCTTACCCCTGGAACAGGACCCCACCAAAAAAGTCACATCATTGTCTCCCGCACCCATCACTGCCCTTATCAACTCCAGAGACCTTCCATCCTCAGCCGCTAAGCTCATTATTCCCACACCCTGTACCGCTCAGTTTTACCTCTTCCCAAAGATACACAAGCCTGACTATCCCGGTAGACCCATAGTTTCTGCCTGCTTCTGTCCCACGGAACTTGTATCTGCCTACCTGGACTCCATTTTGTCACACATAGTTCAGTCCCTCCTCACCTACATCCGGGATACATCCCATGCCCTCCACCTCTTCAATAACTTCCAGTTCCCCGGTCCCAACCGCTTCATTTTTACTATGGATATCCAATCCTTGTACACCTCCATTTTCCATCAAGAAGGCCTCAAAGCCCTCCGCTACTTCCTGGAAAATAGACCTCACCAGTTCCCCACCATCACTACTCTCCACCGGTTGGCGGAACTGGTTCTCACACTTAATAACTTCTCTTTTGGCTCTTCCCACTTTCTTCAGACTAAGGGTGTAGCTATGGGAACTCGCATGGGACCCAGCTACGCCTGCCTCTTCGTTGGTTATGTTGGACAGTCTGTGCTCCAAACCTATTCTAGTACTGCTCCCCAACTTTTCCTTCGGTACATTGACGACTACACTGGTGCTGCTTCCTGCACCCATGCTGAGCTCGTCACTTTCATCGACTTTACTTCAAACTTCCACCCAGCCCTCAAATTCACTTGGTCTATCTCGGACACTTCTCTCCCCTTTCTCGATCTCTCGGTCTCCATCTCTGGAGACAGACTGTCCACTGACATCTTCTACAAGCCCACTGACTCTCATAACTACCTGGACTATACCTTTTCCCACCCCGCCACATGCAAAAGTGCTATTCCCTATTCCCAGTTCCTCCGTCTCCGCCGCATCTGCTCCCAGGATGAGGCTTTCCATTCCAGGACATTTCAAATGTCCTCTTTCTTGAAGGATCGTGGTTTTCCTTCTACCGTCATCAACGATGCCCTCACCCGCATCTCCTCCATTTCCCACCCTTCGGCCCCCTCCCCATCCTCCCGCAAGCACAACAGGGACAGAGTTCCCCTTGTCCTCACCTACCACCCCACCAGCATCCAGATCCAGCACATTATCCTTTGCAAGTTCCGCCACCTTCCAACAGGACTCCACCACTAAGCACATCCTTCCCTCTCCACCCCTCTCCGCTTTCTGCAGGGATCGGTCCCTCCGCGACTCCCTTATCCACAAGTCCATCCCCAGGATCTCCCACCCGGCACTTATCCCTGTAAGCGTAAGTGCTACACCTGTCCCTACACCTCCTCTCTTGCCACCATTCAGGGCCCCAAACAGTCCTTCCAGTGAGACAACACTTCACTTGTGAGTCTGTTGGGGTCATCTATTGCATCCGGTGCGACCTCCTCTACATCAGTGAATCCCGATGCAGATTGGGAGACCGCTTCGTCGAGCACCTCCACAACTGACAGATCTCCCAGTAGCCACCCACTTCAACTCTGCTTCCCATTCGCATTCAGATATGTCCATACGTGGCCTCCTCTACTGCCATGATGAGGCTAAACTCAGGTTGGAGGAGCAACACCTCATATACCGTCTAGGTAGTCTCCGGCCCCTTGGTATGAACATAGAATTCTCCAATTTCTGTTAATTCCCTCCCCCTCCCTCCTCTATCCCTATTTCACTCCGTCCCCTCCCCCAGCTGCCTATCACCTCCCTCATGTTTCCGCCTCCTTCTTCTACTGCCCATTGTTTTCCTGCCTATCACCTCCCTGCTTCCCCTCCCCCACCCCTTTGTCTTTCAAATTACTGGTTTTTCAACTGAAAATACGAGCCTTCTTCCTACCCTCCCCCACCTTCTTCCAGACGAAGGGTTCCGGCCCGAAACGTCGACTCATCATTTCCACTGATGCTGCCCAACCTGCTGAGTTCCTCCAGCGTATTGTGAGTGTGCTCTGATAACTTCCCACCAGTGACTCCTTTTCCACACTGCAAGAGCCACTGATCGATTCTCCCAATCGATCCTCCAAAAAAACCACCTTTCTGTGGGCACAACAAAGCTCATCCCAGGTCCAAAAGCATGTGTGTCTGTCTAACAGCCAGCTGACCTTGTATTTATCTCGGCATGCTGAATACCAGCTGTCCTTCACATAACGCCACCCTTGGTTACCATGACAACTCACGAGTTGCTCGTTGCTCTCTCTCCCTCCAAGTCAGTCACACTCTGTCTCTCTCTCTCTCTCTCTCTCTCTCTCTCTTTTTAAAGGTACAGTCCATAAGGGATAATTTAGGATCCCGTCACACATGTGTATTGAAATATACAGCATATTTTGTTGTTTTTGCATCAACAACCAACTTAATCTGAGGATTATGTTGGGGGCAGCCCGCAGGTTTTGCCACACAGCCAGCATCACCTTAGATCGAGTGTCAATTGTGAGATATTTTATCCTAGAAGATAATGCACTCTCAGTATTGTAATTGTGCCATTCTTGTACAAGGTATTTATGCATGGTGGAAAGCAAATGGAATTGTGTGTATTGCTTGAGACATTGGGGATTCGAGGAGGTAAATCACACTTCCGACATTTCCCTCTGTTGATTTATTGAAAATGTCATGATGCAAGAATAACAGCTTACATTAATTGAATTTTTGTTTCATATAGTCCCATTTTTTAAACGTGGAATTAAAAAGTGTTGTAAGAGGATTAATGAGATGATTCCATTAGATGTGTAACCAGTTGGAAGAATGGTATGACATTAATCAAAGTTATGGAGTGACAATGACTCTTCTGCACAAACGAGACATGACAGGTTGGGTTACTTTTGTCAGGTCCACCTCCATCATATTGGTTTTAATTGTGTTTTGTTCATCGTGCAATGAGTAATGAAATCTGGGTTAAACCAGTGGAAGATTAACACTTGAGAGAATTACAGTATGTGTTGATGATAATGCAAAGTAATAAGCTTAAGACCACTGCACAGTAGGTAAGCATTAATACAAAGATGATATTTAATTTTGCATTGTGTGTTTATCTACTTTTGGCTGCATAAACATCCAAGAATATCAGTCATATTGTACTATGCATGCAAAATGAGTACGTGTAGTCATTTCACATTGACCTAGAGACAGAAATTTATGAGCAAGCCATGTCCTTAAACTAATCTCAGGATGTTGTACCTGTTGCACCTTCAAAGATTTATGATTTAAACTAGCTCTTAAACAATAGCATAAAGTGAACACAAAAATCATTTCTGACTTTAGACCTTAATTGAACTCCATGCCACGAACATTACAGAACATAAAGACAGCTTCTATCCTGCTGTAATAAGCCTGTTAAATGGTCCCCAGTACAGTAAGATGGTAAGCAATACAACAGCTAGATGAAGTGTTTCGTGAGGGTGGATGCACGGGGTGGGCGGTTCTGTGAAGCGGGAAGGACAGAGATCGAGAGAGGGAGGGAATGATGATAGGTAATGTAGGGGAGAAACAAACCAAGTAATTCTTTGCTCCACGTTCCACCTCAGTAGGTGGTGGTACTGTACCTTATGTTGGTTTGCTAATGGCCATTAAACGTTACTGGAAGAAGAGCAACAACAAACCAAGTAGGAGGATCGGGAGAGTGATGACGGAGAGGTACGGCAGAGGGCGGATTTCTGGGGCAAAGTCGGTACAAAATAAAGAGCAAAATGTCAAGAGAGCAGTGATGTAACTGGGATGGGGAGAGCGGATAAACTCGTGATCTGGGGAATAAATTGTATATCTCTGTGAGATTTCTGAAGTAGTGTGCCTCGGTAGGAGTGTAGTACCAAGTGGGACTCTGGTACAGCAAGTGACATGCAAGCTTGTGGTGTCAGTATATCCTTGGTACAGAGTAATCATTATGTTCCTGGTGTGGAATGTTCCGTATATCCCTGGTACGGAGTAATCATTGTGTCCCCAGTACGGAGTGTTTGGTAGATCCTTGGTACGGAGTAATCATTGTGTCCCCGGTACGGAGTGTTTGGTATACCTTTGGTACGGAGTAATCATTGTGTCCCCGGTACAGAGTGATCGGTAGATCCTTGGTACGGAGTGATCATTGTGTCTCTGGTGTGGATTGTTCGGTATATCCTTGGTACGGAGTAATGATTGTGTCCCCGGTGTGGAGTGTTTGGTATATCTTTGGTGCAGAGTAATCATTGTGTCCCCGGTATGGAGTGATCGGTATATCCTTGGTACGGAGTGATCATTGTGTCCCTGGTGTGGAAATTTCGGTATATCCTTGGTATGGAGTGACCAGTGTGTCCCCGCTATGGAGTGTTCGGTCTATCTTTGGTACAGAGTAATCATTGTATGCCCGGTGTGGAGTGTTTGCTATATCCTTGGTACGGAGTGATCATTGTGTCCCTGGTACGGAGTGACCGGTGCAGAGTGTTCTTTATATCTTTGGCGCTGAGTGATCTGTGTATTCTCAGTGTAGAGTGATCAGAATCTCCCTGGTGCCAAGAAATTTGTATGGGGAGACACAATCAGGCATGGTTGGTTCAGACAATGGATGTCCAAGTTAGGAGACAAAACTATAGGTTACCGTTGTAGAGAGACGAGCCCAATTGGTATGGGGGAAAGACTGTGAAATCATTATTAAATGGACACAGATTGTGTTAATGTTTGAGGTTGAGGCAAGACTTGGCGTAGTGGAGAAAGCTGTAGACTTCTGATGTACGACCATAAGACATAGGAGCAGAATTAAGCCGTCAAGTCTTCTCCACCATTTGATCATGACTGATATTTTCCCTCTTAATGCCATTCTGCCTTCTCCCCGTAACCTTTGACGCTTTGACTACTCCAGAACCTATCAACCTCCACTTTGAATTACCCGATGACTTGGTCTCCACAGCCTTCTGAGAGTCACCACCCTCTGGCTAAAGAAATCCCTCCTCAACTCTGTTCTGAAGGGATGCCCTTGTATTCTGATGTGCCTCCCGGTCCTGGATTCTCCCACTATTGGAAATATCCCATCCACATCCACATTTGATTATTAATTTAATTGGTTCAGCACAATGTTGTAGCCGAAGGGTGTGTTCCTGTGCTAAACTGTTCTATGTTTTAATATGGACTCTTGTCCTCACAATCTACCTTGTTATGATATTGTGCTTTATTGTTTACCTGTACTGCACTTTCTCTGTAGCTTTTACATGTTATTCTGCATTGTTATTGTTTTACGATGTTCTTCCTCAATACACTGTAATTTGACCTGTATGAACAGTTTGCAAGACAAGTTTTTCACATGTGCCAATAATGAACTAATTCCAATCCCACCATTGTCAGTAATAATAAAGAGGTAGAATTAGAGCAAGGCTTGAAATCTCTTACCTCAGATCAGCTGTATCAAAATTAGCCCCTGATGTCTGGGAGAATCTTAATTCCTTCAGTTATACAGTGAAGACTGCAACTAATGTTGGTCTCCAGTGAAAATTAAGAGATGGCTGCTGAATGAATTGGCTGGCTAATATCAATTTGTTATTATACCAGTTCATCACAGATTGACAATAACATATTATCTGACAAATTAGTAACAGAAACTCAGGACAAATAGTTCTCTTGCTTGGACTAAAATGGCTAAATACTATTGCTGCAATCTTTTATATTACTAACCTCTGATATTAGGAATGTTGCAACTCAGCAGGCTTTGTATCAGCATTCTCATGGAAACCTTCATCTTAGATTGTTTATCTATGTGTTGAAGGAATGCCTAGTAAAGGAACTAATTCCTCATGTTCCTTGAGCTGTATACACACAGTGGCCACCTTAGTAGATACACCTGGACACTTGTTTGTTAATGTAAATATCTAATCAGCAACTCAATGCATGGTAGCCATGCAGACATGGTCCAGAGGTTCAGTTGTTGTTTAGGCCAAACATCAGAATGGGGAAGAAATGTGATCTAAGTGACTTTGACCATGGAATGATTGTTGCTGCTAGATGGTGTGATTTGAGTATCTCAGAAATTGCTGATTTCTTGGGAATCTCGTGCACAAGTCTAGAGTTTACAGAGTACGGTGCGAAAAACAAAAAATATCCAGTGAGTTTCAGTTCTCCGGGTAAAATCACCTTGTTAATGGCAGAGGTCAGAGAATGGCCGAACTGGTTCAAGCTGACTGGAATGTGACAGTAACTGAAATAATACAGAAGAGCATCACTGAGTGCACAGCATGTCTGACCTTGCAGAGGAGGTACCTAATAAAATGGCCACTGAGTGTAAAGTACCATGCCTCTAGCACATGTAACATCTGTGAACAAATTGATGAATCAAATCTATTGTTCTTTTGTCTCTTTCCCAAAATAACAGGTGTTTGTGGAGGGTGGAAGTGGAACCCGAACAATCCCAACTGCAGAGCTGTATGACATTTGCTTGGTTCAGACGGATCTTCTCAAAGCAATCCACGACCGGCATTATTTCATAAAGTGTGTGCAACAGTGTGAAGAGAATTACAGCAATTATACAGCTATCTCATAAATGACGCTATCCTATTGCAATGGTAACTTTAGCTGACAAATTCAGGACATGTGCTTGAAAGACTGGATAATGTTTAATATATTAAAGATTAAAGTGAATATTGAAATGAAATTAAGGTTAAAGTCATAATTGAACTGATAAATCACTCTTAAAGGACCTGACATTTATGGTTACTGTAAAAATGTTTAAAGTTATTAATGCAAACTTAAGCTATGATAGAACTCTATGATATTGGTTTCCATAATATTTTAATAAAGTTGTATTTATTGGGAAATACACTGTATGGAAATGTTGCATTTTAATATTTCAGTGGAAGTGATAAATAATGTTTATTAATATTTAACTACTTGAGCTGAACAATTAGCCTCTTAAGAGATTTCAGAACAAATGTAAATTGTAGTTGCATCTACTTCCATTCTGGGAATAAACAAAACTTTAGTGAGTTTTAGAGTATCTGCTGTAGCAGTAGTTTAACATATATCTTAGCTACCTGTTTAAAAAAACTGATTATACATTAAAATCTACTATATTTCTCAATCAGTGATGTGTGCATGTCAAGAAGGTGAAAATGACTGGTCCATAAACCTAGCGCTGCTCAATAAATAGCAACTCCATTTTGCTTCGTAAGTACTGAGAATGTCAGTCATCTTCATGGAAGTTTAACTACTTTGTAAATCAACAATTTAGCTATGAGTAGATATTTGGTTGATTATTTCATGTAACTGGTTAGATCTGGATTCTTGTACATATTAACTTTCTGAATCTTTGCCATATCTGTTATAATAAAAGTTCAACTCTCTGTAATGGATCACTTGTCTTTCCTTCCTTGGGAGAAAAACATAATTTAATTGATAGATTTAATACCCAGGTATAAGCTCTTCTTTTTTGTGTAATAAGTAATTACATTTATTTTTGGATTGAAATCAAAATTATTTTGGATCAATAGTAATAAATCACAACGTATTCTTTGAGCTTGAATTCTACAAACAGATGTAATTAAGTTTATCCACACAAATGCTAGAGGAGCTCAGCAGGTCAGGCAGCACCATGGAAAGGAATAAACATTTTGGCCAAGACCCTTCGTCAAGTGTGCAGCAAATTCCATCAGTGGGGGAGAAAAGCCATGCTGTGGTTTCTCCCCCACTGATGGATAGGGGGATTCATTAGTTAGTGGAACAGACAGGAGGTTCTGTGGGCAAAAATGAGATTCCCAGTTGTTATGTTGCATCCCAGGTGTCAGGACCCAGGACACCTCGGAGCAAGTCCTGAGCTTTCTTAAGTGTGAGGGTGCACAGCCAAAGGTTGTGGTCCATGTAGGTACTAATGACATGGGTAGGACGAGTGATGAGTTTCTGCATAGGGAATTCAGGAAGTTAGGTGCAAAGTTAAAGGGCAAGACCTTCAGGGTTGTAATCTCGGGTTTGTTACCCATGCCACATGCTAGTGAGGTCAGGACTAGGAGGATTATACAGTTTAATATGTAGCTAAGGAGTTGGTGTAGGAGGGAGGGCATCAGATTTTTGGATCATTGGGCTGTCTTCCAGGGAAGGTGGGACCTGTACAGAAGGGATGGTTTGCCCTGAACTGGAGTGGGAGTAATACCCTAGCAGGGAGGTTTATTAATGCTACATGGTGGGGTTTAAACTAGAGTTGCAGGGGGATGGGAACCAGAACAGTTACTGGAGAGGTTGGTATGGCCTCAGACAAAATCAGGAAGAAAAAGGTTGAGCATGGTACAACTAGTGTCCTGAGCGGCGTGTATTTCAATTTAAGAAGTATAGCAGGAAAGGCAGTTGAGTTCAGGACATAGATCAACATCTGGAATTAGGACATCATAGCTATTAGTGAGACTTGGTTGTTAGGAAGGGCAGTACTGGCAGCTCAATATTCTAGGGTTCCATTGTTTTAGACTTGATAGGGCAGGAGGGATGGTGTTACTAGTCAGGGAAAATGTCATGCAGTGCTCCGACAGGACAGACTGGAGAACTCAACCAGTGAGGTGTTATGGGTGGAACTCAGAAATAAGAAAGGTTACAGACCACCCATCAGTCCTAGGGATTTAGATGAACAAATTTGTAAAGGGATCACAGACTGTTGCAAGAAACATAAGGTTGTTATAGTAGGTGATTTTAGCTTTCCACATATTGACTGGGATTCCATACTGTAAATGGACAAGATGGGATAATGTATGTCAAATGTGTTTCAGGAAAGTTTTCTTGCAACACAGAAAATGCTGGAGGAACTCAACAGGCCAGGCAGCATCTATGGAAAAAAGTACAGTCGCCGTTTTGTACTGAAACCCTTCAGATTTCCAGCATCTGCAGATTTTCTCTTGTTTGTGTTGAGGAAAGTTTCTTTCATGGGTATGTGGAAGTCCCAACAAGACAGCGTGTATCCACTATTAGGGAATGAGATGGGACAGCTAACAGAAGTTTGTGTAGGGGAACACTTTGCTTCCAGTGACCACAATGCCATTAGTTTCAAAGTAAATATGCAAAGAGATGGGTTGAGATTCTAAATTGGAGAAAAGCCACTTTTGATGGTATCAGAAAGGATCTCCAAGTGTGGATTGGGACAGGCTGTTTTCTGGCAAAGGTGTACTTGGAAAGTGGGAGACCTTCAAAAACAAAATTTTGAGAGTACAAAGCTGGCATGTGTCTGTCAATAAAAGGTAAAGATAATAAGTGGAGGGAACCTTGGTTTTCATGAGATATTGAGGCCCTGGTTAAGAGGAAAAAAAGAGGTACATAAGCAGGTATAGGCAAGTAGGAACTGTGACGAAAGAGGGTTACAAAAAGTACACATAGACTAAGATGTTAACTGTCCTGTGCTGGCACCAGTGGGATCAGCAGTTGATCTGCCACCTGTCTTCAGGAGAAAGAGAGATAAGAAAGACAATGGAGCAGCATTTGGAAATGTTAATGAAGAGACGAGAGAGTTTAACGGAAGGAGACACCGGTCTGAGAACTGTCAAGATCGGCTCCTTTTTGAACCCTGAACTGTTTGAAGTGTGATGGACAGGCGATACCCCAGCAGGGGGATAAAAAGGGACAGGTTCGCTAAGGCAGGACACACATGACACCACGAGGTAACGAGACCCTGGAAGCAGTGCGCCTCCCACAAGTCGGTGGGAGTTTTTGGAGGGCTGGTTGCGGGACCAAGCCATAGAAGCACAGGGTGGAAAGGTACGATCGGCGGGAACCTGGTGTGTATCCGCCCTTGCCTGGGTGCCAGGTTCACTGCAGAGGAACGATCGTATCTGAAACGGAGGGGTCACAGTCGGTGACCTCAGAAGACATTACAAAGGGCTCGCCCGAAAGCTGACTGCGAGGAATATCGATGGTCTGTGTGGAAACCGTTTTGAATATTCATTCACTTTCGCCCTCTCTCTCCTTCTCCCCCCTGTCCACTGGCACGGCAGTGATTATTGTGAACTGAACTGAACTCAATTGAACTGAACTTTGCGTCACTTTGAAACTGGTCATTTACCCCTAGATGACGATAGAGCTTGATTGATCCTATTATCCTAGTTCTGTGTACATGTGTGTTTATCATTGCTGAACTGTTGTATTTATTATCCTTTTGATTAGAGTACTGTGTTGCTTATTTCTTTAATAAAACTTTCTTAGTTCCAGTAATCCAGACTCCAACTGAGTGATCCATTTCTGCTGGTTTGGCAACCCAGTTACTGGGTACGTAACAGAACAAATGAGGTGCTTATGGAGTATAAGAAATCTGGAAGGTGAAAAGAAGGCATTGGTATTGTTCGTCCATCGTTGTCATCAATGAAGACCTCGACACCATTAGTCACTTTGAGACTGGAAGCGGTGTGTCCGAAGATGACTGGTCAGGCCAATTTGGGCGCGAAATGTCCTGGCACGTTTTGGGCAGATGTGTAGGCACTGCAGTTGTTGCCCTGTTGGCTCTGGACTTGCGCAGCTCGCGCTTGTGTTGTGCTTCAGCAATGCGCCTTGCTTAGTAAGCTTGACAGCCCTTGTGGATGAGGCCGCGCCAGGTAGGGCGGTTTTGTGCCAGCGTTTCCCAAGAGGTTGTGTCTACGTTAAGCGACTTCACGGCGGCCTTTAATGTGTCTTTGTAATGTTTCTTCTGCCTTCCATGCAAGCGTCTTCCAGCAGAGAGTTCCCCAGAAAGGAGCTGCTTGGGTATGTGCTCGTCCGGCATGCGGATGACATGACCTGCCCACCGGGTCTGTGTTCTCATCAGCAGTGTGTGGACTGATGGTAGACTTGCTCTAGAGAGAACTTCAGTGTCTGGTACTTTGTCTTGCCATCTGATGCCTAACATTCTGCGAAGACAAGTCATGTGGAAATGGTTGAGCTGTTTTGCATGCCCTAAATACACAGTCCACGTTTCACAGCCATACAGGAGGGTAGTGAGTACCACGGCTCTGTAGACCTTCAGTTTTGTTGCTGGACTGTTTCCTTGGTGTTCCCGTACAGTTGAGCGCAGTCTACCGAAAGCAGAACTTGCCTTTGCTATTCTGCAGTTAACTTCTGTATCAATAGTCACTGCTCGGGAGAGGGTGCTGCCAAGGTAAGTAAACTGGTCCACTGCCTGTAGTTTCTGTCCTTTGACTGTGATATTCGGTTCTGTGTACGGTGCATGAGGGGCAGGCTGGTGCATGATTTCGGTCTTTTTGATGTTGATGGTGAGTCCAAAGTTGTCACAAGCCGTGGAGAATTTGTCCATATTGACTTGCATCCCTGGCTCCAAGCCAGCATTCAGGGCACAGTCATCGGCAAAGAGGAAGTCTCTCAGAACAGTCTCCTTCACTTTGATAATAGCTTGAAGTCTCCTCAGGTTGAAGAGCTTCCCACCCACTCTGTACTTGCATCATTCAGGATGGCAGAAAACATAGAAACCATAGAAACTACAGCACAGAAACAGGCCTCTTGGCCCTTCTTGGCTGTGCCGAACCATTTTCTGCCTAGTCCCACTGACCTGCACACGGACCATATCCCTCCATACACCTACCATCCATGTATCTGTCCAATTTATTCTTAAATGTTAAAAAAGAACCCGCATTTACCACCTCGTCTGGCAGCTCATTCCATACTCCCACCACTCTCTGTGTGAAGAAGCCCCCCCAATGTTCCCTTTAAACTTTTCCCCCCTCACCCTTAACCCATGTCCTCTGGTTTTTTTCTCCCCTTGCCTCAGTGGAAAAAGCCTGCTTGCATTCACTCTATCTATACCCATCATAATTTTATATACCTCTATCAAATCACCCCTCATTCTTCTATGCTCCAGGGAATAAAGGCCTAACCTAAAGATTATGAGAGAAAACTGGCAGGCAACATAAAAACGGACTGTAAAAGCTTTTATAGATATGTAAAAAGGAAAAGATTGGTAAAGACAAATGTAGGTCCCCTGCAGGCAGAAACAGGTGAGTTGATTATGGGGAGCAAGGACATGGCAGACCAATTGAATAATTACTTTGGTTCTGTCTTCACTAAGGAGGACATAAATAATTTTCCAGAAATAGTAGGGGACAGAGGGTCCAGTGAGATGGAGGAACTGAGCGAAATACATGTTAGTAGGGAAGTGGTGTTAGGTAAATTGAAGGGATTGAAGGCAGATAGATCCCCAGGGCCATATGGTCTGCATCCCAGAGTGCTTAAGGAAGTAGCCCAAGAAATAGTGGATGCATTAGTGATAATTTTTCAAAACTCGTTAGATTCTGGACTAGTTCCTGAGGATTGGAGGGTGACTAATGCAACTCCACTTTTTAAAAAAGGAGGGAGAGAGAAACCGGGGAATTATAGACCGGTTAGCCTAACGTTGGTGGTGGGGAAACTGCTGGAGTCAGTTATCAAGGATGTGATAACAGCACATTTGGAAAGTGGTGAAATGATCGGACAAAGTCAGCATGGTTTTGTGAAAGGAAAATCATGTCTGACGAATCTCATAGAATTTTTTGAGGATGTAACTAGTGGAGTGGATAGGGGAGAACCAGTGGATGTGGTATATTTGGATTTTCAGAAGGTTTTTGACAAGGTACCACACAGGAGATTAGTGTGCAAACTTAAAGCACACGGTATTGGGGGTAAGGTATTGGTGTGGGTGGAGAGTTGATTAGCAGACAGGAAGCAAAGAGTGGGAATAAACGGGACCTTTTCAGAATGGCAGGCGGTGACTAGTGGGGTACCGCAAGGCTCAGTGCTGGGACCCCAGTTGTTTACAATATATATTAATGACTTGGATGAGGGAATTAAATGCAGCATCTCCAAGTTTGCGGATGACACGAAGCTGGGTGGCAGTGTTAGCTGTGAGGAGGATGCTAAGAGGATGCAGGGTGACTTGGATAGGTTGGGTGAGTGGGCAAATTCATGGCAGATGCAATTTAATGTGGATAAATGTGAAGTTATCCACTTTGGTGGCAAAAATAGGGAAACAGATTATTATCTGAATGGTGGCCGATTAGGAAAAGGGGAGGTGCAACGTGACCTGGGTGTCATTATACACCAGTCATTGAAAGTGGGCATTCAGGTACAGCAGGCGGTGAAAAAGGCGAACGGTATGCTGGCATTTATAGCGAGAGGATTTGAGTACAGGAGCAGGGAGGTACTACTGCAGTTGTACAAGGCCTTGGTGAGACCGCACCTGGAGTATTGTGTGCAGTTTTGGTCCCCTAATCTGAGGAAAGACATCCTTGCCATAGAGAGAGTACAGAGAAGGTTCACCAGATTGATTCCTGGGATGGCAGGACTTTCATATGAAGAAAGACTGGATGAACTGGGCTTGTACTCGTTGGAATTTAGAAGATTGAGGGGGGATCTGATTGAAACGTATAAGATCCTAAAGGGATTGGACAGGCTAGATGCAGGAAGATTGCTCCCGATGTTGGGGAAGTCCAGAACGAGGGGTCACAGTTTGAGGATAGAGGGGAAGCCTTTTAGGACTGAGATTAGGAAAAACTTCTTCACACAGTGAATGGTGAATCTGTGGAATTCTCTGCCACAGGAAACAGTTGAGGCCAGTTCATTGGCTATATTTAAGAGGGAGTTAGATATGGCCCTTGTGGCTACGGGGGTCAGGGTTTATGGAGGGAAGGCTGGGGCGGTGTTCTGAGTTGGATGATCAGCCATGATCATAATAAATGGCGGTGCAGGCTCGAAGGGCCGAATGGCCTACTCCTGCACCTATTTTCTATGTTTCTATGTTTCAACCTTTCTCTGTAACTGAGTTTCTCAAGTCCTGGCAACATCCTTGTAAACCTTCTCTGCACTCTTTCAACCTTATTTATATCCTTCCTGTAATTTGATGACCAAAACTGAACACAATACTCCAGATTCAGCCTCACCAATGCCTTATACAACCTCATCATAACATTCCAGCTCTTATACTCAATACTTTGATTAATAAAGGCCAATGTACCAAAAGCTCTCTTTACGACCCTATCATGCTGAACAGTGTGGGTGTGAGCACACAGCCCTGTTTGACGCCATTGGTGACTGGGAACACCTCAGAGGATTCTCCGCCGTCCAGCACTCTGGCCATCATGGAACTGGCGTACCACCTGAATGAATTTGGCGGGGCAGCCGAACTTTGACATGATCCTCCATGGGCCTTACCGGCAGACAGTGTCGACGGCTTTCGTGAGGTCAACAAAAGTTGTGTAGAGTTCGCGATTCTGCTCCTGACACTGAAGTTGGTGCACGGCAAAAATCATGTCAATAGTTCCACGACCTTTGCGAAAGCCACACTGTGACTCTGGCAGGAAGCCCAGCTCCAGATGAGTGACCAGACGATTTAGCAGAACTCTTGCAAGGGTTTTTCTGCGATGGAGAGCAGCGAGATTACTTGGTGGTTGTCGCATACTTGTCGATTACCCTTCCTCTTGAAGAAGTGTACGATGGATGCATCTTTAAGTTCCTGAGGAATGGATCCTTGCTTCCAAAAAGACTGGAACAACTCGGTGAGCTTCGCTATAAGTACAGGACCACTGGCTTTGTAGATCTCTGCAGGTATGGCGTCTACCCCTGGGGCTTTGCCACTGGATAGCTGGCTGACAGCTTTCGTGACTTCGGTTACTACCGGTGGGTCATCCATGGCGCTGTTGATGTCGACCTGGGGAATCCTGTCTATCGCCTCATCGTTAATAGATGACGGTCGGTTGAGGTGTTCAGCCCATCTCTGCAGGATCTGAGCCTTCTCTGTAATGAGAGTTGTACCATCTCTACTCAGGAGGGGGGATCTCCCGAAAGACTGAGCTCCGTAGAGAGTGTTGAGGGCTTCGTAGAATCGTTTCAAGTTGTTTCTGTCAGCGTATCCCTGTATTTCATCTGCCTTGGCGCTCAGCCAGGCATCTTGCATTTTATGCAGTTTATTCTGAACTACCTTGCGAGCACTGGTAAAGACGTTTTTCTTGGCAGCTGATGATGGGTCGTTCTGATGGGCATGATGAAGGCGGTGCTTTTCAACCAGTAGAGCCTGTATCTCCTCATCATTCCCATCGAACCAGTCATGCTGCTTGCAGGTAGAGAGCCCTAGCATCTTCAGTGCAAATGAATGGACAGCATCCTTGAAGCGATCCCAGTTGTCCACAGCACTGCCTGCAAGGTATATGTCAGCAAGCTCGGTTTCTAAATCTTCAACCAGTGCTGAAGCAACGCTGGGGGTCTTCAGCCTGGCCACATTGATGTGCATGAAGTTGCTCTAGCAGACAAGGTGAAGGAGAATCCTGTGGGATTCTACAGGTATGTTAAGAGCAAAAGGATTGCAAGGAACAAAATTGGTTCGCTGGAAGATCAGAATGGTAATCCATGTGTGGAACCAAAAAAAATATGGGGGAAATCTTAAATGTATTCTTGGCACCTGTATTTACTCAGTAGAGAGATACAGAGTCTATGGGGGTGAGGCAAAACAGCGTCAATTTCATGGGCCCTGTATAGATTCCAGACGGGATGTTTGCTACCCTGAGGTAAATCATGGTGGATAAATCTGACTAAGTGTTCACTTGGACCCTATGGGAAGCAAGTGCAGAAATTGCTGGGACCTTCGCAGATATATTTGAAGTATCATTAGCGACAGGAGAGGTACAAGAGGATTGATGGATAATCAACATTGTTCTAGTCAATTGTACTCTCAAAATTTCACCTTTAAATGACTTACATTTCTGTATTACATTCTTCCCATAAAACAAATTGTCCCAATCCACTCCTTCTAAATCCTTTCGCATCTCCTCAAAGTTAGCCTTTCTTCAATCAAAAATCTCAACCCTGGGTCCAGACCTATCCTTCTCCATAATTATATTGAAACTAATAGCATTGTGATCACTGGACCTGAAGTACTCCCCAACACAAACCTCCGTCACCTGACCTATTTCATTCCCTAAGAGGAGATCCAACACTGCCCCTTCTCTAGTTGGTACCTCTACGTATTGCTGCAAAAAACTATCCTGCACACATTTGACAAACTCCAAACCATCCAGCCCTTTTACAGTATGGGCTTCCCAGTCTATGTGTGGAAAATTAAAATCTCCCAGAATCACAACCTTGTGCTTACTACAAATGTCTGCTATCTCCTTACAAATTTGCTCCTCCAATTCTCACTCCCCATTTGGTGGTCTATAATACACCCCCATAAGAGTTACTGCACCTTTCCCATTCCTCAATTCCACCCAAATAGCTTCGCTAGACAAGCCCTCTAATCTATCCTGCCAGGGCACTGCTGTAATATTTTCTCTGACAAGCAATGCAACACCTCCCCCTCTTGTCCATCTGATTCTATCACACCTGAAGCAATTAAATCCAGGAATATTTAGTTGCCAATCACACCCTTCCTGTAACCATGTTTCACTAACAGCTACCACATCATACTTCCAGCTATCAATCCATGCTCTAAGCTCATCCACCTTCCTTATACTGCTCCTAGCATTAAAATAAATGCATTTAAGAAATTTTCCACCTCTTACTCTGTTTATCACTAATGGTGCAAACAACTTTACTATTTTCTTCTTCTTCCTTCTCCCCTACATCTGTTCCTACACTCTGGTTCCCCTCCCCCCCTCGTATCTAGTTTAAATCCACCGGAGCCTCTCTAGCAAATCTACCTGCAAGAATATTTGTCCCCCTCCAGTTCAGATGTAAGCCGTCCCGCCGGAACAGGTCCCACCTTCCCTGGAAAACTGCCCAATTATCTATAAATCTGAGGCCCTCCATCCTGCACCATGTCTTCAGCCATGTGTTAATCTGCGCTATCTTACTATTTCTAGACCTGCCTGCACGTGGCACTGGTAGCAATCCTGAGATTGCTACCCTGGAGGTCCTGTCCTTTAACTTGGCACCTAACTCCCTAAACTCACCTTTCAGGACCTTCTCACTCTTCCTACCCACGTCATTGATCCCTACATGGACCAGAACATCCGGCTGCTCACCCTCCCTCTTGAGAATACCGAGAACACGATCCCAGATATCGCGGACCTTGGCACCAGGGAGGCAACAGACTATCCGGGATTCTCGATCTCTTCCACAGAACCTCTTATCTGTCCCCCTAACTATTGAATCCCCTGTCACTACTGCTCTCCTCTTTTCCCTCTTTCCCTTCTGAGTTGAGGATCCCATCTCGGTGCCAGAGACGCAACCACTGCAACTTGGCCCTAGTAGGTCGTCCCCATCAACAGTATCCAAAACGATTGTACTTATTATTGGTGGGAAGGGCCACAGGGGTGCTATGCTCATTCTGTCTCTTCCCCTTTCCTCTCCTGACAGTCACCCAGCTACCTGCCTCCTAACTCTTAGGAGTGACTATCTCCCTGTAACTCCTCTCTATTTCTGCCTCTGCCTCCCGAATGATTCGAAGTTCTTCCAGTTCCAGCTCCAGTTCCCTAACTCGGTTTGTCAGGAGCTGCAGCTGGATGCACCTTTTACAGGTGTAGTCATCAGGGACGATTGTGCTTGCCCTGACTTCCCACATCCTGCAAACGGAGCACTCAACTGCCCTAACTGCTGCCTCCATTACCTACTCCAAAGGTAATTAGATTTATTAAAGGATATTGTCTACATGGATTTCAGTAAGGTCTTTGACAAAGTCCCGCATGGGAGGTTAGTTAGGAAAATTCAGTCGCTAGGTATACATGGAGAGGTGGTAAATTGGATTAGACATTGGTTCGATGGAAGAAGCCAGAGAGTGGTGGTAGAGAATTGCTTCTCCGAGTGGAGGCCTGTGACTAGTGATGTGCCACAGGGATCAGTGCTGGGTCCATTGTTATTTGTCATCTATATCAATGATCTGGATGATAATGTGGTAAATTGAATCAGCAAATTTGTTGATGATACAAAGAATGAAGGTGCAGCAGACAGTGAGGAAGGTTTTCAGAGCCTGCAGAGCGACTTGGACCAGCTGGAAAAATGGGCTGAAAAATGGCAGATGGAGTTTAATACAGACAAGTCTGAGGTATTGCACGTTGGAAGGACAAACCAACGTAGAAAATACAGGGTTAATGGTAAGGCACTGAGGAGTGCAGTAGAACAGAGGGATCTGGAATACAGATACAAAATTCCCTAAAAGTGGCGTCACAGGTAGATAGGGTCGTAAAGAGAGCTTTTGGTACATTGGCCTTTATTAATCAAAGTATTGAGTATAAGAGCTGGAATGTTATGATGAGGTTGTATAAGGCATTGGTGAGGCCGAATCTAGAGTATTGTGTTCAGTTTTCATCACCAAATTACAGGAAGGATATAAATAAGGTTGAAAGAGTGCAGAGAAGGTTTACAAGGATGTTGCCAGGACTTGAGAAACTCAGTTACAGAGAAAGGTTGAATAAGTTAGGACTTTATTCCCTGGAGCATAGAAGAATGAGGGGAGATTTGATAGAGGTATATAAAATTATGATGGGTATAGATAGAGTGAATGCAAGCAGGCTTTTTCCACTGAGGCAAGGGGAGAATAAAACCAGAGGACATGGGTTAAGGGTGAAGGGGGAAAAGTTTAAAGGGAACATTACGGGGGGGCTTCTTCACACAGAGAGTGATGGGAGTATGGAATGAGCTGCCAGATGAGGTGGTAAATGTGGGTTCTTTTTTAACATTTAAGAATAAATTGGACAGATACATGGATGGGAGGTGTATGCTCCGTGTGCAGGTCAGTGGGACTAGGCAGAAAATGGTTCGACACAGCCAAGAGGGTCAAAAGGCCTGTATCTGTGCTGTAGTTTCTATGGTTTCTATGGTTCTTACCCGGCCTTACCTCACTTGGAGTGAAGCTCTTCCTCAGCCTCTGCTCGCCAAAGCGTCAGGAGCCAAAGCCTTCCTACTCTGTCTCCCTCTACTCCGTCGCCCGCCCCGTTAATCTTCTCTCTTTTAAATACTCCCGCTGCCTCACGGTCTGACTTACACGCGCTTGTGCAGTCGTGTTCCGTTCAACTGCCGAAGAAAATGTTGAGCTATAGTCAATGAACAGCATCCTGATGTAAGCGTTTGTGTGGTCCAGGTGGTTTACAGCCATGCGGAGAGCCGTTAAGATTGCGTCTGCCGTTGACCTGTTGTGGCGATAGGCAAATTGCAATGAACTCTTGAGAAAGGAGTTCAGTCTAGTCATGACCAACCTCTCAAAGCATTTCATCACTTTCGATGTGAGTGCTACCGGGCGATAGTCGTTAAGGCAGCCCACATTAGTCTTCTTAGGCACTGGTATAATTGTTGCCTTTTTGAAGCAAGTGGGAACTTCTGCCCGTAGCAGTGAGAGGTTGAAAATGTCCTTGAATACTCCTGTTAGTTGGTTGGCAAAGGTTTTCAGAGCCTTACCAGGTACTCCATCGGGACCTTCTGCCTTGCGAGGGTTCACTCTCTTTAAAGACAGTCGAACATCGGCCTCTGAGACAGAGATCACAGGGTCATCAGATGCAGCAGGGATCTTCACAGCTTGTAGTTGTGTTTCCCCCTTTCAAAGCAGGCATTAGCTGTACTAAAACAAAATATCGATCAGTAACTGTCCGGCTGAAGGGTTTCGGCCGGAAACATCGACTGGACTCTTTTTCCCATAGATGCCGCCTGGCCTGGTGAGTTCCTCCAGCATTTTGTGTGTGTCGCTAGGACTTCAGTATCTGCAGATTATCTCTCGTTTATGGATCAGTAACTTGATAGTTTCTCCATTATTCAACTGAACACTAGAGGTCACAACGAAACTGTCCAATTTCAAAGCGCAGGCAACTTTTAATGAATTTAGAATAATTCACTGACCCAATATGTATTCTTAGCACAGTATACATTTTAAATTAATATCAAATGTCTGTGTAGATTAACTTTGTAAAAGATGTATAAAACATATTGCTTTGCTATAGAATGGGTAGTCGCAAGTGGGTTTGAGTCAGAAGTACGGAAGTTTCATATTAAACCCTATTCAGACAAACCCGAAGAGCAGCCACTTATGAAATGCAAATGTTTATAGAGCATTCTAGATGTTTATAAATGCCAGCGTCCGGCTCCAATCTGCAAGTGTACAATCGTGAAGAGAATACATACCTCAGCACTAGTTTCTAGAGTTTGCCTTGTGCCCTCTGTTCTCAGTTCCAACTACAGCATAAAGTTATCACTGATGGCAATGGGTAGCCAAAAGCGGCGGAGTAATTCCTGGCCGAAATCTCGCAATTCTGAGCGACCTAGAGAGTTAGCTTTCGCAGACTTCAAATCTTGGCTGAGTCCCTCAACGTGGTCCAGTACTTTCCGCAAAATGTGAGCAGTACTGGGAAGTGAGAAGGAGCAAGTTGTAGGCAAGGTACTCGGAGCAAGATGACCTGCCGTGTTGTCAATCCGGGAGAGCCGTCGAGCAGTGCGGACCTCGCGAAGGAGGGCACGGAAAAAGTGGAGCCTAGCTTCAACCTTGCCTCTAGGATGTCAGCACAGGCGGGACAAGTTCACTTCTGAAGGGCGATGAATTATTTGTCTCTGCGTCCGATCAACGACCGCCTGTCACTTATTTCACAACGGGTCGCTCATCATGTAGTGCAGATTCCTGGTGAAATCTTGAATCCCGGTTGGGGAAGATTCTGAGTCTCAAAGGGTTAATGGGGTGACGTTTTATAGTAGATTTTTAGCTTCATTGGAGAGAGAGAGAGATTGCAAAGACATCAGTTGGAGACCGTGGAAAGAATGGGATTGAAAGAGAGAGGAGTAAACTAAAGAACGCACAGTTCACCGACTGAGCCCAAGTGCAGAAGAAGTCGACGAAACGATCGACGAGAAAGTCATGACGTCCAGCGGAAAAGCAAGACGATGTGAGGTCGAGCCACACTCAGCGCGGCAACAAACATGAGGAGTCGCTGCAGAAACCTTTGGGGTGATAGGAAGGGAGGGGATCGTCAGCAAAGACACAGACGTCCTGCTGGCGGTTAGAAAAAGAGCCAAATCGTGGACGACTGCGGACGAGCGAAAGCCTGGCGTGGGGGAATGGGGCCAAGCTGGCGTCGAGCGAGCTAGCCGCAGCAGTCTCAGCAGCCGCGTCCGAGCGGAAGGCAGAAAGGTCTTCCAGGAGAGGCGTCAACAGTTTCGGCAGGGCAAGAAAAACTCCGGCAGGAAGCCACCAAGAGGAATCTGCCAAAATCTGGGAAGTGACAAGCTCCATGAGTTAACGCAAGGCGCAATACCAGTATGTATTGTCTGTCACCGAAGTCTCAGAACATATACACACGTAGGGTAACTTTCAATGGCATATGGAACTTATACTGTTTTGTTTATGCTGTTTACCGGGATTTCTGAATGAACCAAGCAGTGGGAGGCGACAAGTTTAAGGTGGGTGTGAATTTAATAGAATAAAAACAGAAAGAGCTCAGAAACTCAGCAGATAAGGAAGCATCTGTGGAAGGACAAACCGTCAACGTTTTGGGTTTGCGACCCTTCCGCAGTTTGTTCGATTTAATCGAATTCGGTTTGGGGGGAAGGAGTGCGTGTATATGGAGGCAGTTATTTCAATCAAGTTTCGTGCTTTGAGGGAATAGCTTAAGAAATTGGCAAACCAGTTTTTCTACAGATTTAGCACTGTTCTGCTAAATTCCAGGCACCAGACCTCACATATGGCCGCACATTGCCGAAAATAGGATGCAATTCTTCTTCACGCAGACCTGCACTGTGTTCTCAACCTCGAGGAAACAGCTTCTGGCGTTCACCTGTGTACATCTGCCGACTGTTTTTTTTTATTATTTGCAGCCTAGGCAACATGTTTTCTATTAATGCAGCATCTGTTTCACCGTGGAGTTCCCTGCGGGGATCTGTACTGTTCGTGAACAGGAAAAGCAAGAGCCACGTTCTTCAGCCTGTCAGATCGGTGCTTCACACTGGGTCGTGCAGTCAATTACTGTACATTTAAATAAAGGTTAAAAAATAGAAATGGGATGAAGGATAATGGGCAACAATACACCAAACAACTTTTTAAATATCTGATGCATTGATTTTCTTTGGCGAGATTAAGCATCCACTCTGGTAATTAAATTTCCCTTCGTCCGAAGCTTTCTGGCATTTTAGCACAAATTTGTTGGGTAAAAGCTTGCACTGTTACCAGCGACTCAGGTGCACAACGGGAAACATAGCTGTATTTCTCGTTCCACAGAGGCTGTCTTCTATGTGTACGGTCTTTTTCTGCTTGAGATCAGTTTTACAGTTTAATTTCAATTTGCATTCCCGGTGATTGAGTGCCAGATCTATTGACCAGAACCGCAATAAAGCCATCCCCACTTGATTTAGAAATAAGTTTTAATGATGCAATCGGTAACGTCTTGTTGAGGAGTCTCTCTGTTCCTGAAAAGATAATTTCATATGTGTGCGGAGTATCTCTCAAAACAATTGCGCAGTGGAAAGACTAAATTCTGCTAAAAATCTGCTATTTATTTTCAAAGTTTAAAGTAAAACTTATTATCAGAGTACATACATGTCACCTCATACAACCCTGAAATTCTTTTTTCGGCGGGCACAAATCTATAGAACGGTAATGTAAACAGGATCAATGGACAACTGTGCGAATGCAATATAAATAGATAGAAATAAATAGCGAGCATGAAATAACAGAGTCCCTAAATGAGTGCGGCTATCCTCATTTGTTCAAGAGCCTGCCGGTTGAGGGGTAGTAACTGTTATCAGGTGGTGTGAGTCCTGAGGCACCTGTACCTTCTACCTGATGGCAGCAGCGAGAAAAGAGCCTGGTCTGGATGGTGAGGATCTTTGATGATGGATGCTGCTTTTCTACGGCAACGCTTCATGTAGATGTGCTCAATGGTGGGGAGTGTTCCCACACCAGGCTGTAATGCAGTCGGTCAGCACATTTTCCACCACACATGTGTAGAAGCTTGCCAAGGTTGTCCATGACGTGCCAAGCCTCCGCAGACTCCCGAGAAGGTAGAGGCGCTGTCATACTTTCTTGGCAATAATATTTATATGATGGGTCCAGGACAGGTCCTCTGAGATAGTGACACCAGGACTTTAAAGTTACTGACTCTCTCCACCTCTGATCCTCCGATGATTACTGGTTCGTGGACCTTTAGTTTGCCTCTCTTGAAGTCATCAATCAGTTCCTTCGTCTTATTGCCATTGAGTTGTTGTTATTACACCATTCAGCCAAATTTCCAATTTTCATAGTTGGCTTCAGTAGAGATCACAGAAAGTTCTACACTAAAACAAATGTTGGATTAATAAAATGGCTTCGCCAGGTCTGAAAAACTGTATGTGAATGGCAATGTCTTTCTTTCAGGGCTGAGAAAAGCTACATACCAATTATCACCACATTGCCATAAGTGAGGGAATGATGATG
This sequence comes from Mobula birostris, assembly GCF_030028105.1. Lineage (NCBI taxonomy): Eukaryota > Metazoa > Chordata > Chondrichthyes > Myliobatiformes > Myliobatidae > Mobula > Mobula birostris. Next base: position 78,185,384 of record NC_092385.1, read on the forward strand.
GACATTCAGCGTGATTGTGTTCTCATCTGGTTTCACTTTTATAGGGCTATCCAAAAGCAAAAAACCTTATAGTTATTACAGCAAAATTGAACTAAATGTGATGACATGGTAAATCAACTTGAAACATATTATAAGAATATCTCCCCGTGATCTCATGGGTTTCTTCACACATTTCAAAGACATACGGGTTAGTACGTTGTGATCATACTATGTTGACAACACTTGCAGGCTGCCCCAAGCACATCCCTGCACTGTGTTGGTCGTTGACACAAACAATGCATTTCACTGTATATTTCGATGTACATGTGACCAATAAACCTAATTTTTAACCTTTAGCTCCATCACTGAGTAATTTTATACAAGTCAGAGTAGTGTGTAATGAGACTGTGAGGATAGACGGGCAGATGATGAGGCACAATTGCAGTCAGTGGGATGAGTTGAAGTGTAACATGGGGGAAAAGTTTGAAAATGGTGATGAATACAGGACTGAAGATGTTATATTGATTTTGTAGTGCAGTTAGAAATTGGCAGGTATACTGTTGTGGGCACCACTGAGACATGGCTGAAAGAAAATCATAGTTCGGAGCTAAATATCCAAGAATACACCTTATATCAGAAGGACAGGCAGGTAGTCAGAGGGGGTGGCGTGGCATTGTTAATGAAAAATGAAGTCAAATCCTTAGAAAGAGGTAACATAGGATCGGAAGATGTACAGTCCTTGTGGTAGAGTTCAGAAACTGCCAAGGTGAAAAGACCCTGATGTTAGTTAAATACAGGCCTCTAAAACAGTAGCTAGGATCTGAGACATTAATTTCAATGGGAAATAGAAAAGGCATGTAATAAGGGCAATGTTACGATAGTCATGGGGGATTTCAATATGCAGGTAGATTGGGAAAATCAGGTTGGTGCTGGGTCCCAAGAAGGGGAATTTGTGGAATGCCTAAGCGATCACTTTTTAGAGCAGCTTGTAGTTGAGCCCACTAGGGAAAGGGCTCTTGGGAGACAGTGATTATATATGATAGAATTCACCCTGGAGTTTAAGAAGGAGAAGCTAAAGTCAGATGTATCAATATTACAGTGAGTGAAGGGACTTACAGAGGCATGAGCGAGGAGCTGGCCAAAGTTGATTGGAAGGGGACACTAGCAGAGTTGATGGCAGACAGCAATGGCTGGACTTTCTGGGGGCAATTCGGAAGACGCAGGATGAAGAAGTATTCTAAAAAGAGGATGAGGCACCCATGGGTGACAAGGAAAGTCAACGACAGCATAAAAGCAAAAGAAAGGACATGTTGTTGTTGTTCCGTTTCACACCTTGTGCCTTATCGGGCGGCACTCTTAGCTGTTTCTTTAGCATTTGTCTGTTTTTTTCACTGAGGTTGAGTTACTAGCTCAATATTCAACCCGCCACAAATGGAAAGCATGTGAGGAGCCAGCCAGATTAAAACCCAGGACCACCGGCTGCAAACTCCAGTGCTGATACCACTACACCACTGGCTGGCTGAGGGCGTATACGATAATGAAAATTAGTGGGAAGTTAGGGAAGCTCTTTTCTTTAGATATCTAAAGAAACCATAAGGCAAGAAAGATGAAATATGAAGGTAAGCTAACCAAAAATATCAGAGAATACCAAAAGTATTTTCAGATATAATGAGTAAAACAGAGATGAGAGTGGGTATTAGACTGCTGGAAAATGGCACTGGAGAGGTAGTGATAGGGTATAAAGAAATGTGGACTAATTTAATAACAATTAGTATTTTGTTTCACTATGGAATACACTAGCTGTATGTCAGAAATTCGAGACTGTCAGGAGACAGAAGTGAGTGTACCTGCTATTACTGAGGAGAAAGTACTTAGAAAGTTGAAAGTTCTGAAGGTAGGTAAGTCACTTGGACCAGATGGACTACACCCCCGGGTTCTGAAAGAGATAGATGAAAGGAATGTGAAGATATTAGTAATGATCTTTCAAGCAGCACTCGATTCTGGAATTCTGGAGGACTGGAAAATTGCAAATATCACTCCCCTCTTTAAGAAGAGAGGGAGGCAGAAGAAAAGAAATTATAGGTCAGTTAGCCTGACATGGTGGTTGGGAGATGCTGGAGTCTATTACTAAGGATGAAGTTTCAGAGTACTTGGAGGCATGATGAAATAGGGCAAAGTTAGCATGGTTTCCTTAAGGGAAAATCTTCCCTGACAAATCTATTGAAATTCTTAGAGAAAATAAGCAGGATAGACAAAGAAGAATAAGAGGATGTTGTGTACTTGGATTTTCAGAAGGCCTTTGACAAGGTACCACAGGTGAGGCTGCTTAACAAGGTAAGAGCCCATGGTATGACAGGAAAGATACTAGTATGGATAGAAGATTTGCTGATTGGTAGGAGGCACAGAGTCAGAATAAAGGGGGCCTGTTCTGGTTGGCTGCTGGTGACAAGTGGTGTTCCATGGGGATTGGCATTGGGATCACTACTTTTCACATTATATATCAATGATTTGGATAACAGAGTTGATGGCTTTGTGGCCAAGTTTGCAGACGATACAAAGATAGGTGGAGGTGCAGCTGGGGTTGATGAGCCATGGACTCTGCAGAGGGACTTGAACAGATTGGGAGAACGGGCAAAGAAGTGGCAGATGGAATATAGTGCAGGGAAGTGTCTGGCCATGCACTTTGGTAGAAGGAATAAAGGCATGAACTATTTTCTAAACAGGGAGAAAATTCAAAAATCCGAGGTGCAAAGGGACTTGGGAGTGCTTGTGCATGATTCCCTAGAGGTTAACTTGCAGGTTGAGTCAGTGGTGAGGAAGGCAAATGCAATGTTAGAATTCATTTCAAAAGGACTAGAATATATAAGGGTGAGGATGTAATGCTAAGGCTTTATAAGGCATTGGTCAGACTATGAGTACTTGGACTGTTGTAAGCAGTTTTGGGTTCCATATCTATAAAAAGAATGTGCTGGAATTGGAGAGGGTACAGAGGAGGTTCATGAGAATGTATGAGGAACATTTGATGGCTATGGGACTGTACTCGCTGGAATTTAGAAAAGTGATGGGGCATCTCATTGAACAATGCAGGCCAGGCAGCATCTATAGGAAGAGGTACAGTCGACGTTTCGGGCCGAGACCCTACGTGAGTCCTGACGAAGGGTCTCAGCCCAAAACGCCCACTGTACCTCTTCCTATAGATGCTGCCTGGCCTGCTGCATTCACCAGCATTTTTTTTAATGTGTGTTGCTTGAATTTCCAGCATCTGCAGACTTCCTTGTGTTTGGGGCATCTCATTGTAACCTATTGAATGTTGAAAGGATTAGACAAAGTGAATATGAAGAGGAAGTTTCCTGTAGTGGGGGAGTCTAGCTCCAGAGGGCACAGCCTCTGAATAGAGCGATGTCCATTTAGAATCGAGATGAGAAGGAATTTCTTTAGCCATACGGTGGTGAATCTGTGAAATTTACTGCCATAGATGGCTGTGGAGGCCAAGCTAATGAGTTTAGTTAAACCAGAGGTTGATAAGTTTTTGGTTAACCAGGATGTCAAAGGTGACTAGGACAAGGGGGTTAAGAGGGATCATAAATCAGCCATAATGGAATGTCAGTGCTGACTCAATGGGCCAAATGGCCTAATTCTGCTCCTATGTCTTATGGTCTTATTTATAGCGAAGGTAGTACTACTCACCTACCAGAAATTATACATGGGTTTATATTTCTGTTTATTAGTTTCCAATTACATTTGGTGCATGTAAGCTGAAGTGGACACCATGGTAGCATAGCGGTTAAAGTGCCACTATCACAGCTGGGGGTGTTCTGAGGTTCAGAGTTCAATTCCGGTGTCAGCTACAAGGAGTTTTACTTTGTTCTCATGAATCGCGTTGGCATCCTCTGTGAGCAGTGGTTACCTCCCACAGGCCAAAGGCACACTGATTAGTAGGTTAATTGGTCATTGTAAATCGTCCCGTAATTAGGCTAGGGTTAAACTGGAGGGTTGCTGGGCGGTGTGGCTATTTGAGCTGGAAGGGCCTGTTCTGTGATGTACCTCTAAATAAATAAACAGTCGGCAAATGTAAATAGAAGCTTTGTAAGTTGATATAATCAACAGTAATTTATAAGACTTCAATTAATAGATTGTTTTGAGGTAGTATGAAAATTTTGGTTAACTTGCAAGTTGGTGTTTGGACTCCTGAGAGATGAATGCTTTATTAATTGTTTCCATAGATTTGTATGGATTGTGGAACTGGAATCTGTAAAGTAACTGTACAGGAAGGCTAAGAAGAAACACATTTGCCAAATTCCACTTGTCCATTATTGAATTAGTTAACTATGTATTTTCATTTCTATGTTTTAAGTACTAAATGCGTATACAAAATAGATGTTTACTTTGCATTCAGTAACCAACTGCATTGCTATTTTCAATGACTTCTCAACCCACAGAACCAAATAGACTGGAAGTCCTGTGAGAGTTCCTTGATCAGTACGATAACATACGACAGGCATGCTCCTCAAGAACATTTCCACAAGCAGCACTCTGATTCCCTTTTAATCTCAAGAGTTTCGTTATTGCCGTCCTTGGTCAAACAGGAATAAATGTGACTTGCTTAATCGCTTTTCATAATTCTATAAACATAGGATTCATGTGCTAAAAATACTAACACACATATTCCTTGAGCAGTGGCAACCAGTCAAGGAATGAACAAACTAACATAAAAGGCCGTGCATTTGGGACTTTGCCGTTTTAGTTAATACATTCCTGGAACCATGGTTGATAAAAAAACAAGTGACATTTACACACCAAGGTACAGGGAAGGACTATGAGGTGATTTAGTCCTCGATGATCAGAGATTATGTCACTTTCTCATGACTCTTTATTTGCAATAAGCGAACAATTCAGAGTAGATAGTTCTGCTTTGTGTTTATTTTATTAGAGATACAACACGGAGCAGGCCTTACCGGCACAACGAGCCACAGCAGCCAGCAACCCACCCTAGCCTAATCGCAAGACAATTTACAGTGACCTATTGACCTATTAACTGGTGCATCTTCAAACTGTGGGAGGAAACCGTAGCACTTAGAGGAAATCCACGCAGTTCATGGGGAGAATGTACAAACTCCTTAAAGACAGAGCCGGTAATTGAACTCAACTCAAACTGGATTCAATGTCAAAATAGGTTAAAATTTTAGGGATGAATTTATATTTGAGGATGGGGCATGGGTATAAAGGAATTTGACAGCAAAATTGGAATGTGAAACTTCCAGAGTAAAATGTTTTTAAATTTGAAAATGCATTGAATTTCACACTCAATTTCAGTTTGTGTATGAGGCTAACATTTTAATGAGTATTGTAATCTAAAACTGTTGAAAAGAATTTCTTCAATGTTAGTGAGGTGTTGGCATCTCTGTCAGTCACTTTAACTTTGATGAGTAATTGGCAGAAACACTGGCAAATTACTGCGGCCTGTCGGGGAAACACATTGTGATGTGATTACTTGGCATATTGAGGTTGAACCCCATTACTGAAGTTTGGTTTTTATTCTTAAATAGATGTGAACTTACACAGCTCTTTTTTACGGTCTTTCAGGAGCTTCCAGCTCAAGCCTTATAATCTACTTTGCTTTTGATCTTGAACCTTAATTCACTTTGCCTTTGATCTTGAGTCAGAGGCTAGCCAACCCTTTCAAACCTCTCTCCAACCTCTCTCCACCACTACTCTAAGAAGGCATTCCATAAAACTTTATGCTTTTGGTCATCCTTATTCTGAACTGCACCTCAGGCTTGTTACTTTTGTAATTGATTATGTTTCTGTGAGAAGGTACATGGTGTTTTATTGCAGGTTCTTGCATGGCCTTATCTACTCCGGTTGAATGGGCAGCTAACATGATGTGAGTTTATAATAATAAAACCATAAGACATAGGAGCAGAATTAGGCCATCTGGCCCATCGAGTCTGATCCGCCATTCAATCATTGCTGATCCATTTCCCCAATCCAGCACCTCATTCCCCGCCTTTCTCCCGTAACCTTTGATGCCATGTCCAACCAAGAACCAATCAATCTCTGCCTTAAATATACCCAACAACCTAGTCTCTACAACTGCCTGTGGTAACTTATCCCACGAATTGACCACCCTCTGGCTAAAGAAATTTCTCCCCAACTCTGTTTTAAATGGATGCCCCTCTATCCTGAGGCTGTGCACTCTTATCTTAGACTGCCCACCATGGGAAACATCCTTTCAACATCTACCTTGTCTAGGTCCTTCAACTTTTGAAAGGTTTAAATGAGATCCTCCCTCGTCCTTCTAAATTCTAGCGAGTACAAACCCAGAGCCATCAAACGTTCCTCGTATGATAACCCTTTCATTACCTGAATCATCCTTGCAAACCTCCTCTGAACCCTCTCTAATGCCAGTACGTCTTTTCTTAGATGAGGAGCCTAAAACTGTTCACAATACTCAAGGTGAGGCCTCACCAGTGCTTTATAAAGCAGTGGTCCCCAACCAACGGGCCATAAAGCATGTGCTGTCGGGCCGCGAGGAAACGATATGAAACAACATGAATCAGCTGCACCTTTCTTCATTCCCTGTCACGCTCACTGTTGAACTTGAACACCCCCCCTCCCCCCGTCGGCTGGTCCGCGGTGCAAAAAGGTTGGGGACCCCTGTGTAAAGCCTCAACATCACATCCTAGCTCTTGTATTCTAAATCTCTTGAAATGAACGCTAACATTGCATTTGTCTTCCTCACCACTGACTCAACCTGAAAGTTATCCTTTAGGGTGTTCTGCACAAGGACTCCCAAGTCCTTTAGCATTTCAAAAAAGCATTTCAAATTTTTGGATAAAATAATCCGCACAGCTATTTCTACTACCAAAGTGCATTATCCTGCATTTTCCAACATTGTATTTCATTTGCCACTTTCTTGCCCATTCTCCTAATCTGTCTAAGTCCTTCTGCAGCCTTCCTGTTTTCTCAACACTTTCGCCCCTCCACAACTCTTCGTATCATCTGCAAACCTGGCAACTAAGTCATCTATTCCATCATCTAAATCATTTATATACAGCATAAAAAGAAGCGGTCCCAACACCTACCTCTGCAGAACACCACTAGACACTGGCAGCCAACCAAAAAAAGATCACTGGCTGCTTCCTACCAACCAGCTAATGCTGTAACCATACCAGCAACTTTCCTGTGATGCTGTGGGCTCTTAACTTGGTAAGCAGCCTTATGTGCAGTTCCTTGTCAAAAGCCTTCTGAAAGTCCAAATATACAACATACACTGCATTCCTTTTATCTATCCTGCTTGTAATTTTCTCAAAAAATTCCAACAGGTTCGACAGGCAAGGTTTTCCTTTAAGGAAACCATGCTGTCATTGTCCTATCTTGTCCTGTGTCACCAAGTACTCCATCACCTCATCTTTAACAACTGACTCCAACATCTTCAGGCTAGCTGGTCTATAATTTCCTTTCTACTGTCTTCCTCTGTTCCTAAAGAGTGGAGTGACATTTGTAATTTTCCAGTCCTCTTGGCACGATGCCAGAGTCCAGTGATTTTTTGAAAGATCATCTCTAATGCCTTCACAATCTCTATTGCTACCTCTTTCAGAACCCTAGGGTGCAATTCATCTGATCTGGGTGACTTATGTACCCTTAGGTCTTTCAGCTTTTTGAGCACCTTCTCCCTTGTAATAGGAACTGCACTCACTTCTCTTCCTTCATACCCTTCAACATCTGGCACACTGCTAGTGTCTTCCACAGTGAAAACTGATGCAAAATACTCATTTAGTTCATCTGCCATCTCCTTGGCCCCTGTTATAATTTTTCTGACCTTATTTTCTAATGGCCCTATATCCACTCTTATCTCTCTTTTATTTTTTACATAGTTGAATAAGCTTTTACGATCTACTTTGATATTGTTTGCTAGCTTGCTTTCATTTTTAATCTTTTCCCTTCTAATGACTCTTTTAGTTGCTCTCTGTAGGTTTTTAAAAGCTTCCGAATCCTCTGTCTTCCTGCTAATTTTGCTTTGTTGTATGTCCTTACTTTTGCTTTTACATTAGCTTTGACTTCCCTTGTCAGTCACAGTTGTACTATTTTGCCATTTGAGTATTTCTTCATTTTTGAAATATATCTGTCCTGCACCTTCCTCATTTTTCCCAGAAACTCATGCCATTGCTGCTCTGCTGTCATCCCTGCCAGCATCTCCTTCCAATTTACTTTGGCCAACTCCTCTCTCATACCACTGTAATTTCCTTTAATTCACTGAAATACTGCTACACCAGACTTTTTTTTTCTCCCTACCAAATTTCGAGTTGAACTCAATCATATTGTGATCACTGGCTCCCAAGGGTTCTTTTACATTAACCTACTTGATCGCCTCCAGCTCATTCCAGTATAACACCCAGTCTAGTATAGTGGATCCCCTCGTAGGCTCAATGATAAACTGCTCTAAAAAGCTACCTCTTAGGCATTCAACAAACTCACTCTCTTGATCCATTACCAACCTGATTTTCCCAATCGACCTGAATGTTAAAATCTCCCATGACTATCATAACGTTGTCCTTTTGACACACCTTTTCTATTTCCTTTTGTAATCTGTGGTCCATATCCCAGCTACTGTTAGGAGGCCTGTATATGACTGCCATCAGCGTCCTTTTACCCTTGCAGTTTCCCTAACTCAATCCACAAGGATTCAACATCTTCCAGTCTTATGTCACATCTTTCTACTGATTGATGCCATTTTTTACCAGCAGAACCACCACTCCCTCTAACCCTCTGATACAACGTGTCACCTTAGACTACAACTGTCCTTCAGCTACCATTCAGTGATGACCACAACATCATACCTGGCAATCTGTAATATTGCAACAAGATCATCTACGTTATTTCTTATACTCTGTGCATTGAGTTATAACACTTTGAGTGCTGCATTTGCTACCCTTTTTGATTCTGCATCCCTAATGAAAAAATGATAGGTTGCATTAGCATTTGTGTTCAGCGTGTATTCGTTTGCAGAATTAAAACACTCACGCTTATCCATTAAATGTAGCGTTGATTAAGTGATATCCTTTTGTGAAATGATAAAGAAAAGCAAATGGTGTAAATGTGATTACTCATCCAGGATGTAAAATTGAGAGCAGTAAATATTTACAAGCAAAACTGATAACTAATCAAAGAGGTATTTTGCCTACAGACAGTATCTCCATTTAAATATAAACTTAATTAAAAGAACATTATGTTATTTAATTACCCAAAAACATGCTGGTTAATATAAAACCCTAGAGCATGGGTTCCCAATCTGGGGTCCACTGACCCCCTCCATTAATAGTGGGGGTCCATGGTTGGGAACCCTACCCCAGAACAAAAGCAAAGTGCCCCCAAAGTGCTCGAGTTAATAGTAAATTTGAATAAATTCACTGTTTTCTACATAATGACTGTAACTGTCCAAGGATACTGCACGTGAAGAGATTATTATAATTTTCTTTAAGTGATAATTTTGTGGTTCACAGAAGGTAGATAGTTCGTTGAAATATAGAAAATAAAATGTGGTTAAATATACCTTGATCACATCTATGATAATGCCATTCTCAGTTAATGCTGTTTAAAGTGATTTCTGCAGTCTTTTATATGTTTGTAAATAAGCAGCAAAAAGAGTTAATTAAATGTAAAAATATAAAATTAGTTTGAAGCTATGAATAATTAATGACATAATTAAATGGTTGGGAATTACAGTTGGTGCGGCTTTATTTTGAAAATAGAAAACAGCTTAATTGGGAAGTTTCCTTGTCAATAATTAAAAGCAGTTTATTCCAGGATTTAGTATAAATTTTAGTATAAATTAAAAAAAAATTCAGAACCTGTAGTTATGAGAAAACACATGTAAGTTATTTAAGACATAAAAATTGAAAAGACTGATGTTTGCAAGAATATGAAGCTCCTTAGAGCTGAGGAAACTAAACCTCAGGTCTGGCTGGAATAATATCCTTGTGCAATGAGGAACAATCTGTATTGAACCCTGAGCCAATGAATCGTCTATGCTTGTTACAAGCATCTAATTCTGACACTGGAAGAAAGTCTCATTAAGCAGGATTCTATACTCATGCTGAAACACTTACAGGAAGTGTGTTGGGGTTTTTCTTTGGTCTGGCAGGGATCTGAATTAGCTGCTAAAGGGGAAGAAAACCCTGATTTTGACCCTTCAAATCAACAGAGTGAATGATGAAATTTTGTGTGTGTGTTTCTGTATCTGTGTGTGTGTGTGTGTGTGTTTGTGTGTGTGTGCCTGTGTGTGTGTGCGCCTCTGTGTGTTTGTGTGTGTGTCTGTGTGTGTGTGTGTGTGTGTGTGTGTGTGTGTGTGTGTGCGTGTGTGTGGTGTGTGTGCCTCTGTGTGTCGGTGTCTGTGTGTGTGTGTGTGTGTGCGTCTGTGTGTGTGTGTGTTTGTGTGTGTGTTTGTGTGCGTCTGTGTGTGTGTGTGTGTGTGTGTGTGTGTGTGTGTGTCTGTGCTGAAAGAAAGTGGAGGGGGATGTAAAGGGAAGGGTTGGACTGATGTTGGAGTAGATGAAAGGCTGGCAAAACATCGTGGCTGAAGCATTGGACTGTGCTGTAAGGCTCTATCACTGTGTTGCGGTGTATATATTTCAGAGTGATGGCACAAATCGTGATGAATTTCCCCACACTCAGGATCCCCAGTCCCCGTTCTTGCATAGAAGCCAGATGGTTTATCTCATAGTGTGAAGGATTGTTGGGAGCATCCTTACTCGCCTTTTGTTGGTCAGGTGAAGATTGATTTATGGCTGGTACTCTCTGATTTTCTATCCTCTTCCGTGTGAGTAAACTAACAGCTGAAGGATATACAGTGGATTCCAGTTGTGGGCACATCGGTGACAGTAAATTTTGGCGCAATTAAGCAGCTGCCCCAGTTAGCTGAAGTTTCATGGAAATAGTTAAAAACGTATAAAAAGGCAAACTGAGTAACAAATTATGCATTTAAATAAAATACAGAACAAATTAGAACACTACCAATACTACTGCAGTACTACAAAAGTGTGTATTAGTTCCTAATACTTATCAACAGAGGAACTAAGCCAGGTTGCATTTTTTGATTGTGAATGAACAAAATCTGTGCAGACACCTAGTGCAGATAATGAACTACCTTCATACAATGCTGTTGATGATTGCAGCCACCAAATCCTAATTTTCATCGTAAAATTCAAGATGATTGTCTATATCTTCAAGTTCTTCATAGTTTCCCACTTGTTGAAGTAGTGAAATCAATTCATTTTCTCTCTCGGCTGTTTCGAGTACTTCCAAGCATGAATGCTTGAAAATGTGGTGAGCAAAACAGTTCTGAATTGTCTTAATGCTTATTTCTTGCCAATTATCAGTGACAAAAATCACTGCTTTTAGATCATAAATACATGCAACTGATGCTATTTAAAAACTTTTTGCTTGAAGCATGATGTAGTGTCTAACGACCACGCAAGTGCAGACAACTGGTGCTAGTTAGAAACTGTTCGGCAACAGCATCTTGCCCCATTTAAGTGGCACAGTATCCCAAATAAAAGAAAGGAATACCAGCTATATTCTTGATTAGGTTTTGAAGTTTAATCGTTGCCCCAAACTCGAGGTCGGAGCTGCCGTAGAAAACTGGGATGTCCTGGGAGACGGAAGATCAAAAGAACCCCAGTTCTTTGGGCACAGAGCTTGGCAGAAGTGACGCAACAGACTTTTAACATCATAAATCAGAGAGTTGTTTGTTATGTCTCTCCTCTCGCTGTGAAATGGGGATTCTCTTTCTCCCTTATTAGTCGAATTACTGGGTGAACGAGTAGTCTTTGGGGTACTGTAAGTCTGTGTCTTTATTGATGCTTTGCTGCAAGCTTGAGTGCTTGGTGGGGGGGGGTGCCAATGCTTTTTTTAATAGTGAGGAGGGGTGGGAGGGGGGTCATTGCTTTGCTGCTGCCTGTGTGTGGGAGGGGGGAGCTGGGGGGGGGGCTTTGGGGTTCTAACATTTAACTGTCATTCATTCTTTGGGGCACTCCTCTGTTTTCATGGAAGGTTGCAAAGAAAAAGAATTTCAGGATGTATATTGTATATATTTCTCTGACATTAAATGTACCTTTGAAACCTTTGAAATAAGCAGCTGCCCCAATTCACCAGAATCCACTGTATATAGGTAGAACAGCACCTCCACTTTTTTCTGTCAGCAAGTGTTCAGCCCCTATTAATACAAGTTGTGAATATTTTGGACACCAATTTAAAATGTGCTCTGGAGGCTGGAATCCTGAAACAGAAACAGGAACCATAGGAAGCATTTAAAATTCGGCTGTGGATAGTGGTCATGGAGAAAGCAATGAAGGCTCAACTAATACACTTGCACTTCGCTAAGACAAACCAGGGTAGGTCTTACACAGTGAACTGTAGGTCACTGAGGAGTGCGGTGGAACAAAGGGATCTGGGAATACAGGTCCATAATTCTTTGAAAGTAGTTAGATAGATTTGGTCTTAAAGAAAGTCTTTGGCACATTGACCTTCATAAATTGAATACAGGAGAGATGGGATGTTATAATGAAGTTCTATAAAATGTTGGTGAGGCCTGATTTAGAGTATTGTGTGCAGTTTGGTCACCTACCTGCAGGACAGATGTAAATAAGGTTGAAAGGGTACAGATAAAATTTACAATAATGTTGCTGGGTCTGGAGGACCAGAGTCATAGGGACAGGCTGAACAGGTTCAGACTTTATTCCATATAACCATATAACAATTACAGCACCCTTGGAACAGAGAAGACTAAGGGAAGATTCGATAAAGGTATACAAGATTATGAGGAGTATAGATAGGGTAAATTCAAGCAGGCTTTTTCCACTGAGGCTGGGTGGGACTACAACTAGAGGTCATAGGTTAAGACTGAAAGGTGAAGAGTTTAAGGATAACATAAGGGGAAACTTCTTCACCCACAGAGTCATGAGAGTGTGGAATGAGCTGCCAGCGCAGGTGGTGCATGCGAGCTCGATTTCAATGTTTGAGAAGTTTAGACAGGTATATGGATGGTTGTCCAGATGCAGGTTGATGAAGTAGGCAGTTTAAATGTTTTGGCATGAACTAAGTGGGCTGAAGGGCCTGTTTCTGTGCTGTGCATTTATATGACTCCATGACTCAAATATATCAAAGTTAAGATTTGATCACACTACAGGGGTCTGCAAATTAAATCTAATAGAACTTGGGTTCCCTCTTCCATTCCCCATTTTGGCTCCCCTCTTACCCCTTCTCTTCTCATCACCTATCTATCACTTCCCTGTGGTATACCTCCTCCTTCCCACACTCCCATGCTCCCCCGTCCTCTCTTATCACATTCCTTCTTCTTTAGCTTTTATCTCTTCCACCTATCACCTCTAAGCTTCTTATTTCTTCCCTCTTCCCTTGCCATCCCATCTTCCTCCTCATCTAGTCTCACCTATCATCTGCCAGCTTGTATCCCTCTCCCTCCCCAGCTTCTTATTCAGGCTTCATTCCACTTCTTTCCCAGTCGTGATGTAAGACCTTGGCCCAAAACATCGACTGTTTTTTCCCCTCCATAGATGCTACCTGACCTGCTGAGTTCCTCCAGCACTTTGTGTATGTTCCTCAACATTTTCAGAATTGTGTGTTTATTATTGGTATTTGAGGAAACCCTGGCATCTGATGTTCCATTAAACTGCTGTAAGGTAGGAACACAGGCATCCCGTTCGATATGTTGCTTACAGTATATAGTTTAGGTTTAGGTTCCCCTGTGTTCTTATGGCCCCTCAGAGCAGTTTTTGGCTTCAAGATCCCTGAACCCCATTTATCTCCATCTGGACATCTATTCCCTCTGCCAGGGCTCAACCGCAAGTAACAGGAGTCCATCTGTGCAATGCCTTTAATGCAACAAGATATCCCACACCGTTTCACAGAAGTGTTATTAAATACTGGCACGGGGCCACACAAGGAGATCTTTCTCAAGTTTTCTTAAGACCTAGAAGGATGGGATTCAGCCCATCGAGTCCATGCCAACTCTCAGACCATTGCCGTGCTCGTCATCTCCCCACCATGCTCTTCTTGGATAATTACAGTAGCATGATTCTTGGGAGGTGGAAGGAAAGAGGAACACCTGGTACAAGGCCATGTGGTCGCTGGGGGATGTCTAGACTCCATGCAGAGTGCAGCATCCAACTGGAGTTTCTGAAGCTGTGAGCCTGCTGTGCCACACTGCTACCAGAAATCAGATCAGGGAGACAATCTCTCATTTGTTGTGATGATTTGTTTCCATTTAGTGTTGCTCTCAATCTGCTGCTTCTTCATTAAACATGCAATTGCAGATTGGGTATGTGCTTTGTGGGACATCTCCGTCAGTCCACAAATGCAAACATCAGCATCTGGTGACTTCCACTTTAATTCCCTCTATTCTGACACCTCTGTTCAGCTTTCTCCAATAGAAGTTGAGGGACAGGAAAGACCTCACCTGTTGACTAATCATTTTACAGTTTTCTAGATTCACTGTCATGTTCAACAGTTCAAATGGATCATTCCATATTCCCATGACACCAATCTTTTCCACCTTTAATTGTACAGCATCGTCCCTTTTATGCCCTTTATCAGCTTCACTTGTGTCTTGTCTTTTACCCAACCACAAGCTCTCACCCTTTGTTCTTCCCATCATCCTCACCGCTACTTACAGCTCAAACTCTTTTTTGACACTCATAGACATGAAAGATTCAACCTGTTCCTGTCTCCACATCTGCTGCCTGCCACGTTGAGCGTTGTCAGCACATTCTGTTTTCATTTCAAGTTTTTACAGAATGTCTTTTTAAAGATTTTTCAAGACATATTAAGATGATACAGATGATAAAGCTGGGGATTGTTAGTGATAAAGGGCATGATTGCAAATGCTCAAGCAACGTAAATGACAGCTGGCCAGAGTTAGAGGAGTGCAGGGGCTTTGGAAAGCGTGAAAGAAAACTATGTTTCATAAAATCTCAGGGAAGATTGGTGAGTACTGGAGTAAGTATTCTTGGAGGCAACAATTCATCCATTAGTTTCTTGTTTGCCGGGCATTTGTTTTTGACAGCACCTCCTAAAACCACAAACATTCCCACCACTGAGCACATCTACAAGGAACACTGTCGCAGGAAAGCAACATCCATCATCAAGGACTCCCACCATCCAGACCATGCTCTCTTCTTGCTGCTGCCATCATGAAGAAGGTACAGAACCAGGTTCAAGAACAGTTATAACCCCTCAATCATCAGGCTCCTGAACCAGCATGGATAACTTCACTCATCTTAATTCTGAATCGATTCCATAACCTATGGACTCACTTTCAAGGACTAATGCAAGTTCTCAACGATTATTATTTATTTTTATTATTATTTGTTCTTTTTGTATTTGCACAACTTTTTATCTTTAACACATTGGTTGTTTGTCCGTCTATGTTTCTGTGCAGTTTTTCATTGATTCTAATGTGTTTCTTTGTATCTATTGTGAATACCTGCAAGAAACTGGATCTCAGGGTAGGATGTGGTGGCAACTGTGTACTTAGTTAATACAGTTATTTTGAACTTTGAACTGTTCAGGAAACTAATCAGTTCTGCATCCACCCAGTCAATCGATTTAGGAATTTTATAAATTTAGACCATGAGACCATAAGACAGAGGAACAGAATTAGGTCACTTGGTCCATTGAGTATTCTTCACCATTCGATCATGGCTCATTTACTTTTCCTCTGAACTTTGAAGAAAGCAGAGTTCAGGGAACGCCATGTCCTGCGTGTCCCCTCTGAGCAGACAGGGATGGAGAGAGGTGGAGGTAGTCAGTCCAGAAGTTCAAGAAACTCCCAAGAGCTGTTCAGTTCATTATATTGGCTGCTCTGTGCGATGTGGCCCATCATTATACTTTTTTCTTTCTGGGATCAATCAAAGGTTCACTTATTATCCAAGCATACTACTCTGAGATTCTTCTTCTCCAGATAGCCACAAAACCCAGAAAAAAAGGAATGGCAATATGATCATCAATCCCCTCCCCACAAACCTCCCCCACACGACACGGAACATGAACATTGACCCCCAAATACCCCTCTCCCTGCACAAAAAACACAACTCGAACATTGACCCCCAAACCCCCTTCCACCACACAAAATGCATAAAGAGCACCAGCCTGCAAGTCTCCCTCTCCCTGAACATCGACCCCCCCACAAGTCCCCCTCCCCCACACAAGAGAGCAAGGAAGAATGGGTGGCAAACAGGACATAAAAAACTATAAGACTGAAAAATATCCACAGTTCAAATCTATATCTGTTTCCAGAAGGCAGAAAACCTCTGTAGCAGCAGATGATCACACCAGCGATCAAAAGGCAGGCAGCTGGCGCTCATCTTCCGCATTCCCCTCCATGTTTCAATCTCCCTTGTCGCTTTAATTGGTGAAAAGGAGTTGAACATCGGCCCAACTCCTCCGCAGCTTTTCGCCTCTTGGAAACCTCTCAGAGACAGCAAAGCACTGGATCACCCAAACAATCTCCAAACTGCAAATCACAGGCTTCAACAGTTCCAGATACACATTCAAGACCAAAAAAAACAGACAGAAAAGACCGAAATGGAGCGAAATAAATAGTTTTGCGGTCTATCTTGAAGATGTCGACTGTGAGAGGGTTTGTATGCTGGCACCACCTTGACTGGATATGGGTCTTGTTGCCATTTTCCCAGTTCATTGCGTGTTAGACCGTTGCAGTCCTTCTGTTTCAAGAGCTCTCTCTGTGGTGGTAGGCAGAGGATAGAAGTCTAGCACATTTGGGTGGTAGTCCCATTACTACCACCAGGGTGGCAGTGCAGGAGCCTGAAGATGCACACTCAATGTTTTAGGAGTATCTTCTTCTCCTCTGCCATCAGTTTCTGAACAGTCCTTGGACCCACGGACACCACCTCGCTCCTTTACCCCCTTTATTTATTTTTGATATATTCTTAATTTAACTGATGGTGATTTCTTATGTTTTGTACTGTACTGCTGCTATAAAACAACAGATTTTGTGGCATTTATCAGTGATAATAAACCAGATTCAGGTCTGGTTCTAATATGCGACTTGGGCAAGAATGCTCAGGATCTGGCATTCCGATATACCTCCCGTCTTTGGTTTCCCTAGTGGTAAAGTTTGCCTGGCTTGGGAGGTGCTGTCAAAAAATCCCTCCTAAAAAGAAGCTGCTGAGTGAGTTGGTAGAACTGCCCCACTCCTTGAGTTTCTCAATCAATTTTGATCTCTTCTACATTCCCCTAGATTCAGTATTAATTCAGCACCATATGGTTAAGTATCTTGTACTGAATTATGTACTCGTATGCTAATATCATCTAAAGTTCACCCAGTTTGGACTGGTGGAAATAAAAAAAGACTGCAAATGTAGGAAGTTACAATAAGACCATTAAATATTGGAAAGACAGCCCGGCCTGCATCTGTGTTAGCTGTGTTTCTGTCCCCGTACATGCTGCCTATTCTGCTGAATACTTCCAGCATTTTCTGTTTTTATTTTGGATTGGTAAAAATTAGGTGATTAATTATAAATAAAAGTAGATTTAGACTCTACATCCAAATTCCTGATGAGTGCAAACCATACAGGAATTATATGTGTATGTTCTCAAAAATCGATAAGAAGATTATAGATTATCTAAAGCTATCTTTTGTTTTCTCTAAACTAGGAATCGAATCCTGATGAATACTTTTATTCCTTTTATGAAGGTTTAACCCAGAAGAAAATGGGATGATATCCAGTTCTGAGATGCAGGTTCCTTCTCTGTGCTCTTCTTTCCTCAAGTTGTTCACTTCCATGTCCTGCCCTTGGATTACCCATCAAAATAACCCACGAGGAATGTAGCCTGTATTACGCCGTGGGTATAACTGTAACAACAGAATACATTCTCATTTTTTTAATACATATTTACCTCTTTGAATTCCAGTATTGCTAAATCATCTGTCCAGTTTGTTCCTTTTAAAAATGTTTAATGGATGAGCTCCACGTTTAGTGCTCTGGAATTTAAAACTAAAGGCGCCTGATGTTCTTTGGGAGTTCAATGAGAACATATTATTGCAGATATGGCAGCGAGTGCTGTGAAGTCTCTGTACTGGGAATTGTTTCCACCAATGCCTACCAAGCGTGTGTACTGCACTCCAGTTTATCAGGATAGGCAATTGTTTGTCCTCGGAGGCTGCGGCGAGACAGGATTGCCTCTGGACAAAGTGGAAATGTTGGATGTTGTGAGTCAGAAGTGGACAGGGCTGCCTTCAATGCCGACACCGCGAGCGGGGGCAGCAGCAGTTATTTTGAACAAGCAAGTCCTCATCATTGGAGGCATGAATGAAGACCAGTGCCCCTTAGGATCAGTAGATATCTTTAACCTCGACGAAGGCAAATGGGAGAAAAGGACACCATTGGGACAACCTTCAATGGGAATAACAGCTGTCAAGAAAGGTATGCCAATTCATATTTCTCAGTCATACTTCAGCTTTCTTTTCAAGAGTTTTTGTGAACATGAACTCACAGCTAATTTAAGGGTAAAGTAGTAAAATAGATTCTGTATAGCAATAAATGAAGGAATATCTTATATAGTGTGCAATAATATAAATTAGAACACGGATTTAAATAGTTTTTATCTATTAAGATTCCATGATAATATATTTTAATGGAAATTTTATTTTCAAATTCCAGCATGAAATTGATGAACAATTTAAACTTCTGTCAAATGGTTCCTGAGTCTTCTCTTCTGACTTTGCTTGTTACATACTATGCTGTGTTTAGAAGTCTCTTGCTAAAATGCACTCTTCATTGAAAACTCATTCTGTCAATTTCTGCGAAATCATGAGTAGTGAAATTCATTGTTGCAAAAACATTTTATTGCTTTTTCTTGAAGCTATGTAAGAGAGAATCATGCTTTGATATCCCAGCATGCTTCTAATTTCAAAGTCAAGAATCTCCTGAACAACATGACTTTATGCTGCTGCTTAGCAACGAGCAGGACAGAGAAAGGGAACATCATGCGCCCGAGGAGATTATTGTCTGGCAGAATGAATGTAAAACATTTACATACAGTGGATTATGGCTAATTGGGATGCACTGGAACCACTACGTTTTGGCCCATTTAAGCGGCTGCCCCAATTAACTGAAGTTTAATGGAAATAGTTAAAAAGATATAAAACAGACAAACTGAGTGACAAATTATGTCTTTAAATGAAATACAGAACAAATTAGAACACTACCAATACTACTACAGTACTATAAAAGCATGTATTAGTTCCTGATAGTTATTGACAGAGGAATTCATCCAGTGGCCAGAATGAGCAAAATTGGAGCAGACGGTTCAGCTGTTGCAGGTAGTGGGCTGCCTTCATACAGTGCTGCTGCTGATTACATCTTCCAAATCTTCATTTTCATTATAACGTTCAAGATAATTGGTAGCTTCTTTAACTTCATCGCGGGTCTTAATTTGTCGAAGGAGTAAAATAATTTTCTTTTCACTCCTGGTCATTTCTGGCATCTCCAAACCTAAATGCTTGAAATCCCAGTGAGCAAAACAGTTCTGAACCGGCTTACTGCTTATTTCTCGACAACCGTCAGTGACCAAAATCACTGATAGTTGTCAGGAACACAAACACATGCAACTGGTGCTATTTAAAAAGTTTGCTTTAAGCATGGTGTAGCGTCTAATAGCTACACAAATGCTTGCAACTGATGCTGGTTAGAACCTGTTTGGCCACAGTCTCCTGTCCCAATTAAGCATTATAGTGTCCCAAATAAATAAAGGGCATCCTGGCAATGTTCTTGGTTAGTTTTTGTTCTTTAAGAGTTGTCCCAAATGAGCAGCTGCCCCATTTAACCAATGATCCAATTAGCAGGAATCGACTGCGTATGACTGAAGAAGAGTTAACATATGTAGGGTGTGAAATATGACATGAGGAGGGACACAGTACAATCCCAAACGTTAGTTCCTTTAAAACGACTAGAATGGGGTATGCAACAGGTAGCAGCTGAACTATCTTCAGTTTTCTGTTCCAGATCAAATCTTACCTTTCCAATCTGTTTCTTAGTTACAGAGAAGAAACAAGACATCATCAATGTGTTATAGTTGTTCTCCGTTGTTATTGTGTTAATTATTTACAGTGTTTAGTCAAGTTGGGTGAAAAACCCAGCTTAGACAATTTGGCATTCATCCTCTGTGTTTCACTCAGTTTGGACTATGAGAGTTCTGATGGATTCATCATATTGGGTATTGGCCTCTGATGATTTGAAAAAGTGAGAGCACACGCCCTATTACTGGAGTCATTCTGTTGCTATTGTTGGATTCGGGTGTTAGCCCTATTGTGTGAAACTAACCCAAGGTATTCAGTCTACTTCTCAACAGGTTTCTGCTGCTTGCAGTGATTCAACAGTAACCACAGATCGTCATGAGGGGAAATTCCTGATAGAGAAAGGCTTACTCACTTTATGACTGTGTAGCAGCACGTATTTGCAAAATTCATTATAGTTAAACATGATTTGGCAGGAGAATTCATAGAAATATTGGAAATGTTCAGTTGTCTGGTCACGAAGACAATTACATTTTATTAGGGTGCAGTGTCTATGTTGTTCGTTGGCTGAATCAGAAAACTGTAGCGGGACTGAAGTTGATTAAATCTAATCATTAGGTTATAGGGACGTTGTGTAGTCAGAGCACTATGTAAAATATGGCAAAGCTAGCTGAAAATTTGCATTTTTATATCATAATGGAGACATACTTTTCATGCTTTGTATTGGAACATAGCTCCAATCATAACTGAAATGTTAATATCGTTCTGATGTGATATGTTGTTAAATTATTTGTCTATATCTCATGCATTATAATTTTTTCATCTATACCATAATATACCAAATATAGAGCAAAGCTAAGAGTACAAATGAAAAAAAAAGATAACATTTGAGCCATCTGAATAAAACCAAAAGTAGATTTCTTTATGTTGCCGGAAAGGATTCCACAGAGTGGAAGTTTAATCTTGATATTTTCAGCAACTTGTTATCCTGATACTTATTGATTATTATGGTTATAAATTTACTGTTTCTTGCATGTGGTATATTTTATCAAAATATGATGACTTATTCTATTGTTAAATATCAGTTGATACAAATATTGAACAATTTCTTTCTTATCTGTTTAATGGTTTTAAATTGCTTGAGGCGGTAATGGATTTAGTATTTCTATTTACAGAAACAGTTGCAAGCATTAATCCTTGAGGCCAATACAGAGCAACAGATTGAGCATTATGTCTAATATGACTGGACAACAAAGATTTTGCTTCCTTTTGGTGTATCTTATGAACCCTGGGCTACTGATCATGAAAATCACCATGGAATTTCCCTATCACACACCATTTTAAAATAAACTTACGTTTATTATCTCAATTCATAATTGAAGTCAATGAACATGTTGCCTACAATGTAAGCTGGAAAGTTTCCTATCTTGTCCGGGCATGCTTGGGCATGCTTAGGCAGCATGGCTGCTGCATGACAGGACAGGTTTTAGTAATAATTATTGAGTTCAGGACTGTAAGGATGGAATTTGCTATCACCAGGCACAAAAATTTCTGTGAAGGATTTTGATATTTGAGACAGATGCTTCCCAGAATAACTGCTGCCAAGGTTAAGGAAAACATTTTTGTTGGTCCACAAATCAAACAGGTCATCAATGACAGGCAATTTGAAGAATTTCTAGTGGGACTGGAGAAAATCACATGGAAGGCATTCAAGGAAGTTGAAATTTTTCTCGGTATCTACAGAGCACCAAACTACATGCAGCTGGTTGAAAGCATGCTTCAAGCATATAATAAATAATAATAAAGGCATCTGTTAGTCTTGCGAGACCATGGATCTGCACCTGGAAAGTCTTCACTCTCCAGGGCGCAGGCCTGGGCAAGGTTGTATGGAAGACCAGCAGTTGCCCATGCTGCAAGTCGCTCCTCTCCATGACACCAATGTTGCACAAGGGAAGGGTATTAGGACCCATACAGCTTGGCACCAGTGTCGTCGCAGAGCAATGTGTGATTAAGTGCCTTTCTCAGGGACATATCACGTTCCCTCGGCTGGGGCTCGAACTCACGACCTTCAGATAGCTAGTCCAATGCCTTAACCACTTGGCCTCAAGTTTATAAAACCATGAAATGCAACATGTCACTGAAGGTTCATTTTTTGCATTCCCATTTCGACTTGTTCCCTGCAAATCTCAGTGCTGTTAGCGACGAGCATGGTGAAAGGTTTCACCAGGACATTGTGGTCATGGAGAAAGGATACCTGGGCAACTGGAATCCATCAATGCTGGTGAATATATTGTTGGACACTTAAGCGAGAAGCTTCAGACACTGAGAACAAATGAAAATCATTAACAAAATATTTTTAACTTAGTTGAACTATTGCAAAGTATCAGCACCATAATGCAATTAAACACATTATATTCAATATAAGTTAATTTGTTGTTTTTCCAAATTCCTATGTGATACAAGTAGTCTGAAATTATATTTGTGTTCATCTTCAAGCAGTCTATCATAAACAAATAATTTCTGAGGAAGCAACACTTTTGAATAAATTTGTTGTCCAGTGTATTTATCGGCGCAAGACTTGGTAAAAGCCATGGAGGAATCTCATGCCACTTGACCTGAATATTTTCCTACAGAGTAAAGCACAGCACCTCTTCCTGCACCATCTGGGTACAGCACTGTTTGTCATAGTCCGGTCCGTGAAGTCCATATTCCGGTTCACGGTCCGGTTCATTGATCCTTGCTCCAGGTTTTCCTGTCTACCCTGTTTCTGTTCTTGTTGAGCTCTAACTCTAATTGAGGCAGCTGATGCTACTTGGGGCTGGCTGCTTAAATACCTTCAGAGACCAGGGTGTGGTGGCTGGATTGTTCTTGTCCTTACTCCTTGGATCCCTTCCTCTGCCTTCTTCACCTGAGGCCCTGCCTTGTCTTGCCGGTAACTCTCGCCTCACCTGAAGTTCTTGTCTTGTCTTGCTTTGCCAGTAGCCTTGCCTTGTCTTGCTGTCTGGTCCTGGAGCCACCCTGTAGCTAGCTCTCTTCCTGTCCCTTGCCTCCGCCCAGGTAAGCCAGGCCGTCTTGCCGTTACCTGGGGTTGGTTCTGTCCCTTCCTGTCTCTTGCCTCTGTCGGGTGGTGATCCGTGCCCTGCCCAGGTGATCCGAGCCCTGCCCAGAAGGAGCCTGCCAAGCCTCGCCTCGCCTCGCCCCAAGTCTGCAGCCTCCAGCCTCGCCTCGCCTCTAGTCTGCAGCCTCCAGCCTCCAGTCTCGCCTCTAGTCTGCAGCCTCCAGCCTCCAGTCTCGCCTCTAGTCTGCAGCCTCCAGCCTCCAGTCTCGCCTCTAGTCTGCAGCCTCCAGCCTCCAGCCTCGCCTCTAGTCTGCAGCCTCCAGCCTCCAGTCTCGCCTCTAGTCTGCAGCCTCCAGCCTCCAGTCTCGCCTCTAGTCTGCAGCCTCCAGCCTCCAGTCTCGCCTCTAGTCTGCAGCCTCCAGCCTCCAGTCTCGCCTCTAGTCTGCAGCCTCCAGCCTCCAGTCTCGCCTCTAGTCTGCAGCCTCCAGCCTCCAGTCTCGCCTCTAGTCTGCAGCCTCCAGCCTCCAGTCTCGCCTCTAGTCTGCAGCCTCCAGCCTCCAGTCTCGCCTCTAGTCTGCAGCCTCCAGCCTCCAGTCTCGCCTCTAGTCTGCAGCCTCCAGCCTCGCCTCGCCTCTAGTCTGCAGCCTCCAGCCTCCAGCCTCGCCCCAAGTCTGCAGCCTCCAGCCTCGCCTCGCCTCTAGTCTGCAGCCTCCAGCCTCCAGTCTCGCCTCTAGTCTGCAGCCTCCAGCCTCCAGTCTCGCCTCTAGTCTGCAGCCTCCAGCCTCCAGTCTCGCCTCTAGTCTGCAGCCTCCAGCCTCCAGTCTCGCCTCTAGTCTGCAGCCTCCAGCCTCCAGTCTCGCCTCTAGTCTGCAGCCTCCAGCCTCCAGTCTCGCCTCTAGTCTGCAGCCTCCAGCCTCCAGTCTCGCCTCTAGTCTGCAGCCTCCAGCCTCCAGTCTCGCCTCTAGTCTGCAGCCTCCAGCCTCCAGTCTCGCCTCTAGTCTGCAGCCTCCAGCCTCCAGTCTCGCCTCTAGTCTGCAGCCTCCAGCCTCCAGTCTCGCCTCTAGTCTGCAGCCTCCAGCCTCCAGTCTCGCCTCTAGTCTGCAGCCTCCAGCCTCGCCTCGCCTCTAGTCTGCAGCCTCCAGCCTCCAGCCTCGCCCCAAGTCTGCAGCCTCCAGCCTCGCCTCTAGTCTGCAGCCTCCAGCCTCCAGTCTCGCCTCTAGTCTGCAGCCTCCAGCCTCCAGTCTCGCCTCTAGTCTGCAGCCTCCAGCCTCCAGTCTCGCCTCTAGTCTGCAGCCTCCAGCCTCCAGTCTCGCCTCTAGTCTGCAGCCTCCAGCCTCCAGTCTCGCCTCTAGTCTGCAGCCTCCAGCCTCCAGCCTCGCCCCAAGTCTGCAGCCTCCAGCCTCGCCTCGCCTCTAGTCTGCAGCCTCCAGCCTCCAGTCTCGCCTCTAGTCTGCAGCCTCCAGCCTCCAGTCTCGCCTCTAGTCTGCAGCCTCCAGCCTCCAGTCTCGCCTCTAGTCTGCAGCCTCCAGCCTCCAGTCTCGCCTCTAGTCTGCAGCCTCCAGCCTCCAGTCTCGCCTCTAGTCTGCAGCCTCCAGCCTCCAGTCTCGCCTCTAGTCTGCAGCCTCCAGCCTCCAGTCTCGCCTCTAGTCTGCAGCCTCCAGCCTCCAGTCTCGCCTCTAGTCTGCAGCCTCCAGCCTCCAGTCTCGCCTCTAGTCTGCAGCCTCCAGCCTCCAGCCTCGCCCCAAGTCTGCAGCCTCCAGCCTCCAGTCTCACCTCTAGTCTGCAGCCTCCAGCCTCCAGCCTCGCCCCAAGTCTGCAGCCTCCAGCCTCGCCTCGCCTCTAGTCTGCAGCCTCCAGCCTCCAGTCTCGCCTCTAGTCTGCAGCCTCCAGCCTCCAGTCTCGCCTCTAGTCTGCAGCCTCCAGCCTCCAGTCTCGCCTCTAGTCTGCAGCCTCCAGCCTCCAGTCTCGCCTCTAGTCTGCAGCCTCCAGCCTCCAGTCTCGCCTCTAGTCTGCAGCCTCCAGCCTCCAGTCTCGCCTCTAGTCTGCAGCCTCCAGCCTCCAGTCTCGCCTCTAGTCTGCAGCCTCCAGCCTCCAGTCTCGCCTCTAGTCTGCAGCCTCCAGCCTCCAGTCTCGCCTCTAGTCTGCAGCCTCCAGCCTCCAGTCTCGCCTCTAGTCTGCAGCCTCCAGCCTCCAGTCTCGCCTCTAGTCTGCAGCCTCCAGCCTCCAGTCTCGCCTCTTGTCTGCAGCCTCCAGCCTCCAGTCTCGCCTCTAGTCTGCAGCCTCCAGCCTCCAGTCTCGCCTCTAGTCTGCAGCCTCCAGCCTCCAGTCTCGCCTCTAGTCTGCAGCCTCCAGCCTCCAGTCTCGCCTCTAGTCTGCAGCCTCCAGCCTCCAGTCTCGCCTCTAGTCTGCAGCCTCCAGCCTCCAGTCTCGCCTCTAGTCTGCAGCCTCCAGCCTCCAGCCTCGCCTCTAGTCTGCAGCCTCCAGCCTCCAGTCTCGCCTCTAGTCTGCAGTCTCCAGCCTCCTGCCTCGCCTCTAGTCTGCAGCCTCCAGCCTCCAGTCTCGCCTCTAGTCTGCAGTCTCCAGCCTCCTGCCAAGCCTCGCCTCGTCCCTTGCCTAGCCTCAAGCCTGAAGACTCCAGCCTCTAACCTCTAGCCTCTTGCCAAGCCAAGCCTAGTCTCTAGCCTCTAGCCTCTTGCCAACCCAAGCCAAGCCAAGTCTCTAGCTTCTAGCCTGAAGACTCCAGCCTCGTCCTGCCTGCCTGCCAAGCCTGATCCTTGCCTAGTTCTGGGGTCCGAGCCAGAGGCAAGACCCAGGTACTGGGTCCTTGTCCAGTCCCTGGCTCAGAGTCCAAACCCGGGCTCCTAGCTCTCTTGTTCAGTCCTGTTCCAGGTTCCTAGTTTTCCTGTCCATGTCCTTGCCATCGCCCTGTATCCTAGTCCCGTCCCTAGCACTTCAGTGTCTGTGTCTTGCACTTGGGTCCGTTCCCAGCCAGTGCCCTTATGACACTGTTATTTTATGCCCTTCACCATTCTTTGAGAGGGATGAATCACTTCATTCCTTCAGTATTTTATTTAATGTCATTTGCTACCCCCAAGCTATAGCTTTGCAGTGCCAGTCCCAGTGTGTCTCAGACCAAAATTTTGCTTTCACTATTTCAACAGTCTCCTTTTTGTATACCATGCACTATGAAAATAGTGTGGGTTAAAACCTATTTGCTTAAATCCAATCTACCCTTAAAGTGCAATTCATCGATAATCACACTAAGCTTCTGTGAAATTCACCCATTTCCAGTTTGGTTGGTCTCCAGCAGATGCGATGGGCCGAATGGCTAAATCTGCTCCTTTGTCATAGTTGATGCCATTTGGGGAAAAGGAATTTGGAAAAATACAGTGTAAATTAATCCTGTTTATGTCTTTGATTTGAATTGGAATAATATACAAACATATCTTTATTCGTACAGTAAAGATGCTATCAGCACAATTTATCATTGATTTGGCAATAATTAACAGTGACACAGATCATATTCCAACTGACCTGAATAGCAGCAGTGTAATAAAGATGTCTTCCGCAGCAACACCATGGTTAGCGGTGGATGTTACAGCAAGTGCATGCCAATAGGAAAGGCTGATGAACTGATGAAAGAACTCATTAGCCTCCCCCAAGTCAGTAACTGAAAGCAATGCATGGCTATTCCAGGATGCTTGGCTGAGGTCTAACTAGGAATTGTGATCTGCAGAGAAAATAGAAATCTTACTCCATCAATTGCACAGTGTTGCCAATGTCCATTAAAAGCCATTTCTTTAGTCTTCCCCGTGCATTTCCAATTTTAAATCCTGATCAAACAGTTCACCAAGTCTCTCATGAATTATTCATTCCATTTGTACTTTCTCCTTTTCAGAACCTATGGAGCTTTCAGTAGGGTAGGGACAGGCAACAGCTTTCAGGCTTAAGGCCAATTTATACTTCTGCGTCAAATCAATGCCGTAGGTATGACATAGCCGCGTACCCTACGCCATACCCTACGCCATAGCCTGACGTGCACCTCCCCAAAAATGTAACTATGTGTTGCGGCGACGCAGACCGCATCAACTGTGATTGGTCCGCTCGGTAGCATCGCATCTCCTCCTACACTGCAATAGCTTCCCATTGGGCGACTGAAGGGCAGGGAAGGAACTCTGGCTGCAATGCTTTCCATAAAGCTTTACAGACCTCCGAAATTATGGAGGACCCTGTGCCTGACGCCAGTTTGTAGCTAGCTGCTACAGCCTGTTGACTTCCACCTGAAGCTAAAATTCGAATGGTGATTGCCGGTCTCTGAGTGTACTGATGCGAAATAAATGGTTGGAGATGATGAACCAAATCGTTAAATCTACCTGCCGACATCCAAAAATATTTGAAATGCATTTCCTTGTCCATGTCTCTCAGTGGCCAGACAAGCACAGAAAATTCACCCTCCTTCAGTTTCAGTCGCCATTGTTTGAAGTTTGAGTTTCTTCATGTTGAATTTCAACACCAAGAAACTCAACACAGTGGCGTAGAAACCCCACTGTCAACTATCGTTTTGGCGGTGAATTGCAGAGTGACGCAGACACAGCAACACACAAGTATAAATGCTCACAACGGCGTAGGCCACTTGTGTAGGCTACGGCGTAGGCTACTGTGCAGAAATATAAATCAGCCTTTAGCCTGGAAGTAGGTCATCCTTAAGAAGTGCTGTTAGCACTCAGTGGCCACTTTATTAGGTATACCTGCATATATATTTCTCATTAATACAAATATCTAATCACCCAATGATGTGGCAGCAACTCAATGCATAAAAGCATGCAGACATGGTCAAGAGGGTCAGGTTTTGTTAAGACCAAACATCAGAATGGGGAAGAAATGTGATCCAAGTGCCTTTGAATGATTGTTGGTGTCAGACATAGTAGTTTGAGTATCTTAGAAACTGCTGATTTCTTTGATTTTCCCGCCAACTGCCTTGAGGGTTTACAGAGATGGGTACAAGAGAGAAAGCAAACGTCTATGAGCAGCATTTCTGTGTGTGAAAATGTTTTGTTAATGAATGAGGTTAGCGGTTCAAGCTGACAGTAAGTTAAATAACCACACATTACAACAGAGGTGTGCAGAAGAACACCTCTGAACACACAGCTCATTGAACTGTGAAGCGGATGGGCTACAGGAGCAGAGGACCATACTGGGCTCCACTCCTGCACCTAACCAAGCGGCCACCGAGTGTAATTCTGCTATTGCAAGATATACCAGGCGCAGAGATCAACATTAGCAGTAATCGAATTGATCTTCAGGTTTTGAAAATGTTCTTCAGGTAATGTGAGTCCTGACTTGATATGTTTAATTGGACTGTCAGTCAGTAGATTTTTCAGAACCTTAGAGTCAAGTATTGTAACACTTATGTGAAGTAGGATTTAAAAGTGAATCTTCATCAAGAACTAAATGTGTATTAGCTGCCTTGCTTATAAACATGCCAAGCAAGCAGATTGGGGTGCCACTGTAGCATAGTATTACCGTGACGCTGTAACATTTGGAGTTCTGAATCGAGCCTTTGTGCGTCTGTCCCAATGGAATGCCTGGGCCTTCCAGTCTCCCCCACACTCCAAAGGGTAAGTTAACTGCTCATTGTAAATTGTCCCATAACTAGATTAGGGTTAAATCGAGGTTGTCGGTGATTCTGGGTGGTGCAGCTTGAAGGGTCTATTTGGCACTGTATCTCTAAATAAAGAAATAAAGTAAACATGCACGAAAGTTAACATTACATTGCCATCATTTGTATCAAAATGTTTGCAATCTATAATACCTAAATATCCACCTGACCCCATCCCTGCAAACCTATATTTGCCAGTGGTTGCTTTCTTAGAAACAGGTCTCCTTTCATCAGAAGCACACTTCTCTTTTGAGTGTAGACTCCAGCCTACAAAATCTTGGTAAATGTGAAAAATAAATCATTATACAATTCACCAAACAACCTCCTGTGTGATGTCCACTATCTCGTTATAAGTAGTATCCCCACTACATTAAGAAAGCTTGCAACAACTGCAAGGCATCTTTGTTTGTTTGTCGTGGGCGGTATGCATTGATGTAGAGTTTCAGTGACCCGTTGAAAAAGATGGACTAATTTAATGTCTGACTCACTCCTTTTCTTGTTGTAGTGCTGCATCTCAGGAACATATTCTGTTTGCTGTGATTTATCCACTGACATATACAGGGTGCATGCATATAAATTCAAAAAAAAAATCAATTGACTTACATAAAATTCTTTATTTCTAATGCTGTTTGCTTTTAGTGTTGCATAAAATTTAACATGTAGTTCATGTAATTGTGCAATTCATAGATTCTTTTTTGTTGCCCTTCACTAAGGGAAGTAATGATGTTAGAGCTAACAGCAAAACATCCTCTATTGCAGGGAACCGTCACTCAACTAACTGCAGTGACTGGTACAATAATATATCAAATGTTGTATCACAGGTCTTCAGGCTAGTCTCACACTTACCCATACACCTCTGAGAAGCAGGCATTAGTTTCTTTCTATTGCTGTGGTAACTGCTGCACATGAGGATTTCTGCTCCCTGTTGGCCCATGCTCACCTTCCTGACTGATGGTACCACATGCAAAAGGTTGGAGGAACTCAGTAGGTCAGGCAGCACCTATGATGCAGGATCTTGCCCCGAAACATCAATTGCTTATTCCTTTCCATAGGTGCTGCCTGACTTCCTGAGTTCCTCCAGCTTTTTATATGTGTTGAACAGGATCTTCAGAATCTTTGTATTCTTGATGATGGCTTTGTGTTGAACACTTACTCTCTTTTATTTGTACTCTAACTGGTGAAAATTATCCTGATGAACCTGTAAATGCCAGGGATGAAATATTTTTTTGCCCTTCAGTGGATTCATTCTGGTATTTGTAAAATTTTGTCATGTCCTGTACCTGTTGGCTTACGACATATACATCCTCCTTGCTATTTCCATTTTCTCTGACATTCATCAAATATTCAGAAGAAAAGCAGAACAAAAATAAGTACAGAATTTTTGATAAAACCAGCACAATACTTTACATCCCATGTGTAAAATCTCTTGTTCGTCGAAGACTGAAATGTGGAAAGGAAATCCTTTACTCACAAGACTTTCTTCATCCTTGGGACATGGGTATCACTCAGAAAGTCACGTATTGTGCCTCATCCCTTTATTTCCCCTTCAACTACTGCAGTCTGCATGCTGAAGACACTTCCTTCCTGTGATGAGGGAGAGAATTTCAATGGTTAAGCCCGGCAACTCCTTCTGTTGTTTCATCTTCTGCCTCTAGCATTGCAAGCTCCTTCTCCTTCCTCATCCACCTGGACATTTAAGTTCTACATATTTAAATATACCCAGGAAATAGACAATCAATACAAAATGATTTTGTTTCTTTGGTTCTCATAATATTAACTATAATGAGTTCCACTCCGTGTTTGAAGGCTAGTGATGTGAACATGCAACCCTCCCCCCAGATCAGCGAGACTACCAGCTTGTTGTGTTCCGGGATTTGAGGTCCACCTGGGCAGGAGGGGCGAGAGCCGATGAACTCCTTGGCCCTGTACGTGAATCAGCCATTCCACAGTCCTAGGCCTGGGTTTTGGGTTACATCATCGGCAAGAGTGCTGAGTTTGAGACCTGGAATTTGGGGTCCCGATATCAGCGAGTCCTGGGGTTGTTACTGAAGGTGTGGAATTTGAGGGCCTGGGTGTGCCAGAGACCCACTGTTTGTGTGCCCAATACTCCACTGGAGATTGGTGACCAGAAAGCAGCCTATACTGGGTTGTAGGACTGTCTGTACGTGAGAGTGGTTGTATGGGCAGGAAGGAGGAAAGGGGCTCGTTTTGCTGTTGTTGTTGTTTCTATTGAATATTGTGGGCATACGCTGTTGGTGTCAATGCACGAGACACTTGTGAGCTGCCCCAAGCACGTCCCATCCCAAGGTTGTTAGCACAAACTGTGCTTTTCACTGAATGTTTCCATGTACATGGATAAATAAATGAAGCTAAATCAGGATATGACCAGCCTCACACTTTTGATAAATTTTCTTCAATTGCTTACATTCTACAAGGAGGAACTGAGCTTGGCCACGCACAATATGAGATACGTACGCTTCATTCTGACTGAAGTTCAGAAGAATACACAAATATATGCTTGCTGACTTGTGATAATTACAACCTTAAAATGAAAGGGTGACCTCTGATTGCACATCGAGTGAGAAGATGTGTCTGTACACCTGAGAAATTATGTTAATTTAAGATCTTGTGAGATCATGTGCTGGTCACCTCACTACAGGAAGGATGTGGAAGCCATAGAGAGGGTGCAGAGGAGATTTACAAGGATTTTGCCTGGATTGGGGAGCATACCTTATGAGAATAGGTTGAGTGAACTTGGCCTTTTCTCCTTGGAGTGATGGAGGATGAGAAGTGACCTGATAGAGGTGTATAAAATGATGAGAGGGATTGATCATGTGGATAGCCAGAGGCTTTTTCCCAGGGCTGAAATGGTTGCCACAAGAGGACACAGGTTTAAGGTGCTGGGGAGTAGGTACAGAGGAGATGTCAGGTGCAAGTTTTTTACTCGGAGAGTGGTGAGTGCATGGAATTGGCTGCCGGCAACGGTGGTGGAAGCAGATACAACAGGTCTTTTAAGAGACTGTTGGATAGGTACATGCAGCTTAGAAAAATAGAGGGCTATAGACAAGTCTAGTAATTTCTAAGGTAGGAACGTGTTCGGCATAACTTTGTGGGCTGAAGAGCCTGTATTGTGCTATAGGTTTTCTATGTTTCTGTGTTTCTAATATAGAATCTTTTCCTCAAGGCAACATCAGGCAATGGGCAAGGAATCAGAATAATTACAAAATTATTTCTGTAGTATTATCCACCACTGATAAAGAATGATTGTGTTTGAAATGCTCTCATTGTCACCAACAAGTAGATGAACTGTATTATATTTCACAGCTTCACTTCTGCCAGGAAATAGTATTGCCCAGGCACTCGAGGAGGATTACTCATGCTCTAAAGT
This sequence comes from Mobula birostris, assembly GCF_030028105.1. Classification (NCBI taxonomy): domain Eukaryota; kingdom Metazoa; phylum Chordata; class Chondrichthyes; order Myliobatiformes; family Myliobatidae; genus Mobula; species Mobula birostris. The sequence continues at coordinate 78,217,521 of NC_092385.1, forward strand.
GTGCTGCTTTAGCTCTTAATTTAAACAAATGCCTTAATAATTTTTGAGTTTAAACATAGCAGTCTGCTAGTGAGATACAGTACATCTTGTAAAATTGGTGCACATATGTTGCACACTTCCTTCAAAACCATGGTGACAGGGTTGTCTAACATCATCAGACAGAATGTGTAAAAAGCATGAAAGCTTATTAAATGGTGTTTGATTTAGATCAGTTCCACATGCCACACAGGCAATTCGAACATTCACTGGGAAGCGAGAGATGAACATGGTTCTCATTCTTTGTGACATTTTCAGACCAAGGATTGAAACATTGAAAACAAGCAGCTTATGAAGGGAATAATAGTCGTTTAAACATTTTGCCAAGGGAATATCAGTATTTGGTTGCATTAGATAGAAAAGTGAAGAGTCACATTTATATTACATTTGTCACAATACTTTTGTATTGTCCAAAGTAACTTAGTGTCCAATAAAACTCTTCAGAAGTATTTTATTGTATTGTGAGAATTGCAACAGTCTATTTGAATTGAACTGAATGATTTTTATTGTCATTGTACATAGTTACAATGAAACGCTGTTTGGCTTCCTCTCAGGCAATTAAATAAAGTGGTAAATAAAAACAAGACTAATGGAAAAACAGTATTAAATAGATAAGCAGCAGAAAATAAGCTGCAGCAGCACCAGAGTATCACAGTAATGCACAAAGTGCCACTAGTGCAAGTATTTGAGTCCATGTGTGTGCTCACAGTTTCAGTCATTGTTCTGTGGGAGTGGTGTGATGGAGGCCACAGCTCTGGGATAGAAGCTGTTCCTCAGTCTATTTGTTCTGGCTTTTAGTGTCCTGATCCTTTTGTTGGACGGCAGCGGGTCAAACAGGGAGTGGCTGGGGTGTGTGGTGTCTCTGGTTATGCTGATTGCTTTCCTCCTGAGTCTGCTGGAATAGACGGTGTCCAGTCCTGGGAGCTCCATCCTGACAATTCGCTGGGCTGCCTTCACCACGCGATGCAGGTCTTGTCGCTTAGCGGCTGTGTAGCTGGCACACCACTGTGGTGCTGTTGGTCAGGATGGTTTCAATTGTGCTTCTGTAGAAGTTAAGCAACAGCTTCTGTGGGAGTTTGGCCTGTTTCAGCTTTCTGAATACTGTAGAATCTCATAAGCAGGCATCTGATTAAGATCAGCTCATTAATTTAACAATATTAAAGGATAAATATTGGCCCTTGTTGGCCCTTGTTTTTTGATATTGCGCCAATATTGAGTTGCTCAGGTTAATGTTTTATTTGAAAACTCACTCCTCTGAGGGAGATGAGTTGTGTTCATGCTGAAAACTCAAACGTCTGGGGGAGATGAGTTGTGTTCGTGCTGAAAACACTCCTCTGAGGGAGATGAATATAGAATAGAATATAGAATAGTACAGCACAGTACAGGCCCTTCGGCCCACAATGTTGTGCCGACCCTCAAACCCTGCCTCCCATATAAGCCCCCACCTTAAATTCCTCCATATACCTGTCTAGTAGTCTCTTAAACTTCACTAGTGTATCTGCCTCCACCACTGACTCAGGCAGTGCATTCCACGTACCAACCACTCTCTGAGTAAAAAACATTCCTCTAATATCCCCCTTGAACTTCCCACCCCTTACCTTAAAGCCATGTCCTCTTGTATTGAGCAGTGGTGCCCTGGGGAAGAGGCACTGGCTATCCACTCTATCTATTCCTCTTATTATCTTGTACACCTCTATCATGTCTCCTCTCATCCTCCTTCTCTCCAAAGAGTAAAGCCCTAGCTCCCTTAATCTCTGATCATAATGCATACTCTCTAAACCAGGCAGCATCCTAGTAAATCTCCTCTGTACCCTTTCCAATGCTTCCACATCCTTCCTATAGTGAGGCGACTAGAACTGGACACAGTACTCCAAGTGTGGCCTAACCAGAGTTTTATAGAGCTGCATCATTACATTGCGACTCTTAAACTCTATCCCTCGACTTATGAAAGCTAACACCCCATAAGCTTTCTTAACTACCCTATCCACCTGTGAGGCAAATTTCAGGGATCTGTGGACATGTACCCCCAGATCCCTCTGCTCCTCCACACTACCAAGTATCTTGCCATTTACTTTGTACTCTGCCTTGGAGTTTGTCCTTCCAAAGTGTACCACCTCACACTTCTCCGGGTTGAACTCCATCTGCCACTTCTCAGCCCACTTCTGCATCCTATCAATGTCTCTCTGCAATCTTTGACAATCCTCTACACTATCTACAACACCACTAACCTTTGTGTCATCTGCAAACTTGCCAACCCACCCTTCTATCCCCACATCCAGGTCGTTAATAAAAATCACGAAAAGTAGAGGTCCCAGAACAGATCCTTGTGGGACACCACTAGTCACAATTCTCCAATCTGAATGTACTCCCTCCACCATGACCCTCTGCCTTCTGCAGACAAGCCAATTCTGAATCCACCTGGCCAAAATTCCCTGGATCCCATGCCTTCTGACTTTCTGAATAAGCCTACCATGTGGAACCTTGTCAAATGCCTTACTAAAAACCATATAGATCACATCCACTGCACTACCCTCATCTATATGCCTGGTCACCTCCTCAAAGAACTCTGTCAGGCTTGTTAGACATAATCTACCCTTCACAAAGCCATTCTGACTGTCCCAGATCAGACCATGATTCTCTAAATGCCCATGGATCCTTTCTCTAAGAATCTTTTCCCAACAGCTTTCCCACCACAGACGTAAGGCTCACTGGTCTATAATTACCCGGACTATCCCTACTACCTTTTTTGAACAAGGGGACAACATTCGCCTCCCTCCAATCCTCTGGTACCATTCCCATGGACAACGAGGACATAAAGATCCTAGCCAGAGGCTCAGCAATCTCTTCCTTCGCCTCATAGAGCAGCCTGGGGAATATTCCATCAGGCCACGGGGACTTATCTGTCCTAATGTATTTTAACAACTCAACAGCTCCAGAACATCAACCTCACTCATATTGTCCTCTCCATCATCAAGTTCCCTCTCCTTGGTGAATACTGAAGAGAAGTATTCATTGAGGACCTCGCTCACTTCCACAGCCTCCAGGCACATCTTCCCACCTTTATCTTTAATTGGTCCTACCTTCACTCCTGTCATCCTTTTTTTCTTCACATAATTGAAGAATGCCTTGGGGTGTTCCTTTACCCTACTTGCCAAGGCCTTCTTATGCCCCCTTCTTGCTCTTCTCAGCCCCTTCTTAAGCTCCTTTCTTACTTCCCTATATTCCTCAATAGACCCATCTGATCCCTGCTTCCTAAACCTCACGTATGCTGCCTTCTTCCACCTGACTAGATTTTCCACCTCACTTGTCACCCATTGTTCCTTCATGAGTTGTGTTAGTGCTGAAAACACTCCTCTGAGGGAGATGAGTTGTGTTCGTCCTGAAAACTCACTTCTCTGAGGGTGAAGAGTTGTGTTTGTGCTGAAAACTCAAACGTCTGAGGGAGATGAGTTGTGTTCGTGCTGAAAACACTCCTCTGAGGGAGATGAGTTGTGTTCGTCCTGAAAACTCACTTCTCTGAGGGTGAAGAGTTGTGTTTGTGCTGAAAACTCAAACGTCTGAGGGAGATGAGCTGTGTTCGTGCTGAAAACACTCCTCTGTGGGAGATGAGTTGTGTTTGTGCTGAAAACACTCCTCTGAGGGAGATGAGTTGTGTTCGTCCTGAAAACTCACTTCTCTGAGGGTGAAGAGTTGTGTTTGTGCTGAAAACTCAAACGTCTGAGGGAGATGAGCTGTGTTCGTGTTGAAAACATTCCTCTGTGGGAGATGAGTTGTGTTTGTGCTGAAAACACTCCTCTGAGGTAGATGAATTGTGTTTGTGCTGAAAGCTCAAACGACTGAAGGAGATGAGTTGTGTTTGTTCTGAAAACTCACTTCTCTGAGGGCGAAGAGTTGCATTTGTGCTGAGAACTCACTCCTCTGGGGGAGATGAGTTGTGTTCGTGCTGAAAACTCAAACGTCTGAGGGAGCTGAGGTGTGTTGCTGCTGCATTGAACCATTATCTTGGATTTTGGTGTTTGACTCTCTGTACTGGAATCTGGATTCTTCTTCCTTGGAAATGAGAATATTGAGAACTGATCCACAGCATACACCATGAGGTAAACGAGCAGGGGGAGGAGGACAGTAGTTTATTTCTAATTTACCTCCACATGGACTTAACTACAGACGTTGATTCTGATTAACTGATGTAATGATTTCATTCCTCTCATACACTTTGTGAAATTTTTTGGACCAATCAAATCAATAGCTATTATCTGCAATACGTTACGAATTGTCCAGAGCATAATTCCTTCTTGGGTGGGTCTACTACAAACTGGAGGCATCCTTGTGTTAGACAAAATGCCCATCATTTCCTTCATTTCCTCTTTTCCATGGAAAGTTTAAGCTATTGTAATTAATGATAAAGTGCAAAGGTTCACCAGGGAGTTGAACGTAGTGAATGTGCGGAGAGGAATATGCTGATATCTGGAACATGCCTGTGTCGATAATGAGGAAGTGTTAGAGATATTGACATTCATTAAGCTGTATAAATCTCCGGGCCCGATGGGATCAATGTCAGAATGATACGTGAAGCAAAAGAGGAGATGGTTTGAGCACTAACAGATTTTTGGATATTCATTAGCCACTGGTGAAGTACCAGAAGATGTGAGGATAGCTAATGTTGTTCACTTATTCACAAAGGGCAGTAGGAACAAGTCAGGAAACTACAGGCCAGTGAGATCTCCATTATTAGACACAAATTTAAGAGAGACAATTTATGTTCACTTGGAAAAGCAGGGACTAATTAGAAGATAAAGTGATTTTGTAGAGGGGATAGCCTGTTTTACAAATCTGACTCAGATTGTTTTGAGGAGGTAACCTAGAAAATTGATAAAGGAGGCTTGGTAGACATGATTTATGTGGTTCTTAGCCAGGCTTTAGATGAAGTCCGAAATGTTGGCTGGTCCAGAAGTACAGTTAAGCACTGTGATTATTTCTGTTGATAGCATCCAGCAGTGAGTTGTAAACTCCAAATATTCGCTGAGTGAAAAAAGTTTTTCCTCAACACTCTTTTAATACTTCAACTAATTATTTTAAAACTATTTAACACCTTATTTTAAAACTTTTTAACACCTCCACCAAATAAAATTGATCTTTTCTACTTACTCTAAATTAATCGTTATTTACACCAGCATCTTCTATTCTAAAGTAAACAACCCTAGTTTATCCCATCTTTCTTTAAAATGATACGTTGCCAGTTCTTCCAACTTCCTTATGAATCTCTGGTGCATTCACATCTCTGTTGTAAAGTGGTAACTGGAACTAAATGTATTCCTCATGTAACTAGTCTTGCATGCAGTATTATAGAAATATACTTTATGCCTTGACTATAAAAGGAAGCATCCCATGTTCTTAATGATATATCCTGATGTATAGACTTGCACTCCGAAGCTGCTTTGTTCTTCTACACCAAACAACATCCTCCCACTTTCAGGCCACATACTTGACCCATCACTTAATTCAGTTTTTCCAGATCTATAAAACCATTTGACTTTTCCAGGGTCATCTGCTGCTGAGACACTTAAGCATATCTTGACTATTCCATGAAGTGTGTCCTCCTTAGAACAAGTGTAGGCTGTGCTTTGAGAGGTTGGTCATGGCTAGAAAGAACTCCTGCCTCAGCAAGGACCTGGACCCACTGCAATTTGTCTAATGCCACAATTTGCTTTCAACAGACGCAATCTCAATGGCTCTTCACGTGGCCTTAGATCACCTGGACAATAGAAACATCTATGTCAGGAAGCTGTTCGTGGACTACAGATCAATGTTTAACGCCATCATTCCTACAGTCTTGATTGATAAGTTACAGAACCTGGGCCTCTGTACCTCCCTTTACAATTAGATCCTTGACTTCATAACTGGAAGACCACAAGTTGAGCATATTGGTAATAATATCTCCTCTTCACTGGCAATCAAAACTGGCGTACCTCAAGGATGTGTGCCTAGCCCTCTACTCTACTTTCTCTATACCCATGACTGTGTGGTTAGATATAGCTCAAATGCCATCTATAAATTTGATGATGATACAACCACTGTTGACAGATTCTCAGTTGGAAACAAGAGGCTGCACAGGAGCAAGATATGCCACAGCAACAACCTCAATGTCAGTAAGCCGAAAGAGCTGATTGTAGACTCAAGAAAGGTAGGATGAGGGAATACAAACTGACCCTCATAGAGGGATCAGAAGTGGAGAGAGTGAGCAATTTCAAGGTCCTGGATGTCAAGATCTCTGAGGATCTAACCTGGTTTCAGCATATCGATGCAGTTGTAAAGAAGGTAAGACAGTGGCTATATTTCAATAGGAGTTTGAGCAGTTAACTTGTCACCCAAAACATTTGAAACCTTCTACAGAAGTACTGTGGAGACCATTCTGACTGGCTGCATCACTGTCTGTTAGGGGGTGGGGGGGTGCTACTACACAGGATTGAAAGAAGCTACAGAAAGTTGTAAAATTAGTCAGCTCCACCTTTGGTACTAGCCTCCGTAGTATCCAAGACATCTTCAAGGAATGGTGCCTCAGAAAGGTAGAGCCAATTATTAAGGACCTCCAGCACCCAGGACATGCCCTTTTCTCACTGTTACCGTCAGGTAGGAGGTACAGAAGCCTGAAGGCACACACTCAGCGATTCAGGAACAGCTTCTTCCCCTTTGCCATCTGATTACTATATGGACATTGAACCCATGAACACTACCTCACTTTTATTATTTCTGTGCACGAGTTTTTATTTAACTATTTAGACGTTTGAGGTAACTTATTTTTTATTCTTTCTTACATCTCTTCTAATATTTGTATATCTGTGCACTTGTAATGCTACTTTGACACACTAATTTCCTGTGGGATCAGTAAAGTATCAATGTATCTACCTATTTAATATACATATAAATGTATACTTACTGTAATTGATTTACTTACTTATTTTTTCTGCATTTATCATGTATTGCATTGTACTGCTGCTGCTAAGTTAACAAATTTCACAACATGTGCCGGCAATGTTAAACCTGATTCTGATCCTGCTGGCACATGACAATCTACATGCTGACAATTAAGCAACAAAGTAGAAACTTTTAGATTAGTCTAGATTATGAGGACACGCAGTCCTCTTTTATTGTCATTTGGGGATTTGGGGCCTTCTTCTCTGGAGATTCTCGATCGCACAGTAGCAGCAGCAGCGAAACAAGCATTTCAGAAGTTTCTCCAGATGTTCCTCCGTGCTTCTCACGGCCGTCTCCATCAAATCAGGGTTGTGCACGGCATCCTACTTCACAAATACGATATCAATTCGGAGTGGCCGCGCGCGCTGCGTCGCGCCGCCATCTTCTCCTCCCCTCCATTCTCACCTGCTTTCACAATCTCCCTGCACCCTGCTCTGTATCCATTAGTCCTCTGAGAGATCTACCTCCTCCACAAGTGCTTTCTTGAACGTCCTCAATTTTCATCCCTTCAACTGTCAGAATGAACTCTGCATTCATTTTCCTAGATTTCTCTGTCTCCCTACCTTTCCTTGCACCTTGAAAATACTCTTAAAAACCTACCTGTGCTGTGCATTTCTGATAATTCCATTATGGGAAGCTTTGGTACTGGTGCAGAAGATGCATACTGGGACGTTGCCTGATTAGAGAGTATGAGCTTCTAAGGAAAAACTGGAAAAACTGGGATTGTTTTCTCTGGAGAATCAGAGACAGAGGGGAGATCTGACAGAGGTTTATGAGCGATACAGATACAATAGACAATCAGAATATTTTTCCTAGGGTCAAAATGGTAAACAACAGAAGTTCATTTAAGGTTTGGCGGAGAGGCATGGTGGATGGGGGGGGGGTGTAATTTTAAGGGAGATATGCAGGGCAACCTTTTTACACAGAGCATGGTAGGTGCCTTGATTGGGCTTCCAGGACTGGTGGTGGAAGCAGAAATGGTAACATGTCATTTTAACAGGAACATAATTATGCAGGGAATGGAAGAATGGAAGAATATCAATCACAGGCACATTGAAGAAATTTACATTAATTTGGCACAATATTCGCCACAGACATCATGGACTGGGGGGTCATTTCCTGTGCTGTACTCTACTATGGTCTATGTTCTATGTATTCATTGGATATCTCTTTGGTCTAGTTTTGTGTTATCATCATACTAACATGGCATCATGGTAGCCTAGCAGTTGGCACAACACTATTACTGCTCGAGGTGTCAGAGTTTGGAGCTCAGTCCCAGAGCTCTCTGTAAGGAGCTTGTATGTCCTCCAGATGGAATGCATGGAATTCTTTTTCTGCGGAACCTATAGAACAGTAACTGTAAACAGGATCAATGGACAACAAACGGTGCAAATGCAGATATAAATAAATACCAATAAATAATGAGAGCATGAAATAACAAGATAAAGGGTCCTTATAGTGAGACCATCAGACCATCATTTGGGGGAACACCAGAAATAGAACGTGTAGTTATCCCCTTTTGTTCAAAAGCGTGATAGTTGAGGGGTAATAACTGTTTTTGAACCCGGTGGTGTGAGTCCTGAGGCACTTGTACCTCCTACCCAATGGCAGTAGCGAGAAAAGAGCATGGTCTGGGTGGTGAGGATCTTTGATGATGGAAGCTGCTTTTCTATGGTAATGTTTCATGTAGACGTGCTCAATGGTCGGGAGGGTTTTACCCATGACGTACTGGGCTGAATCCACTGCCTTTTGTAGGATTTTCCACTCAAAGGCATTACCAGGCCGTAATGCAGCCAGTCAGCACACTTTCCACCTCGCATCTATAGAAGTTTGCCAAGGTTTCTGATGACATGCTGAATCTCTGCAGACACTGAGGAATTAGAAGCACTGTTGTGCTTTCTTTGCAATTATATTTATATGATGGATCCAGGACAGGACCTCTGAGATAGTGACACCCAGGAATTTAACGTTACTGACCCTCTCCTCCTCTGATCCCACAGTCTGTAGGTTAATGAGTCATTGTAATTTGTCCCGTAAATCAAGGGTTGCTGGGTGGTGCGGCTTGAAGGGTGGGAAGGGCCTATTCCATGCTATGTCTCCAAATAAAACTAAATTAAATTAAATAAATGGTGTTTTGTCTTGTTTAGGAAAATAAAAATTCATGGCAGTAGCAAAGTCAAAGTAAATTTATTATCGAAGTACATATATACTACCCTGAGATACATGTTCTTGTGGGCGTACTCAATAAATCCATAATAGAATAATAACCATGATAGAACCCATGAAAGACCGCTCCAGCTTGGGCATTCAACCAGTGTGCAAAAGACAGCAAACTATGCAAGAAGAAAAATAAATAATAATAACAACAAATATCGAGAGCATGAGAGAAAGAGACCTTGACAGTGAGTCCATAGGTTGTTGAAACATTTCAAAGATGAGGCAAGTGAAGTTGAGTGATTCCTTACAGCAGCTCTAACATCCTTTCATTTTCATGTGTGACACGTTCTGCAAATAGGTTTACTGTCATTAGATGGAACCCCACGTTTTTCTGAGGAATTCTGGAAACATAAAGTCAATGCTAGGGAACTACAAAAGGAAAATCTACCTGCTTCTTTCCTTGTCACATCCAATTTCTCTGAACAACTGTGGTGAAACCATTCCAGGAAACAGACAGTGAAGCAAATGGAAATGCTGAAGCAGAAATTCATCGTCATGGACAGGAAGTTATTTCAAGTGATTTTTCAGCTCATTGGCCTGACATTGCAAGTATTTGGGATCTGCAAAGCTGGAAGTGTTGTGGGAATGAGCATTATGCTGCCCAATAATGTGCCACGTCTTTGCATTTCACTAGGCAAGTGTTTTAAAGAATTCATTATTATTAATACTCAGTGATTCTCAACAATAAATCATATGGTTGCATTTGGAATAAAATCAATTTAGTGTCAAGCTTGCACAGAGATGCTTTAAAATAGTAAACTAACATGAAAGCTTGTTGATAGTATTAATATGGAGATTTGACTTCCCCAGTAAAAGGAGAATAATGCCAGCATACTTCCTGGGGTGAGAAGATTGCACTAATGAATTAGATTTGTATTCTTTGGAGATCAGAAGAATGAGGGGTGATGTTATTAATACGTACATAATCTCACGGGAGTATGTCGGAGTTGATGTTGAGATGTTTGCTTATGGGAGAACCTCAAACTGGGGACATGATCCCAAGATAATTGGGTGGTCATTTAAAACTGAATCAGAATCAGGTTTAATATCACTAGCGTATGTCGGAAAACTTGAGTTTTGCGGCAGCAATAGATTGCAGTACATAAAAATAAAAAATAAAAAAAACGTGTATAAAAACTTAATTTAATAAGTAGTTCAAACAGAGACCAAAAAGAGAGAAAAAGTAGTGAGGTAGTGTACATGGGTTCCTTGTCCACTTAAAAATCTGATGACAGACGGAAAGAAGCTGTCCCCGAAATACTTCAGGCTTCTGCACCATGATGGTAGTAATGAGAAGAGGGTGTGAGCTGGATAGTGAAGGTCATTAATGATGAATGCTGCATTCCTGAGGCAGCTCCCTCTGAAGATGTGCTCGATGCTGGGGAGGCCAGTGCCCATGATGGAGCTGACTGAGTTTACAACTTCTGCAGCTTTTCCTGATCCAGTGCACTGGTCCCTCCAGACCAGACGGTGTTGCAACCAGTTAGACTGCTCTCCACGGTACATCTGTAGACATTTGTCTGAGTCTTTGGTGACATATCAAGTCTCCTCAAACTCCACAGACTTGATGGACCACACACCAGTCCTCATTGAAGGATCTGCAGTGGAAAGGGTGAGCTGTTTCAAGTTCTTGGGTGTCAACATTTCTGGAGATCTATACTGCGCCCAACATATTGATGCAATTGCAAAGAAGGCACGCCAACAGCTATTCTTCAATATCTCTGAGGATCTATCTTGGACTCAATATATCAATGCAATCATGAAGAAGGCACATGGGCACCTATACTTCACTGCCTGGTATGGAGGCTTCAATGCACAGGATTGAAAGAGGCTGCAAAATATCATAGACTCAGCCAGCTCCATCATCCCCACCACCGAGGACATCTTTGAAAGGCAGTGCCTCAGGAGACTGGCATCCATCATTAAGATCCTAACCATTGAGCTATGTCCCCTTTTCATTACTACCATCATAGTGGAAGTACAGGAACCTGAAGACACACACCCAACATTTTAGGAACAGCTCCTTCCTCTCCACCATCAAATTTTGGAACAGTCCATGATCTCATGAACACTACCTCACCATGCCTCTTTTATGCTATTTATTTATTTTATTTCTTGTTGTGACAGACAGTAATTTTTGTATCTTGCACTGCATTGCTGGCACGAGAATCATTATCGGTGATAATAAACCCGATTCTGATCTTTTTCTGTGATCCTTCTGTTATATTGAAATACAGTAGATTTGGCTAATAGAAAAGCTAGACTCCCTCCCCATGTTCATCACATTTTCAGTAAACCTGGCAATGCATTACATGTCCAGAGGCGTTACTGTGCAGACTGCTCCTTCAGTGCCTCATCTCAGCCTTCTGAGCAGAACATATGTGCAATCCTGTAAGGTTAAATAGCTCTGTGTTCCTGCAGCAACATGATACTTGCATGCATTTCACTCTGCTATCCAGTGACTTTGGCATAAGATATACAGACATCGTCTGAAATATGTGGTAGCAGGTAGGGCCAGCAATGAGCTACAAAAGCTTGGGGTTGGTTGGGATGTTCTAAGGCCTCAGTAGGACATTCCGTTTGCATGTATCCTGCCTGGTTGTGTAAGTCTTCATAATATCTATTAATCAGGTTTATTGTCAACAACGTAAGTGGCGAAATTTGTTGTTTTGTGGCAGTGGTACAGTGCAATGCATAAAACATTTTATAAGTTACCACATAAATAAATAGCGCAAGAGATGAATAATGACATAGTATTCCTGCACCATACCGATGGATGGTGCAGGCAAAGAAGCTGTTCCTAAAATGTTGAGTATGGGTTTCCTCCTGACGGCAGTAATGAGAAGAGAGCATGTCGCAGGTGGTGAGTGTCCTTAATGTTTAACATATTTAATGTGTGTGAGTATATTTGGGAATACCCTTTATTCCTAAAGTCCTCTAGGGAAATAAACCTATAACATTACATGGTCTAGCCTTTATCTTCTGTATTATCTTTGATTATTAACAGTCTTCCCACTTAACTCAAAGGGACTTGGTCATGGGTAATATGCACTCGCTTTCCCATTGTTTCCCATGTCTTGTGAAAGAATAAAAAATGCAGTAGCAATATTACCCTGCACAGTCTGGAGTATTGCATGTTCGTGCAATTTTATTGTCTGTGGTTTTGAGAAATGCTATTCCTCTGCCAGAACGATATGAATCGTTCTGGATGCTTAGCATCAACATCCTTGCTGTGGTAATTATCTTCACTTAGGATTACTCCCAACTAGTCACATTTAGCCTTTCACAGATAGACTCCCTCCTTGTGGTCTTCAGTATTTCATAGTTCACAGCAAAATGGCTTGATTAAAGGGTCTTGGCAGCTGTCAGGTGTTCATTATGGCAAACAGCCCTGTTTTTATTTTGTGATCCTGTTACTCATCTCAGAGCTTTACTCATCTGCTGCTGAATCGATTTGTCCAACGTGCTCGCTGTCAGAACAGAGTGTTAAATCTAACAGCACTGGCATAGTGGCACTGACAGTGTTGCTAGAGCGATGGGCACTAACAGAGAGAGTGTCCAAAAATAAATTAATCTAAGATATTGTGTAAAATCTGAAGAAGAATAAAAAATCAACCCAGATGCTCAAAAATATCTAGGAAGATGTTTAGTTGCCCCAGAATTAGACCATAAGACCATAAGATACAGGAGCACAATTAGGACATTTGGCCCATCGAGTCTGCTCTGCCATTTCTTAATGGCTGATCCAATTTTCCTCTCAGCCCCAATCTCCAGATTTCTCCCTATATCCCTTCATTCCCTGACCAATCAAGAATCTATCAACCTCTGCCTTATTTATACATAAAACCCTGGTCTTCACAGCTGCCTGTGGCAAAGAATTCCACTGATTCGCCATTCTCTGGCTCAAGAAATTTCTCCTCATCTCCATTCTAAAAGGACACCCCTCTATTCTGAGGCTGTGTCCTCTGGTCTTAGACTCTCTCACCATAGGAAACATCCTTTCCACATCCACTCTATCAAAGCCTTTCACCGTTCAATACATTTCAACGTGGTCACCCCTCATTCTTCTAAATTCCAGGGAATACTGGCCCAGGGCCATCAAACACTCTTCACATGACAAGCCTTTCAATCTGGAAATCATTGTCATGAACCTCCTTTGAACCCACTCCAGTTTCAGCACATCCTTTCTGAGATAAGGGGCCCAAACGGGCTCACAATTCTCCAAGCGAGACCTCACCAGTGCTTTATAAAGTCTCAACATTATATCCTTGCTTTTATATTTTAATCCTCTTGAAATGAATGCTGACATCGCATTTACCTTCCTCACCTGAGATTCAACCTGCAAATTAACTTTTAGGGAATCCTGCACAAGGACTCCCAAGTCCCTTTGCACCTCAGCTTTTTTTGTATTTTCTCTCTATTTAGCAAATAATCAACCCTTTCATTTCTTCTACTAAAGTGCATGACCATAAACTTCCCGATACTGTATTCCACCTGCCTTTTTTTTGCCCATTCTCCTAATCTATCTAAGTCCCTCTGTAGCCTCTCTACTTCCTCAACTGTCATGGTCCGGTCCGTGAAGCCTGTATTCCGGTTCATGGTCCGGTCCATCGACCCTTGCTCCAGGTTTTCCTGTCTACCCTGTTTCTGTTCTTGTTGAGCTCTAATTAAGGCAGCTGATGCTCATTGGAGCTGGCTGCATAAATATGTTGGGCGTGGCTGCTGGATTGTTCTTGTCCTTATTCTTTGTATCCCTTCCTCTGCCTTCTGTTTCCTCGCCTGAAGCCCTGTCTTGTCTTGCCGGTAACTGTCACCTCACCTGAAGTCCTCGTTTCGCCTTGCATTGCCTGAAGCCTTGCCTTGTTTTGCTGGTAAAACAAGGCAACAGAATGGTTGGTTCTGTCCCTTCCTAACCCTTGCCTCCATCGGGTAAGCCAGGCTCTCTTGCCGTTACCTGCAGTTGGTTCTGTCTCCTCCTGTCCCTTGCCTCCTTCGGGTGGTGATCCGCGCCCTGCCCAGGAGTAGCCTCCAGTCTCCAGCCAAGCCCTAGACTCTAGCCTCCAGCCGCCTGCCAAGCCTCGTCTCTTGCCTCTAGCCTCAAGCCTGAAGACTCCTGCATCCTGCCCCCTGCCAAGCCTCACCTCAGTCTCTAGCTTCAAGTCTGAAGACTCCAGCCTCCTGCCTCCTGCCAAGCCTCACCTCAGTCTCTAGCCTCAAGTCTGAAGACTCCAGCCTCCTGCCTCCTGCCAAGCCTCACCTCAAGCCTCTAGCCTCTAGCCTCAAGCCTGAAGACTCCAGCCCCCTGCCTCCTGCCAAACTTTGCCTCTAGTCTCTAGCCTCAAGCCTGAAGACTCCAGCCTCATCCTGCCTGCCAGCCAAGCATCATCCTTGCCTAGTTCTGGGGTGCGAGCCAGAGGCAAGACCCAGGTACTGGGTCCTTGTCCAGTCTCCGGCTCGGAGTCCAAGCCCAGGCTCCTAGCTCTCTTGTCCAGTCCTGTTCCGGGTTCCCGGTTTTTGTGTCCATGTCCTTGCCCTCACCCTGTATCCTAGTCCTGTCCCTAGTACTTCAGTGTCTGTGTCTTGCACTTGGGTCCGTTCCCAGCCACCGCCTTATGACATCAGCACTACCTGCCCCTCCACCTAACTCCATATCGTCTGCAAACTTTGCAACAAAGCCATCAATTCCATAATCTAAATCATGGCATATAGTGTAAAATGAATTGGTCCCAACACAGATCCCTGTGGAACACCACTAGTCACTGGCAGCCAACCAGAAAAGGCTCCCTTTATTCCCACTCTTTGCCTCCAGCCAGTCAGCCACTGCTTTATCAATGCTAGAATTTCTCCTGTAATACCATGGGCTTGTAGCTTGTTAAGCAGCCTCATATGTGGCACCTTGTCAAAGGCCTTCTGAAAATCCACATACAAGTAAACCGATTCTCCTTTATATATCCTGCTTGTTATTTCATCAATGAATTCCAACAGATTTTATCAGGCAAGATTTTTCCTTGAGGAAACCATGCTGACTACAGCCTATTTTATCACATGCCTCCAAGTACCTTGAGATCTCATCCTTAACAATCAGCTCCAACATCTTCCCAAACACTGAGGTTAGACTAACTGGCCTATAGTTTCCTTTCTTCTGCCTCTCCCCATTCTTGAAGAGTGGAGTGACATTTGAAATTTTCCAGTCTCCTGTGTAGATAGTGATAGAATCTTGGATTGGAGATTGGTGAGTGCAGAATTGGAGAGATGCGTGGAAAAAAAGGTCATAGGGAAAATTTGGAGGGGGTTGATGATTGGGATTATCCTTGGTGCTAGCATAGAATTTTTGGGCTGAAGGGCCTCCTCCTACGTCACCAGAAAATTTTTGAATATGGAAAAAAATCTTATTTCCCAGTTGCTTATTTGAATGGTCTTGTCATGTTTCTGCCAGGTTTAAAGTGGGCAGATTAACTGGATTGTGCAGACCACTTAGAATCTACAAAGAGATCACTGCTGCAGCACTGGGTAATTCTAGCCGGGGCAGCATAGCAGGAAGAATCTTTTCGGTAAGATATTGCTGGAAACCATGACTTCCACAGGGACCATTAGTAAAGTCCTAATAGAATATTTCAATAAATAAATATTGGTTTGGGAGAACTGAACCAATGTTTCCTGTCATAGAAATTATGACATGTTATAAACCTGTCCCAATTTTCATAAGTTAATGAGGATTTCCATTTCATGAAGTGAACAGTTGGATTACCTAAAGAGCAGTAAAGTGGGTTGATATAGCAATTTGATTTTTGACCCAGTACCATACCACGGTTTGTGGGTGGAGTGAGTCAAAATCACACTTGATGATTCTAGAGAAATTAAAAGCAAGAATGAAACAGTGGTGAAGGCACAGAACATTGAATCAGAATCAGAATAAGTCATGTAATTTGTTGGTTTGTGGCAGCAGTTCAGTGCACTACCTGAAAATGTTATAGATTACCATAATGAAACTGTACCTGCCTGATGGTAGTAATGCAAAGAGGGCATGTCGGAGATGATGGGGGTCCTTAATGATGGATGCTGGGGAGGCTAGTGCCTACGATAGAGAGCTGGCTGAGTTTGCAACCCTCTGATCCTGTGTTGTGCCCCCCCCCACCCCCATACTAGTGATGCAACTACCTCTGTAGAAATTTGCTGGAGTGTTGGTGACATACTGGATCAAATCTAATGAAGCATAGCTGCTGACGAGCCTTCTTTGTAATTACATCAGTATGTTGGGCCCAGGATAATTCTTCAAATGTGTTGAAGTTGCTTACCCTTTCCACTGCTAACCCCTCAATGAGAACTGGTGTGTTCTCTCGAATCCCCGAAGGGGAAGTCAAGCAAACACACACTAAGTTAACATACTCTAAGGTAATAACCTTCACTTCAGCTTGTGCCGTACATTTCCTAGAGTCAAGTTCAGCTTGCTTTCGTGCTTTTAATGATTCAGTGTTTAGATCTTTTTTAGCACTCTTGGATGAAACAAAAAAATCATGAGGTGTTCATAAATGTCATTCCAGCATTTGAAGGGTTAATGTTTTTTTTCACAATGAGTATTATCTAAGGTGGGATGAACCTCATCAACACAGCTGCAGGGTTAAAGGGCAAAATATTTGTTTGTTTATTTAAATGAGATTATTATGTCATCAGGTTGTCAAGGTGTCTCCAGGGAAACAGGATATTTGCTGAGGACAGTGAAGATACAATAATTAAAACTCAGATTCTGGTGTTCTTTTGAGAGGTCTTGTACAGGAATCACATGTTAAATCATTGAATGATGGTAATGTAAATAATACAATTTAAGTCTGTTTTAAAAAAATCAGCAATACCAGAGGTGAATAAGTTCTCGTGTTTCTTCTCCAATGACACCCTATTTGTAAACACAATGCTGGCACACTTGGAAAATAATTAACAGGCACCTGAGTGGCTTTAGTACACAATTTCACATCATGCAATATTCCTGGTCGTTCCTAGACTACCTAAATTATTTTGTTATGAAGTAGTCAATTATTTTATTCTAATATATCATGCAAAAAGCAATTATCCAAGAGAATCCGAATCAGGTTTATCATCACCGACATGAAAATTGGATGTTGTGAAAATTGTTGTTTTCTGGCAGCAGTACAGTGCAAGGCATAAAATACTATAAATTACAATAAAAATGGATAAAAAGTTAAATAAGTCATGCAAAGCAAGAGCAAAAATAGTGAGGTACTATTCGTGAGTTGGTTCAAGAAAGGCAAGAATTTGTGCCATTCCCACAATCCTTATCATTAGATATAATTCTAGCATCTCAATCGTCCCCATTATTTATGCCTGCACCTTAATAGAAAGTCTTGACAGCATTTCAGCCAAATGAACATTGAAGGTGGGACTAAAACCCTCTTATCTACATCTCACAGAACTGTGATGCATTGTACAGGACATTGCACATCAAACGCCTAATCATCTCCTGCAGCTACTGCTTAATATTCTACGTACTGATATTATTTATGCAGTTCATATAATTGTAAATGGAAGCAAGCAAGTGAAGATAGACAACTTTAAGTTTGAAGGCACAATATCCACAGGTGAGAGAAGGAATCAGCATATCACCCAAAGAATGCATATTGTAAATAAGAAGGGATTATGTTCAATTAATGGAGACACAAAGAGCTGCAGATATTGGAGCAAAAAAAAGTTGTACAAACTCTGGGTTGAGCAGCATCTGTGGTGGGGAAAGGAGCTGCGTCAGGAAGCAGAGCGGAGAGCACTTCAGCGGTTTGCTGTTTGCTCCATGTTCTGTCTCTGTCCTGGTAACATGCAACAACAGTCACTTTTCTCACATGTCAGAGCAAGCTGCAATTATGCTTTCATCATTCTACGATCAACTGTGGAAAGAAAAATAGAGGAACAAAGTTGACCATTGAACCCTTTGAGTCTTCTACCATTTGATGTGACCTTGGCTGATCTGTATATGTTTTCCCATTATTCACCTTGCTCCTGTAACCTTGGTTGTATTACAAAGCCTGGCTCTGTTATAGGGGTCAAACTGGACACACTGGGGGCTGTGGTGGAACAAAGGACCCTACAGAAAATCCTGGCAATTCTGGACAATGTTTCTCACTCTCTGCATGCCACCTTGGCTGAACGGAGGATCACCTTTAGTAATAGACTAAGACAACTGCACTGTTCCAAAGAGCACCATATGAGGTCATTCTTACCCTTGGCTATTAGGCTCTGTAATGAGTCAACCTATAGCCAGGAAAGTGATGACTCCCCTCTTGTTAAACTGTTTGTGGTACAGTACTTATTTTTATTCTTTCTACCTCTCTTCTAATATTTGTATATCTGTGCACTTGTAATACTCCTTTGCGATCAGTAAAGTATCTATCTATTGATCTATTATCGATTTATTGAGTATGCCCACAACAAAATGAATCTCATGGTTGTATATGGTGACATATATGTACTTTGATAATAAATTTACTTTGAACTTTAATGGTTAGTAGCCTTACTCAAGTACAAGGATTTCTCTCACCCATTTTTCTTACAATAGTTTATTCACCAACAAATTGCAATAAAGTAATAGTCATAGTCATACTCATACTTTATTGATCCCAGGGGAAAATGGTTTTCGTTACAGTTGCACCATAAATAATAAATAGTAATACAACCATAAATAGTTAAATAGTAATATGTAAATTATGCCAGTAAATTATGAAATAAGTCCAGAACCAGCCTATTGGCTCAGGGTGTCTGACCCTCCAAGGGAAGAGTTGTAAAGTTTGATGGCCACAGGCAGGAATGACTTCCTATGACGCTCTGTGTTGCATCTCGGTGGAATGAGTCTCTGGCTGAATGTACTCCTGTGCCCAACCAGTACATTATGTAGTGGATGGGAGACATTGACCAAGATGGCATGCAATTTAGACAGCATCCTCTTTTCAGACACCACCTGAGAGAGTCCGGTTCCATTCCCACAACATCACTGGCCTTACGAATGAGTTTGTTGATTCTGTTGGTGAATAAATTGGTCATTATAAACTTTTTTCAGTTTCAAATACCTTTATTACTATCTGCATCTCACTTGAGCAGCTGAGGGGTCCACTGTTCTCAGAAATCCCCCACTGTCCCCATAGAGACCACAAGCTCCTTCTCCAAGGACTCCTGGGCGTGGTCATAACCCTAGAAGAGGGGCAGACAGCTGGCTTAGACACAGCTCTCGACTGCTTGCTGTCTGGATCTGTGGGTGGCCTGGCTTGGGAGCATACAGATCCCCTGAGCAGCTCTCTCCACTCTGTACTGGGTGATCGTTGATCAGGAACATGGGCCTGAAGAGTAACCAAAACTTGAGGAGAAGCCTTTCAGGTATTTCAACAGAGACTGCAATCTCTCACATTCCACGCTACACTGACTCCTTCTGGCCACAGAAAGGTCAGGTGGCTGAACAGTCAGTGAACTGACTCAAACATCTATTGCACAGTACTTCTCTCTACAACACCTTCACCTCAGGTCCCCAATGTACAGGGGAAGGAAACTTCAACTGGGGTCTTACTCATTACCATATTTTTAAAATAGACCTCCATTGTTCATTATGAAAAGCAGCTAAAGCTCCAGGAAAAAAATTGTACGTTAGAAAGTACCTTTATTTCAGGATCATGTTCCTGGTCCACAACCCCAGTCCTGATGAAGGGTCATGGCCCGAAATATAGACTGTTTACTCTTTTCCATTGATGCTGCCTGGCCTGTTGAGTTTCTCCAGCATTTTGGGAGTGTTGCTTTGATTTCCAGAATCTGCAGATTTTTTTCATGTTTGCGCCCTCAACTAAATGGAAGATTTCAATGTTTAATGTTGGAGCTTGTTCTGACAGTTCTAATGAAAGATACATCTGCAGGGTCTTTCTGAGCCGGAAGAATCTGATAATATTATCTTGGTCCTTGTTTGATGAAAAAATGCTGATGTTCTTAGAAAACTACAGCACAGAAGGAGGCCCTTCAGCCTATCAAGTTTGTGCTGAACTATTAATCTGCCTAGTCCCATTGACCTGAACCTGGTCCATAGCCCTCCCATCCATATACAAACCCAAATTTCTCTAAAATGTTGAAATTGAACCTGAATCTACCACTTCCGTTGGCAGAACTCTCACCACTCTCTGACTGAAGAAGTTCCCCTTCATGTTCCCCTTATAGATTTCACCTTTCACCCTTAACCTATGACCTCTATTCCTAGTCTCACCAAACCTCAGTGGAAAAAGTCTGTTAGCATTTACCCTATCTAAACCCCTCATAATTTTGTGAACCTCTATCAAATCTCCCCTCAATCTTTAATGTTCGAGGGAATAAATTCCTAATGTATTCAGGCTTTCCCTGTAATTCAGGTCCTCAAGTCCCGGCAACATCCTTGTAAATTTTCTCTGCACTTTTTCAATCTTATTGATATCTTTCCTGTACGTAGGTGACCAGAACTGCACACAATACTCCAAATTAGGCCTCAATAATGTCATATACAACTTCAACATAATATCCCAACTCCTGTACTCCGTGCTTTGATTTATGAAGGCCAATGTGCCAAAAGCTTTCTCAATGACATATCTATGTGGGATGCCACTTTAAGGAATTATTGATCTATATTCCCAGATCCCCCTGTTCCACCACACTCCTCAGTGCCCTACTGTTCACTGTGTAAAACCTACTCTGGTTGGTCCTCCAGAAGTGCAACACCTCACACTTGTTTGCATTAAATTCTATCTGCCATTTTTCAGCTCATATTTCCAGCTGGTCCAGCTCCTGCTGCAAGCGTTAATAGCCTTCTTCATTGTCCATCTGCAAATTTGCTGACCCTATCATCCAGATCATTGACATAGATGATGAACAACAAAAGACCTAGCACCGATCCCTGTGGCACACCACTAGTCACAGGCCTCCAGTCAGAGAGGCAACCATCTAAAATCACCCTCTGGCTTCTTCCTCAAAGCCAATGTCTAATCCAATTTATTATCTCACCTTGAATGCCAAGCAACTGAATCTTCTTGACCAACATCTCATACAGTACCTTGTCAAAGGGCTTGCTAATGTCCATGTAGACAACATCCTCTGCCTTGCCTTCATCAACTTTTCTGGTAACTTCCTTGAAAAACTTTATAAGATTGGTTAGACATGACCTACCACACACAAAACCATGCTGGCTACCCTTAATCAGTTCCTGTCTGTTCAAATACTTGGATATCTCATCCCTTAGAATACCTTCCATTAACTTAACCACGATTGATGTCAGGCTCACCAGCCTATAATTTCACGGCTAATTTTTAGAACATTTCTTAAACAATGGAATGACATCAGCTATATACCAATCTTCAGGCAACTCACCCATTATGAAGGACGATTTAAATATCTCCGCTAGGACTCTGGCAATTTCTGCACTTACCTCCCACAGGTCCTAGGGAACATCTTGTTAGGCCCTGGGGACTGATCCACCCTCAAGACAGCCAGTATCTCCTCCACAATCTCTATAAGGTCCATGACCTTATTGCTGTTTTGCCTCAGTTCTATAGACTGCGTCGATCTCCCAAGTAAATGCAGATGCAAAAAAAAACCTGCTTAAGATCTTCCCCATCTCTTTTGGCTCCATGCATAGATGACGACTCTGATCTTCAAGAAGAACAATTTTTGTCGCATGTAGTTCTTTTGCTCATTAGTATGGTTAACACTGACTGGTACCACTGGATCCCTCTGACTGGTGCCACAGTAGTGTAGCTATTAGAAGGGTGCTATTACACTTTGGGACATCAGAGATCAGAGTTTAATTCCGAATCATTTGTAAGGAGTCTGTACGTCCGCTACGTGGACTATTTTCTCAGGGAGCTCCTGTTTCCTCCAACAGTCCAAAGATTAATTGGATATTGTCAATTGTCTCATGACTAGGCTAAGGTTAAATTGGGGATGCTGGGCGGCGTGACTCGAAGGGCCAGAAGGGCCTGCTCCATGCTCTATCTCAATAAATAAGTTGACATCTATTTGGATTTCTGAAACAATACAGCTGTCCCATTAATTTACAATAAAATTGCATTGCTTCTTATAGTTGTTTCCCTGATCACCTAGCTTATGAAGCAATTAACATCTTTAACTTTTCATTCTTTGATTTAATGGTAGTCTAAAGGTAGGTAAATTTCCCGGACCAGATGGAATGCACCCGTGTGTTCTGAAGGAAATAGCTGTGGAGATTGCAGAGGCATTAGCAATGATCCTTCAAAAGTCAATAGATCTTGGCATGGTTCTGGGGGACTGGAAGATTGCAAATGTCACTCCGCTATTTAAGAAGGGGGCAAGGAAGCAAAAAGGAAATTATAGACCTGTTAGCTTGACATCGGTGGTTGGGAAGTTGTTGGAGTCGATTGTCAAGGATGAGGTTACAGAGTACCTGGAGGCATATGACAAGATAGGCAGAACTCAGTATGGATTCCTTAAAGGAAAATCCTGCCTGACAAACCTATTGCAATTTTTTGAGGAAATTACAAGTAGGCTAGACAAGGAAGATGCAGTGGATGTTGTATATTTGAATTTTCAGAAGGCCTTTGACAAGGTGCCACACATGAGGCTGCTTAACAAGATAAGAGCCCATGGAATTACGGGAAAGTTACATACGTGGACAGAGCGTTGGCTGATTGGCAGGAAACAGAGAGCGGGAATAAAGGGATCCTATTCTGGTTGGCTGCCGGTTACCAGTGGTTTTCCACAGGGGTCCGTGTTGGGGCAGCTTCTTTTTACGTTGTACATCAACGATTTGGATTATGGAATAGATGGCTTTGTGGCTCAGTTTACTGATGATACGAAGATAGGTGGAGAGGCCGGTGGTGCTGAGGAAACAGAGAGTCTGCAGAAAGACTTGGACAGATTGGAAGAATGGGCAAAGAAGTGGCAAATGAAATACAATGTTGTAAAGTGTATGGTTATGCACTTTGGCAGAAGAAATAAACGGGCAGACTATTATTTAAATGGGGAAAGAATTCAAAGTTCTGAGATGCAACGGGACTTGGGAGTCCTCGTACAGGTTAACCTCCAGGTTGAGTCAGTGGTGAAGAAGGCGAATGCAATGTTGGCATTCATTTCTAGAGGAATAGAGTATAGGAGCAGGGATGTGATGTTGAGGCTCTATAAGGTGCTGGTGAGACCTCACTTGGAGTACTGTGGGCAGTTTTTGGGCTCCTTATTTAAGAAAGGATGTGCTGACGTTGGAGAGGGTTCAGAGAAGATTCACTAGAATGATTCCGGGAATAAGAGGGTTAACGTATGAGGAACGTTTGTCCGCTCTTGGACTGTATTCCTTGGAGTTTAGAAGAACGAGGGGAGACCTCATAGAAACATTTCGAATGTTGAAAGGCATGGACAGAGTGGATGTGGTAAAGTTGTTTCCCATGATGGGAGAGTCTAGTACGAGAGGACATGACTTACGGATTGAAGGGCGCCCATTCAGAACAGAGTTGCGAAGAAATTTTTTTAGCCAGAGGGTGGTGAATCTATGGAATTTGTTGCCACAGGCAGCAGTGGAGGCCAAGTCATTGGGTGTATTTAAGGCAGAGATTGATAGGTATCTGAGTAGCCAGGGCATCAAAGGTTATGGTGAGAAGGCGGGGGAGTGGGACTAAATGGGAGAATGGATCAGCTCATGATAAAATGGCGGAGCAGACTCAATGGGCCAAATGGCCGACTTCTGCTCCTTTGTCTTATGGTCTTATGATCTAGTCATAGAGTCATATAACCCCCCCCCCCCATAGTAATAGGAACACTGGGAAACAGATATGTAGCAGATTTAAGATACAAAATTAACAGGATTGTCATCATGGATGATTTCATCTTCCCTTATATTGATTGGCACCTCCTTAGTGCAAGAGGCTTAGATAGGGGCAGAATTTGGTAGGTGAGTCCAGGGACCCGCTTTACTTTTCTGTGCCTTTACTCGACTTTTATAAATGATTTTGATGAAGTAGGAGTGTGGGTGGTTTTACTGTGGATAGTGTGGAAAGTTGTTGTAGGTTACAACGGGATACAGAGAGCTGGGCTGAGAATTCGCAGATGGAGTTCAACGCGGAAGAGCGTAAGTGACACATTTTGGGAGACTGAACTTGAAGGTGAATTACTGGGTTGAGGATGAATTCTGTCCTGAGAGCATGTTTCTAAACCTCTCTAGGAAAGCTCCAGTTTATTAACATTTGAGAAAGACAAAGATTGATCCATGCAGAGCAATCATGACTAATGAATTCGGAAATCAGTCACCAAGTATTCAGCCTCTGAAAGCTTTGTATCTTAGTAATGATTTTAATTTTTTGTTTAGTATGCTTCGAATTGAATCATGAGAATTTTAATTCTGATTCAAGGAAGGTAAAAAAAAAGATTAAGATAATTGCAGCAGTAAGAGATAACACATTTAAAGTGAAGGATTTAATAGGGAACTCTGGGTCAAGTTTTCCACACGGAGATCAGTTGATGTAGGGAAGAAGATGCCAGAGGAAATGGTATTGGCAAGTACAACTATTTGGCACGTATCCCTCTAAGTCTTTGCTGTCCATGAATATTTGCAGCATGGTAGAGTAGTGGGCAGTGTAATGCCGTCACCAGCACAAATGACGGATGTTCAATTCTGCCACTGTCAGTAAGCAGTTCCTACAATCTCCCCAGCGGCACACGGGTTTCCTCCAGCGGCTCCAGTTTCCTCCCAGGTTTCAAAAACAAATTGGGTAGTAGGTTAATTGGGCACATGCTGTAATTGGGTGTCACAGTCTCACTGGGCCCGTTACTGTGTTGTATCTCTAAATAAAAAAGTTAAAATTAAACTTAAGGATATTGGATCAGTTTCTCTTTTTAGAGATGTTGCTTCAGCTGCTGAGAGTTTCCAGACTGTTGTCTTTAGTTAAGAGTGGTACGTATTGCTAGGTACATGTTGACTAACAGGTTCAAGTTCAAGTGTAATTGTCACTCAGCCATACGCACATACACAGCCAAATGAAGCGTCGTTCCTCGGGGGAAAGGTGTAAAACACTGTACTTACAGTCACAAAAACAATATCAGCTGAGTGGCAGGGCCTGAAGGTTAGTGGTGCATGGGATGTTGTCCTGGAGACATGTTTCTGCAAGGACGAGTATGCAGCAGTTCCTCTTCTCGAGCTGCGTCACCCACAGGTGAACGCAATCCAGTTTGCCTTCCACACAGTTACCCCTGGAGAGGCCAGTCCCCAACCCAGCACGGATGCTGACCTCACCTCCGTCCTCCATACTACCTCGGGAATCTCCTCCCCGGATGGTCGTGTCAGGCGATGCCGTGGCGTGACGACCTGGTCCATGCAACAACCAAGGCCACCCAGCTCCCCCGCCATTTGTCTCAGCAATGAGCCAGACCTGCAGGTTTTTATATTACCAATGTCAAACATGTTCTTGAGCTCATGAGTAAAATACTTAAGACACACATTTGTTGGACTGGAGAGACTGCTGTGGCCAAGCAGATGACAAATGACAATGTATTACCTTTCCTTACGGACATTAGTCAATCACCAAACCAGGGGTTTAATGGTCATTATTACTGACTCCAGATTTATTTCATTACTTGAATTTAATTTGATGATAAGATGCATAGACCAGGTGGATTGTCAGACCATTTTCCAAGGAGAAATGGCCAATACCAGCAGGCGTTATTTTCAGGTGATTGGAGGAAAGTATCATGGTGATGACAAGGATACATTCTTTACTCAGAGAGTGGTAGGGGCATGGAATGCCTGCCAGGGCTGGTGGTTGAGGCAGATACATTAACGGCATTTACGAGATTCTTAGATAGACACGTGGATAATAGAAAAATGGAGGGTTATGTAGTGGGAAAGGGGTAGATTGATCTTTCTTACTTACTTGAGTTCATCATTCCTACTGGGACATAGGTTACTGACAGCAGCTCACCACAGCCTTCTGTCCTGGGCTAGCTATGACCAGGTGTAGCCCATCTTCGAAGATCCTTCCTTTGCCAGGGATGATTTCTTTGGAGCTTCTTTGGTATCTCTGCAGCTCTGGGTTTTTATGGGATGGCGTTGCTAAGCCCATGCCCAAATCTCTTCCTTCCACAGCCAGGCTTGGGATGGGGCATGGTGGAGTTAGATTGATCTTAGAGCAGGTTAAAAAGTCGATGAGGCATTGTCGACCGAAAAGCCTGTACTGTGCTGTAGCATTCCACGTTCTAAACTGGTCAAATATAAGCTTGAGGCTGGATGAATAATTCATTCATTTCTTTGATCGTGGTAGAGCAGGTTAAGCACTGTGATATTCACCGTCATAAATTAAGGAAATTCATTTTAAATGTATCAACATCATCATTAAAATGGTAGACGATGGAACGCATCAAAGGGTTTTCCTTTTAAATTTCCAAGAGAAATTATATGGCTCGAGAAGATGAATACGTTTTTTGAAGCAGCTTTAGTTTGGTTTACACCATATGTTGGCTATGCCCAGAGGAGGTTCACGAGGATTATCTTGGGAATGAAAGGGTTAACATATGAGGAGGGTTTGATGGCAGTGGACCTGTACTCGCTGGAGTTCAGAAAAATGAGGAGGGATCTCATTGAAACCTGTCAAATATTGAAAAGCCTAGATAGATAGACGTGGCGAGGATGTTTCCAGTAGTGGGAAAGCCCAGGACCAGAGGGCACAACCTCAGGATAAAGGTCATCCCTTTAGAACAGAGCTGAGAAGGAATTTCTTTAACCAGAGAGTGATGAATCTGTAGAATTCATTGCCATGGACAGCCGTGGTGACCAAGACATTGGGTGTATTTAAAGCAATATATCCTTGATTAGTATGGGTGTGAAAGGTTACGGGGAGAAGGCAAGAGAATGGTGTTGAGGGGAATAATAAATCAGTCATGATGAAATGTCAGAGCAGATTCATTAGGCCGAATGGCCTAATTCTGCTCCTATGACCTCCTTCTTCATGAATTTTCCTCTCACAAAATATCCTCCCAAAACCTCATTTGGAAAGAGAGAGTACACAACAGTAGGTATTCCCTGTATTTATGCAAAGTTCCCTGTTTTGTGGCATCATGTAGCATTATATTTAAGTATTTTCTTGTTGAGGACAACCGTATTATTTATATTTCAAGAAAATCAGTCACACTAAAAAGAGAAAAGGTCACAATTGCCTTTTGCTTTGTGTGCTGGATGCACATAATTAATGGTTTTATAGTACAATACCATACTTTTCATGGCCCTATTTGCTTACACTACCTTTTGCCTTTTGTTTTACATTCTGATGTGAGAATTCCATTGTATAGAAGTCAGAGTAAATTTTGGATAAGCCAAATGAAGGAACAGTGTAAACGTATAAGCTCCAAATCTTTCAAAATGAGTTTGGATGAGCTGAATGTGACAATACAAATTCACGGACACTGACTGGGCTCACCTATCACCTGTCAGCTTGTTCTCCTTACAAATTCATCAGCAGACTGCTCTCACCTATCACCTACCAGCTTGTACCCCTTCCCCTCCCCACCTTCTGTCTCCTTCCTTTCCAGTCCTGATCAGGGAATTTGGCCTGAAACATTGAATGTTTATTCGGCCTCCATTGATGGGGCCTGACTTGCCGAGTTCTTCTAGCATAGAGCAGCACAGTGGTTTAGCAGTTAGTGTAACACTTTTACAGTGCCAGAAACCCATGTTCCATTCTGCCGCTCTCTGTAAGGAGTTTGTACGTTCTCTCCATGACTGCGTGTGTTTCCTCTGGGTGCTTTGGCTTCATCCCATTTTCCAAAGACATACGGGTTAGGAATCGACTCTCAGTCCTATTAACTATGGGTTAGTGAGCTAATTGGTCATACATGTGTGCTGTAATTGGAGGGCAAAAGTCCATTGGGCCAGAAGGGTCTTTTATGATGGTATATCGCTAAATAAATACATTTTGTGTGTGTTGCTCAAGTTTTCCAGCATTTACAGAATCTCTTGTGTTTATGATAAGGTGAACTGCCTGAATTCCTGCTGCTCTGACAAGAGATCCAGTCAGGAATCTCCAGTGAGATTTGGCCATAAAAGCTGCAATAATCCAGAATAACATTTTAATTTGGAACCAAAAAAGATATTGTCATTATAAACAAGGAATAAGAGTCCCGGACAAAGCATTGAATCAAAGTAAATTAATGTATAGAAACTAAATTCAGTCGATATTATTTCTGCGTTCTATCTTGTGAACTAACTGTTGATAAACACAAATGAATCTGGTGCGAATGTGTTTAACTTCAATGGCACTGGCCCAAAGTAATTGGCATTGGCACTTAATGGAGCTTTGTGATCCCACTGGGTTGAATTCTAATCATCTGGGTTTCTGTTCTTGTTGTTTTGTTGCACCCCTGCTTTGATTGCATTCTCTATTTCAGATGGCAGGGTATACGCTCTGGGAGGGATGGGTCCTGACGCGGCTCCGCAAGCACTGGTATGTGTGTACGACCCAGCCAGTGATCACTGGCAACCCTTGCCATCAATGCTGACACCCCAGTACGCGGCCTCGGCCTACCTCAAGGGCAACAAGATTTTTGTCCTAGGTAAAGGAACACTTCTGGCAGAATGAGTAGTCAGTTATTGCTGTTGCTTTATTTGTTTCTGTTTCAACACCTACCGGTGTGTTAATGTTGTTTTAAACTACTTTACTAATGCTTATTTCAATTGTTGAAGTGGGTCACTGAACTTGTACTTGTCTTGGGGGCAATGCAGTTCTTAAGGCTGATGCAATTAATGCATTTTTGTTTTTTCGATTGAACACATGGAGGTTGGGAACAGACAAAATCAGGGCATGATTCACTCATTCTTCTCTCTGAGCAAACCACCTGATTTGGCACAAAAAGAAGCAATTAAACTCATTCTATCTATATTGGCTCTAAAAGCCATTCATCCAAACCCACTCCCCATCATTTTAGTCCTTATCTTGGATGTTCTCCCTTTCTGACCCACAGTAGCATTCCCCCTCCGCTCTGCTCATTCCATCTTTCCCGTGTCATAGCTCTCTCCTGTTCGAGGTAAGCAGATTTGTCAGCTGGTAATATCAGTGCTATGTCCCATTTCTAATCCAACCAGCTGGCATCCCATCAGAGTTTTGGCAGAAACCAATATTAAGCCGGAACACTTTAACTTCTTTATGCTTAACCAAAGTACCTACACCATTAGACAACATTCAAACTTGTCAAAGATAAAGATTAGTTTTATTAGTCACACTTACATTGCAACAAACAGTTAAATGCATCAAATCAAATCAGCAAGGATTGTGCTAACTCACTAACCCTAACTGTCCGTCTTTGGTATGTGTGAGGAATCCAGAGCCCCTGGAGGAACTCCCCATGCTCACAGGCAGCGGCAGGATTCAAACCCTGATCAGTGATTGCTGGTGCCATGCTGTTGTGCTAACTGCCGTGCTACTGTACCATGTTAATAATTGGTTAGAATAAGGAACAAACTCCTGAGGCTTGTTCCATGAGTGCATGTGGATCAGTGATGTGCTATATTCTAGGTTTACATCTTCAGTACCATTCACGTGACACTGCTGACCTCATCGTCTCTCACACCTGACGTAGTAAGTGCTGTCGAGGTGGAAGGAACGCTCGTTCTCCTTCCGGATCTATACGATATGATGAAAATCGCTAACAGGTCATGTGACCTTCACACCCCAATGGGTATTGAGAGATGAGTTTCATTACATTTTCCTGAAGTCACGTGTACCCAGAATGATGGGGATTATTCCTTCTATCTCCACATTGCACATGCCTCAGATTGTAAAAGATCACTCCTGTCATCATCATCCAAACCCACTGGCCACTGGATTGAAAACAAGGCAGGCCGAAGCTTCTTAACACCAAGGATGACCCAGGCTAGCAGCTAATCTGGGCCTGTAGCCTAAATCTGGGCAGTTTTGGAGCTTCCGTGTAGATCTTGCATTGCTGTGTTCAAATCTCAAACTTGCACTTCTGCGCAGTTATATATCTTCAGGTACTTGTGAAGGATACTGAAAGCAAAAACTAAAATGTTTCTGTGACGGTGTTCTGAACACTAAAACCACATCCACAAAATAATAATGTTTTGGTGTTTTGTCAGGAGGAAGACAGGGTAAGCTACCAGTGACTGCCTTTGAGGCTTTTGACCTGGAAACGAAGAGCTGGACCAAGTACCCCAGTATTCCCAGCCGCCGTGCATTCGCTAACTGTGCCATGACTGAGAAATGCTTCTATAGCATGGGTGGTCTACAGCAACCAGGCCCTCACAACTTCTACTCCAGGCCACACTTTGTCAACACGGTGGAAGAATTTGACATGGAACAAGGCAAGTCAAATATTTTATCTCTTATTTGATGATTAACTGTAAATTTCGATGTAGTTAAGGAAAGTGCAAGCCTTCAGGCGCTTCTGGTGACTTGTTCATCTTGTTCCTAAGGCTTCAACAGTCTTGATTCTGCTGCTTGTATCTTCTGTTCTCTGTTTTTTTGGGGGGGATCAGCTTGCACTGAAGTGCTAATTCAGGCATCTGTGTCAAAATGCTGGCATTCCAATATAACGTGATAGGAGAGAGGCAAAGAGGATCCGGCCTCCAGCTTGCTTGTTCAGAAGTAATTGACAAAGGCACATGGGAATCAGTGAAAGACTTAACACAGTGAGCACAAATAATATCATTCCATATCTATGTGATTGCATGTAGTTCGTGTTGAGAGCTCTATGATATTCAGGCTTTTGCATCAACGTCATTAATTAGTCTGCTGCTCTAAGGAGGCAGCAAGTGCCACAGGTAATTTCAGCAATCAGCAAAGAAAAACTTTTGGATATTTAAGACGTCTGTGAATAATCATTGGAGCGTTTCTGGTGAAATGTTTCCTTGGTTACTTGGGTTACAATATTTAACTTAATTAAATTTAGCACAATAGATAAAAAGATTATTAGACGTAAATGGCAAGATTTTCCTCTACACATTTTGTCAGAAATATCAACTTCACAAGAACACATGAAAATAGGAACAAGGATGGACCACTCGGCTCCTAAGCCTGTACTACCATTTAACATCATGACTGACCTGCAGCTCCTCACCTGTGCCAGTTCCTCACTGCCCTCAAAACCCAAATCTTTCAAAAATCTATATAACTCCACTTTAAATATTTCCAATGATATAGCCTCCACAACTCTCCAAGGTATAGATTCCAGAGATTCACTACCCGCAGCAATAAGAAACTTCTACCTACCTCTCTCTGCCTTTGAACCACCAGCTTCTGCCAGAGGAAACCTCTCCACATCTTCGTCTTAAATAATCTGCCCATTATCTCTACCTAGGATCCCTCATTTGAGTGTCTCCACCCATTGGAAACATCTCACCAAGTTGTCAATCTCCTTGGTGTTTCTTACATTTCAGAAAGGTTACCCTTCATTATTTCAAATTCCTAAGAACACAGATTTAACTTTTTTAAACTATCAACCCTCTCATTCCTGGATTTAGTCTGGTGAATCCCTTCTGAACTTCTTCCGATGCAACAATATCCCTTCTTGTATAAGGGAACCAAAAATTGTGATACTGCCTGTAATGAGTTTGTACATCTCTCCACATGAATGGATGGGTTCCCACTGGGGGCTCTGGTTTCCTCACACATTCCTTTCTTTTCAAATCTTATTATTGCATTATAATCAGTTAAATGAACATATCAATAATAACAATACCAAGAGAACAGGATTACAATAATATATACAAACATAAGTTCCAAATATCATATCCAAACAAGTCCACCTAATCTTTTGATAATTGGAACAGGAAAAAGTTCAAAAGATTTGTTCAAGAAAAAAAACAAAACAAACAAAAATCCACTAAACAGAAAACAAAACACAAAAAAACTGGGCCGCCATAATTTGTCATTTATAATTATTCTGTCCTTGACTCCATTCCTCCTTCCATAAACAACTAAATATTAGGAAAAGGGGTTCAAAAAAACCAACTTAAGTCATATGTATGGAAATATTGAATAAAAGACTCCCAAGTTTCCTTGAACTTAATTGAAAATTAATCATGCCACTCCTAATTTTTTTCTAGGTTTAAGCAAGCTGTAGTTTGAGAAAACTATTGAAGTGTAGCAGGGGGATCAAAATCTTTCCAATTAAGTAAAATGGATCTTCTGGCCATCGGCGTAACAAATGCTGTCAAACGGTAGGCTGAAGATGATAAATAACTAGAATCAATCATTGGTAATCCAAAAATTGCAGTAATAGGATGGAGTTGTAAATCAATATGTAAAACTGCTGAAACAGTATCAAAGATGTCTTTCCAATATTTTTTCCAAAAGAGGGCAGGACCAAAACATATGGGTTAAAGAACCAACCTCTGAGTTACATCTGTCACACATAGGGTTTATATGGGAATAAAAATGGGCTAGTTTGTCTTTTGACAATATGTTCTATGAACCACTTTGAATTCTATTAAAGTATGTCCAGCACGCATTGAAGAATTCTAATTCAAGAATCTTTTCCCATTTTTCTATGGATATATTTATTTGAAGTTCTCGTTCCCATTCATCCTTTATTTTATCAGATATACCTGGAGGGATTTTCATAATCAAGTCATAGATAGTTGCTATTACACTCTTTTGTAAGGGATTTAAACTTAAAAATGTTTCCTTAATTTCAGCTTGATGTGACATCGGAGAGGTAGGCAAAATAACATTCAAAAAGTTTCTAATCTGTAGATATCTAAAAAAGTACAATCAAGGCAGATTGTATTTATTAGATAACTGTTCAAAAGACGTGAAAGTTATCCGTAAATAAATCACAAAACAGTTCATTCCTTTCATTTTCCAAAAAAGAAAGGCTTGATCAATTCTGGATGGTTGAAAAAAAATTAAATAAAATAGAGCTGAAAAGGGTAAATTTATTCAAAGCAAAAAAATTACGAAATTGGAACCATATTCCTATTGTATATTTAGTTATTGGGTTAGTAATTTGTTTGTTCAATTTAGTAAATGTAAAGGGGAGCAAAGCCCCTAAAATAGACGCCAATGAAAATCCTTGCACAGACTCACGCTCAAGATTCAACCACCTTGGACTTTGGGTTTTATCTAACTCCTGGGTCCAAAAGGTTAAACTTCGGGTATTAATTGCCCAATAGTTAAATCTAAAGTTCGGCATCGCCAAACAACCATCCTTTTTGGATTTCTGTAACTATTTCTTACTCAACCTGGGATTTTTACTCTGCCATATATATGAAGAAATTTTGGAATCAATAATATCAAAAAAGGATTTAGGAATAAAAATTGGTATTACTTGAAATAAATAACCAAACTTAGGTAGAACTATCATCTGTAAATTAAAGTTTGCATATTTACTGGGAATAACTCACTCTTATCAAAATTTAATTTATAACCAGAAAATCTACTAAACTGAGCAAGTAATGATATTATTGAAGGAAGGGATTTCTCTGGATTAGAAATATATAATAACAAGTTATCTGCATATAGTGATTGATACTTTATGTGTTTCATTGCTCCGAATAATGCCAAATATATTTGGTGAATCTCAAAAAGCAATTGCCAAGGGTTCTAAAGCAATGTCAAATAGTAAAGGGCTTAAAAGACAGCCCTGCCTGGTACCATGAAAAAGCCTAAAAAAGGAAGATACCGAGGCCAAAAGTGTATCAATTTAATCCAGGATATAAACTTTGGACCAGAATTAAATTTCTCAAGTGTTTTATACAAATATTTCCATTCAATTCTGTCAAATATCCTCTCAGCATCCAATAAAATAATACATTCTGGAATTTTAGGTGAAGAAGTTTACATAATATTCAATAATCTCCTAACATTAAGGTATGAGTAATGATTTTTTATAAATCCTGTCTGATCTTCTGAAACAATTTTGGGCAACATGTTTTCCAATCTAATTGCCATTATTTTAGAAAGAATTTTAAAATCTACATTCAACAAAGATATTGGTCTGTATGAAGCAAATGCAGCAGAGTCTTTATCTTTTTTAAGAATTAAGGAAATGGATGCTTCATAAAAGGATTGTGGTAGTTTACCTATCAATAATGCATCTTCAAAAGTTCTATTTAACCAAAGAGAAAGTAAATCGGAAAAACATTTTAAAAATTCTACTGTAAATCCATCCATACCAGGGGCTTTACCAGAGTTCATTAAAGAAATTGCTTTCTGTATTTCTTCCTCTGTAATCAATGTATCTAATAGTAAACCTTCATCAGATGATAGTTTGGGGATATTCCATTTCCCTAAAAATTCATGCATTGTAGTAGTATCATCAGGGAATTCTGACTGATATAAAGAGGTATAGAATTCTTGAAAGGATTTGTTAATCTCATCATGGTCAACTGTAAAATTGCCATCCTGTTTACAAACTTTAATAATCTGACGTTTAACCGAAACAGTTTTCAATTGATTGGCCAATAATTTCCCCAATTTATCACCATGTATATAAAATTGAGATTTAGTTTTAAGTAACTGGTTTTCAATGGGAGATGTTACGAACAAACTATGTCGCATCTGAAGTTTGACTCTCTTTTTATAAAGCTCCAAATTGCGAGTAACTGAATATTCTTTATCAACTTCTTTAATCTTATCAACCAATATACACATTTCATTATTGGTTCTCTTTTTTAATCCAGCAGAGTATGAAATAATTTGTCCACGAATATATGCTTTAAAAGTTTCCCAGAATGTCCCGCTGGATATTCCTTCAGTAGAATTAGTTGAAAAGAAAAAAGCGGTTTGTTCTTTAATGAAACTAACAAACTTTAAGTCTTGAAGTAAGGTCGAGTTGAACCGTCATTGTCTAGTTCTAAAACTTACATAATCTAATTTAACTAATAATTTCAAAGGTGCATGATCAGAAATAGAAATTGCATCGTAGTCACAAGCAATGACAGATGGTACTTATACGGAGTCAATAAAAAAGTAATCAATTCTAGAATAATTGTGATATACATGAGAGAAAAAAGAGAACTCTTTATCATTAGGGTATAAAAGCCGTCAAATTAGGGTTTGCAAGACATTACTTCCTACAAAGCAAAACCCAGAAGCATGAATGGCAGCAAAGCTTCACTACCAGATGAACTCAATGCCTTCTAAGCCCACTTTGAAAAGGAGAATATAACTTACAACTGTGAAGATCCCTACTGCACCTGATGACCTTGTGATCTCTGTCTCAGAGGCCGATGTTAGACTGTCTTTAAAGAGAGCGAACCCTCTCAAGGCAGAAGGTCCTGATGAACTACTTGGCGTGTAAGGCTCTGAAAACTTGTGCCAACCAACGGACGGGAGTATTCAAGGACATTTTCAACCTCTCACTACTACGTGCGGAAGTTCCCAGTTCTTCAAAAAGGCAACAATTATTCAAAGTGCCTAAGAAGACTAATGTGAGCTGCCTTAATGACTATCGCCCGGTAGCACTCACATCGACAGTGATGAAATACTTTGAGAGGTTGATCATGACTAGACTGAACTCCTGCCTCAGCAAGGACCTGGACCCATTGCAATTTGCCTATCGCCACAGTAGGTCAACAGCAGACGCAATCTTAAGGGCTCTTCACATGGCTTTAGGCCACCTGGACAACACAAACACCTACGTGAGGATGCTGTTCATCGACTATAGCTCAGCACTTAATACCATCCTTCTCATAATCCTGATTGAGAAGTTAGAGAACCTGGGCCTCTGTACCTCCCTCTACAATTGGATCCTTGATTTCCTAACCAGAAGGCCATAATCTGTGTGGATTGGTGATAACATCTATTCCTCACTGATGATCGATACTGGTGCATCTCAGGAGTGTGTGCTTAGCCCACTGATCTACTCTCTACGCCCGTGACTGTGTGGCTAGGCATGGCTCAAATACCATCTGTGAATTCGCTGACAATACAACCATTGTTGGTAGAATCTCAGGTGGTGACGAGGGGGAGTACAGGAGTGAGATATGCCAACTAATGAAGTGGTGTTGCAGCAACAACCTGGCACTCAATGTCAGTAAGACGGAAGAGCTGATTGTGGACTTCAGGAAGGGTAAGACGAAGGAGCACATACCAATCCTCATAGAGGGATCAGAAGTGGAGAGAGTGAGCAGTTTCAAGTTCCTGGGTCTCAAGATCTCTGAAGACCTAATCTGGTCTCAACATGTCGATGCAGTTATAAAGAAGTTAAGACAGAAGCTATACTTCATTAGGAGTTTGAAGAGATTTGGCATGTCAACAAATACACTCAAAAACTTCTATAGTTGTACCATGGAGAGCATTCTGACAGGCTGCATCACTGTCTGGTATGGAGGGGCTACTGCACAGGACTGAAAGAAGCTTCAGAGGTTTGTAAACTTAGTTGACTCTATCTTGGGTACTAGCCTACAAATTACCCAGGACATCTTTAGGGAGTAGTGTCTCAGAAAGGCAGCATCCATTATTAAGGACCCTCAGCACTCAGGGCATGCCCTTTTCTCACTGTTACCATCAGGTAGGAGGTACAGAAGCCTGAATGCACACACTCAGCGATCCAGGAACAGCTTCTTCTGCTCTGCCATCCGATTCCTAAATGGACATTGAACCTGTGAACACTACCTCACTTTCTTAATATGTATTATTTCTGTTTTCTGCATGATTTTTAATCTATTCAATATACATATACTGCAATTGGTTTACTTTTTTATTTATTATTACTGTATTATTATTTGTTTTGCATTTTTCTTCTACATTATGTATTGCATTGAACTGCTGCTAAGTTAACAAATTTCACAACACATGCCGGTGATAATAAACCTGATTCTGATGATGATGGTGATGATGATCACAGTGAATGGCCGTGCTGGCTCAAAGGGCTGAATGGCCTACTCCTACTCTACTCCTACTCCTACTCCTGCACCTATTGTCTATTGTCTATTGTCTGATTCTGACTTGCTTTGTCATGGTTTTTCTACGGGGGTTAAGACAATTCATCCTTCTGCCTCATTTTCCTTCCCACCAGCCGTGTATAAGCCACTCAAAGATCTAGCATTTGTCTACATCAAGACAGAACAGATAACACCAAGCTGTAAAAAATGTCTCTCTTTTATCAATAATGCACTTTACAATTCTTGTTACTAAGAATAGTCAGGTTAGAGGTTATGTATAATCTCCAGCCATCAAGAGTGGTGAGGAGATTACACAGATTGTTGGATATGTCATATCCAATAATATTTTGTTCATTTTCTTGCAGCTCTGCTTCTAATTGCATTTACTAAATTGAACAGAATGAAAGGTCATTCATTCATTTGAATCAAAACAAAAGCTAGTGTTTTGAATTTCTGAAAGCTTATCCTCAGTTCTTTTCATGTGATTACATGGAGAGCTTACTTTCATAATAAATGCAAAGTAATTCTGCTACCTGAAAATAGTGTTAATCACTATATTAAAACAAGTTACAAAGGAACAGAGGTTGCCCAGTCTTTCAAATACATTTCATTCCTCTTCCAAATGTATTAAAAAGTATCATTCTAAGTTGGCATGGTAGTGTAGTGGTTAGCACAGTGCTTTAGATTACAAGTGGCCTGGGTTCAATTCACTTTAGGTTTCATAAGCAGTATCAAAAAGAAGGGGAGTCCATTTCAACGGTATGTGGTTGAATTGAAATGATTGTCTAAGCATTGTCCGTTCGGTAATGATCATAATGACGCAGTAAAGATATCATTTAGTTTCTAGAATCTTACAAGAAGGCATTCAAAAACGGCTTCTAACTGAAGCACTACCTACATTTACAAGAACAGTTGAAATCACTGTTTCAATGGAAACCACAGACAGAGATGCAATTGAGTTGCTGTCAAGAATGAAAGTAAGTGTGAACAAAATTGTAACCTCTAAATAGAATTCGGTGAGACTAAACAAATGGTGTTACCATTGTGGCAAGGCTGACATACACCAGACTAATGCAGTTTTAAGGGTAAAGCGTGCAGAAAATGCAAATAAATAGGACGTATACAAAGAGCATGTCGGGCAGACAAAAGTAAATGGACTGCACAGGGAAGAGAAAAAAAGCAAATATCATGTTGCAGTTTCAAAATGAGCACTAATCTGCATACTGCGGATGAAAAATCTGATAATGAGAGTGACTCAGACCTGTGTAGCCTTGAAACTTATAGTGTGAAAATTAACAATAGACAAGTAATATGGCTTACACCAGAAGAGAATGGCAAATTATTTAAAGTGGAATTCGATATTGGCTTGGCTGTTTCAGGCATTCTACAAATATGATTGAATGGCTTTTCAAAGATATCGAGCTGAAGCCTGCAGATATCCAACTGAGAACGTATACCGAAGAAAAAATAACTCCTGTGGGAATGATATTCATAACAGTGAAATACAACAACCAACAAGCCACATAGGGCTTGTATGTGGTAAAAACAGAAGGACTTGCATTGTGGGGCTATGACTTGCTGAGACAATCACAACTTGATTGGAGATCCATTAACCATTTGCATGCCATATTCCTTGTAATGAAGATATATGAAAGCAACTAAGAAAGATACCTAATGACGCCACAGCAGTGTTCAAGGATGGCATTGGGAAACTCAAATATATCAATAAAATTGTGTTAAATGAAAATGCCCCACCCAAGTTTAGCAAAGACCATCCAGTTCCTTATACCGTCTGTGATAAAGTAGCCAGTGAGCTAGGTTACAGGTCACATGGAGGCTGAAGGGATTCTTTCCAATGTCACTACAATTGACTTATTTTAGGAGTAACATCTGCACCTGCATTCTGGCAGAAAGCTACAGACCAGGTGCTGCAAAGCTGCCCAGGCTCGCAGTGTTACCTGGTTGACATCATCGTTGCTAGTGAAAATGACAAAGAACATCTTCAAAACGTCAAGACAGTCTTAAAAAGTTAAGAGGATTTCGAGCTCAGAGCATGATGCAACAAGTCTGAATTGTTTAAACCATGCATCACCTACCGTGGTCACGCAATTAACGCAAAGGTTTACACAAGTGTGCTGAGAAAATTCAAGCAGTGGTGGATGCCCCGAGGCCAAAGGACGTGTCACAGTTGTGGTCCTTTTTGGAATTTAACAGTTAATATACCACCACATTCTGTTCCTCGAGTCTCCTTGCAACTGAAACTGATGCCCTCTAGACCTTGACTCTCCTACCCCAAGAAAAAGAATATTTTCACTGACTCACACAGTGTGACATGTGTTGTTTTCTGCCAGGATACAGTACAAAGAAATAAAATTTCTGTAACTTACAGAAATGACTACTGAGCACAAGACAAAAAGGACTGTTCATGGGTTCATGGACTATTCAGAAATCCAATGGCAAAGGAGAATGAAAAAGCAGTTTTTGAATTGTTGGATGTGAGTCCTCAGGTTCCTGTATCTCCTCCCGGATGCAATAACAAGAGGAGAGCATGTCCCAGATGGTGAGGGTCCTTAATGGTAGCTGCCACCTTCTGGAGGGCCTGTCTTGTGAAGATGTTCTCAAAGGTGTGGAGGCTAGGTCCCATGATGGAACTGGCTGAGTTAACCACCCTCAGCCACCTCTTGCGATCCTGTGCTTTGGAGCCTCAATACTGGGCAGAACGCTCTTCATTGTAAGAGTCTTTGGTGACGTACTGGATCTTCTCAAGCTCCTTACAATTCACAGCATCTATGCCTCATGATTTTATGTATCTCTATAAGGTCATCCTTTAGCCTCCAATGCTCCAGGAAAAAGTGCCCCAGTCTACCTAGTCTCTCCTTGTAACTCAAGCCCCTCCAGCATTACCCCCGCCAGTTCCAGTTATATCCTCTTGAATCTTTTTCACACCATTTCCAGCTTGACAGCGCCCTTCCTGAAGCTGGGTAACCAGAACTGCAAACATTATTCCAACTACTGTCTCACTAACATCTTTTACATCTGTAACATGACACTCCAACACTTGTACTCAATCCCCTGACCAATGAGGGTAGTGCACCAAATATTTCCTTACTACCCTGTGCACCTGTATCGCCACTTTCAGGGAACTATCTACTAGAACCTCTCGGTCACCTCATCACTCTCCAGGGCCCTGCTATTTACTGGGTAAATCCAGTCCTCATTTCCCAAAATGCAAAACCTATTGGAGTGCTTAGTCACAAAACTTCCCCTTCCCTTTCCCTTCGCTTTCTGTAGGAAACACTGTCTATGTAACTCCCTTATACATTCATCTCTCCCCATTGCATGCCCTCATGGCACTTATCCCAGTGACCACGACAAGTGCTACACTTGACCCTCAGCAACATTCAACCCAAGGCGTCCTTCCAGGTGAGGTGAAACTTCACCTGTGAGTCTATCGGGAATATCTGT
Organism: Mobula birostris; assembly: GCF_030028105.1. NCBI lineage: Eukaryota > Metazoa > Chordata > Chondrichthyes > Myliobatiformes > Myliobatidae > Mobula > Mobula birostris. The sequence goes on from NC_092385.1 coordinate 78,258,064, forward strand.
TGTATCCAGAGCTCCCAGTTTGGCCTCCTCTACAGTGACCCAAATTGGAGGACCATTTTGTTGACCAGCTTCACTCATCTGCCACAAGAGACAGGATCTCCTGCTGGCCACACATTCCAATTCAACTTCCCATTCCCATTCTGATATGTCAGTCATGACAGATCCAAACTCAGGTTGGAAGGGCAACATCTCATGTTCCACTTGGTAGCTTCCAAACTAATGGCATGAACATCGATTTCTCTAACTTCCAGTAACTTCTCTCCCCTAACTACTTGCTCCTCCCCCACCACCACCTTTTTATTCTGAGTTTTGTCCCTTTTCTTTCCAGTCCTGATGAAAGGTCTCAGGACAAAACATAAATTGTTAATTCCTCTTCATAGGTGCTGTTAATTTGCTCAGTTCCTCCCAACATTTTAAATGTGTTGTTCTAAATTACCAGCATTGGGAAAATCTTGTGTTTATGATTTTTACAATCAGTCTGCATGGTTTATTGGATCACAATGTTTTTGAACAAAACTAAGAAAACTTTTGAGCAAAAGGATCAGAGATTGCTCTAGAGAATCTTGTACAATGGTTTCTAGATTAACAGGTCCCCAGTGTTTGCCACAGTGCATAGTAACAAGGCGTGCACCCACTTGTACTCCTCAAAAGTCTTTTCAGTCTCTGCTGCCAGCAATATAAACAGTTATAAATGAACCGTTTGGAGTTAAGCTGTGGTTGATGGAATGCATTTTCACCTGAGTTACCAAAGTGATATTAAAATAAAGCCTTAATTCTTTAGTGATGTGCCAAGTTAATTTGAATTCAGTTCTAGCACTCCCTTGGCTGAAATTGAGCAGACACTACATGCAAATTCATTCAGCAGTTTGATTCTTTCTAATAAGAAGGTAGCAATTCTATAAATGCTTCACAGTGCAGGGTACAAGAAATAATATAGCAAGGGATAAAGTGGGGAATATACTGGAAACTATTCCACCACCAGGTTCAGGAACAGCTATTACCCCTCAACTGTCAGGTTCCTGAACCAGCATGGAAAACTTCACTCACCCCTAATACTGAACCGATTCCACAACCTATAGACTCACTTGTAAGGAGTTTACCTCACATGTTCTCAGTATTATTTATTTATTATTATTTGATTTTTTCTTGTGTTAGCACAGTTTGTCTACTTTTGCACACTGATTGTCAGTCATTCTGTGTAGTTCTTCATTGACTCAATTGTAATTTTTTGTTCTAATGTGAATGCCCACAAGAAAATGAATCTCAGGGTAGTATATGGTGACATTATACATTCTTTGATTATAAATTTGCTTTGAACTTTGAACTGTATTATTTAAAAACTGGTAAAATTTCACTTGAAAAATAACACTAGAACTGGGCAGAGTCAACGTGGATTTACAAAAGAGAAATCATGCTTGTCAAGTCTGATTTTTACTCGGATTATCTCATTCCGAATAAATACAAACCAGTTGATATGATGTATTAGTTAAATACTAAGAAAGGGATTGAGAGGGATAATAAATAGGCCAAGATGAAATGGCAGAACAGACACAATGGGCCGAGAGGCCTAATTCTGCCCCTATATCTCATGGTCTACGAAGCCATGTAAACGTTTATTCCACAAATTAAGAGTGCACAATATTTTGTATAATATATCAATGTAGCCTTCATAATTAAAGGTCGGAACACACAATGACTGGAACACTTAGGGTGGGAAACTGTGACCAGTGAGATGCCTCAGAAACAGGTGCCAGGGCCCCAGCTGCTCACAATCTGTCTCAGTGATTTGGATGCAGAGATCAAATGTAATATATTCAAGTTTGTATTCAAGATACAAACCTAGATGGAAGTGCAAGTTATAATGACAGACTATGGAGAATGAATGGACAAGAGCTTGGCAGGTGAACTATAATGTGGAAAGATGTGAGCTCATTCATTTTGATACGAAGATAGAAAGGTGGGGATTTTCTTAATCAGAATCAGTTTTATTATGACATATGTCATGAAAGTTGTTGTTTTGTGGCAACAGTACATAGTAGTACATGAAAAGTACTATAAGTTGCAATAAGAAATGTATAAAAATAAGCTGTAAGTATTGCAAAGAGAGAGCAAGACAGTGAGGTAGTGCTCATGGTTCACAGTCCGTTCAGAAATCTGAGAGCAGAGGGGAAGCTGTTTCAATGCTGAGTGACTTAGAGGTGCTGGTGTTCAGGGAGACATTAATCACCTTGAATCTCTGAAAGTTGACATGCAGGTCTAGAATCCGATTAGAAGGGCACCTGGTACATTCGCTGTTATTGTGAGAGGACCTGAAACTTTATACCCTGGAATATCGTCTATGGATCTGGCTTTCCTTCCTAAGGGTTATCAGATTGACTACTGAGATGGCATGTTTGTCATATAAGGAAAAATTAAGCTTTGAGTTTAGAAGAGGTTGACATCAATAGTGGCAGAGCCTAGGACCAGAAGTCACAGCCTTAGACTAGAACAGAGATGAGTGGAAATTTCTTTTCTGTGGCAGCCAAGTCGTTGGGGATATTTAAAGTGGAAATTGATAGGTTCTTAATTAGTAAGGACATCAAAGGTTACAGGGAAAAGGCAGGAGAATGAAGTTGAGAGGAAAACTAAATGGGCCATAATTGAATGGCAAAGGATACTCAATGGGCCAAATGACCTAATTCTGTTCCTATGTCTGTTGGTCTTATTATCTAAATGCATAAAATTCTTAAGGGGATTGACTGGCTGGATGCAGAACTGATGAGTTTCCTGAATAGTTCAAAGTAAATTTATTATCAAAGTACATATATGTCACCATATACAACCCCGAGATTTATTTTCTTGTGGAAAATCACGTTAAATACAAGAAAGACAATAGAATCAATGAAAGACCATACCCATCAGGATGGACAAACAACCAATGTGTAAAAAGAACAAACTGTGCAATTACAAAAATAAAAATAAATAATGGTAATAATACTAACAATATAACAATTAACAAATATGCAATAAATGTGGAGAACATGAGACAAAGAGTACTTGAAAGTGAGTCCATAGGTTGTGGGAACAGTTCAGTGACGGGGCAAGTGAGGTTGAGTGAAGTTATCCCTTTTGGTTCAAGAGCCTGATGGTTGAGGGGTAATAACTGTTCCTGGACCTGGTGATGTGAGTCCTGAGGCTCCTGTACCTTCTTCCTGATGGCAGCAGCGAGAAGGGAGCATGTCCTGGGAGGTGGAGGTCTATGATGATGGATGCTGTTTTCCTGCAATAACGATTCATGTGGATGTGTTCAATGGAAGGGCTTTAACTGTGATGGCCTGGGCTGCTTGAACTACTTTCTGTAGGATTTTCTGTTCAAGGGCGTTGGTGTTTCCATACCAGGCTGTGAAGTGGCAAGGCAATATACTCTCCGCTACACACCTATAGAAGTTTGTCAGAGTTTTAGATGTCGTGCCGAATCTTCGCAAACTCCGAAGGAAGTAGGTCAATAGTTGACTGTATCTTGAAAGTTGAGTGCAATGTAGGCAAAAGGTAGAACCCCTCCTCTTAAACAGCATATCCTGTCTGTTTTTAGCAGCTGTCAAAGATAAGGTTGAATCCTGTCAGCAGATTCATGCCTGAATGTGCCTTTATCCCTTCATCCAGATCCTGCCTTGTGTTAGCTCTAAATCCCCGTGCAGATCTCGCTGAGACCTGTTTTTGATCACGCTTTCAATTTCACTCTTTCTGACACACTCATTAATTTCCCCTATCCCAGTTTTGTTTTGTTCCCTATCCATAGCCTCACCCCCAAAACCAGCAGACAATATATAGAATTGTAGGCTATTGTGCAAATAAAGATGCACAGAAATTGTGTGCCACGAGCTCAGGATTCTACAGATCTCGAATGTAGTTAAATAAAAGTACCTATGGGGTCTATAGTGACAATGCTGTTGGGGAAGAGTTGAAAGTTTTATTGCAGTCCCTATGCAGATTAACTTTGTAATTGTCATGCAAATAAAGTTACCAATCACAAGTGATCTCCCAGGTGTCATGTGTGTCATCCCGTTGCACTGAAAACATACATTGACATCTGTCTCATCCCAGAGTAGGTTCAGTAATTCTAGGAGCTACACTCCCAATTATTGTTCCAGAACTTGGCAATCAAGAAGAATTGTCCCCTTGGTGCAACTTGTATGAATACCAGCATAAATTCTTCATAAATTCAATTTTATTTATAAATTGCATCCTCTAACTGGGGATATTTTCACAAATATTTTCTGATGTGGAAATTTGGAAATAATAGCGAATAAGATCCAGGAAATAGGCCACCAAATTCAAATAGAGTGAAAGGTAAAACTCAGCTTTTGCTAAGCTGTTGTTTGACATGGTGCTTCATAGTAGGCTCATCCAAAAGGTGTATGGGGTCCATGGTGACTTGGCCATTTGGATAAAGAATTAGCTTGCCCATGGAATAAAAAGCATAGTTGTTGACGGGAGTTATTCTGCCCTGAGGTCCATGACTAGTAGTGCTCCACAGAGCTCTGTACTGGGGCCTCTGCTGTTTGTGACATATATAAATGACTTAGCTAGATGGGCTGGTAAGGTCACAGGTGATACCAAGACTGGTGGCGTTGTGAAGAGTGTAACAGGATACAGCAGGATATGGATCATGTACAGATATGGGCAGAGAAATGCCAGATAAAATTTCTTCCTGCCAAGTGTGAGGTGTTGCAGTTGCATTGTGGGAGATCAAATGTAAAGGACATTACTCAGTTAATTGCAAGAGTCTTGAGAGTGCTGATATACAAAGGGATAACTCCCTCAACGTAGCTCTACAGGTTAATAGCTTGATGAAGGGGCTTCATCGTGTACTTGCTTTTATTAATTGGGGTCTTGAGTTCAGGAGAAAGGAAGTTATGCTGCAGCTTTATGAAACTGGTTAGGTTGCATTTGAAATATTCCATTAATTTCTGGACACGACACACCATTATAGGGAGGATCCAGAGGCTTTCGAAATGCCACAGAAGTTCACTGTGATTGTGCCTGTATTAGAAGGAAAGTACTATAAATAGTATTTGAACAAACCTGGGTTGTTTTCTCTGAATCAGCAAGACTGAGGCAAGATCTAATAAAAGTTTATAAGATTTACAAGAGGCATAGATAAAGTAGGCAGCTGGTATCTTTTTCCCAGGGTCAAGATATCTAATATTGTGGAAGTGATTGTGATACAGGCATTTTATTTACTTAGAGATACAATGCAGAATGGCCCTCCTGGCCCTGCAAGCCACACTGCCCAGGAACCCCTGACAATTTAACCCTAACGCAATCACGGGATAATTCAGTATGTTTCTGGATTGTGGGAGGAAACTGGTGACCCCGGGGGGAACCCGCGCAGTCCACAGGGAGGACGTACAACTCCTTACAGAGGACGCTGCGAGAGAACTCGGAACTCTGATGCCAAAGCTTTAAAGGCATCGTGCTAACTGCTACACCACCGTGGTACCTTTAGATGCTTTCAGAAAGGTACATAAATATGCAGAGGATGGAGGGATATTGGGATGTAGTATAAGCAGAAGAGATTATCTTAATTAAGCATTCAATTACTAATCTACTAGTTTGGCACAAAATCATAGGCCTAAGGGTCTGTTCCTATACTGTACACTTCAATGTTCTATGTTGGTAACTGAGAGAGAGAACGTTCTAAACCATCTGCTGATGTTGAGCTGTGTAAATGAAGGTGGAGTTATGAATATTTATACTTCAAAAATTAGAGCTTTATTTATTAACTTGCAATTAAATTTCCCAGTAGGTAATATTGATCTCTTGCTTTGCTCCTTGCTGCTTCATTGTTAGGGGCAGGTCCATTTGATTGATATATAGTATTGCATTTTAAGGCTCTGTAATTGATTTGGTTTGATTCAGTCCTTTGTAAATTCTCTCCCCCGTAGCCAGGATGACTGGCCTTTTTCCAAATCGTACCGCCGTTTGGTTTGTGTTTACTTAATGTTTAATTTACTGTTGGATGGGTCTGTTGGGTTATTGTTTATATGGGCCTTGCCTCAATTCCTATGGACCCTTTACCAAGTTAAAATATGTTTTATCTAAGTAAATACAGCAACCAGCATTTCCATTTGATGTTTTGCTAGTCTAAGTTGGCAGGTATCCAGAAATTGGACTGCGATTCATTCTGGCAAGATTCCACCCAAATTTGGACTCATTCCATTTTGTGCTATCATTACCAGTAACTGGAAGATCATTTGGGATCTTTATTTGAATACTAGTGGCAAATTTAATCTGCAGCTATGAGAATAACTAGGGTATATATGTAGCAGTATTTTTGAAAACCTGCTCATATTATTACAAGCAAAGTGAAAACAGGAGACGTTGGAAATACTCTGTAACTCAGGCTAAAACACTTGAAAATTTCTGCGGATGTATTGTGGAGAGCATTCTGACAGGCTGCATCACTGTCTGCTATTGGGGGAGGGGAGGAAACTGCACAGGATCGAAAGAAGCCATGAAAGTTTATAAAATTAGTCAAATCCATGTTGGGTACAAGCTTTTATAGTACCCAAGATATCTTCAAAGAGCAGTGCCCTCTTCACATTGTTACTGTCTGGAAGGAGGTACAGAAGTCCAAAGGCACACACTCAGCAATTCAGGAACAGCTTCTTCTCCTCTGCAATCAGATTCCTAAATGAACATTGAACCCATGAACACTACCTCACTTCTTTATCATTTCTGTTTTGCACTATTTAATATACATATGCATTCTTCCTGTAATTGATTTACTTATGTATTTTTCTATATGATCATATATTGCATTTTATTGATGTGGCTAAGTTAACAAATTTCACAACACGTAGTGAGAATTGAATTGAAAATACATGTGGACTGATGCAGCTAAGTTAACAAATTTCACAACACATGTGCAGACATCCCACCTCTCCCAGAAGGTCCGGGAGTCTCCCGCAAATTAATAGTGGCTCCCTGATGCCCACAAATTATATACAATATCCTGGAAATTGTTTTTTTTGAGAGCGAGTGTGAGAGAGCGAGCGCAAGAGCAAGAAAGCGAATGCGAGTGAGAGAGACCACAAGCAAGAGAGAGCGTGCTGAGAGAGAGAGCGAGAGAGCGAGAGAGAGAGAGCGAGAGCAAGAGCGAGAAAGCAAGTGCAAGAGAGCAAGAGAGAGACAGCGAGAAAGTGAGCGCGAGTGAGAGCGACCACGAGTGAGAGAGCGCACGAGCTAGAGCAAGAGCGAGAGAGTTCCAAAAAAAGAAAATATAAAACGTATGTCACTCCAGACTACACTAAAGTGTACCCCTGCCTAATAGGGGTCAAAAATAATGACAGTGTTGCTCGCTGCACTGTTTGCAACAGTGATGTTTCTATTGCCCGTGGTGGGTTAAGACTGTAAAAGACATGTTGAGGTGAGTTTAACAGGTGTTATTCGTTCATTAGCATAGCTAACGTTATTTAAACTAGCTGGCTGGCTGCTAAGGAGCTACTCTATTGCAGACATCCCACCTCTCCCGGAAGTTCTGGGAATCTCCTGCAAATTGATGGTGCTACCTCCCTGAAATGAGTTTTTGCAGGGTGGGATGTCTGCATGTGATATTAAACCTGATTCTGATTCTGCAACTGTGGAAAGTGAAACGGAGATCGTGTTTCAGGCTGAAGATCCTTTGCTGGAACTGGAAAGGAGAGAAAAGAAACTTATTCATCTGCATGGAGGCTGGGGGGTGTGGAGTTAGAGGGTTAAGTGTAGCTTGATAGTTTTAACTTTTAGCAAGTAATATCTTTCTCTAAGTCACCTACTGCCACAAATACCAAACAGAGATTTTCATGATTATTTTATTAGTTTCAATTAGGTTATTGAGAAATGCTTAATTTATAGTTTGTACAACACAGCTGAACCAAGTTTCTGCATTGCAGATCTGTGCATTACCTAATGAGAAACAAGCCCTGATTCATTAGACATTGCAGTAAATCTTTGCTTGAATGACTGAATGGTATAAACAGAGAGCAATTAAAGAGACAATACAGTGATTGATTAATCAATTATAGCTGTTTATTATTCCTCTGAGATTTTTGTTCTGGGTTAAGAATATGTATAATCTTTGGTACTTTGGACCAAAACCCATTGGTCTATATTTTCTCTGAAGAGAAAATCTATTAGCTTCTGGATCCAAATCATTCTTTCAAGGTTTCAGAAAATCAAAGATAAGGATGTCTTCCTTTCACAGTTGAGATATAAAGAAAAGGCTGAGTTTCACTGTACTGGCAATTTTGCGATATCTTCTGCCTCACAGCCACCTTTTTCTGCTATAAGATGCCTTAATTCTCAAACATATTGTAATTTCCAATCACGTCAACCTGAAATACCGGCAAGAATACCAATCTTTTCCACACAGTACTCTCAATGCAATTTCACTGGAGACCATGGATAGAGTTTTCTCTGTGGAAAAATGGCCTCATATCTTCATTTTGTTCCCTACATATCATCAATAATTGCAGATATTTCATTTGATGAATTTAAAGTTTATATAAGGATGCCTATTTAATCCATGGAATTCTAGAAATGCTGTCCTAATACAGCTTTTAGAATCCACAGTCCCCTTGGGCAGAACCTCTCAATAGCAGTTTCGATCCATCGGTTCAGCAGAATCAGAATGGGCCAAATCTGGAGATTGGATCACTTTTTTGACTGGCTGCATAAATCCTAAATCCACTTACTTAGAAATCAATGCTGTGAATCGACTTCTCCACGAATTCTGAAGATATTTGAAGCATCATGCCAGGGAATGAACCATTGCAGCTCAGTTGAGAACTGTTCATAGACATAATGGGCCAAATAATCTCCTCCTGTACTCTAGAAATACTATTATTCATATTGTTAACTAACAACAGTGCTTTGTACAATGAGTTGCAAGGCACTGAAATTGATAGTCCCGACAGAAGATCTTAGAATTGGTTAAAGTCTTTAAAAATTATATAATGATTGCATAATGATCATAATAAAGTCTTGTTTTAAAGTTGTGATCTTTGGTTTGGTGGAGTAGTTTGGAATGTAGCGGCAGGCTGGGACAATTTGTACTGTCAACTTCACCTTCCCACAGCAAATATAGAGTCCCACACCTGAAGGGGTTTCAGCCTCAAATTGAATTTGTTGACTGATGAGATAGCTTCCCCCCTGCCAGATCAAATCTGAAAGATACCTTCCTGAGGACATGCCTTTTTCCAATTGCTACCATCAGGGAGGAGGTGCAGAAGCCTGAAGAGACACTCTCAGTGTTTTAGGTATAGCTTTATCCCCTCCGTGATCAGAATTCTGACAGGACACCGAAACCTTGGACACTGCCTCAGTACTTCACGCTCTCTTTTTGCACGATTCATTCGATTTATATATACAGGGCATTCCAGTTAATTGGGACACATCAGGCCCAGTATATTTTGGCCCAATTAGCCTAATTTTAATGGAAATAAGTATAAAAAGGACAAGCTACCATTTAACTGATCAACAAATTATGTATTTAAATGAAATACAGAATAAATTAAAACACTGTCAATACCACTACAGTACTATTAAACTGTGTATTAGTTCTTAATATTTATAGATCAAGGAATTCTTTCCGTGTATGCTGATGTGTTCCTTTGACTGTAAATGAACAAAATCAGCGCAGATGCGACAAGGTTGAAATCTGTTCAATTTAGTTATAAGTAATTGTTCAAGTACTTTTTTAAAAAGAGTTAAAATAATTTATTTAATTTGAATATCTTTTCATGTGGAGAAAAAAGGAATGTTACTTTAAAAACTTGCAAATGTGTTTAGTTGAAAATTCTAAGAATCTGTGTGCAAGGTATTCTTTTATGGCAACACACATCAAAGTTGCTGGTGAACGCAGCAGGCCAGGCAGCGTCTCTAGGAAGAGGTACAGTCGACGTTTCGGGCCGAGACCCTTCGTCAGGACTAACTGAAGGAAGAGCTGGTCTGTAACTTCAGCGGTGGGCAGACAGTGCCTCGTAGACTGCTACTTACAGGGACATTGAGGTGAAGCGACTTGGGACACAAGTTCACAAGTGTGCGTCACAGACGAGCAGTCTAACACTAGGCACTCACTTAAACCGGGGGATGTTTTAGAGGCAGTAGAGACACCCGAGGCATTCCAGCTGGTAGCAGCCGATGGTACAAACAGCCATGTGCAGGATGGGTTGTGATCACTTTCACATTAGCTTTGCCTGGTGCAAAAGGATTGATCGTACTGGTTCTGAAAGGCAGACCTCTACTCCACCCCGTCATTGGATTCACCGTGACTGAACAGATTATAAAAAGACTGAAAGATGGGGAAGGAGAACCTTTATATGAAACAGTAGGATTCGCATTCCCTAGCCTTAAGAGAAGCAAAATCAAGTCAAGTCAAGTCACTTTTTATTGTCATTTCAACCATATCTGCTGGTACAGAACATAGTAAAAATGAGACAATGTTTTTCAGGACCATGGTGCTACATGAAACAATACAAAAACTACACTGAACTACGTAAGAAAAAACACAAAAACTACACTAGACTACAGACCTATCCAGGACTGCATAAAGTGCACAAAACAGTGCAGGCATTACAATAAATAATAATAAATAATAAACAAGACAATAGGCACAGTAGAGGGCAATAGGCTGGTGTCAAGCCAGGCTCTGGGTATTGAGGAGTCTGATGGCTTGAGGGAAGAAACTGTTACATAGTCTGGTAATGAGAGCCCGAATGCTTCGGTGCCTTTTTCCAGATGGCAGGAGGGAGAAGAGTTTATATGCGGGGTGTGTGGGGTCCTTCATAATGCTGTTTGCTTTGCAGATGCAGCGTGTGGTGTAAATGTCTGTGTTGGTGGGAAGAGAGACCCCGATGATCTTCTCAAGGCATTTATCAGTCTGATTAGCATTGCGAGTCCCTGTGAGTATTGAGTAAAGGCAACAAATGAGAGAATTAACATACCAGAACATACAGCAGCGCAAGTTCAATGCTATGCACAGTCTCCATTTGTGAGGGAAGACAAAATAATGCTCTTTGAACCAGAAGTGGGCAGAAGGCCTTGAATTGTGTGAAACACTCCAGAGAGGGGCACATCTATACATTGATATTGATGTACACAACAGAACAGACCAAGACACCGTGCTTGCTGAGAAGACGGTGCTTGGGACGTTGCAATCAGTTAAGCTTGTGTTCCCTGTCACTGCACGAGAAGGTACAGTATCTGGCCTTGCTACTTGACACCAAATAGAAGATGATATGGGTGAACTCAACTCAGGTTTATGGGATCCCCTGGTCGATGTGAGCCACCTAAATGTACAACAGCAGCAGATCGTGAAGCAGATGCTATGAGAAGAAAGTCACTCTTTTTCAGAATCAGACAGTGGATGTGTCAAAGGTTTGCAGCTGAGCATCTCTCTCAAAGATGATGAACCAGTTGCCCACTCTTAATATTCCAGTTCTAAAACCTCTCTACAACAAAGTGAAGGATTACTTGCATGACTTAATCATCCAAAGATGGATCAAGAAATCTAACTTGCCTTATGCCTCGTCAATTGTGTGTGTCAGATGAAAGATGGGAGCCTTGTCTCTGTATTGACTATAGGGATCTGAATAGGAAAACTATTCCTGAACGGCAGCCCTTCCCACAAGTGCAAGACTTTAGCAGCAGCTTTTTTATTATTTATTAATTTATGGATGTGGGCATCATCAGCTAAGCCAGCATTTATTGTCCATCCCTAGTTGCCCTTGAGAAGGTGGTGAGGAGGTGCCTTCTTGAACCGCTGCAGTCCCTGAGGTGTAGGTACACCCACAGTGCTGTTAGTGAGGGAATTCCATGATTTTCACCCAGCGACAATGAAGGAATGGTGATATGTTTCCAAGTCAGGATGGTGAGTAACTTGGAGGAGTATTTCCAAGTGGTGGTGTTCCCAGGTATCTCCTGTTCCCATCCTTCTAGATAGTAGTGGTCATGGGCCTGGAAGGTGCTGCCTTAGGAACTTTGGTGTGGTGTTGCAGTGCATCTTATAGATAGTACACACTGCTGCAACTGTTTGTCGATGGTGGAGGGATTGGATGCTTGTGGAAGGGGCACCAATCAAGTGTGCTGCCTTGTACTGGATGGTGTCAAATGTCTTGAGTGTTGATGGAGCTGCACTCATCCAGGCGAGTGGCAAGTATTCCATTACACTCTTAACCTGAGCCTTGTAGATGGTGGACAGGCTTTGGGGAGTCAGGAGGTTACATGCCACAGGATTCCTAGTCTTTGACCTGCTCTGGTAGCCACGGTGTTTATATGGCTAGACCAGTTCAATTTCCTTTCAATGGTAACCCTCAGGATGTTGATAGTAGGGGATGCAGTGATGGTGATGCCCCTGAATGTGAAGGGCCGATGGTTAGAGCCTCTCTTGTTGGAGATGGTCATTGCCTGGCACTTGCATGGCTCAAATGTTACTTGCCACTTGTCAGCCCAAGCCTGGATATTGTCCAGGTCCTGCTGCATTTGGGTATGAACTGCTTAGTGGGTAATGCTTGGTTCTCATTACTTGACCAGGGGAGAGGATTCACAATGAAGTAAAGCAGGCCACTAACAGCCCTCATAACCCCCTGCAGCTTGTATGAGTGGGTTTGAATCCCCTTTGGGCTCACGAATGTGCCCACTTGGAGGAGTGCCTTGAAGGATTAAGAGACAAAGTCTGTGTACCATATCTGGATGACATGCTGGTGTTCACTAAGACCTTCGATGAGCATGTTGATGTGGTGAGAAGAGTGCTATGGCGAATGTGGGCGCATTGAGTGAAACTTAAACCCAGCAAGTGTGAGTTCTTTAAGGCTGAGGTTCTCTAGGGAGAATTGCATCAGCAGAGGGAAATCAGATGGATCGTGTAGTAACAGCGCTGAAAGAGAAGAGTCCAGACACCGTAGGAGAGCTGAGAAAGATTCTGGGTCTATTAAGCTACTATCAGCAGTACATTAAAGATTGCTCTCAAAATCGCAACCCCCTCTATGACCTGTTAAAACGCAGAGGTGACAGTGACCAAAATCAGCCCAGTGGGGGTAGCATTACAAAGACGGACGGGAAGGGGAGCTTTGTGTCCTCTTGCAAACCAATCACCTGGATAGAGAGGCCTCAAGAAACTTGGGAGAATCTGATTGACTGCCTAGTGCAACCACCATCACTGGGATTCCCAAATCATGCACACCCAGTCATTTTCCACATTGATGCCTCCAGTCAGGGGCTGGGAGCCGTCCTGTATCTACAGCAAGATGGCAAATTGAGAGTAATAGCCCATAGTTCATGCATTGATGAATGTAGAAAAAACAGCTACGACCCACATCGCAGGAAATTGGAATTCCTTGTCTTGAAACATAGAAACAGAAATCTAAAGCACACTACAGGCCCTTCAGCCCACAATGTTGTGCCAACCATGTAACTGCCTAGAATTTCCCTAGAAGTGGGCAATTACTGGAAAATTTAGGGATTACCTGTACTGTGTCCTGACATTCATAGTTTATAGTGACAACAACCTCCTCATGTATGTTCTGTTTTCAGCGAAGTTGAATATAACTGGATATAGATGGCTTGCTGAACTGTCCGTTTTCTACTTCACTGTCTGTTATTGCCCAGGAAAGGAAAATGAAGATGCTGACTCTTTGTTCCAGATGCCAGTAGCCATGGAAACAACTGTGTGAGTGCACAAAAGAAATCTCATCTGATTCAGTGGGAGTCACAGCCCAGGCCATTGAAGTGCCGACGTACCCAGTCCATGGCAGTATTTGTAAAGTTAGAAGCAGTGAGCACTGACCTGGTGAACATGTCATTTTCACCACTGTCCAGGAGAGAGGTCTGGCAGGACAGGAAGAGGATGGTGACAACAAAACTTGACTTTCTACGCTCAGGTTCACAGCCTACTTTTCAACAAATTAAGCAAGTGAGCCAGATGCTTTCTGAGAGAGTAGGTTAAATTTAATGTGAATATCATTTTATGTTGAGTAAAAGGGATATTACTTTTAAAAACATGCAAATGTGTTTAGTTGAAAATTTTGAGAATCTGTTTGCAAGATATTCTCTGATAGTATTGTGCACTGAATCTGCCATTGACTTTTAAAGGTTTGCATTCAGTCTTCAGCACACGCCTAATAGAATGCTCAGGAAGGGGCAGTGCGTGCAGTACTCATTCACCATAAAATGACCGAAACATGAACATTACAGTTCATGTTTCATACGTCACCGCTTTTCAGGTGTACTACACAGACACCTAGCACAGAGAGTAGACTGCCTTCAAACAGTACTTTCAATGATTGCATCCTCCAAAACTTCATTTTTACTGTTACATTCAAGATGATGGTCAATACCCTGAAATACTTCATAGTTCTTAACTTGCTGAAGTAATGAAATAATTTCATTTCCAATTCCCAGCCATTTCTGGCATATGTGGGCCTGAGCAAAACAATTCTAAATTGTCTCACTGTTTATTTCTTGACAACTACCTGTGACAAAAATCACCACTTTTTGAACACAAATGCATGCAACTGACGCTATTTAAAAACTGTTTGTTCTCAGCATGGTGTAGTGTCTAACAGCCACATGATTTGCAAGCAACTGACGCTAGTTAGAAAATGTTTAAGAACAGAATCCTGTCCTAATATATTGGTATAGTGCCTCAATTAAACAAGGGAAATCCTGGCTATTTTCTTGCTTGGTTTTTGTTCTTTAAGACTTGTCCCAAATAAACGGCTCCCCCAATTAACTGATGGTCTAATTAACCAGAATCTACTGTACTATAAATTATACTCTAATTTATGTATTACTCTGTACTGCTGCCACAAAACAACTAATTTCACGATAGTTGTCAGTAATAATAGATCTGATTCAAATTCTTTGTTCGAGTAATAACGTGCATTTCTCTTTATGACAGCAATGTTTATACTGAAAATATTGCCTTAGTTTTACTAAATAATGTTCCGAGCATCATATGCTTCATAATCCTGACATTTCTAATTGCTTGTTCTGAATATCTTAATAAGAGCCAAATGAAATAATTGGCTGAACAATTATACTGCATTTATAATGGAACATCAGAGTATCAGATAGATTTAGCATTGTGAATTTAATTTTTTTTTACAAGCTACCTATTTGATTCTCAACTGAAAATCGATGAGGAAATTAAATTTAAATTGACAATTCACAGATAAAACTGGTTTGGAGAAATTACTTACAATGTGCAAGTTCAAATACAATGGTTTAATGTAGCTGAGGATGCAGTGTTTTCATACCATTATCAGTCTTTTCAATTTTGTTTTCAATGCATGATCATATATCCTTCCTGTCTCTTTGTTGTGGTCAAATGATAGACAGGCAGATAGATAGACAGATACTTCATTTATCCCAAAGGAAATTACAGTATCACAATAGCATTACAAGTACACAGATATGCTAATATTTGAAGAGAAGTCAGAAAGAATAAAAAAAAGTTATCACAAACAGTTTAACAAGAGGGGATCATCACTTCCCTGGCTACAGGTTGACTCATTATAGAGCCTAATGGCCCAGGGTAAGAATGACCTCACAGCGCTCTTTGGAGCAGTGCAGTTGTCTCAGTCAATTACTAAAAGTGCTCCTCTGTTCAGCCAAGGTGGCATGCAGAGGGTGAGAAACATTGTCCAGAATTGCCAGGACTTTCTGTGGGGTCCTTTGTTCTATCATAGTCTCCAGTGTGTCCAGTTCGGTTCCTATAACAGAACCAGCTATTTTAATCAGTGCACTGAGCCTGTTGGCATCACCCATATTGAAGCCATTGCCCCAGCACACCATCACAGAGAAGATTGTACAAGCGACAAGCATACTGGTAGAACATGAGAAGGAGAAGCCTGTTCACTCCAAAGGACCGCAATCTCCTCAAGAAATTGAGATGACTCTGGCCCTTGTACACAGCCTCTGCATTGGTGCTCTACATGGGATCAATAAAGTATATCTATCTATCTATCTATCTACTCAAGTCTGTCATTCAGGTGCACCCCCAGGTATTTGTAGGTCCTCACCACATCCACATCCTCACTATCAATGGTAACAGGGAGCAGTGCAGGCTTAGTCGTCCTAAAGTCCATCACCATCTCCCTTGTCTTACTGATGTTGAGCTGCAGATGATTCAACTTGCACTATTTGACAAAGTTCTCCACCAAGGCCCTGTATTCATCGTCCCGTCCGCCACTTACACACCCAGCTACTGCACAGTGTATTCGTAGGAGCTAGTGCAGCTAGTAAAGATGCCGCCTCACAGCTTCAGTGACCATGTTCTATCCTGACCATTGATGCTGGCTGGGTGGAATCAGGAGGACAGGAAGACATTGGGACTAGCTTAGTGGCTGCTGTGGTCAACATGGACTTGTTAGTCTGAAGTACTGTCTTGCTGTATTGCTCTGTGACTCGATGACTGATTTCCACATTCTCCCTCTGATTATGTGAGTTTTCTCCTGTTTCCTCCAACCTGCCAGCGTTATGCGGGTAGACAGGTTTACGAGCTACCATAAGTGTTGGGTGTGCTGATGGGAATATGGAGAGAATGAAAAATGGGATTAGTGTAAGTAGATACCTGCTAGTTGGTGAGGACTGTGCAGAGGAGCTTGTTTCCATGCTAGTTTATCTAAATTTAAGCTAAGTTGACATCAATTATAGTTTTATATTACAAGAACACTTCAGTGATTTTCACTCTAACTTTTTTTCCCCTTCTCCTGCCATATTTTATTATGCTTCACCTTGTTCTCTACCAGGTAAGACAGCAGTGATTTCAGAAGCCTCTTGGTTTCCTGCACACTGTGCAGCGGGGACGTAGTGGTTCATGTAACACGATCACAATGCCAGGATAAGACTGTGGTTCGATTCGCACTGCTGTCTGGAAGCAGTCTGTACATTCTCCCTGTGACTGTGTGGGTTTCCTCCCAGAGCTCTGATTTCCTCCCCTAATCCAAAGATGCACGAGTTAGAGTTAGGAAGTTGTGGGCACGTTATGTTGGCGCTAGAAGCGTGGCGACATTTGCCCAGCACAGCCCTTGCTGATTAGATTTGACGCAAATGATGGAATCACTATGTTTGGATATAAATGTGACTCAAAAGTTAATTTTTAAAGAAGTCTGCTCCCCTCCACTTTCTCACAGGCAAATAAAAATAGGCAATAATATCGGCAACAAAAATATCCTGTAATTAAATGGCTTCAATAACTGGAGAAACTTTAGTGAAGTTTTATTTGTCATTACCAGCCATTCGTTGGATAAAAACCAGAACCTCCTATTAGTTATAAGCACAAGAGATTCTACAGACGCTGGAAATCCGGAGCAACACACAAAATATGCTTTGGACTCAGCAGGTCAGGCAGCATCTATGGAGAGGAATAAACAGTCGACATTTCAGGCTGAGACCATTCATCAGGACTGTAAAGCAAGAGGAAGGCACCAGAGTAAGAAGATGGGGAGGGGAAGGAGAACAATTCAGAAGGCGAGAGATGAAGCCAAATGAATGGGGGGGGGTTGATAGGTGGAAAAGGTAAAGGACTGGGGAAGAAGGAATCTGATAGGAGAAGAGAGTGGAGAAGAGTGTGGACTATGGAAGAAATTTAAGGAGATGGGGAACCACGGGGAGAAGAGGTTGGGGGAGCAAAGTTGGAATTGAAAAGGGAAGGGGGAGGGGGAGGGGAAAATGACCAGAGATTGGGGAAATCAATGTTCGTGCCATCAAGTTGGAGGCTGCCCAGATGGTTTGCTCCTTATATTCCTCATATGAGAGTGGTCTCATCATAGCCACAGAGAGGGCCATGGACTGGCATGGTGGAATGGGAATGGGGATTGGAATTAAATGGGTTGGGCACAGGGAAATACTGCATTTTGCTGATGGAGTGAAGTTGCTCAACAAAGTAGTCTGCCAATTCTCATTGGGTCTCACCATTGCAGAGGAGGCCGCATCATGATTACCAAACGCAGTCGATGAGCGGAGCAGATTCGCAGGTGAGGTGTTGCCTCATCTGGAAGGATTGTCTGGCACCCTGAATGGAGGTGAGGGAGAAGCTGAATGAGCAGTTGTAGGAACACACACAAAATGCTGGAGGAACTCAGCAGGCCAGGCAGCATCTAGGAAAAGAGTACAGTTGATGTTTTGGGCTGGAGAAAAAAAGCCGAGGAGTAGATTAAAAAGGTGGGGGAAGGGGAGAGAGAAACACCAGGTCATAGGTGAAAGCTGAAGGGGGAGGGATGAAGTAAAGAGCTGGGAAGTTGATTGGTGAAGGAGACAGAAGGCCATGGAAGAAAGAAAAGGAGGAGGAGCAGCTGTAGCACTTTTTCCTCTTGCAGGAATAGGTGCCAGCAGTGAGATTATTAGCGAGAGACAAAATGGACAAGGAAATCACAGGGTATGATCCCTGTGGAAAACGGAGAATGAGAGGGGAGGTAAAGACGTGTTTGGTGGTAGGGTCCCGTTGAAGATGGCAGAAGTTGCAGAGGATGATGTGCTGCATATGGAGGCTCATGGTGTGGTAAGCGATGAAGGTTTAATTGTGTAAATGCAAGAGAAAGCACAAATAAAAGAACAACAGAAGAAGTGTTATATCAAAGATGAGAGCTAAGGAGGAAATTGACTACCTTTTATGCCATTCTTTCGGACTTTGCCTCAGGTAACTTCCAGACGTTCGACTCTACAAACTGGCATTGCAAGTGAATACCATGGCACTGACCGTATATTTGCACTGGATAACCTTACCTCAGACAATGAACAGAAACCCTTATCACTGCATTTCAGATAGAATAAATCACATGCTCTCACGGGATCTTTCGGACTTTGGAACAAAAACTATCAAGCTGCAGCTTAAGCTGTGAAATATCACATATTTATTAAGCAGAAGATAGATAAGCAAATAGTTGCAGCTCTTAAAGCAGAATTACCAGCATGACAGATTTCCAGAATGCAGTATTATGTAGCTGGTCTTGCCCTCTGTTTTAATACTCAAAGTGAAATAGGAAAGTATGAAGTACATGTGAAAGAAGTTTTAAAGTATGCGGTCCTTGTTCTCATGCAGAAACTGTTGCAGCATTGGTAGTACTGTAATAATGACCTCTCAATCTGATCTTGGCTAAGGGACAGATTCTGTTGAAGGTGATGATCCCACCATCCAGGTCATAGTCTCTTCTCGCCGCCGTCATCAGGAAGGAGGTACAGGAGCTTTAGGTCCCACATCAACAGGTTCAGGAATAGTTAATAGCCTTCAATCATCAGGCTCCTGAACCAGAGTGGGTAACTTTGCTCACCTCATCACTGAACTCATCCCACAACCTATGGATTCACTTCTATTTTCCTTTTGTATTTGCACAGTTTGTCTGATTTTGCACATTGGTCATTTGTCAGTCTTTGTGTGTAGTTTTCATTAGAACCATAGAACACTACAGCACAGAAAACAAGCCATTCGGCCCTTCTAGTCTGTGCCAGAACATTATTCCGCTAGTCCCATTGACCTGCATCCAGTCCATAACCCTCCAGACCTCTCCCATCCATGCATCTATCCAATTTATTCTTAAAACGTAAGAGGGAGCCTGCATTTACCATGTCAGATGGCAGCTTGTTCCACACTCCCACCACTCTCTGAGTGAAGTTCCCCCTAATGTTCCCCCTAAACCTGTCCCCTTTCACCCTAAAGCCATGTCCTCTCGTATTTATCTCTCCTAATCTAAGTGGGAAGAGCCTACTCGCATTTACTCTGTCTATATCCCTCATAATTTTGTAAACCTCTATCAAATCTCCCTCATTCTTCTACGCTCCAAGGAATAAAGTCCTAACCTGTTCAATCCTTCCCTGTAACTCAATTCCTGAAGACCCAGCAACATCCTAGTAAATCTTCTCCGCACTCTTTCAATCTTACTGATATCCTTCCTACAGTTAGGTGACCAGAACTGTACACAATAATCCAAATTTGGCCTCACCAATGTCTTATACAACCTCCCCATAACATCCCAACTCCTATACTCAGTACTTTGATTTATGAATGCCAGGATGCCAAAAGCCTCCTTTACAACCCTGTCTACCTATGACACCACTTCCAGGGAATTATGTGTCGGATCTCCCAGATCCCTTTGTTCCTCTGCACTCCTCAGTGCCCTAACATTTACTTTGTATGTCCTACTTTGATTTGTCCTTCCAAACTGCAACACCTCACACTTGGCTGCATTAAATTCCATCTGTCATTTTCTGGCCCATTTTTCCAGTTGGTCCAGATCCCTCTGCAAGCTTTGAAAGCCTTCCTCACTGTCCACAACGCCTCCAATCTTAGTGTCACCAGCAAACTTGCTGATCCAATTTACCACATTATTATCTAGATCATTGATATAGACAACAAACAACAATGGTCCCAGCACGGATCCTTGAGGCACACCACCAGCCACAGGCCTCCAGTCTGATAAGCAATCATCCACTATCGCTCTCTGTCTTCTCCCACACAGCCAATTTCGAATCCAGTTTACAACCTCTCCATGGATACCTAGTGTCTGAACCTTCTGAACTAACCCCCCCATTTGGGACCTTGTCAAAGGCCTTACCAAAGTCTACATAGGCAACATCCACGGTCTTTCCTTCTTCTACTTTCTTGGTAACCTCCTCAAAAAACTCTACAAGATTCGTTGAACACGATCTACCATGCATAAAGCCATGCTGACTATCCTTAATCAGCCCTTGGCTGTCCAAATACTTGTATATCCGATCTCTCAGAACACCTTCCAATAATTTACCTACTACTGATGTCAGGCTCACTGGCCTGTAATCACCTGGTTTACTTTTGGAGCCTTTTTTAAACAACAGAACAACATGAGCTACCCTCCAGTCCTCTGGTACCGCACCCGTGGCTAAGGACATTTTAACTGTTTCTGCCAGAGCCCCTGCAATTTCTACACTAGACTCTCTCAAGGTCTGAGGAAATATCATGTTAGGCCCGGGGGATTTATCTACCTTTATTTGTTGTAAGGCAGCAAGCACCTCCTCCTCTTTAATCTCTATATATTCCATGACACTGCTGCTTGTTTCCCTTCCTTCCATATATGCTATGCCAGTTTCCCGAGTAAATACTGATGCAAAAATACTGTTTAAGATCTCGCCCATCTCGTGAGGCTCCACACATAGACGACCACTTTGATCTTCTAGGGGACCAATTTTGTCCATTACTCTTTTACTGTTAATATACTTGTAGAAACTCTTCGGGTTTACCTTCACATTATCTACCAAAGCAACCTCATGTCTTTTTGCCTTCCTGATTTTCTTCTTTAGTATTTTCTTACATTTTCTATACTCTTCAAGTACCTCATTTGTTCCTTGTTGCCTATACTTGCTATACACCTCTCTCTTTTTCTTAACCAGATCACCAATATCCCTTGAAAACCAAGGTTCCCTATGCCTGTTAACTTTGCCTTTAATCCTGGCAGGAACATGCAAACTCTGCACTCTCAAAATTTCGCCTTTGAATACCTTCCACATACTCTACACATTCTTGTCAGAAAACAACTTATCCCAATCCACTCTTCCCAGATCCTTTCTCATTTCCTCAAAATTGGCCCTTCTCCAATTTAGAACCTCAATTCGAGGACCAGACCTATCCTTATCCATAATTAACTTGAAACTAATGACATTATGCCTCACTGGACCCAAAATGTTTGCCTACACATACTTTTGACACCTGACCTGTCTGGTTGCCTAATAGGAGATCAAGTATTGCATCCCCTCTCGTTGATACCTCTATATATTGATTTAGAAAACTTTCCTGAACACATTTGACAAACTCCAAGCCATCTAGCCCTTTCACAGTGTGGGAGTCCCAGTCAATATGTGGAAAATTAAAATCCCCCACTATTACAACTTTCTGTTTATTCCATTGGTCTGCTATCTCTCTACAGATTTGCTCCTCCAATTCTCTCTGACTATTGGGTGGTCTATAATACAACCCTATTAGTGTGGTCACACCTTTCCTGTTCCTCAGCTCCACCCATATGGCCTCTTGTAGACGAGCCCTCCGGGCTGTCCTGTCTATGCACAGCTGTGACATTCTCCCTGACTAGTAATGCCACTCCTCCCCCTTTCACCCCTCCCCCTCTGTCACGTCTGAAACAACGGAACCCCGGAACATCAAGCTGCCAGTCCTGCCCCTCCTGCAACCAAGTCTCACTAACAGCAATAATGTCGTAATCCCACGTGTCAATCCACGCCGTAAACTCATCTGCTTTACCTACAATACTCCTTGCATTGACATAGATGCACCTGAGAACATTTCTATCACGTACGAACCTTTGATTTCTGTCTATACATGCAGTCCTCGCATGACCTTTATCCTCCTCCACCTCACTATCTGCTCTAACACTCTGGCTCCCCTCCCCCTGCAAATCTAGTTTAAACCCCCCCTGGAGCAGAACTAGCAAACCTGCCCACAAGGATGTTAGTCCTCCTCCAGTTCAGGCGCAAACCGTTCCATCGGAACAAGTCCCACCTTCCCTGGAACAAAGCCCAATTGTCCAGAAACATGAAGCCCTCCCTCCTGCACCATCTCCTTAGCCACGTATTTAGCTGCATTATCTTCCTATTTCTAGCCTCACTAGATCGTGGCACGGGTAGCAATCCTGAAATTGCAACCCTGGAGGTCCTGTCCTTCAACTTTGCACCTAACTCCCTAAACTCTCTTTGCAGGACCTCCTCCTTCTTCCTATCCACGTCATTGGTTCCTACATGGACCACGACATCTGGCTGCTCACCCTCTCTCCTGAGAATACCGAGAACTCGATCCAAGATATCACGGACCTTGGTACCAGGGAGGCAACAGACCATCCGGGATTTTCGATCACTCCCACAGAACCTCCTATCTGTCCCCCTAACTATCGAATCCCCTATCACTACTGCTCTCCTCTTTTCCCTCCTTCCCTTCTGAGCTGAGGGTCCAGTCTCGATGCCAGAGACGCGACCACTACAACTTGTCCCTGGTAGGTCGTCCCCACCAACAGTATCCAAAACGGTATACTTATTATTGATGGGAACGGCCACAGGGGTGCTCTGCTCATTCTGTCTATTCCCCTTCCCTCTCCTGACAGTCACCCAGCTACCTGTCTCCTGACTCTTAGGGGTGACTATCTACCTGAAACTCCTGTCTATTTCTACCTCTGCCTCCCGAATGATCCGAAGTTCATCCAGCTCCAGCTCTAGTTCCCTAACTCGGTTTGTCAGGAGCTGCAACTGGATGCACCTTTTGCAGGTGTAGTCATCAGGGACAATTGTGCTCGCCTTGACTTCCCACATACTACATACAGAGCACTCGACTTCCCTAACTGCTGCCTCCATTACCTACTCCTAAGTTAATTAGAGTAATTAAAGGAACTTACCCGGCCTTCCCTCACTGGGAGCAGGCTCGTCCTCAGCCTCTGCTTGCCGAAACCTCAAAGCTCCACTCCTGCCTTGAGCCGCTCACACACTGGCCACTCCTCTTCAGTTACCCCTCCTTTTATTTGTCCCTGCCAATGATCTCAAGTACTCACTCCCTCTAATCAACACTCACCTGAGCTGCTCCCCAGCACCCAGCGCTCTCCCGAGCCCCTCACTACTCCTGCTGCGACCCTTCCTCCATCACACTGTCACATCGATACTACTCTATTTCTTTGTTCTACTGTGATTGCCCACACAAACATGAATCTCAGAACAATATATGGTGGCATATAAATACTCTGATGCTTGCATTTACTTTGAACCTTGAGCAGGGTTGACTTCCCATGCTATTCCATGAAGGTTGATGATCTCCCTTACAGTAGGATTTGGTGGAAAATTTACAGGCAATAAATAACAATTCCTTTCTAACACCTTGTCTCAATTCCCCCCCCCACCAAAGTATTTATCTTCTTTCACTTTAAAGATTCAAGGTTCAAGAGTGTTTAATGCCATTTCCAGTACACAAGTGTAAAGGAGGATGAAATAATTGTTACTCTGGATCTGATGCAGCACAAAGATAAAGAACACAATTGTTAAAAATAGTAAATATAAACGTATAAAATAGCTTATATACATTGACTGTATGTCCATAAAATGACTACTCCCTAACAGTAATTACATCTTTAAAATGTGTGAGGAAACGGGTGCAGACAGAGTACACCGATGTGGACATGAGGAGGATACACAAATGTCTTGCAGACAACGGCGGGAATCGAACTCCGAACGATAACACTGGTGCTGTAAAGCAATTGTGCTCGCAGTGTAATGGGAAATGGTAAAGTAGTGCTGGAGTTAGTAGATGGAGGTGTTGATCAGTCTTAATGCTTAGGGAAAAGTAATTGTTTTTGGATCTGGTGGTCCTGCTGTAGATGCCACGTAGCCTCCTCCTGGATCAATGTCATAGTAGAGAGCCTATAACTGATGCATCTTTACTGAACCCTGCATTTTGTTTCTCTTGCTTCAGCATCAGTGAACGTTAATGGTTGTAGATTACAACACCCCCCCCAAAAAAAACCCTCTAATTTCTGCTGGCAGCGGATTAAATGTGAGCTACACTTGGTGTGTGACTGATACCACACTCTCATATGCAATTATGTGTAGAGGTGCCTTGGCCTGGGAAAGATTTTTCTGTGATAAACAGTGATAATTTATGCTGAAAATAACCTTTCTGGCATGAAATGTTAACTCCAAATGTTGAAACTTCAGTTTCTCCGATACTATTAATGCTGAACTGTGACGTAATGGTTAGCATATCTATGTTCTCCCGAAAGCTACAGAGGTGCTGTCAGGTTGTGGAGCCAGCACAAAACTTTAACACTTCATACTAGAATCAAACCCACAATTTACCACTCTTGTTTCTCCAAAAGAGAAAGACATGTTGTGCATAGACCTTGTAGATGCATGTCAGTGGAGAGAACAAATACTTTTTATTGCACTTTAAATTGTGATGCTGATCTCAAAGTTCTAAACTGAAATGAAGACCTTAAGCTCCATCCAATATAAATAACCACGGGTACTGTCACTAAAGGGAGGTTATACTGTAATTACCCAATCTTCAAAGACTAGTTCATTTCCCTGTTTATTGTCTATGGCAAATTTAGCTGCCAATACTCACTATTTGAGTGCATCCCCCAATCAAGTAGAAGATTTTTCCAGCTAACAAAGTAGTTTAAACGCAGTTCATTTATATTCAGTGAACACATTCAAATTTAAATAGCATTCTTAAAACACATTTTAAATTCACAGAGGAATTCCATCTTAGAAAAGACTTACAAATTACAAACCATGTCAAAAACACAAAGGATTTCCAAAGCACAGGTACAATTCCTATAAGCTAAAAAGACATACCCACAAGCTGCAAGTGAATCAATCATCCATCGCAGAAGTCAAAGGCAAAAGGATTCTAGTTCTCCCCACATTTTGGTTATTCTCCTTGATGTTCTGTACCTCATTCCTGATAAGCCTAGACTGCTCTCCAAATTTACACTCTCTTTTTGCCACTTAAGTCACTTTACACACACGTGATATTCTTTCAGATACATTTTACCACAAGTGGTCTAAAAGTGTCTGGAGACAGCAATCCCAGGTACCCACAATTAATGCTGTGAACTGACTGCGTGCACAGATCTTTCAACTTATTGTAAGCCCACTGTTAGATCAGCTATTGATATGTCCATCTGGTCTGCAAGCTTCCTTGAATGAAAACACTCGGACAGCATTGTCTATTCTAAAACAGGCTAAATTAAATAACCTGCTCTCTTATATTGCACCTGTCAATCAGTTAGACCAGGTGCTCTGGGGTCAGAAAGTCTGCTATATACAGTGCTTCTGTTTGCAAAGCTGTGCTTTTAACTTCAAACTGATAGTATTAATATTAATTACTGAAGACTGGTTCTCTATTATGACCAGGAGCTAAACAAAATATATTGATTAGAAGTTTACTTATTCAAAAACAGCACCTTGATCCTTAGCTCTCACATCTGCTGTGTTTAGAAAGCTGAGCTTGACAGAAAACAAGGCCCCCAGCCTATAGACAGTGAATATCCACCACAAAGTAAAACTCTTTTATTTTTATAGCATTATTTTTCTTCTGTGGGATGAGCTTTCAGCATATGAAATTAATATTTCAAGACTGGAGAATGGTTCAGCAGGAAATATCACTAATTATCTAAATAAGTTATCAAACATTAATTAACATAAAATGTGCCACTTAAAACTAACTTTAACTTTTTACAGTTGTTTTTGGAGATATTTTTCAGTAACTTATCTCTATAGAGATAGTGATAGACTTGCATTAGGGAAATAATGTGCCGAGTTTTAGTGGCACATCAGACAACAACTTAGGGACTTAACGTGCAGTTGACAGAAGTCGTTGTCCTACTTACCTTATGAAAACAGTATGTCCATGCTTTCCTTATTTGCCATGTCCCTAGATGCCCTTCACACTGGCAAACCCAATCCTTCAATACTTGTCTTTCCAACTCTTCTGCTGCTCATCCTCTTAGACAACCTTAAGTCTCTCCTCAGCCCTGGCCTGGCATCTTCCAAATAGTGCCGGATGCTTGTCTTTACTACCTTGTAAGCAACCGTCAATGTCTCTTAAGACCTTCCTGGTCTTATATTGTCTTTCTCACACCATAGCTGAGGCCAGTTCATAACAGTTGAGGCCAGTTCATTGGCTATATTTAAGAGGGAGTTAGATATGGCCCTTGTGGCTAAAGGGATCAGGGGGTATGGAGAGAAGGCTGGTACAGGGTTCTGAGTTGGATGATCAGCCATGATCATACTGAATGGCGGTGCAGGCTCGAAGGGCCGAATGGCCTACTCCTGCACCGATTTTCTATGTTTCTATGTTTCTATATCCAGCTCCCAGCTCTGAGACATGTAACAGTGGGCTTACATCAACCCTCTCCCCATTTATGTTCTGAATGAGAAATTGTTTTAAAAATTGATGGATATTGTTGCCCTGATGGAGGTATAGCTGAGCAGTAACTAATACCCATCCCCTTAGTGAAACTTTCCTTGTGCCACTTGTGCCACTCAAGTTTACAATACATTTCAAACTCACTCCTGAGTCACAGATGAGGACTCATTCCCTAATCCTCCGCCAGCTTTGCTCTTAACTATCTTATTTTGCTTCATTCTTGACGTAATTCATTTACAAATGTAATACTTTCCCCAAGTTAACCGAGAGTCAGGATAGTATTAGATTAAATGGTAACAGTGTCACAAGAGGAATGATGTACTTCAGAAATGGATTTCCAGCATCTGCAGAATCTCTTTTGTTTAGAGTTTTGGAAACCAACAATAAAATAGTTCAGAGTGTGGAACAGAGATAAAGTGACAAGAAATAGAATGTGGGTGGGTGGAGAGGAGGGAGGAAAGGAGTTTGTCCTGTTGTGTTCTGAGCTGTTCTGTTGAACGTTGTGGGCATGCTATTTTGGCACCAGAATATGTGGCAACACCCTTAGGTAGTGTTGATTGTTAACACCAATGTCACCTTTCGCTGTATGTTTTCACGTACACATGATAACTAAATAAATTAGTCAGATTCTGAAATTGTTAGAAGTTCTATAGCTTTGTAAAATGAGGGACACCAATAAAGAGCTTGGGACATTTCAGTATATTAGAATAGGTATTTAAGTGCCTGATTATGGTATTATTGATAACCTTGCTGTTGTAATACTGACAAAGGTATTTCTGTAGATGTTCAGTGAAGAATGAAAGGTATAATGTGGCTGAAATCTCTCCGGTGACAGATTAAAATGATTCACGTTTATCTGACTTCCATAACTTCAGGCAGAAGCAGAGAAACCATGGTGAAAGTAAACACAGGAAATGTTGAAACCTGAGGCTAGGTATCAGTTGTAAATTGTCACATTTGTAGAAGAGTGCTTAATCCTCTAGTAACTGCAATATGGGGCTTTGTGTAAATAGATGACATGAGCTGTAGAATTTCCTTTGTTAATATGGAGCTTTAATCAGTAATAAAAATAAATTAGCACTTAGATATTCTAGCCCTATTTTGGTCCAATCTGGAGTTTTGTGCATGATGTGCAAGTTGGTTGAAATTATCATTGTTACTAACTTAACCTTTCCTTACATCTTGATTCCCTGAAGCCCAGCATATATGAAACCCTAGTGCTTTTGATTTGTTTATTTAACCATATTTATGTTTTTACCTTTATTTTTATAAGCAATAGCAGTCATCATTATGAAAAGCTGCACTGTGAAAAAATGAACCATTCTCCCTGCAGAAACATAATTTATTTCCAGTCTGTGCAGCTCTTAATTGATTACTCATGGTAGGGCTTGGAGACTGGACATTTTCATTTCTAATAATACTTCTCAAATATGCACCTTCTTCTTGGATGTGACACTTTCTGTGATTGACTTTATTCTGAGAAGTATCTGATAAAGGCAGATTAGTTCTCAAAGCATGGATTCTTCCAGGCTCTTAAATTCATGATTCAATTTCCATGATGACCTTTCTAAGTGAACAATGGTCACGCTGACAGAAATCAATTGAAGTAAAAGGCAGTCTTCCTTCTCCTTCTTGCATTAACTTTTTAGGAAATATTAGCAGACAATATCTGTCAGTGAAGGAATATACTGACAGGTTTTCCTTCAATATTCATATCATCAAAAATTTTAAAAATACAGTCTAACATGAATTAGTGCAAGATTTCAGACTTTAAAGCCGGCCAGCATTAACCTCTGAAGCTTTATTTCCATTAGAACTGAGTAGCATTATTGAAGTTTTCAACCCTCGTATTGCCATATTCTGGACTGCTTTTGGATACAAATTATATTCTTGTTTTTTTAAAAAAGTGGTGTATGTTGATAAGAAAATATATGTTGCATCTAATTCCACTTCAAAGACAAAATGGCAAGGAAATGGAGGATATGTTGGAAATTACTTTCCGAATTTCAGCATCTTGCAGAGCCCCTATGCAGCAAATGCAGATGACAGGTGCTGGGCTGTGAGATGTACACCTCTGCATGGTTTTGGGGCCAGAAGTTGCCTCATTATGAGGACAACTACAGTTTAGAAAATCAGAATGCATGGGATCCAGGGAGACGTGGCTGTGTGGATTCTGATTTGGCTTGCCCACAGAAAACAGAGAGAGTATTTTATGCTGGAAGGAGAGTATTTTACCATGCTCTTTGTAATTTTTATGAAAGTCTTGAATGAAGAGGAAAGGTGGGTTAGTAAGTTTGCAGATGACACAGTGGTTGGTGGTGTTATGGATAGTGTAGATGGTTGTTGTAGGTTGCAGCGGGACATTAACAGGATGCAGAGCTGGGCTGAGAAGTGGCAGATGGAGTTCAATTTGGAAAAGTGTGGATTGATACACTTTGGAAGGTCAAGCTTGAAGGCAGAGTACAGGGTGAACGGCAATGTGGAGGAACAGAGGGATCTTGTGGTCCACCTTCCTCAAATTTGCCATGCAAGCTAATAAAGTGGTTAAGAACGTGTATGGTGTGTTAACCTTCATTAGTTGGGGGATAGAGTATGAGGTAGTGTTGCAGCTCCTTAAAACTCTGGTTAAACCACATTTGGAATAATGTGTTTAGTTCTGCTTGCCTCATTATAGGAGGGATGTGGAAGCTTCAGAAAGCGTACAGATGGTATTTATCAGGATGCTGCCTGGATTAGTGAACATGTCTTACAAGGGAAGGTTGAGCAAACTAGGGATTTTCTCTTTGGAGCGAAGGAGGGTAAGAGGTGACTTGATAGAGGTGTATAAGCTGATAAGAGGCATTGATAAAGTGGAAGCCAGAGTGGATATGGTTTATACAAGAGGGCATAATTGTAAGGTGCTTGGAGGAAAGTGTAGGCAGGATGTCAGAGGAAGGTTGTTGTACACACAGAGAATGATAGGAATGTGGAACACCATGCCAAGGCGGTAATTGAGGAAGATACATTAGGGACATTTAAAAGATTCTCATGGATGATACACATAGATAAAAGAAAAATGGAAGGCTATGTGGGATGGAAACATTAAAGGTTAAATTGTTAGCACAACATTGTGGGCCTATACTGTGTTGTACTGTTTGATGTTCTATATTCTGTGGCAAGGATGTGGAGGCTTTGGAGAGAATGCAGAAGAGGTTTACCAAGATTCTCCTTTGATTAGGAGGACAAACTAGCGTTGTTTTCCTTGGACTATCAGAGGCTGAGGAGACACTTGATAGAAGTTTATAAATTTATGGCAGGCGTAGGCAGCTGGTATTTTTGTCACACAGCTGGAATGTCTAATACTCGTGGGCATCCGTTTAAGGTGAGAGAGGGACAGTTCAATGGAGATCTGTGGTCAAGTTGTTGACACGGAGTGATGGAGCGATGGGCGCCTGAAATGCACTGCCAGAATTGGTGGTGGAGACAGCTACAATAACGGTATTTAAGGTGCTCTTAGATATGCAGAGAATGGAGACATACGGACTATGTAAGGGCTGAAGGGACTAGCGTAATTATTTATCGCTAGTTTAATTAGTATTTCAGGCTGAAGGACCTGTTCCTGTGCTGTTCTGTGTTGTATTGACTCAGAGCAGATGGTGGTGCTGTAATGGTTAAAACACAGGACTGGTAACCTTCAGGCACCTTGTGTGTCACTGTTTTCACTGTTGCTATATATTTCAAATGATCTGATTAGATTAGACACAGTAGAAAAACACTTAAATAATTAAAAAAGATGAATAATTTCACATTAAACATTAAAATTAAACTAGGAAATAACTCATTTTCAGTTACCTTTCAGTGAATATTTGTGACCCCTGTCAAATGAATGGCATTCTGTGTGATGCACCAGATAGCTGGCGTAAAGCCGGGAGGAAAGAAACACCTTCCAGAGTGCCACTGGACTGCAGAAGGTCAGATGCATACCCATCTAACCTCATGCCTCTGCGCTGCTGTGCAAAGGTGGAGATGTCTGGATTGTGCTGTCAGCCAGCAGTTCTCTGGAGAATCACCCATTAGCCATCAGCACTACCCAGCCCCTAGACTCATTAAGGATTGTGTCTCCATGAAATAAATGTTAATGGATTTTTTGAAAGCTGCTTCATGCTCCTGCCATCTTGAATTATGTTGTTGTTTAGTCACTAATCTTGAGTGAGACCCGTTCTTCAGTACATTTTCCCTGTGCTTTTCTTCATACTTGCAATTTATCTCTTCTAAATACATATTTCTTATGCCTTTTGTACAGCATACTTGACATCAGATACAGATCATTCCTGAAAGGTTTACTTTGGAAAAAGAATATAGATCAGTTCTCACCTTCCCCTGCATGATCACAGTATCCACAGTAACAGCTAAACTATCAAATACACATTCTCCTTGTCCATTGTTCAGGCAGAGAAACAAACACAAGGTTAACATGAATCATTAATTAATCAGTTTCCCCTGGAGATTCTTGATTCATAAAACGCTTCTCAGCAGAAGTACTTGTTATCAGTTTGAAATGCTTTTTCAGATTTCATGTTTAAATGATTCAGATTACTGAGGGAAACATAAAAATCTTCCTGTTAACCCTCTGTTTGTTCCTGAAATTTGCCCATAAATATATAGGGTAATTGATTTTAGAAATAAAATATCTACTTGGAAATTTACTCTTTTCCTTTGACATAATTTTACATATCTCAGAATCAGGTTTGTTGTCTCTGACATACATCATTGTTTTGTCACAGCAGTACAGTACAATACATCAAAATACGAATAGTTACGATAAAATATCGAAGAGAAATAAATAGTGCAAAAGAGACCAAGATAGTGAGGTGGTGTTCATGGGCTTATCACCCGCTCAGGAGTCTGATGGCAGAGGGGAAGAAGTCATTCCCAAAATGTTAAACATACATCTCCAGGCTCCTATACATCTTCAATGAATGTAGTAATGAGAAGGAAGCTTGTGCTGATGACGAAGGTCTTTAATGATGGGTGTTGCCTTCTTGAAACACCACATTTTGAAGTTGTCCTCAGTGGTGAGGAGGGTTGTGCCCATGGTGGAACTGTTTGAGTCTACAACCCTCGATAGCTGTTTTAATCCTGTGCACTGGGGTCTCCATAGCAGACAGTGATGCAACTGGTCAGAATGCTCTCCACGGCACTTCAGACAAAAATTTGCTGGACTCTTTGGGGACATACTAAACTCATAACGAAGTAAAGGTAATCTTCCTTCTCCTTCCTAACATTTCCTGTCTATCCTTGGCCTTCTCTTCTGCCAAGATGAAGCCAGTGCAAATTGAAGGAGTAACATCTTTATTCTGCCTTAGAAGTGTATAATGCAATGGCATAAATATCGAGTTTTCCAATTTTAGGTAACTCCTCTTCCCACCCCCAACAATATTCCCCCCTTCTCCTAATCTTCCTACAACCCTCCCATTTTTAACCCTTTCCCCCCAGCCACACTTCACCCATCGTTATCCTCTCTCCCACCACATTCATAAACAGGTTTTCACTCCCCAGCCTCCATTTGGCTCTGATTGCCATTTACCTCTCCCCACAACTCAAAAGTTCTGCGAAGCCTTCCGGCCCGAAATATCGACTATTTATTATTTTTCCATAGATGCTGCCTGGCCTGCTGAGTTCCTCCAGCATTTTGTGTGCGTTGCTTAGATTTCCAACATCTGCAGATTTTCTTTTGTTTGTGATTGATTTACCTCTCCCCTATTGGTTCCCTTGCTTTCCTTTACTTATTCTAATCCATCACTGTTGCCACTTTGAGTTCCTGCAGCTGTCTCTTATCATCACACTCCACTTCCCCCACTTTGCCCCGTTTGCTTTTTTCCCTTTTTCCTCTCTCTCTTTGTCTGCCCCCATCTATCATTCACTTCCTATTGTCTTCCAATGTCACTTCCTCCTTGGCACAACCTGCTCGCTTTCTTACATCCCTCCTCAGTCCTCCAATTGACCTGGAATCCTTTCTCATCACAGTATGTGATAGATGAAGCCAGGTGGGTGGGAAAGGTAAAGGGCTGGAGAGGAAGGAATCTGATAGGAGAGGAGAGTGGACCATAGGGGAAAAGGAAGAAAGAGGGGCACCAGGGGGAGGTGATGGGCAGGAGAGAAGAGGTAAGAGGCCAGAGTGGAGAACAGAAGAAGAAAGGAGGAGGAGGGAAATGTTTTTGTGCTGGAAGTAGAAATCAATGTTCAGAGGCCTTCCTTTTCCCTTTTTATAGATGCTGTCTGACCTGAGCATTTCCAAGATTTCTTGCTTTATTTATTTATCATACATCTCCATAGTTTTACAAAGATGAGCTGAAGGCCGTAAGACACAGGAACAGAATTAGGCCATTCAGCCCATCGAGTCTGCTCTGCCATTTCATCGTGGCTGATCCCAGATTCCACTCAACCCCATACTCCTGCCTTCTCACCGTATCCTTTGATGCCCTGACCAATCAGCAAATGATCAACTTCTGCCTTAAATATACCCACGGACTTGGCCTTTGCCGCAGTCTGAGGCAGTCCATTCTACAGATTGACTACTCTCTGGCTAAAACAATTCCTCATTACCTCTGTTCTGAAAGGTCACCCCTCAATTTTGAAGCTGTGCCCTCTAGTTCTGGATACCCCCACTATGGGAAACATTCTCTCTACATCCATCCTATCTAGTTCTTTCAACATTCAGTAGGTTTCAATAAGATCCCCCCACATTCAACTAAATTTCAGTGAGTACAAGCCCAAAGCTGCCAAACGCTCCTCATATGTTAACCCCTTCATTCCCTTAATCATCCTCGTGAACCTCCTCTGGAGTTTCTCCAATGACAATACATCCTTTCCGAGATATGGGGCCCAAAACTGTTGAGAATAATCCAAATGTGGACTAACTAGTGTCTTATAAAGGCTCAGTATTATCTCCTTGGTTTTATATTCTATTCCCCTTGAAATAAATTTCAACATTGCATTGGCCACCTTTACCACAGACTCAACCTGAAAATTAACCCTCTGGGAGTATTGCACAAAGACTCCCAAGTCCCTCTGCACCTCTAATGTTTGAACTTTCTCCCAATTTCAATAATAGTCAGCACTATTGTTCCTTTTACCAAAAGGCATTATCATGCATTTCCCAACACTGTGTTCCATCTGCCACTTTTTTGCCCATTCTTCCAGTTTGTCTAAGTCCCGCTGAAATCGCATTGCTTCCTCAGCACTACCAACCCCTCCACCTATCTTAGTACCATTCACAAACTTTGCCATAAAGCCATCAATTCCATTATCCAAATCATTGACAAACAATATGAAAAACAGTGGTCTCAATTCTGGCCCCTGAGGAACACCACTCATCGTTGGCAGCCAACCAGAAAAGGCCCCTTTATTCCCACTCACTGCCTCCTGCCTGTCAGCCATTCCTCTATCCATGCCAGTGACCTTCCTGTAACGCCACAGGATTTTATCTTGTTCAGCAGCCTCGTGTGACACCTTATCAAATGCCTTCTGAATAAGTAAATGACATCCACTGCCTCTCCTTGGTCTACCCTGCTTGTTCGTTCCTCAAAGGACTCTAACAGATTTGTCAGGCAAGATTTCCCTTTACAGAAATCATGCTGACTTTTGACTTATTTTATCATTAGACTCCAACACTTTCCCAACCACTGAGCTTAGGCTAACTGGCCTGTAATTTCCTTTCTTTTGCCTTCCTCCCTTTTTAAAGAGTGGAGAGAATTTTGCAATTTTCCAGTCCTCTGAGACCATGCCAGAATCAAGTGATTCTTGAAAGATCATAACCTGTGCGTCTGTTATTTCTTCAGCAGCCTCTCTCAGCACTCTGGGATGTAGTCCATCTGATCCAGGTGATTATCCACCTTAAGACCTTTGAACTTGCCTACAACTTTTTCCTTTGTAATGGTAATGGCAGTCACTCCTGCTCCCTGACACTCACAGACCTCTGGCACACAGCTAGAATCTTCCACAGTGAAGACTGATGCAAAGCACCAATTAAGTTCATCTGCCATTTCTTTGTCCCCCATTACTACCTGACCAACATCATTCTCCAATGGTTCAATATCAACTCTCACCTCCCTTTTACTCTTTATATAACTGAAAAAAATTTAGTATCCTGCTTTATATTTTTGGATAGTCTGCCCTCATATTTTGTCTTTTCCCTTCTTGTAGCTTTTTTTTAGTTGCCTTTTGCTGGATTTTAAAAGCTCCCCAATCATCCAACTTTCCATTCACTTTTGTTACCTTATATGCCCTTTCCCTGGTTCTTATGCAGTTCTTAATTTCCTTCGTCAGCCATAGTTACCTACCCCTGCCATTTGAGAATCTTCTTCCTCTGTGGGACATATCTATCCAGTGCCTTTTAAACTATTTCCAAAAACTTCAGCCATCTTTGCTCTGCTGTCATCCCTGCCGGTAGTCTCCAATCCACCTGGGCAAGCTCCTCTCTCACACCTCTGTAATTCCCTTTATTCCATTGTGATACTGATACATGTCACTATGCTTCTCCCTCTCAGAATACAGTAGGAATTCAATCATATTATGATCACTGTTTCCTAAAGGTCCTTTTACGTTATGCTCCCTAATAAAATCTGGGTATTACGCAACATCCAATCTAAGATAGCCTTTCCCCGAGTAGGCTCAAACACAAGTTGCTCTCAAAAGCCATCTTGTAGGCATTCAATAAGTTCCCTCTCTTGTGATCTGACACCAACCTGATTTTCCCAATCCCCTTGCATATTGAAGTCCCCCATAACAATTGTGTCTTTACCTTTATTACATGACCTTTCCAGCTCCTTTGCAATCTCAACCCCACATCTTGGCTACTATTTGGAGGCCTATATATAATTCCCTCTTGTCTTTTTTCACCCTTGCAATTTCTCAACTCCAACCACAAAGATTCAACATTCTCTGACCCTATGTCACCTCTTTCTAAAGGTGTAATTCCATCTCTTACCAACAGAGCTACACCACTGCCTATGACTTCCTGTCTGTCCATTTGATACAAATTATATCCTTTGATGTTAAACTCCCAACTATGGCCTTCTTTCAGCCACAACTCAGTGATGCCCACAACGTCATATGGACCAATCTCTAATTGTGCCTTGAGTTCGTTCACCTTGTTCCAACTTCTAATTACATTTAAATACAGCACCTTCAGTACTGAATTCTTCACCCTTTTGAATTTTGCCTCAGTAGTTCAATTTAACTCTTTGCTCTGTCCGCATTTGTATCCAATCATTGGCTTGTCCTTCCTTACCTTCATGTTACACCCATCATCTACTTGTAAACCTGCTGGCTCATCCTCAGTTCTATCATCCTGGTTCCCATCCCTCTGCCATATTAGTTTAAACCACTCCCAATGGCTTGTTAAAATCAAAGTCCAGTTTTGTTATATTTCAGATGCATTGCTGTCTGCAGATTAGAATTTACACCATGGTGCGCCATAGCCTTATAAAGTAATTTTCTGAAGAAGAAGTGCTCTTGGCAATGTTAAGATGTATGGTTCTCTGCTGAAAAGGAAAACACGTGGGAAAAGATCGATGGTGTGTTTTTCTTTGAAAGCAGAATAGGCAAATTCTGCCAGCTTCTGTTTTCCTTTCATTTTATTGGCAAATATTTATTCACATCAAGAAAAAAAGTTATTAAGTCTGAACAGTGTACAATTGTTTCAGAAAGTACAGCATCTTTGTACACATTGCAAAGGAATTTAATCTGCTAATTTCAATCTGGTGAGTGTTACAGATATTAATGATCAAATTTTCCATGATCATGAAACATTGACGGACAGAGGCTTCCAAACATGCACAAAAGTTGCATCATGTAGAGAGATGCTGTTGTCAGGTGTCCAATTTATTTTCATATTTGTACATTTCAGTAATTTAATCCAAATTACATTTAGTTGTCTGTTACTCTTTAACGTTTTCATTGTCCACCACTCTCAATTTCCCCCAATACTTTTGCCAATGTCTTTCAGAAACTCATCAATCGATCTTGCCCTGTTTACAACTCTTTATTCTCACTGGGACCAATAGCCCCACACCGAGTTCCACTCACCATTCCGGACATGATCATCATGGCTTCCAAATTACATACAGACCCCAGATCCAACCTTCAGTCCTGATTTCATCCCCTCCCACCTTAAATCAGCCTTTCCCTTACCCCTCAGCTATCAACTTGCCCTCACTCCATACTTGAACTATAAAATTGTATCTTATTTATTTATTTATTTATTTGCTTCCTTACTTAATTAATTAATTTAGAGATATAGCGCAGTATAGCCCTTTCCTGTCCAATCCTTTCACACCCATGTGATGAATTAACTTAATAACACTTTGGGTTTTAGAGCATGGGATGAAACTGGAGCCCCCAGAAGAAACCTGTGCAGTTGTGGGGAGAACGTACAGGCAGTGGCTGAATTGGAAGTGGGTCACTGCCTCTGCATTAGTGTTCTGCCAACTACTGCGTTACCATACCGCCCCCAGTCTATTCCATGACACTTATATTCAGCAAAGCAAAAATATGCTGTCTGTTCAATGAAATATTAAGTTAATTTACTGGAAAAATCAAACATAAATGCAGTTATGTTTGGAAAGAATTAATATTATTGTTTTTGTATTGCAATAGGAAGCAAACACAGCTGCCGTCAGTCAATGTCTTGGGCATCAAATCACAGTTTTCTTGTAAAGTAAATTATAATTCTCACCAATTGTGATAGAAGCAAAGGCTGTTTCTTTCACAAATTCTTTGCGTCCTTTATAATCGCACAAGGACCTCAAGTCAATTAATTCCTGGCCAGTAGGATGCCAGGGACGACTGTGATAGGCTGGGTGTCGGGTTGTTAGGTTTGTGAATGAAACCTCAGTGTTGGAAGCATAGAGAATAGGGGTGGTTGTGGGCCAGGCTACCCAGCTCTTTGGATCTGCGCAATATTCAACACACGCATGGCCGATTAGCCACTTCTCCACCTTCTCCTCCTATCCTTTTGATCACATTAGCATTCAGAATGACACCTACAGTATCTTACCTCCATTGTCTCCTGTGGTAGAGAATTCTGTAGATTTATCATCATCTGGCTGAAGTAATTTTTTCCAATTTTGGTTCCAAATGATGTGCTCTGCACTTTGGACAGTGTTGCTCTTCTTCGGGGTCTCCCAACATTGGGAACATGCTGTCTGTATCTAGCGTATCTAGTCCTTTTAAAGTTGTTTGTGTTTCTCTGAGAACCCCTTGCATTCTTCTAAACCTATGTCAATAAGACCATGAGGCAAAGGAACAGAATGAGACCATTCAGTCTATCGAGACTGCTCCACTATTCAGTTGTGGATCATTTAATTCCCTGTTCAACCCCGTTCTCCTGCCTTGTGTAAGACGGTACTGGAACATGAAGATTGATTACAAGCTAGCCTCTGCTTCTTGCTCCTTATTGTGTGCCTGCATTGCAGGTTGTTAGGTCAGGGCCTTGCCTTGCTACTGGTACCACGGAGCCTAGTACGACCTGTCTCGGGTCGGATTGTCGGCAACTTAACAGGCACATTCCCTGGTTCATTTCGGTTAACCAGGGAGGAGGGTGTGTAGGCCAGCAGGACTAAAAACAAAACCTGTCAAAGGGCAGATGAACTCTTTGTGAGTCAACGGCCACCGACTGTCTGTGTGAGGAGTGGCACACCACACAGTCTTTCATTTCGCGCCTTGTAAGGCATGCCCGACGCTGGCCCCCTAGGCCTGAGTCGATGTAGTAGTAGTAGTATTGCACTTTATCTGTAGCTGTAACACTTTATTCTGCACTCTATTATTATTTTCCCATGTACTACCTCAATACACTGTTGTAATGAAGTGATACGTATGGAAGGTGTGTACACCAAGTTTTTCACTCTACCTCAGTACATGTGACAATAATAAACTAACACTAATTGACCTAATCTTTTCTTATGTGTCACTCTAGTAATTCTCCCCTCCATGGCAAGAACATCCTTCCTTGGATGAAGAGATCAGAACTCCAGATAAGGTCTCACTGAAATCCTGTATATATCCTTTCTCGTGTACACAATAAAGCTGAATGTATTATTTACCTCAACAGGTGCCACTAGCAATATTGGCATTCAGTTACTGATGTACAGGGACACAAGGGTCTTATCCTGCTTTCTCTTCCCCTAATCTATCACCATTCAAATAATATTGTGTCTTTGTTTCTTTCTCATCAAAGTGAAGAACCTCACATTTCTGCATGTTGAACTGCATCCGCCATACATTTGCCTATTCACCCAATTTATCTAAATCACTTTGAAGCCTCTTTGGATCTCCTCACAGATCACACTATTGGCTTCTGATGTTTTTGATCCAAGGTTCTTTCGGAAGTCAAGAAAGAGGCACAAACCTGTTGCTTCATGATCATTTCATTAAGTGTGATTAGAATAAAGAGAATCAGAAACGTAGAGTTGCAGAAGTTTTGTAGCTAAGAACAATTACCAGAAATAAACTAAAGATGGCAAGGCAATGCGTTCTCCCCTTCTTATAACATAGACAAGAAACTTAACAATCAAATTTGTAGATAAGAGTTAAACAATTGGATAGCCCCTATTCAAACAATGTGACACCAAGAAGCTTACAGGAAGAGATAGAATTGTAATCACTAGGGGACAGATTGAAGAATTGCCTATACATACTGTGACCACTAGGAAACATACTAATCAGTCACATGTATGTAGGTAGTTACATAAACTACCTACATACATGTAGGTAGGCATAAATTGTTAAATTGGAAAGAAAGTACCAATTATACCTTCCAATCGGGGTGGTATCACCCTCCCCAAGGGGGCGGTTGCATGTCCTAAGGGGGTATTAGGGTAAATAGAAGTCATTGGGAAGTGCTCAAGATTCTTGGGGGGGATTGACTCGTGGCATGGAATGACTTCATGCAATTTAACAGTTGGTAAGTCAAATACACCCTCTCAACTTTCTCTACACATCTATAGAAAACAGGCCACACAATGATACAGTGCTGGCCACAGCCTAACGGTGAAATAGAGCCAATCAGTGAACCTGCCAACCCCAGGGATTCCTCGTGAGGTGTTTGAAGTGAATTCTGCTTCATATGTGCAGTCAAGATCCATCTTTGGGGATTATGAGACCTTACGTGATTGGGCAATTGCACTAACTGGAATATTATAAAGGTAGCTTGCCGTACACCAGCTCTATCTTGACTAACATTCAGAATTCAGTCTGAATCCTTGTGAATGTAATTTTCTCTGTTGTGATCATTTTCATTTTCACCTCGCCATTCCTTTGGGTGCTGCTACCATAGTCCCATCTGTGTCAGTTCACTACTGTCATCGACATCTGATAGGCATTCCCACTTGGTTTTGTTTTAATTTAGCCATGTTAGTGATGGATAGATACGTAAGGTGCAATCTCTATGATTCTGAAGGTGGTGAAGCCTTGAATTCTAATCCTACTAAGAAACAGAAACTATAGAAAGTGTATCAATACAATGTTACATATTTGCATATAGTTTTATTCCATTCCTGTCACATCAGCAATGCCCCGTGTCTTATTTGTAATTCTGTACTGTCTAATGAAGCCACGAAACCATCAAGATTGCAGGAACACTTCTGTAAAAGACACCCTGAAAAGGCTACTTACGGTACTACTCAGTTGTAGAAGGTGAGAGAAGCATTTGAAAAGCATTGCACGTTTGAGTCATTTGCCAAGGAAGCTAAAAGTGACCTTGATAGTGGTTTCATTGCTTCTTATAACATTTCCAAAATGGTAGCAAAGTGTGGAAAATCTCCTACAACTGGTGAAGGATTAATAATGCCTGCTGTATCAGAAGTGCTCACCACTTTTCTCAGAATACTGCTGCTTAAAATGTTTCTTTGATGTTTTTGACACTGTGGTTAAATGTTTACTCAAAGTTGACAAGAGTTTGGGAAATGAGATTGAACTTCTAAGTGGAGATGTGGCATATCCACCAGTATGACAAAATGAACATTCTAAATATGAAACAACAGGGTGAGAATTTCAATTTAATCCAGGTAAAAAGTGCAGTATCCACTTTTATCAGAAAATTGAAAATATATAAGCATAACATTGGGGAAAGAATGTTCTCACAGTTTCCCTACATGGAAAGTATGGCAATCACTTTCATAAATGGTGATTTACAAGAGTACTGCTTACACCTGCAATCACTGAAGAAGGATTTTCAGAATCAATTCAAGGATTTGAACAATTTGGAAATTCCAGACTTGGTGATTAACCCACTTCTTTGCAAGGCAGCAGAGCAGGAAGAGAGCTTGCAAGAAGAAATTATCAAAATTCAGAATGATGAAGAAGTGAAAATGCTTTTCAAAAATGTCGGCTTTTGTGGTAGGTGGCTACACTGTCAGACAAAGTTTCCTGGTCTTTGGAGAAGAGCCAAACTGCTCTTCATTGCATTTCCATCCTCCTACCTTGTTGAAAGAGGCTTCAGTGCAGTGAATTACATACTAACTAAAAAACAGAATCCGCTTGGGCATTGTTACACATTGGGACTTAAGTTGGCACAACTTGGACCAGTTATTTCAACTCTTGCTAAAAACCATCAAACTCAAGGATCATATTGATATCGAAGCTGCTGTACAGCACACAGGTACTATGTAAACTAGGTTTAAAGACAAAAATTTAAAGCAGAATTATATTTCTCATGTTAGCATATGCTAGGTATGTTTTTACAGTATGGGGTTACTGGAAAGTGTATTGTGCATAAGAGGGACGTTGGCAAGTATGAAAGGGTGTAAGGGGGGCATTGAACTGAAAAAGGCTGGAAACCACTGAATTATACAGACCATTCCAACAATGCCTCCCCGCAGCTTTGGGTCATCTTTATATACGAAGATATTACATTTAGTTCCCTTAGCCAAAAAAATTGATATGTACCCATATTCTGAATAGCTAAGGACCAAGCACTGATCCTTGTGGTGCCTCACCTGTCACTGTCTTTCTCCAGAAAAAAAAGACTTGCTCATTCCTTCTGTCTGTTTCCTATCAGTCAACTATTCCTTAATCCATGTCAACGTGCTGTGTATTACCCTCACTCCCGTGTGCTTTCATTTTGTGCATGATCCTCTGATGTAAGACTTTATCAAAAGGCATCTGAAAGTTCAAATACACCATACATTATTTATTTTACTAGTTACTAAACTCCATTAGATTTGCCAAGCATGACTTCCTTTCTATTAATCCACACTGGCTGTCCAATCCTGTTAATCCTCTGTTATCACATATTTTATAGGAGACTGTACGGTATTTCCCACTACTGATGTAAAAATATGAAGTCTCTTGTGTTTCTGATCTTCAATTGTCTTGATCTTTCTATTGCAAATATTGATGTTACATTTTCCATCCATGAATCTGTATAAATTACTTGCTAGTCTGAAGAAATTTGGAAGGTGACCACTGATGCATCATTATTTCTAGGACCACTTTCTTTATTACTATGGGCCATGGACTGTCAGCACTTTGGCCTCATTAATTTCCTCATCTCTATTTCCTTACTACTACTGATTTCTTTGAGACCCTCTCTTTTTCTAAATTGTTGGTTCCCTTCATAACGGGGGAAATATTTTTGTACACTCCTATGTGAAGACAGAACCAAACTGTGTGATTACGAGTTCTGCCATTTTTTTTCATCTTGGTTGTCATTTTCACCGATGTAGACAGCTGGGACCTTTATTTCTCTTAACTGAGCTTTACCTGTGAGCTTACTCTCCATTTTCCTTTCTTAATCTTGTTGTCCTTGTTGGCTGAATTGTAAACTTTGTCTAATCCTTGTTCTACATATTTTTCATTCAATTTTATATGCCTCCACTTTGTATATATTATCTCTAACTTCCTAACACTAGCCCTCTTTCCTGACTTATTTTTGTGCATGTATCCATTGCTGATCACCAACAGTCCATGTAGTAAAGATCTTCATTGTAACATGGCCAACTCATGCCTTGGATTCTCATAGTTTTCTTTGTTCACGTTCATGGACCTATTTCTGTATCTTGTTTTACGGAGGTTGGCATCCAGCTTAATGGTGCATTACCGCCACATGGACCTATTTCCTCATTTTAGTACTTCACTCTACATCCTACTGATGAAGCTTATCATGTTGTGATTACTCTTCTGTAAAAGACCCCAAAACAAAATTATTAATTATTCTTCACATGATACTCTCCATTCCTCCAATCTCTTTCCACCTTAATCAAATATACATAACACCAGTCCCAATAATTGCTGGTTTAGAACATTCTTATCTGGAGCAATGAATGTAAAATCCCATTGTTGACTGTCCTGATTACAAATGAAGAAGATAATGTTCGTTATTTTAGGAAATTTGATGTCCTTACTCACCATGAGAATGGAAGTTAATTTATTTCATTAAAAAGACCACACTATTAAAATTGAGAGCTTAAAATAATTGACGTATTTAAAAAAAGGAAAACCTCAGGGCTTTGATCTGCTAGTCAGTTCAAGTTAGAGTTAGCCAAAATGAATGTTAATGTATCCCAATGGGGGAAAAAAATTAATGATTAACCTACATTTTCTCAGATTATATTAATAAGCAAATGAAATTGCAATGATGATTGCTTCAAAATTACTGTAGACAGAAATTGCAGTCATATATTCAATTCCTGGCAGACGAAAATAACATATTCATAAAATAATATTCATAGTAACATTTCAGTGACTGGCTATACGTACTGTGTAT
Source organism: Mobula birostris (assembly GCF_030028105.1). NCBI lineage: Eukaryota > Metazoa > Chordata > Chondrichthyes > Myliobatiformes > Myliobatidae > Mobula > Mobula birostris. The sequence goes on from NC_092385.1 coordinate 78,301,719, forward strand.
TCACCATCTTTCAGCTTCATTGGCGTTTGTTTCTTCTATTTAATAAAAGTTTACTTTTTATTTTTAGGAAACTGGTTGAAACCGTCCCGTTCCACAAGAATGAGAGAGAAACGTGCAGATTTTTCTGTGGGCCATGTTGGAGGAAGAATGGTTGCAGCTGGAGGTCTAGGTAATATTACTGAGAGGGAAGGGGAGGGATAGCCATGACTTTCTCACTAGTATGTGAAAGCATATTTGGTGAACTGTCACTGTAATTCACCCCTAAGTTAACATGCCTAAAGGGAAAGGGACGTAAAGAATTTGCAGGTGAAACAAATTCAGGAAAATAGAAATGAAAAACAAAATGTTTTAAATATAAAAATCCCAATACAAAAGAAGAAATATAAATGGCAATTGAATATGAATTGGGAAAACTATTGGTTGTATATCATATAATGATATACATTCAGTGGCCACTTTACCAGGTACACCTGCTCATTAATGTGGGGATGCAATCAGACAATTTGTGGCAGCAACTCAATGCATAAAAGCATGCAGACATGGTCAAGTGGTTCAGTTGTTGTTCAGACCAAACATCAGAATGAGGAAGAAAGGTGATCTAAGTGACTTCAATGTTTGGTGACAGACAGGATGATTCGAGTATCTCAGAAACAGCTGAGCTCCTTGGATTTTCACACAACAGTGTCTAGAGTTTACAGAGATTGATCTGAAAAACAATAAACATCCAGTGAGTGGTAGTCCTGTGGGTGAAAATGCCTTGTTAATGAGAGAGGTCAGAGGAAAATGTCCAGGCTGTTTCAAGCAGGCAGGAAGGTGACAGTAACTCAAATAACCACACCTTGCAACAGTGGTGTGCAGAAGGTCATCTCTGAATGCACAACACATTGAACCTTGAAGTGGATGAGCTACAGCAGCAGGAGACCATGAACATACAGGAGGTACCCAATAAGGTGACCGCTGAATGTAAATGATGGGGATGCCCAGCAGTTCAGGATGTTTTTGGCGAGAGAAGCAGAATTAATGCATTGGATCAATAATCAAATGTATCAACTCTCAAGGCTGTCACTGAAGAAAGAGTTGTGGTTGCAAAAGTATAGGTTTGGTAGCTGTAGTGTCCTCAGTGTACCCACATGATTCCAGCAGCCAACTGAGTACTGCAGTGCAACGTGCCTTCTTTGTACAATATGACAGTCCAGATGAGTTCAAAGTCTCAATGTGTAAATATCTTAAGTGCTTGTAATATGTTTGTGCTCAGTGCCTCAAAGCATTTGAAAAGATGCATTTCTGAAGATGATCTGTGTTTCAATGCATTTGTGAAAAGACAAGAAACGAAACAAAAGGCAATGAAGCTGTACAAGGCCAAAGAGGCAGAGAGAAATCCCTTCAGAGAGAAGAGATGAACATCTTCCAAGCTACCATTTCTGGAAGAGATATGGCAGTGAAGTAATAGAACACACAAATCATCAGGATGCATCTGTGGAGAAGGAAAACTTCGGGCTGACAACCTCTCACGCATCTCAATTAATATACTGAATACTGGAAGGGAACGTCTTCTGGTCAGCAAGATTAAATCTGGAAAGTTGACAATCTCCCACACATCTCAATTAATGTACTGAATACTGAGAGGAAATAAGTCCAGGTCATCAAGATTATATTTGGAAAGAGAGGCACTATAATGAGAAGAGGAGTTTAATTCTGATCCCTTTAGGATATTATGAATATTTGCTATTTTCTACTCAGATAGTACAGCAACAGCTAACAGGGAGATTATCTAGAGAGTGAAATGTAGCTCCAAAGGGATTTGGAGAATCTGAATATCTCTAATATCAAGCCCAGTATCAGTCTGCCAATGATTTGGGGCAAGACTTACAAGGGGGATGTAAGAAGCTTTTTTTAATGGAGAGAACAGTATGATACAAATCTCAGTGTCACAATGTAGTGGAAATTGAATTATTCAAGGCTTTCAAAAGGGCATTAGTACAAGAGAGAATAATTTATAGAGTTATAGAGAAAAATAGTACAAACAAAATTTGTTTTTTAGTGTGCTCCTGCTATCAGGAAGAGAACTGGTGAAGTTCCATTGGCTCAGAGGCAAGAAAATGTAATTGGTGCTTCATTTTAAAGAAAGGAGGCAAAACACAATTAGTAGTGCAATTGAACAAACAGTTAAGATAATAGAAACTCTTATAAGAAGGCTGAAAGAAAGCCTGTGCATGACACCACTATGATCATTCTCCAAATTGAAGATACCACCAGTGGTCAAAATTTTGCCTGGGAGAATACTTTGGTTCCATGAAAATTGTTAGCTTAGCCCATAAGTCAGAGGAGCAAATTAGACCATTCGGCCCATTGAGTCTGCTTTGCCGTTCCATCATGGCCAATTTATTATCCCTCTCAATCCCATTCTCCTGCTTTCTCCCCATAATCTTTGACACCCTGACTAATCAGGAGCCTATCAAACTCTGCTTTAAATATACTCTACGACTTTGCCTTCAGAGTCACCGTTGGCAATGAATTCCATAGGTTCACTATCCTTTGGCTAAAGAAATTGCTCCTCATGTCTGTTCTAATTGGACACTCCTCTGTTCTGAAGCTGTGCCCTCTGGTCCAAGACTCACCCGCTATGGGAAAAATCCTCTTCACATCCACTCTGTCGAGGTGTTTCAATATTCAATAGGTTTCAACGAGATCCCCCCTCATTCTTCTAAACTCCAGTGAGTACAGGCCCAGAGCCATCAAATGCTTCTCATATTTTAACCCTTTCATTCCTGGGAACCTTCTCCAACTCTCTCCAATGCTAATACATCTTTTCTTACATAAGGGGGCCAAAGCTGCTGACAATACTCCAAGTGCGGTCTGACCAGAGCTTTATAAAGTCTCAACATTACATCCTTGCTCTTATATTCTAGTCCTCTCGGAATGAATGCTGACATTGCTTTGGCTTCTTAAACTCTGAATTACTGTTTTTTGAGTTTGTTCCCCGGATCTGGTAATGTTGGTATAAATCCTCTCCACCTCAAGGATGTCCGACTTGGGTATGCCCATACATACAAACAAGCATTTGGGAGATCAGCATAACAGCTTTGCCAGCTGCTGGCACCTTCTGCCTTGTGGAAAATCAGTTCACAGCCACGTCCCTGATTCACAAGCCCTGTCATAACCTGGAAATCATCTGAGTTTACATAAGAAACAAATGCAGGAGTAGAGAGAATTCAGTCCCTAGTACCTGTTCTATCATTCAGTCAGGTCCTGCTTGACCTTCAGCATCATTTTCTTGTACCAATCACATAAATCCCTTAATATCCAAAAACCTACATATTGCCCAATTCTAATTGTCTCTGGACAGGTGCTTTTCTTGGCCATTTCTGAGAGACATAAGAGTCAATCACATTGAGTCATGTACACTCAGTGACCACTTTATTAGGTACACCTGCACACCCGCTTGTTAATATAAAATCTAATCGGCCAATCATGTGGCAGCAGCTCAATGCATAAAAGCACGCAGACATGGTCAAGAGGTTGTTTAAGTTGTTGTTTAAGCCAAACAGCAAAATGGGGAAGAATTGGGACTTTGACCGTGGAATGATTTTGATGCCAGACAGGGTGTTTGAATACCATAAACACCCCTGATCTCCTGAGATTTTCATGCACAGCAGTCTCTAGAGTCACTTAGAAACATAGAAACATAGAAAATAGGTGCAGGAGTAGGCCATTCGGCCCTTCGAGCCTGCACCGCCATTTATTATGATCATGGCTGATCATCCAACTCAGAACACCGCCCCAGCCTTCCCTCCATACCCCCTGACCCCCGTAGCCACAAGGGCCATATCTAACTCCCTCTTAAATATAGCCAATGAACTGGCCTCAACTGTTTCCTGTGGCAGAGAATTCCACAGATTCACCACTCTCTGTGTGAAGAAGTTTTTCCTAATCTCGGTCCTAAAAGGCTTCCCCTTTATCCTCTAACTGTGACCCCTCATTCTGGAACTTCTTCACTCAGAGGGGAGTGCAGTGTGAAACGAACTGTCAGAGGAAGTGGTGGATGTGGGTTTGATTGCAATGTCTAAGCAAAGTTTGGGTAAGTACATAATGGGAGGGGTAAGGAGGGCTGTGGTCCAGGTGTGGCTGGACGGGACTGGACAGAGTAATAGTTCAGCATGGACTAGATGGACCCAAGACCTTTTTCAATGTTGCAACACCCTGTGACTCAACAACTCATGCTTAGCAAGAAATACTGGTGTCAAAGTTTGCACCATCTTTCTTTGAATCCGCCATTAGTTTGCTTTAGCATTCTACTTTGCAATTCAGTTTGTCTCATCCTCAGTTAGAAATGTAAATAAAATGTTCTGACTGAGGAAAATAAGAATGCAGAAATTCACTTAGTCACTTTGGGGAGTTGGTTTGAATTGTACTCAGGTCAAACCTTTGAGAAAACAAAGTCATTCACCCATTGCGCAATGAGCAAAAGATCCCTTCTGTATCCATGAAAGCTTAGTTTAGTTATGTTCGATATGTGCTGGCATGTCTGTCATCTCTTGAACTGACATCTAACAGATCCCAGTGAGGCTCAGCACTGAGAGCAGCTTTATTTCTTCAGATGGTCTCTTGGCAATGCCACATGTCCCAGCACAAGTTCTCATAACCTTTGCTAAAGAAAGGGTCAGGAACTCTATTGATGATAAACACACAGCACCATTTGTACTGTTGCTGGTGATTCATAATAACAAAAATGTTTGTAATAGTACTTTCTGAAAGTACAAGGTCTGCATTCTTCTCTTTGTTCAGGCTTTCAGCAAACATCAGGTAGAAGAATTGGGGGATTACTGGTTTGGGGGTGGCCCAATCTAATCCCTTTGTGATTATGGTCCATGTTCCTTTCTCAGGGGTCATTAGGTTTTCAGGGCAGTGTAGTGTTATAAACACAAAAGATTCTGCAGATGCTGAAAATGCAGTCTAATACAGAAAATGCTGGAGGAATTCAGCTGCAGAGCCCGAGGAAGGTCTCAATCCAAAGTGTCAACTGTTACCTCCTCTCTAGGCATCTGCCTGACCTGCTGAGTTCCTCCAGAACTTTGTGTATTGCCCAGTGTCGTACGTAGACTTCACTGAAAAGCTTTGCATGGAAGGGATATCCATGCATTTTGACACTGAATAACTTATAGGAAAGGCTGTAAATTGATCAACTCGTTATTGGTAATTATTTTATCGTCACATGTAATGTAATGTGTACATTGGAAAGCTTTTTTTGCATGCTAGCTATACAAATCATTCCATACATACTGTAGGTACATCAGTGGAGTAAAAAGAAAAAACAGAATGTGCAAAGTAGTGTCATCAAACTCTTTCTGCTCCCTCTTCAGAGACTATCCAGTGCAAGTAGGCAAATAAAGTGCAAGGGCCACAGCGAGGTAGAGCTCATCTGTTTGTCTGTGACAGGTCTGATAACAGTCAGATAGAAATTGTCCTTGAGCCAAAAGTGAGCACTTAATGATCTATAGCCTAACTACGGTCCCCTACTGCTAATAGCTCTGAAAGTTTCTTGCATCTCAATGCTGCTAATGGGTGGAAAGCCAGGGAACAGATGGAATGACAAAGCTTTGTTATCTAACCTTCTCCCTCTCCTTGGCTGCTGGGGAAGAGGGACACAGCTGCTGGAAACTATATGCAGCCATTTTGGGAGATAAATATTTGTAAGATGTACCTGTTATAGTTTTCTTTGTTTTCCACTTTGGCACAAGACTACATTTTCAATTTCAAATTTGGAAAGTGTACTTCTAGAAACACAGAAGTTTAAGAGCACTGCACCAATGGCTTTTTCTATTTTAAACTCTTTTACACATGTCTTTGTTGCTTCCAGTTAATTAACAGTGCAGCAATTTTTTTATTCAGAAATAGCAATTTGTTATTGCAAGTTCAAGCTCGTCTTATTTTAATGATGCATTCAAAATTGCTCAGAGCTTTGCATATCCACTGAAGCATCTTTGCCCATTTTATGACACAGAAGAGAAACATATGCACAAAACAGACAAATTTCAGAATTATATGCACGTTGAGGACAGAAAGGTTTGATTTGTGGCCTTTGTGAAGTTGCTGAGCTCACAAGAAATGGCTACCAGATGACATTGCTGCTAAAATGAGATGAGTTGAGCGAGCTAGGGCTTTTCTCTTTGGAGTGAAGGAGGATCGGATGCTAAGAGGCATAGACGGGTGCCAGCAGGAGATTTTTTCTTAGGGCGGAAAGAGAGGGCATAATTTGGAGGCATCGAGGAAGTATTGGGTGAATTTGAGAAGTATTTATTTTGATAAGAGCGGGTGTGTGGAGTACGCTACCAGGGTCAGTGGTTGAGGCAGATACACTAGGGACATTGAAAAACCCTTAGTTAGGCACATGGTTTAAAGAAAAATGGAAGGCTGTGTAGGGGAAAAGGGTTAGATAGATCTCAGAGTAGGTTAAAAAGTCAGTATAACATTGTGAGCCGAGGGGCCTGTTCAGTGCTATACTGTTCTATTTTCTAAATCAGGCTCCATTTTTGAAACAATATACCCATCTCCATTGACCCTACTTAGTTTGTCATCAACATCAGCGATTCATTTCTTGTCAAATATAAAGCAAAATATTGTGGATATTAGAAACATGCAATAAAATCAGTTGTTGTTGGAAAGGATTAGCTGTTCAGGCAGCATTCATTGGAAGAGAATCCCATTTATAGAAATATCAGTGACCAGGAATGTCAACTCTATTTGAAAACTCTGTCAACATTCAGTGAATGGTATTTATCTTAAGTGATGTTGATTCAGGGGAAATGGATGTATCAAATAAAGAAATTCTCATGCCATTGACATGGAACAGATGCAAACCTAGTTTTTTTAAACTTTCTTTCATAAACAAATATATTTTTAAAAAATCTAGGAAGGAGTCAGGTCCATGCTAGTGGGGTGAGAATTCACCAATCCATTCCTGAATGTCATTGTCCGTTGTTTATCATCCCTCCTGAAATGAAATTGTAGAAGTCAACCATACAGTTGATCCTGGAGATATATATAAATCAGGACGTGAATGAACTTAATTGATTTTTTAAAATAATGTTCCAGTAAGTTTCCCAGCTGCCATAGTGGGACTTGAACTCCTGAAACTGAATCAATATCCGGGCCTTTGGATGCTAGTCTGGTCATATCCATTATTATACCACATCTGAGTTTATATTATCCTTTTAAATTTTATGCTTTCGGTCACACATGTCCTTATTTTCTAGTCTGCTAGTCTCAACATGAATCTGTGTTTTTTATTTATTGTATTTTATTTAGAGATAGTACTCAGAGTAGGCACTTCTGACCCTTTAAGCCATATTGCCCCAGCAACCCCAATTAACCCTAACCCAATCATGAGATAATTTACAATGACTAATTCACCTAAATCTTTGGAAGGTGAGATAAAACCAGAGCAACCAGGAAAAACCCTGCATCCCAAAGGGACGACAGACAGAGACTCATTACAGAGGACGTCAGAATTGAACTCTGCACTGTGACATGCTGAGCTGTAATAGCATCACACTAACCGTTATGCTACTGTGGCGCGCAGTATTTTTCTTGTATAAGCAATGGTCATCATTTCTGTTTTGAAAGGCTTGCTTTGATGCAGGACATTTCATGGCTTCAGATTAGCTAAAGCACTTTGCAGCCCTTGGAGAGCACTTGATGTTGTCATGTAACAACATCAGTTTGCATAGAGCAGCTTCCTGCCAACACCAGTATGACAATATTCAGACCATCAATGAGATTGACTGGGAGATAATTACCATGAGCATTTGAGATCATTTCTCTTCTCTTCTCCATTTTAGTGTCAAACCAATAGATTACTTTATGATTGAGAGGGTAGGTGCTGACTTGGTTTAAACCCCTGTGCAGGGAGAAAGTATCTCAGACAGTGCACCATGCTTTCACTACTGCTCTGAAATATCTGCATTGATTTTATGCTCAAGTCAATGAAGTAGAACTTGAATCCATGATCTTAGGGTTCCAAGAATGATAGTTTTGATTCAGAGCTGATTCTAAAACATTGGTTTATTTTGGAAAACTCTATTTGTGCAACACACAAAAAATTCTGGAGGAACACAGCAGGTCAGACAGCGTCTATGGAAATGAATAAACAACCAATGTTTTGGGCTGAGACCCTTCATCAGGACTGGGAAGGAAGGGGAAGATGCCAGAATAAAAAGGTGGGGGGGGTAATGGAGGCCTCCCTGGAAGGTGATGGTTGAAGCTTGATGGATTTGAAAGGCAAAAGGATGAAGAAGAAAGAATCTGATCAGAGAGACGAGTGGACCTTAGGAGAGAGGGAGAAGGAGGGACCCAGTGGAATGTTGTCCTCCTTCCCCCCCCCCCACCACCTTTTTATTTAGGCATCTTTCCCTTTCTTTTCTAGAAGAATGGTCTCGGCCCCAAATGTTGACTCTTTACTTCCCTTCATAGATGCTACCTGACCTGCTGAGTTCCTCCACCATTTTGTGTGTGCTGCTCTGGATTTCCAGCATCTGCAAAATCTCTTGTGCCTAGGTTTGTCCCTTGACAGCTAAACAGCTACTTTTCATGTATCACACTTGTACCAGTTACATTAACCATGATTGCCTTCAAATTGAATACGAGATACTGAAATCATTTCCATGTCCAGACACTGCCGCTAATTTTTAATCTTGTAGCATTTGTCTGATTCATTAATAATCCAAAGGCAATAGATTTTGGAGGCTCAGCATGTAATTATATCTGAAAAGAAATGAATCTCCTGATTGGAGGGAGAGGATTGGGGAATAAAATATTTTTTTAAAATCGGGAACTGTGACCACTTTGGCCACCAGTGGGTTGTGAGCAGTACTTGTGTTCCATTCTCAAGGGAGACGAAAGTTCAATGTATTATTTAAAGTCATTGGAATTTACTCACTTGTGTACAGTTGCATTCGGCATAGAAATTGTTTTGGAAAAAGATGTTGCAAATGTAGATTATATTTCCTAATATATAGAAAGAGAAGCATTGCATTTGTTTTTTTGGGGTGCAGACCGCCTAATTAGAATTGGATGTAGATCTATTACTGTATATAGCATTCTCATTTATTTACATGTTAACAAATAAGCACACTATATAATCTATCAAAATCAAATTCTGAATCTAATATTTTTCTCTCTATTATTACTGTTTAATTTAATAAGCAGACTTATTTTTCTCCCTATGCTAATGAAGTGGTAAAAACTTGAACTCGATATATTCCATTCCTTTACTAAAGCATTGATATGTTCCTTATTAATATTATGGAAGAGTTGCATGTTTTAAAATGATCCTTCTCCATGGAATTGTGAGCTTTTAATTTCAACTTTACCATCATGTTTTGTCCAAAAAAGGTTATATCTGCCAAGTTACACAATAAATGTACAATTCTTTTTCACATGTTGTCACTTCCAGTGCATTTCACCCTATAGCAGAGAATATGCCATTCACCGTTCAAAGAAATTCAGAATAATTTCACAAATGTGTGCAACAAATAATCATTGTTTGCCAGACACCTTCCGAAGGTTCTCTGGTGCTAATATTTTCTGAAGCAATTACATGAAGGTATGAAATTTTGCAACGAGTGTTCCATATTCAGGTTCATTTATTCCTTTTTTAACTTAGTATTTGATCATGTTTTATTTAAAGAAATAAGAAAAATACAAGACATTTATGTTAATTCTAATCACCAAAGTGTCACTTTTCCAACAGCTAATTAAGCACTTGCTCTTATAATCACATTCCCTCGAATATTCCCCTGCTTGCTGAAGTCTTCTGCTGCAATACACTTTTGAATCAGAATAAAATCAGCAATCCAGTAATCATTTTGTTTTAGTTATTGTCTAATTCCCTTCTCTGTCAAAGGAAAGTACTCTCCCCAGTAATTTCTTCAGTTATCAGAGGGAAAAAAAATCCCTTACTCTCAAGCCCTGACCAGAAGTATCAACGAGGAAATTCTTTCAACCCAGCTTAATTACTTCAGAGAAACTCCAGGAGAGAAATTTATCGTTCACACTGCATAATATGATGAATAACTGTCTGTGCATTACAATGGAACTTAATTTCAGAAGGGATAGAATCAGGTTTATTATCACCAGCATGTGATGTGAGATTTTTTAACTTAGCAGTGGCAGTTCAATGCATTACATAATATAGAAGAGAAAATAATAATAATAAATAAATCAATCAATTACTGTATACATATATTGAATAAATTTTTTAAAAAGTGGAAAAATAGAAATACTGTATATTAAAAAAAGCAAGGTAGTGTCCAAGGGTTTAATGTCTATTTAGGAATCGGATGGCAAAGGGGAAGAAGCTGTTCCTGAATCGCTGAGTGTGTGCCTTCAGGCTTCTGTACCTCCTACCTGATGGTAACAGTGAGAAAAGGGCATGCCCTGGGTGCTGGAGGTCCTTAATAATGGACGCTGCCTTTCTGAGACACCGCTCCCTAAAGATGTCTTGGGTACTTTGTAGGCTAGTACCCAAGATGGAACTGACTAGATTTACAACCTTTTGCAGCTTCCTTTGGTCCTGTGCAGTAGCTCCCCCCATCCTCCATACCGGACAGTGATACAGCCTGTCAGAATGCTCTCTACAACTATAGAAGTTTTTGAGTGTACTTATTGACATGACAAATCTCTTCAAACTCCTAATGAAGTATAGCCGCTGTCTTGCCTTCTTTATAACTACATCGATATGTTGGGACCAGGTTAGATCCTCAGAGATCTTGACACTCAGGAACTTGAAACTGCTCACTCTCTCCACTTCTGATCCCTCTATGAGGATTGGTATGTGTTCCTTCGTCTTACCCTTCCTGAAATCCACAATCAGCTCTTTCATCTTACTGATGTTGAGTGCCAGGTTGTTGCTGTGGCACCATTTCACTAGTTGGTATATCTCACTCCTGTACGCCCTCTCATCACCACCTGAGATTCTACCAACAATGGTTGTATTGTCAGCAAATTTATAGATGGTATTTGAGCTATGCCTAGCCACACAGTCATGTGTATATAGAGAGTAGAGCAGTGGGCTAAGCACACACCCCTGAGGTGCGTCAGTGTTGATTGTCAGTGAGGAGGAGATATTATCACCAATCCGCACAGATTGTGATCTTCTGGTTAGGAAGTCGAGGATTCAATTGCAAAGGGAGGTACAGAGGCCCAGGTTCTGCAACTTCTCAAGCAGGATTGTGGGAATGATGGTATTAAATGCTGAGCTGTAGTCAGCAATGAACAGCATCCTGACATAGGTGTTTGTGTTGTCCAGGTGGTCTAAAGCCATGTGGAGAGCCACTGAGATTGCATCTGCCGTTGACCTGTTGTGGCGATAGGCAAATTGCAATGGGTCCAGATCCTTGCTGAGGCAGGAGTTCAGTCTAGTCATGACCAACCTCTCAAAGCATTTCATCACTGTCGATGTGAGTGCTACCGGGTGATAGTCATTAAGGCAGCTCACATTATTCTTCTTAGGCATTGGTATAATTGTTGCTTTTCTGAGGCAAGTAGGCAATGTGTGCTGAATATTATGATGTCTGCTTTTACAGCTGCTGACTAAGCATTCCATCATGGCTGCATTAAAAAATTTCCAAGATTTTTGCTTCCAATCTCTATCTGAGAATCCATTCTTGGCTTTATTCCTCTCTGTGAAGTAGAACCTTCTGTTTTCAGCCTTGCGTGCATCTATTAGCAGTTCAAATCTATGCCCATTGCCCTACTTTGATAACCTAAGTAATATCTCAGATTAATTTATTTCATATTCTTATCTATCATGTACTGTATGTCTCTGAAAACATTAGGTGTTTTCATTACAGGCTAAGAATCTTCCTTTATCTCCAGTCTCTTTCCATAATGTCAATCTTAACCTCCAGGTTCCAGTTTCACAGTTCTTCACTGTTTGTAAAGCTTGAATATCTACTTTAGAGTTAGTAATTCAACATGGAAACATACTCTTTGGCCCAACTAATCCATGCCAACTTCAGCATGCTCTCTGCTTGTTGCATTTGCCTATGTTCTTCTCATAACCCACTAAGCCCCTCCCCTCCATGTACCTAACCAAATGCCTCTTAAATGTTGCGATTGTAGCCACCTCTGACAGCTCATTCCAGTATACATTGCCTTTAGCATAAAGAAGTTACCACCGCTCTTAAATCTCTCTCTTCTTTTACCTTGCCCTCTTGTTTTGGAGCCCCCAACACTGGGGAAACAACAATGGTCTTTCAACTGATCCATGTTCCTGATGATTTTATAAACTTTCAGTGAGGTCATCCCTCATTCTCCTGCAGTCAGTGTGGCTGACCTTTCCCTACAACTCAGGCCTTCTAGTCTAGGCAGCATCCTCGTAAATCTCTTCTGTACTACCTTCAGCTTGATCATGTCCTTCCTTTAACAGGGTAACCAAAACTGTACACAATACAGTTCCAGGAAGGCCTCTCCTAAACTCAATGACCCAAATGAAAACCAGCATATGAAATAGCTTCTTCACCACCCTGTCTACTTGTGCAGTAGCTTTAAACAAACTGTGCATGTGTGCTCTTGGGTGCCTGTGCCCTGCAACACCTGACAGTGCTCTGGAGAGGCATTTTTAATATTATCTCAAAGGTATTGATTATAGATATCTCTCCTCGTCCTATTACTGCTATCTTTGGATTACCTAAAATTTCCAGTAATCTTTCCCCTTCAGCCCGTAGAATGATTGCATTTCTTACTTTAATGGCGAAAAGATGTATCTTACAACATTGGAAAGAGCCTAATGCTCCAACTACCTTTTGTTGGTTTTCCCAGACGATATTATGCTTAAATTTGGAGAAAATTAGAAGTAACCTTTATGATTCCTCACTTAAATTTGAACAGACCTGGAGATCTTTTATTCAATATTTTCATTTAATGTAATTTTTTTTTCTCTTTTGTTCCATATTTATATTCCCTTCTTGCCTTTTTTTAAACTGTTTTTAATGGAGGTCGGGTTTGAGGACGTGATTTTAAGTTCTTTAACTCTACTTGTTTCCAAGTGAGCCCATTGCTTTGCTTTGCTTTTAGTTTAGTTGCACGGTGGGTTTTTTTTCCTTTTCTCTATTGATATATATATATAAAAATCGGTATACTATTATTTTACCATATTATTTTATGTTTAAATTGCACTGTTTATATCAATTTTTTCTTCTGTATTAATATCTCCTGTAATTTCTAACAGTGTATTAGTGCCTTTATGGTTTACCCTTTGTATACTTATTCAATAAAAAGATTTAAAAAGAAAGAAAGAAAGAAAGACAGTGCTCTGCCAGTAACTGACCCTGGTTTGACTGAAAAGTGCCAGAAGAGGGCCAGTAACATCATGAAGGATTTCACTCACTCTGCTCATGGACTGTTTGTTCCACTCCCATCAGGAAGGAGGCTACATGGTGTTACAAGAATCACCCCTTGCAATAATGATCAGGGAAGCACAGAGAGAATTTGTAATTACTGATAATTACCTTTATTGTCTCAACATACAAACACGTGAACTTACACAACCAAATACCTGTGTGGACACCTACTAAGTTTCCCTGACCTTCCATGAACAGAAAATGTAACACCGGTTTAAAAGGAGTTTCTGCTGCCGGCCACATGTCCCCCGTGATCCGGTCTCAAAAATACACGAGTCCATGGGGCACCTCATATCCACGATAGCTGGTCTCCTACAGAGTTACCTTCACCAGCATACTTGAAATGTCTGCTTTTATATTCATTTCTTACCAAATCAAGTATTGCAATCCAGTGTCATTTGTTGTAGGTCATGTGTCTTCTGATCTTTAACACCTTTTTATTGGCTCTGCTCCATTTATTGTTCTATTTTAACTTCATCAGTCCACAGGACTTGTTGCCAAAATGTATCAGGCTTGTTTAGATGTTTCTTTGAACCTTTTGAATAGAACTTTTTGGCTGCAATGAGCGAAGGTATGTTTGGAGAAAATGGTGCAGAATTTGATGAAAAGAACACTTCTCCAACTGTTAAGCATGGGGGTGGATCAATCATGCTTCGGACTTGTGTTGCAGCCAGTGGCATGGGGAACATTTACTGGTAGAGGGAAGAATGAATTCAATTAAATACCAGCAAATTCTGGAAACAAACATCACACCGTCTGGAAAAAAGCTAAAGATGAAAAGAAGATGGCTTCTACAACAGGATAATGATCCTGAACACACCTCAAAATCCACAATGGACTACCTCAAGAGGCGCAAGCTGAAGGTTTTGCCCTCTGTGCTAAACCATAAGTATATGTTGTAACTGGGTTAACTGTCTGGACACACCCCTCTGCTGACTGCCCCTGTGGCTCCTCCCACAAATCCTGAAGAAAGGTGATTTCGCCTTGCCCCTCTCCCTCAGTCTGGGGGCAGACACTCACCATGGAGGTCGTATTGTACAGCGAATAAAAGCCTTTCAGTATTTTACCCAACTTCAGTCTTCTGGAGTTATTGAAGGTGCTTCACCCTCACAGTCTCCTGACCTAAACATCATCGAGGATCTGCGGATAGATCTCAAAAGAGCAGTGCATGCAAGACGGCCCAAGAATCTCACAGAACTAGAAGTCTTTTGCAAGGAAGAATGGGTCGAAAATCCCCCAAACAAGAATTGAAAGATTCTTAGCTGGCTACAAAAATGTTTACAAGCTGTGATAGTTGCCAAAAGGGATGTCACTAAGTACTGCCATGCAGGGTGCCCAAACTTTTGCTTCCGGCCCTTTTCCTTTTTTGTTATTTTGAAACTGTAAAGGATGGAAATTAAAAAGTTTTCTTGCCTGAAATATTAAAGACATGTGCCATCTTTAACTTTATGCCTTTTGGAAATCAGTTCATCTTTTACTCATTTAGCTACTCGCAGTAACAGAAATTTTGACCGGGGTGCCCAAACTTTTGCATTCCACTGCATCAATTGTCAAGTCTGCAAAATTGGGACCATCGTGTAAATCAGTTGTTATGTACCAGCGATGATAACATTCCTGTTTCTCCCCATCATTTTCAACTGGTTGATGTGGTACCATCCTCTTCATCTGGAGAAGTCAGCAGCCTGTATACTGATGGACTTGGACTCGCTTTGTCTATAATTTCATGGGGCCCTGCAAACCTTGGATTTAAACATAAGGTTGGTTTGTGTATTCTAATCATCACTTTCTCCTGGACTTAATTCTATAGGACTGACTTCTGAGTCAAAGTTGGCTTTGCTCTGTTGCATTTTGATTCTTAATTGATGAACTGCCTCTTTCAGTATTTCCACCAATTATTGTACCCACTTTTCTGACACAATCACATTTAATTCGGGTTCTGACAAGTCTAACCCTAACAACTCTGAACAGCCTCTCGTGTCTCTTCTGATCATGAGTTCATACGGGGTGTAACCCGCTGATGATACCACTGTATTCCGTATTATCATCAGTACACAAAGCAAAACTGCTTGCCCTGTTTTTCCATGTTGTTGCACCATTTTGGCCATCATATTTTTTAAGGTTTGTTTCACGCTTTCCACAATTCCACTATACTGTGGTCTATAGGGTACATGAAGTCTCTGCTTGATCCCTAAAAGTGCCACGATATCTTGCATTATCTGGGCTGTAAAATGTGTGCCTTGATGCGATTCTATACGCTAATGAAATCCCCAGTAAGTGAAGACCCTTTCAAGTAAAATGTTTCCTGAGGCTTTGGGCATTTTTTTCTTAATTGGGAAAGCTTCCACCCACTTGGTGAACGGATCTACCATTACAAGATACTTGTACCCTCCTGGGGTGGGTGGCAAAGATCCAACATAATATATCTGCACATTAGTCCAAGAGCTCTCCTGGTATGTCAGAGGCTGCTTTCTTTACATTTCTTTTAATTCTGTTTCTTCTTTCTGCTCTTTGGTTAAATCCATAACCTCAACCTGTTGCTCCCTCTACCTTCCCATCTCCTCAATTTGTGGTTGCCATTCCTACCCATTTAAAGCACCTTGCTTTGCTAACTCATCAGCCTTCTTATTCCCCTCAAGGGATAACTTAGACTGGGCTTTCACCTTTATGACCCCGTATTCTTCCCCCTTTGCTTCTTCCACAACAGAGCAGAAAATGGGAGGGGCTTCCTATCAGCTGAAACAAATAAACCTTGCTTCCCACAGAGGCAAATGTTCTGTAAGGCTATTACAAACATATATACTATCAGAATGTATGACTGGTCCAGGCAGAAAACATTCTGGGTGTGCTAATGACATACCACAGCTGCCATTTCTGCTGCTTGTGCACTCTTGGTGTTGGGTAATTTTAAAGCTACTCTTTACCTTTCCTGGCCATCTTCATCCTCTACATAAATACTGCACCCAGTTCTCCTCTCACCCATCTGTACTGATGAGGGGTCATCTATAAAAATTTAAAATAGGGTTTTTCCTTTGTGTTTTCCCTTTGTTTGTGAATTTGTTGAATTATTTCTTGGGTATTGCTTTCTAATTTCTTTTCACCTCCCCCCGCCTTATTATTTTAAATGGTCCCTTGGGATCATTTAATAACCATTATTAGGGCATATAATAGAGCAGAAATTAGTGAGGTTAGAGGATTAGGAAGCTTTTAAAGTCCAACAGAAGGCAACTAAAAAAGTCATTAATAAGGTAAAAATTGAATACCAAAGTAAGCTACCTAATAATATTAAAGAGGATGCCAAAAGCTTCGTCAGGTTCATGAAGTATAAAAGAGAGGCAAGAGTGGATATCAGCCCACTGGAAAATGACACTGAAGAGCTAGTAATGGGGACCAACAAAATGTTGGACAAACTGAATAAGTATTTTGCATCACTCCTCACTGTCAAAGGCTCTAGCAGTATGGTGGAATTTCCAGGTGTCAGGGCCATGAAGTATGTGAAGTTACCTTAACTATAGAGAAGGTTCTTGGAAAACTGAAAGGTCTGAATGTAAATAAGTAACTTGGACCAGATGGTGTACACCCTAGGGTTCTGAAAGAAGTGGCTGAAGACATTGTGCTTGCATTAATAATGATCTGTCAAAAATCACTAGATTCTGGAATGGTTCTGGAAGACTGGAAAATTGCAAATGTCGCTCCACTCTTTAAGAAGGGAGAGGAGCAGAAGAAAGGAAACTATATACCAGTTAGTCTGACCTCAGTGGTTGAGAAGATGTTGGAGTCGATTATTAAGGGTGAGATCTCAGTATACTTGGAGGCACGTGATAAAATAGACCACAGTTAGCATGGTTTCAAAGAATTACAGAGACATTTTCCTCAAGGACTGATCTCTTGGAATTCTTTGAAGAACTAACAAGCAGAATTGACAAAGGAGAATTGGTTGATGTTGTGTACTTGGATTTTCAGAAGGTCTTTGACAAGATGCTACACATGAGGCTGCTTAACAAGCTACGAGCCCATGGTATTACAGTGAAGGTTCTAGCATGGATAAAGCAGTGGCTGACTGGCAGGAGGCAAAGTGTTGAAATAAAGGAGCCTTTTCTGGTTGGCTACTGGTAGCTAGTGGTGTTCCACAGGGGTCTGTGTGACCGATTCATCTTGCATTATATGTCAATGACTTGGATAATGGAATTGATGGTTTTGTTGCAAAGTTTGAAGACAATATGAAGATAGGTGGAGGACAAGTAGTTTTGAGGCAGTAGAGATGCTATGGAAGGACTCAGACAGGTTAGGAGAATGGGCAAAGAAATGGCCAATGGAATAGTGTCAGGAAGTGTACGGTCATGCACCTTGTAGAAGAAATGACAGGGTCGACTATTTTCTAAGTGAAGTGAAAATACATAAAAAATAGAGGCACAAGGGGACTTGGGAGACCTTGTGCTGGATTCCATAAAGGTTAATTTGCAAGTTGAGTCTGTGATGAGAAAGGAAAATGCGATGTTAACATTCGTTTTGAGAGGATAGAATATAAAAGCAAGGATGTAAAGCTGAAACTTTGTAAAACACTGGTGAAGGCTTATTTGGACTATTGTGAGCAATTTTGGGCCCCCTATCTTAGAAAGAATGTGCTGAAACTGGAGAGGGTTCATAGAAGGTTCATGAAAATGGTTCCAGGATTGAATGGCTTGTCACATGAAGAACATTTGATGGTTCTGGGTCTGTATTTACTGGAATTTAGAAGAATGAGGGATGATCTTATTGAGACCTATCGAATGGTGAAAGGCCTTGACAGAGTGGATGGAAAGGATTTTCCCTGTGGTAGGCATTCAAGACCAGAGGACACAAACTCAGAACAGTGGGGCATCCTTTTAGAATGGAGATGTGGAGGAATTTCTTTAGCCAGAGAGTGGCGAATCTGTGGAATTCTTTGCCACAGGCAGCTGTGGAGGCCAAGTCGTAGACCTTGCTGGCCATCTGTATTCTATTCCCTGCCCTAGATGCAGAACAATGAGGGAGCTGATGCCATGCATGCAATAAGCATTCAGCAAGGTCCTGATTGACTTCAGGTAATTATCCAGAGGCTCCGATCCAATTGCCAACAACTTATAGATTTTTAAATGTCTCTGATCGTCAGATGTTTAAAAACAATTGAACATATTTTTTAAAAGAAAATCAAAAACTGACTTAATAAAATAAAACATATTAAAAGCTAACAGGATTATAAGATACAGGATCAGAACTCGACCATGTGGCCCATCGAGTCTGCCCCGCCATTTCATCGTAGCTGATCTATTTTCCCTCTCAGCTCCAATCTCCTGCCTTCTCCCCATATCCCTTCATGCCCTGACCAATCAAGAATCTATCAATCTCTACCTTAAATATACCCAATCACTTGGCCTCCACAGTGGTCTGTGAAAATGAATTCCACAGATTCACCACCCTCTGGCTCAAGAAATTCCTCCTCACCTCACGTCCCTCTATGTATGCAATTATTCAGGCTGTGGAGACTTAATGCACTTTATGCCTGCAAATACCACCTTCCTCATAATAAGCGGATGATCCAAGACCTCACAACTTACTGCCTTTAATCCAATGACCTCTTCTATCATTTTCCGTAACTATTTTAAAACTAATAGAATTGTGGTTCCCAACTGCCAATCCAGTTACTTGCCCTGCCTCGGTCCCCAGCAGAAGTTCACAGTGGAACCCAGCACTGACTACCCACTGAAAACACACAAAATGCCGGAGGAACAGCGACTATGGAAAAGAGCATGAGTATTAATGGCTATGAGTGAATTGGGGAGAGGGTGCGCCAGTAGGGTCATGGTGGAAGGAACTCATCTGCTATCATCAAATGCCCTGGTCATGTCCACTGACCAGTCAAGCACTTGATTAGGGGTGTTGCCATTAAGCGCACTATATAGGGGTAGCATACATTCAGCAGCTCGAGGAATGAAGCAGTGATAGAAATTCACCATACCTAAAAACTGCTGTAGTTTTTTAATATTGTGGTGTGGTGGGAAATCTATAATAGTGGCTACTTTTGATGAGAGGGGTTTTCATGCGTTCTGCAGAAATGGAATGGCCAAGAAAATCAATGCTTGCCAACCAGAACTGGCATTTAGCCAGTTAGTAGTCAACTCGTGTTGGCTTAATCACTCAAAAAGTGTGTGGAGATGAGATACATGTTCAGATTTGGATGCTCTGGTGACAAATATGAATTCCAGGTAAACACAAAGAAAAAGTAAGTCTTTTAATACACAGTCTGTCAGCCATTGCAAAGTCTATGCTGCAATTTTTAGCCCAAACTGCATGCGCAGGAACTCAAAGAGGACAAACAGAGTTATCAATACCATTTTGGTAGCCTCTAACCAGGTGCACTTTGGAAAACAATTATCTTCCCAGCTAAATCTGCTGGAAGTTCTGGATAATGATTGGGGTTGGTGGCTTCATTAAGGCATCACTAATGACTACGTGGCCAGCAGCCACCATCAGACTTGAGGACCACAGGGAGCGTTGAAGCCCAGGGCCTATTTGACTAGCGTACAATACCAAGTCTTATGTTGGCAAACTCAGCCTTTGTGGTTGCCAGCTTTTCAGAGTACAGTCTATACATGCAAGAATTTATACAAATGGTGGGCCATTTGTAGAAACGTGGTGTTCAACCCCGTGAATTGTGACCGTAGTTGAAAATGTGGGATTGGTGAGGTTTGGAAATTCGCCCAGAAGTGGAGTAAACTCACGTGGTGGTGTGGTGCATGCGCTTGACAGAGTCGTTGTGGGGAATTTACTGGAAGAGCAGGGTAACGACCCAAAGTCCTTGAGGTCCATAAACCAGCAGTTAAATGTGAGTTTTCAGCAATCTGTATTTGTTGTGTTCAGGAAGGTGTTCTAGTAGGCTCATCACCCTCACAGCCATGGAGTTTCCGAGCAACGCTACCACAAACCAGAACTTGGTGTGATCCACGGTGATTTCTTGCAGTGAGAATTGGGCCTCAGCTTGTACAAACCAAGTGCTGGCATTTTGCCCCCAAAATTCTGCCAGTTTCAAAGCGACTGTTGGCCGACGTGTTCAGTAACTCTGGAATTGCCTTTGAGCATCTGAGACACCAATGTAGGTTTTCACAAATAACATGACATGAGGTATTTATGTTTAAGTAAAAACCATGACAACTCATTTAAGAAACTGACCACAAAGATGGTAAGCGTAATCTGTCTAGATATGTAGTCACTTCAGTCCCGCCTCTTAAAATAAACCCCTGCTCAATGTCAGTGGTTGTGAATTCTGTACATTTCATCAATTACATTACCCTGTTCTCTCACTCCCTACACCTGGGCCATTTATATCACCTCTTCACACCAAAGCCTCAGCTCGTCACTCATATATGGACCAGTCAAACAATTGGCCATTCTGCTTGAGCCTTAACTTTGTTTTTAGCTGCTGTTAATTTGCCAAGCAACTATTAACTAGTAATTTGTAAATATTCTTCATTTAGAGTCTGGTTACGTGAAACTTACCTGAAACTACCATATCTCACCTCTTTTAAACTCTTGTGCCTCAAGTCTTGGCTCCTGTTAAGTGAAACGCACGAGAAGGTCCGGGTCCAACCTTCTTGCATTACTTCTCAGCAACCAGAACCAAAGCTTTTGGTTCGTCTCTCTCCCGCTGGGCAACATGGTGCCCAGCATAGTGAAATTCCTAATCCACTGCAAGGCCAGGGGTTGTTACGTTTAACTCTCATGCTAAAAATAGTTGTTAAATTAGATTAAAAAGATTTTAAAAGAATTGCAGAGATTGAAAAGATGACAGAAATTAAAAATTCAGTAACTTCACCAAGGACACAGTGTAGATTAGCAGTGATTTTGGTTAATATCCTTGGATATTATGTTAGGGTGTTTTCAAGAAGGTGAACCCTTGTAACATGGAACGCCCCAATGGAGTACCTAGTAAGGCTCTGAAAACTTGTGCCAACCAACTAGCGGGAGTATTCAAGGACATTTTCAACCTCTCACTGCTATGGGCGGAAGTTCCCACTTGCTTCAAAAAGGCAACAATTATACCAATGCTTAAGAAGAATACTGTGAGCCACTTTAATGACTATCGCCCGGTAGCACTCACATCGACAGTGATGAAATGCTTTGAGAGGTTGGTCGTGACTAGACTGAACTCCTGCCTCAGCAAGGACCTGGACCCAGTTTGCCTATCACCACAACAGGTCAACTGCAAATGCATTCTCAATGGCTCTCCACACGGCTTTAGATCACCTGGTCAATACAAACACCTACATCAGGATGCTGTTCATCGACTATAGCTCAACATTTAATACCATCATTCCCACAATCCTGATTGAGAAGTTGCAGAACCTGGGCCCCTGTATCTCCCTCTGCAACTGGATCCTTGACTTGCTAACCAGAAGATCACAATCTGTGCGGATTGGTGATAACATATCCTCCTCGCTGACGATCAACACTGGCGCACCTCAGGGGTGTGTGCTTAGCCCACTGCTCTACTCTCTATATACACATGACTGTGTGGGTAGGCATAGCTCAAATACACCTACAAGTTTGCTGATGATACAACCATTGTTGGTAGAATCTCAGGTGGTGACGAGAGGGTGTACAGGAGTGAGATATACCAACTAGTGAAATGGTGCCACAGCAACAACCTGGCACTCAACGTCAGTAAGACGAAAGAGCTGGTTGTGGACTTCAGGAAGGGTAAGACGAAGGAACACATACCAATCCTCATAGAGGGATCAGAAGTGGAGAGAGTGAGCAACTTCAAGCTCCTGGGTGTCAAGATTGCTGAGGATCTAACCTGGTCCCAACTGATCAACGCAGCCATAAGGAAGGCAAGACAGCAGCTATACTTCATTAGGAATTTGAAGAGATTTGGTATGTTAACAAAAACACTCAAAAACTTCTATAGTTGTACCATGGAGAGCATTCTGACAGGCTGTGTTACTGTCTGGTATGGAGAGGCTACTGCACAGGACAGAAAGAAGCTGCAGAGAGTCATGAACTTAGTCAGCTCCATCTTGGGTTCTAGCCTATAAAGGACCCAGGCTATCTTTAGGGAGCGGTGTCTCAGAAAGGCTGCGCCAATTATTAAGGACCCCAGCACCCAGGACATGCCCTTTTCTCACTGTTACTATCAGGTAGGAGGTACAGAAGCCTGAAGGCACACACTCAGCCATTCAGGAACATCTTCCCCTCTGCCATCCAATTCCTAAATGGACTTTGAACCCATGAACACTATCTCACTTTTTTTTAACAAATATTATTTCTGTTTTTGCATGATTTTTAATCTATTCAACATATGCATACTATAATTGATTTATTTGTCATTAGTATTTTTCCTTTTCTTCTATATTATGTATTACATTGAACTGCTGTTGCTAAGTTAACAAATTTCACAACACCTCCCAGTGATAATAAACCTGATTCCGATTCTGGTTCTTTGCCTTGAAAATGTGCTTCCGATAACTGGATTAATGTGACAATGATACAACTTAAAGATGAAACAGAAAGTGAATATAAAGACTTCACAGTTTATAATTCCTTATTGTGATACCATTTTAAGTAAAATAACTTTAAGCCATAATTGTGTAAGGTTAGTCTAACACATTGTAATTAATCACTTATTTCTCTGAATTGCTTTTCCCTGGTCAATGTGTTAAAATAGCCTCCTTATCACACAGTAGAAAAGAAAGGTCAGCATTGATGTTGGATTCCTAAGTGAACCTTTTTATATATTGTATATGGGATAGCGATTTATAGGGCATTGGTCAGACTGCACTTGGAATAGTGTGAGCAGTATTGGGCCCCAAATCTAAGAAATAATCTGCTGGCATTGGTGTGCATCCAGAGGTTGTTGACAAGAATTGTCTTGGGAATGGAAGTGTTAGTTTATGATGAGTGTTTGATAGCTCTGGGCCTGAATTCAGTGGAGTTCAGAAGAATGAAGGGGGATTTCACTTACACCGATTGAATATTGAAAGGCCTAACTAGAAAGGATGTGGAGACAATGTGGGGGAGGGGAGGCTGGCGGTGGTGGCCTGAGGACCGGTGGGTACAGTATCAGACTAGAAGGACATTGCTTTAGAACAGTGATGAGGATGAATTTTTTTTAGCCAGAAGGTGGTGAATCTGTGGAATTCTTTGCCAAAGCCAGCAGTAGAGACCAAGTTATTGGGGTATATTTAAAGCAGATGTTGATAGGTTCTCAGTTAGTCATGATGTCAAAGGTTATGGAGAGAAAGCAGGAGAATAGGGTTGAGGGGGATAATAAATTAGCCATAATGGGATGCAGTGCAGACTCGACGGGTTGAATGGCCTAATTTGGCTCCTATGTCTTATGGTTTTTTTGGACATCAGTAAACTCAACATATTAAATTAAATTATACAAGTAGGATAATAGGCACAGACTCAAATTGTTAAAAGGTAAACTTAAGACTGATAGTAGAAGGTTGCAGTTAACAAGAAGGAATTGAGCTAAGATGGAGATTGGAAGGAAAAACTTTAAACTTTAAATGGTTAGATTTTTTGTTCCTTATTTTGTTTTCATGTCTTTGGATTGCAGGAAACCAGCCAGTACCACTTGGATCAGTGGAAGGATTCAATCCAATCAAGAGGAAATGGGAAAGTCTCCCTGCAATGAATGTCCCACGTTGCTCATGTGCCAGCCTCCAAACTGATAACATGCTCTTTGTGATTGGTGGTGTTGCACAGGGACCCAGTAATGCTGTGGAAGCCTTGTGTGACCGAGAGAGTATCTGAGCACAGTGAAACTGAAATAGTAATGGCGTGGGTCAGCAGTTAATTAACTTCTTGGTTCGTGTCTCTGTCAGCGTTGTTTGAAGATTCTGATATAGGATGTCAATGCTATCAGTGAAAGCTTTGAAAATAACTTGTTTTACAAAGGTGCAGAAGAAACTTTTAAACACAAGGATGACGTTTTCTTGTAGAATTAACTGAGTACTAACATTGTATTCTCTCAAATAAAATGTGTTAACTGTGGAGTTTGGAGATACTGATACAACCTTTAGACAGAAGCGTCAGTGAATATACAAGTCTCACAGTTGTGAACTTAGTATTAAGTGAAGAAACAAAGCTGTCTCAACAGATTGTAAGCTATCACTTATTCTGTTGAATTCCCTGTATTATTCAAGAGGACAATTCATTGATAGAAAATTTAAGAAAGAATTCCACAAATTTGGTGTTGTTTCCTATATCCAGCAAAAGGCCCGGCCTTTCTATGAAAGGACGAGCTTCAGAATTGGGAGCCAAAACTGTCAAAGCCTAGATAAATGAAAGTTAGGGACATATAACAGACTTTTGGCTATTAGGATAAAAAAAGAGATTGTGTAAGTGCAGTTGAGAAATGCTGTAGAAGGAGTCTAGATAATAATAAGGTAATTATAGAACTCTTATCTGTTTTAACAATTCAATCCCTGGTAGAATATTGCAATTTAACTAATTATGTGGCTAGGAATTAGTACAATTCCTGTGAGGTTCCTGTATTATTGTTACTACTTGTCTTATTTCACTGGTTTGAGTGCTGCAAAATTCCTGTAGTAGGATTCCAATCGATGTTTCTTTAATAATGTCACATAAATGGTAGACTTCCAAAGTAATATTGCATTGGTTCAAGTAAAGTCATATATAGAAAATGGCAGGTCAGGGGGGTTGTGTGGAAAGGACCAGAGTTAATGTTTAAAATTAATGATAATTGGCCTAAAATATTAATGCTAGTGCTTTCTTCACAAATATCTAGTACTTCCAGTATTTTCAGTTTTATTTGGTTTCCAGTATCTCCACTCATATATGCATCATATATTCTGTAGTTGTGCCACTGAAGTGTAAGCAGGATGCTCTCCACTCTGCAGGTCCATCCAAGTGCAAGCACTGTAGAACACCAATTCCTCATTATCTGGTGTTATACTCTAGCAGTAGTCATACAACAGATTAGTTTCGGTAAGGCCACCTTGCACCAAAGTGATCCAATGTTCTGAAGACCCCGTGGCTCTGCAACACCAATACGCAATTCTTACATAGGGAAGGTATTGTAATTTTCCTGGAGACATTTTCTAGAATAGGATTAATTTTCTATTGTATGCATTTGTAAATTTATACAATTCTGTTGCATTCTATTTCATTCACTGATACCTAAATAATGTGGTGGCTGTGGCATTCTCAGTGTTGATACTAGTGTAACGTCCCATGGTACTCAGAGACCATAAAATTAAAGGTTTTTGTGCTATTGGAAGTAAAGGTTCCATTATATTGTTTCACCAATTTGCTCCATAATATGTCTGCCAACTTTCAGCTTGAAGGGCCGAATGGCCTACTCCTGCACCTATTTTCTATGTTTCTATGTTTAATATCATAAGACCATAAAACATAAGGGCAGAATTAGGCTACTTGGCCCATTGAGTCTGCTCTGCCATTTAATCATGCCTGACTTATTATCTCCCTCATACCCATTCTCCTGCCTTCTATCCATATCCCTTTGAAGTCCTCAGTCATCAAGGACCTATCAACCTCTACTTTAAATTTACCCAATGACATGGCCTCCACAACTGTCTGTGGCAATGAATTCTACAGAGTCACCACCATCTGGCTAAAGAAATTCCTTCTCATCTCTGTTCTAAAGGGACAACCTTCTATCCTGCGGCTGTGCCCACCGGTGTAGACTCCCCTACTACAGGAAACACCCTCTTCACATCCACTCTATCTAGGCCTTTCAATATTCAACAAGTTTCAATGAGATCCCCTCTTAATCTTCTAAACTAAAGTGAGTAGAGGCCAAGAGCCATCTAACATCCCAGAATCATTTTCTTGTGAACCTCCTCTGCACCCTCTCCAATGCCAGCACATCTCTTCTTAGATAAAGGACCCGAAACTGCTGACAGTACTTCAAGTGCAGTCTGACCAGTGCCTTACAAAGCCTCAACATTACATTTTTGCTTTTATATTCTAGTCTTTTCGAACTGAATGCTAACATTGCATTTGCCTTCCTCAATACAGCTCAACCTGCAAGTTAACCTTTAGGGAATCCTGCACGAGAAATCACAAGTCCCTCTGCACCTCTGTTTTCTGAATTTTCTCCCTGTTCAGGAAATAGTTTATACCTTTAATCCTTCTACCAGGGTTCCTTCTACACTTCCTTACACTATATTCTATCTGCCACTTCTTTGCCTATTCTCCTGATTTGTCCGTCCATCTTAGACTCCCTGCTTCTTCAACACTACCTGCCCCTCCACCAATCTTCATATTGTCCGCAGACTTAGCTACAAACCCGACAATTCCATCATCCAAATCACTAACATATAATGTGAAAAGAAGCAATCCTAACACCGACTGCTGTGAAGCACCGCTAATCTCAGGCAGCCAACCTGAAAATGCCCCCTTTATTCCCTCTCTTTGCCACCTTGCCAGTGAGCCAATCTTCTATCCATGCTAGCATCTTTCCTGCAATACCATGGGCTCCTATCTTGTAAAGCAGCCTTTTGTGCAGCGCCTTGTCAAAGGCCTTCTGAAAATCCAAGTACACAACATCCACTGAACATGCACAAAATGCTGGAGGAACTCAGCAGTTCCTGCCAAAGGGTTTTGGTCCGAAATGTCAACTGTACTTTTTTCCATAGATACTGCCCAGCTTGCTGAGTTCCTCCAGCATTTTGTGTGTGTGTTTTGTTTGGATTTCCAGCACCTGCAGATTTTCTCTTGTTTGCAATCACCTAGTGAGTTTCCTTTGTCTAACCCACCTGTTATTTCCTCAAAAAATCCCAACAGATTTGTCAGGCAAGAATTCCCCTTAAGGAAACATGCTTACCTTGGCCTTTTTTATCATGTGCCTCCAAATACCCTGAAACCTCATCCTTAATAATGGATTCCAACATCTTCCCAACCACTGAGGTCAGGCTAACCGGCCTATAGTTTCTTTTCATTTGCCTCCCTCTCTTCTTAAGTAACATCATATATTGGTGTATATGAGGAACAGCACAAGCAGAGTCAAACGTGGAGCCCAAAGGGATTTTTTTCATTCCCTGTCTATTGCATCGCTGTTGTTGACCAGAGTTCCAATATTTGTTCCAGTATAACGTACCATAGTCAGGTGATCTATAGAATCCAATCCGAGGTTGTTCTCCATTCAGACAAGTACCTGAAGTATCAAAAATCATTTTCTACGCTCTCCATTTTGAAATGTTTATTATCAATTTGTATCCTGATGTAACTGCAGTGAGCTTCCAGACATAAATTTACATCAATATGGGCCGTTTTAACAGTGTCACAACAGTCCCATATTGTTAATAAATCTAGGATACTGTTACACTAGCTGGTGTAACAAATTTGAGTCATGTTCCTCCAATATGATTATAATGATATACCATCAGTAGCAAGGCACATAATGCAAAAATTAAGATTGAAGTTAGCTTTATTTGTCACATGTACACCAAAACATCAAAACTTAGAGTGGAAATGCATTGTTTGTATCAAATCAGATCAGTGAGGATTATACTAGGGCAGCCCACAAGTGACACCAGGCTTCTGGCTCCAACATAGCATGCTCACAACTTACTCACCGTAATCCTACATTTTTGGAACGTCAGAGGAAACCCATATGGTCACAGACAGAATATACAAACTAAAGAAAATCTGACGATGCTGGAAATCCGAGCAACACACACAAAATGCTGGAGGGACTCAGCAGGCCAGGCAGAATCTACGAAAAAAGTACAGTTGATGTTTCGGGCCGAAACCCTTCGGCAAAAAGGGTTTTGAGAAATCAGTGTAAGAGGGAGGGGGAGGGGAGGTAGAGGTACAAGGTGGTAGATGAAACTGAAATGGGGAGGCATGGGTGAAGGAAAGGGCTGGGAAGTAGATCGGTGAATGAGATAAAGGTCTGGAGAAGGAGGAATAGAAACATAGAAAACCTACAGCACAATACAGGCCCTTTGGCCCACAAAGCTGTGCTGAACATTTCCCTACCTTAGAAACTACCTAGGGTTACCCATAGCCCTCTATTTTCCTAAGCTCCATGTACCTGTCCAGGAGACTCTTAAAAGACCCTATCATATCCACCTTCACCACCGTCGCCGGCAGCCCATTCCACACACTCACCACTCTCTGCATAAAAAACTTAGCCGTGACATCTCCTCTGTACCAGCTTCCAACTACCTTAAAACTGTGCCCCCTCGTGCTAGCCATTTCAGCCCTGGGAAAAAACCTCTGATTATCCATATGATCAATGCCTCTCATTATCTTATTGTTTGTTGTTGTTCGTCCATCGTTGACGTCGATGAGGACCTTGACACCATTATGATGGTGTCCAGACTAGTGCATGATTTGGATTTAAGTGAGGGAGAGTTGCGCAGCGTCAGACTCACACTCTCTTCCCAATTCCCATCTGGATCCAGTGGCAAGACAGAGTCTAGACCTTATACACCTCTATCAGGTCACCTCTCATCCTCCGTCACTCCAAGGAGAAAAGGCCAAGTTCACTCAACCTGTTTTCATAAGGCATGCTCCCCAATCCAGGCAAAATCTTTGTAAATCTCCTCTGCACCCTTTCAATGGTTTCCACATCATTTCTGTAGTGAGGTGACCAGAATTGACCACAGTACTCCAAGTGGAGTCTGACCAGATTCCCATATAGCTGCAACATTACCTCTCGGCTTCTAAACTCAGTTCCACGATTGGTGAAGGCCAATACACCATATGCCTTCTTAACCACAGAGTCAACTTGTGCAGCAGCTTTGAGTGTCCTATGGATTTGGATCCCAAGATCCCTCTGATCCTCCTCACTGCCAAGAGTCTTACCATTAATACTATATTCTGCCATCATATTCAACCTACCAAAATGAACCACCTCACACTTACCTGGGTTGAACTCCATCTGTCACTTCTCAGCCCAGTTTTGCATCCTATGAATGTCCCTCTATAACCTCTGACAGCCCTCCACACTATCCACAACACCCCCAACCTTTGTATCATCAGCAAACTTACTAACCCATCCCTCCACTTCCTCATCCAGGTAATTTATAAAAATCACGAAGAGAAGGCATCCCAGAACAGATCCCTGAGGCACACCACTGGTCTCCGACCTCCATGTAGAATATGACCCGTCTACAACCACTCTTTGCCTTCTGTGGGAAAGCCAGCTCTGGATCCACAAAGCAATGTCCCGTTGGATCCCATGCCTCCTTACTTTCTCAATAAGCCTTCCATAGGGTACCTTGTCAAATGCTTTGCTGAAATCCATACACACTACATCTACTGTTCTACCTGTATCAATGTGTTTAGTCATATCCTCAAAAATCTGATAGGAGAGGCTAGAAGACCGTGGAAGAAAGGGAAGGGGGAGAAGCACCAGGAGGAGATGATGGGTAGGTAAGGAGAAGAGGTGAGAGAGATAAACAGAAATGGGGAATGGTGAAGGAGAGGGGTGGCAATTAGTAAAAGTTTGAGCAATCTATGTTCATGCCATTAGGTTGGAGGCTACCCAGATGGAATATAAAGTATCGTCCTTCCAGCCCGAGTGTGGCCTAATCGCGGCAGTAGAGGAGGCCATGGACTGAGATGCCAGAATGGAAATGGAAAGTAGGATAGAAATTGGTGGCAACCAAGAGATCCCACTTTTTCTGGTGTAGGTGCTTGGCGAAGCGGTGTCCCAATCTACGTCCTTTGTCACCAATACACAGTAAGCCACACTGGGAGCACTGGGCACAGTATACAACCCCAAAAGACTCACAGGTGAAGTGTTGCCTCACCTAGAAGGACTGCTCAGGGCTCTGAATGGTAGTGAGGAATGAGGTGTAGGGGCCAGTGTGGCACTTGTTCCGCTTGCAAGAATAAGTTCCAGGAGGGAGATCAGTGGGGGGGTGGGGGACAAATGGAGAAGGGAGTCATGTAGGGAGCAGTCCCTGCAGAAGTGGAAAGTCGGGGAGGGGAAAGAGAAAGGTATGCTTGGTGGTGGGATCTCAATGGAGATGGCAGAAGTTGTGGAGAATTATGTGCCAGACATGGAGGCTAGTGGGTTAGTAGATGACGACAAGATGAACCCTATCCCTTGTGTGGTGGTGGAAGGGTGGGGTGAGGGTAGATGTGTGAGAAATGGAAGAGATGTGGGTGAGGGCAGCATTGATGCTGAAGGAAGGGAAGCCCCCCTTCTTTGAAGAAGGAGGACATCTCATTAGTTCTGGAATGAAAAGCCTCATCCTGAGAGCAGATGCAGCAGAGTTAATAAAGTCGGTGATGGTGCGTGAGACAATGGCCTGGTGTCCCTTAGTGGGGTCCTGTTCGAGGGGTGAGTAAGAGGAGGTGTCTGAGCGTTATTGCAAGGTAGACGTCAGATGGAAGTAGCGAGGTTAGAATTGGAGAGAGGATTGAAAAGTTGAGATGGTTGATGTTACACAGCCAAATTGCTTATACAAACTTCTTACAGACACTGGTGCTGTAAAGCAATTGTGCTAACTGCTTCACTACCAATCCATGCAAAAACATTTCCAATAGTAACATCATGGTGTAATTGATATAGAACATGGAAACATGGAACACCTACAGCACAGTACAGGCCCTTCAGCCCACAAAGCTGTGCTGAACATGTACTTACTTTAAAATTTCCTAGGGTTACCTATAGCCCTCTATTTTTCTAAGCTCCATGTACCTATCCAGGAGCCTCTTAAAAGACCCTATTGTATCAGCCTCCACCACAGTCGCTGGCAGCCCATTCCACGCACTCGCCACTCTCTGCGTAAAAAACTTACCCTAACATCTCCTCTGTACTAACTTCTAATTACCTTAAAACTGTGCCCCCTTTGCTAGCCACTTCATCCCTGGGAAAAAACCTCTGACTATCCACACGATCAATGCCTCTCATCATCTTATACATCTCTATCAGGTCACCTCTCATCCTTCGTCGCTCCGAGGAGAAAAGGCCAAGTTCACTCAACTTATTCTCGTAAGGCATGCTCCCCAATCCAGGCAACATCCTTGTAAATCTCCGCTGCACCCTTTCTGTATTTTCCACATCCTTCCTGTGGTGAGGTGATCAGAACTGAGCACAGTACTCCAAGTGGGGTCTGACCAGGGTTCTGTACAGCTGTAACATTACCTCTTGGCTCCTAAACTCAATCCCATGGCTGATGAAGGCCAATGCACCGTATGCCTTCTTAACCACAGTGTCAACCTGCGCAGCAGCTTTGAGTGTCCTATGGACTCGGACCCCAAGATCCCTCTGATCCTCCACACTGCCAAGAGTCTTACCATTAATACTATATTCTGCCATCATACTTGACCTACCAAAATGAACCACCTCACACTTATCTGGGTTGAACTCTATCTGCAACTTCTCAGCCCAATTTTGCATCCTATCAATGTCCTTCTGTAACCTCAAACAGCCCTCCACACTATCCACAACACCCCCAACCTTTGTGCCATCACATAATATTTAGCTGTGTAACATTAGTACCAACGAATTTACTACAGTAATACAATATCAAATAATCCTTCAATAGTGTTCCACGAAAGCCAGCAGTGGGAGCTCTCACAACCAGTGCACATCTGAGCACCCAAAGTGATGCCATTGTTACAAATGAAATGCAAGGAAACAAGTTCAGCAAATAAATATTAGTAAGGTATCTCTTAGAATTGTAGCATTGGATTGTTATAAACAATGTGATTTTCTATTGCTATACCTCTCCACTTAAGATTTCCTACAATAAAGTCACATGGTTCAGGTGAGCCATCTGCCTAAAAGCTTTTCCATCTTCTTAATGTAGTTGGAGAGATGTTCCAGAGCTGAGTCAGATTCTTCTCCTGCCCTAATGTCTCTCATATTCCTAAGGTATTGCTATACTGTAAATTCCTTTATCATGCCAAATCATCATGCTATAATAATACTCAATACAGAGTTCATGTACAGTTTTAAAAGAGGACTGCTGTGGTTAAAAACTTAATACAAATGTCCTTTCCTTTATCCTGCTTAAAGTTGGAATGAGAGGTCGAATATTTGCACACCATAAGAGGGGCTTATAAAAATTGTACAATTCAGGGTTAGTTTTAAGAGCAATGAATAATACAAAAACTTTATCATTTATGGAAGTAGAAAAACAAACAATAAAAAAGCTCATGGTCTTTGCCTAATTAAATTGTTTTATTTGTGTTTACTTAACATTGTGTATCAAGCTAGTATCCAGAAGTGAAGAGGGACAATCACAGGCTTGCTGTCTCTTTAAAATGTTCTCAGCTATGGCGATGTCATCTTTCTTTTCTGTGTTAAATGTTTAAAATCAATTATTTATTCCATCCTTTGGGTACTTCATTCAATTTACAGTATTCTGAGATACTATCACAACAAATACATTTTTAAAATTACAGTAACACAGTTACATTCCATTAAAACATTTAATTATTTATAAATCCTTGACTTTATTTCAAAAGAGAATTTACAACATAGTGTAGGCAAATTTGACTCTGGTCCTGCAAGTTATCGCTGAAATTTGATTAGCGGTCTAAACAATCTCCACTTACGCCCTGTCACTGTCTTTCCATTACTACTTCCTAAGTACGATTAGAAATGGTCAATGCAGTCTTTCACGGATAAACATATCTCAAGGGCATATTAAGAGGGACTCAACATTGTTTGATTTAGATGTGGGTTCTTTTTTCATCTATTGATGTTTTTGTGAGGTAACTAGTTGTGAGGTATAGTTTATTCTAACATGTTGATTCTTATCAGGAAACTGATTAACCCCATTTGTGTTGCCATTTGATTGCTCCTCAGTTGGACTCTTTATCATGTTTTCCCCCACTTCCTTTTTTCTATTTCACTGTTTAACATTTTTATGACCTACACTATGAGATTTTTAAGGCATACCCTTTCTATCATATAGTTCCTAGGTGGCTGTCCATAATATCCAGCAATGACGGGAGACCAGTGTGGGAGAGTTATGAAAGTGAAAAGGCCATCTCACCAGGGCTGTTCCAGTCTCTCGACCTCGGAAGTCCGTGTCCAGTGGTACGAGTAGTCGTCACGAACAGGGGTCTTCCTTGGTTGCAGTAGATGACCATGACTGCTTCTTTCATCTGTCATATCCTTCACTCTCCACGAAACATTGCAGAACCACATTCTTGGCCATTGGATCTCACCACTGATCTCATCTGCCCGGTCTACTGGAGCCGACAGTTCCTAAAATTTCCTACTTATCACACTGTTCTCCAGTGTACACACAATTGGACCCATCGTTAACTCCCATCTATTCTTCAATGCCCATTTCTAATTCTGCATTTACTCTTGTACATCTCTCTCTTTCTCCTTCCATTGCAATTTTCCAGTAGCCCCTCTGCCATCTAGATGTTGCTATTTAACATTCTCTATCATTGCCTTATTGTGCCGGTGTTTAAGAAGTGAAATGTATGACAGCTAAAGACATCTTTCAAGAGCAAACAGATTAACTGCAGATGCTGTTTGGAGTGGTACGTTAATCAGCTATAATACAGTATTTAGCAGTGATTGGTAACCACCCTCCTGATGGTCCCCACAAAGAAGCATTGTTCGTATATCCCGAGTTCTAGTCAGAGCTTCCACATATCACTTTGGGAGGTGCAGTGTGTTCGAGGACGGAGCATGTTGGAAATGCAGAGAGCAATACTCAGAACATGCAACCACACAATTGTCACTTTAATTGCTACATTAATCGGGCATTTAGAAGAATTCACGAGGGAGCTCAGTCAATGGTGCAGATGTTATTATTCATGTGCTACTCATCAGTGTGAAATTTATAAGAGAACAAACAAAATAATTTCTGCACTGACAGGATAAAGAGAAATCTGAATTCAAAGTCGACAGGGCAAAAGGTTCTACTCCTCTGCTTGCAGATTTCTATTCACAGATTGTAAAGGTTGTTTCCAATTTGCAAATGTAACCACATGTGAACACATCAGTTACCTCATTTCATCACCAGATTAACTCTTCCATTCTACCTACAAACAAAAATCTTTAGTGAAAGCAAAGGGATGCCACAGT
Organism: Mobula birostris; assembly: GCF_030028105.1. Classification (NCBI taxonomy): domain Eukaryota; kingdom Metazoa; phylum Chordata; class Chondrichthyes; order Myliobatiformes; family Myliobatidae; genus Mobula; species Mobula birostris. The sequence continues at coordinate 78,336,144 of NC_092385.1, forward strand.
CATTCTTCTACAAAGACTCCGATAGACACGGGGACCTGATACTCACAGGCAGTTATTTCTGAATGTGTGGTAGTTTATCTCACACTGATGAAAGGTTGCTGCCTAGACAGATCGATAGAGTGGCCTCTAAGTTGTACGTGTTTAGTGCACAGTAATCTAGTTTATCTCTCTCAGTATAATTTGTCTCTCAAAAGATATTGCCGTGCAAAACACTGATCTACACCGATCATTCAGTAACTACAGCACTATCTGTTCAGTTTACAAACTGTTTTGCTTTCCTTACACCTGAGAAAGACGATATAATTAAATTTTACATTCAGTGATACATTATTGACAATAATCAGTCACTATGTACTGAGTGCCATATTAGAGACCATCATAATAGGTGAGTTTCATATGAACAAACCAGTCTTAAAGAGGAACGCTCTGAAGACAAATGGGAAACAGCATTGATCAACTCAAAGATCCCTATCCCAGCATTTTCTCAATTAATTTGATTAATCCTTCTTCAGACATCCCACCCTGCAAAAACTCATTTCAGGGAGGTAGCACCCCCGCCCCCCACAACTCCATATCACCAACTCCCTGCCCCCCACAACTCCATATCACCAACTCCCCCCTCCCCCCCGCCCTGGTCGACCTCCAAGGATGTATTTAATATTTTGTTTAGTGATTTTGTCTAATCTGTAAACCAAGTTGGGTATATGCAGCAAATGTGACATTAAAATATGTACTTATATTATATCATCATGTTTATTCTATAACAACTTTAAGCAAGTCTACAGGGAGTTTGGCCTCATCACATAGGACATCAATAGTGTAGTTCCTTAGTAGCTAGCCGGCTAGTTTAAATAACGTTAGTTATGCTAATGAACGAATGACACCCGTTAAACTCATGTCTTTTACATTTTAACCCATCATGGGCAATAGAAAAGTCACTGTTGCAAACAGAGTAGCGAGCAACACTGTCATTATTTTTGAGGTCGACTGTAAAGCCCGCCCACAGAGAGAACTGATAGGTCTACTTAGCAGGGGTCCCCAACCTTTTTCGCACCGCGGACCAGTTTAATATTGACAATATTCTTGCGGACTGGCCGACCGGGGGCGGGGGTGTTAATCACGACCAGAATATAGGTGATAGGTCAACTATAAGTCAATTATAAGTGGCTAATACACTCAATTTCATTTCTAAAAAGGTTTACCTAATGAATTTAATATTAAACACACAGGGCATATTTTCCTCCCGTGAATATAATGATAAGTCAATTATAAGTCAATAGCATCATAACATTTTAAGTAACGTTTGGTTATTAAACACACAGCGCATATTTTCCTCATATAAACATATGAAATCATTGCAACACACCAATATCGCTGAATCAGTGGGAGCCCTGGGCTTGTTTTCCTGCAACAAGACGGTCCCATCGAGGGGTGATGGGAGACAGCGATACTCAGAGGGGGTTCCTTGTGTCCAGTCTATTCCACAATTTAGTTTTCGTTGCATTCATTGCAGAGATATGTTGGAAATGGAAGCAACGTTTTCAGTGCTTCTGTGGCTATCTCAGGATATTCAGCCTTGACTTTGATCCAGAATGCCGGCAGAGATGTTATGTTGAACATACTTTTCAGCCCGCCGTCATTTGCAAGCTCGAGGAGTTGATCTTCCTGCACTGACATGGATGATGCGTGGGTAATGACCTCGCGTGCGTTCAAGTTCAACAGCGGGCGTGACAGGGAATGAAGAAAGGTGCAGCTGACTCATATCGTTTCATATCACCAAATTATATCATTTCCTCATGGCCTGGTGGTTGGGGACCACTCTTAGCACGAAGAGAGACCAGTCAGGATGCTCGCTCTCCCTCTCAAAAAAATTGATTTCCGGGATATTGTATATAATTTCCAGGCGTCAGGGAGCCACTATCAATATGCGGGAGACTCCTGGAACCTCTGGGAGAGGTGGGATGTCTGCTTCTTTAAATATTTCAACTTAAGTGGCTGCTCTCAAACTCACTAATCACACTTGTGTTAATAATAGTTTCTTAAAAAAAAAGTAATTTCACCTGCTACTTATTGACACACATACTTCTGCTACCTACAAGGAAAGCAAAAGCAACTGGCTTACAATTTCTCTAAAACTTATGAGTCTGAAAATGTCCAATATAAATTTTGATTAGGGTCTACATGTAACCCATTTCTGTAATGCACCCTGTGCAGGCAAACAAGAGCAGTTCAAGTATAACAGAGCCAGATGTACAGTCATATCCTGCTCTCCCCAAGCAGCATCATGAATCTCAAACACAGATCATTCCCCTCCTGAGCACAAAGATCCAGCTGGCATTTTCATGCTGGGCCTGAGAACACTGTGATGTCAGGAGAAATGATAAATCATTTGCCCTTTCAGGCAGATGTCAGTGATTTCTTGGTGCTATTTCAAAGAACAGCAGGGTCATCATCACTGGTGGTCTTGGTAATATTTATCCCTCAATCAACATTATTGAAGAGGCTTACCTGGTTATTATCCCATTGCTGTTTGTGGGAGCTTCCTCTAGAGCATTTCATTCATTAACTCTCTGATTACACTTTCTATATGGCACTTGGGATATCTTTAAAATCACCGCATAATTGCAAATAACTCCTTTAGTGTACCTGTAACTATTTACTGCCCACAACTGCCACGTTATGGACTCCCTTTGTCTGATGGTTGATCAGTGTTAAATTAGGGTAAACCACAGCCAAATAATAAAAGTACCCAATGTTGTTGAATCATTATAAATGAAGTAAGCACTTGTTCAGTACTACCTGTAATTTATTTCTCACATCCAGGTGGTCATGGAAATATTCCACTCACTTATAAAGTAAAACATTAAAGGAGAATTAAGTAACACACACAAAACATTGGAGGAAATCAGAAGGCCGGGCAGCATCTAGGAAAAGAGTACAGTCGATGTTTTGGGCCGAAACGTCGACTGTACTCTTTTCCATAGATGCCGCCTGGCCTGCTGAGTTCCTCCAGCATTTTGTGTGTGTTACTCAGATTTCCAGCATCTTCTGATTTTCTCAAATGAAGTGTTTTGTATCTGTTAAAAACCCTGCGGTCACTGTTGGTTTTGTTCTTGCATTAACTTGCTGCACCCCTCCCATGGATTTTTCAGTCACTTGTTCCACATTTTTGTGGGACATTCCATGAAAGGCAGTCAGCAACAGTGAAGCACTCTGATAGTGAGGATCTTGGTCTTGATCTACCATTTGCCAGCTTTGGTCTCGGATTCACATAGACAAATGTTGCCTCCTTTTCCATGGGCATTCTCTGCACTATCCCAGTGTAAATGTTTGTATGTACGTTAGGATTTGGCTGGCAGTGGCTGTAGAACTGACGGTATGTTGTTTGCATTGTCTCCACCCTAGGGTTGGTGACTGTAATCAGCTGTCGAACACGAGGGACCAGCAGCTGAGGAATCATCACCGCTGTCGACTGTGGGTTTCTGTGATGCCAGAAATCTGCTTGATATGTGGATATTATTGGCCACTCCTGTTGACCCTCAGACTGAGTTGGGATCCAGGAAATTAAATCTTTCTTAAATTCGCTGCTTCCTCCAAGAGCACTTTTTGTTCGATATTTCCCCTTGTTCTACAGAAAAGGGAAAGAAAACTGTTAGGATTTAAAGTCTTCAGCTAAGAGTATAGTAACCATTTAAATAACCCTATACAGTTTACAACTTTCCCAGAGTGACAAAAGCACGTATGACAGATTGAAGCCTTTCACTGATATTCTCCAAGTTTTGGCTGGGGTTGAAGAATTTAATGCTGCAAGTACTGTATATTTAAACTTTGTGCATTTGTTTGACACTAGCTGGATCTGTTGTTCAGATATTGTACTCAAAACTGTACAAGAGTTAGTGATGGTAATGGAACATTTGGGGCAGAGCCAAAACCTGCATTCTACAAAGCAGCACAATAAAAAAAATATTTCATTACTGTGCCAGAATTTGAAGGGTGTTTCATCAAAGTGATTTTCACTGATGTAAAAACAACAGCATAATTTTTCAGTCAGCCTCAATGACACCTCGAGGAGGAATAGTATGAGATTCATGCTGGAGAAGTCAGGCTCATAAGGTTTGCAACTGATGTGGGAGAAAGTCCAATAATATCGCAACGGGTGAAAACCTTTGGGCTCTTACATCTCTTCACATGCTGAGATAGCCCCATTGTTCAATTCTTCAGTGCTGCAAGCATGTTTGAAGTTCACAATTTATAATGAGGGTTTTTTGGAACGCAGCAGAAACTGGAAAGTGAAGAATTGTCCAACTCTTTGATGCCTGCCAGCTCTGTCCAACGAAGAACAGAAGAAAACTATCAGTTTTATAGCGATGTTGTGAAATTTAAGGTGAGCAAGAATGGGGCTGTGGGGTTCAGGGAGGTACTATTTATAATATTGATGTTTATGGAGGAATTGGATCTTCTTTCAGTTTTAGTCATGACTGGGTATATTTTCCGTGCCTTAGGAAAAGCAGCAGTGGAAGTGAAGTGAAAATGATGGAATGGAACAGATGTAATCTTTTCATCTGGTCCAAGGAGGGCTGAAATTTTTTCTGGTGGTTCACCATGGCTCCATCACACACTTAGACTCCTGCAGCAGTAGTGATGGATGGGTGTTACTCTCCTGACATCCATCTACCTCAAACACTTATTCCCACATTCCTCATACCCTTCACTCTGACTGACCCAACCCTGACATTGATATCAGACAGATCTTCCAATCTGAGAGGATATTTTTCTGAAAAATACCATATCTTTGACCAAATTTCACAGCTAACTGAGGGAAACCTGTCATCCCAGACCATTGTCTTCAATATTATGAGTCCCTCTTTACAAATTCCAGCCTGGACCTGTTGCAATCCCCATTTTGGGCATACACCTCCCCCTCAATGTTGCCTTTGCCAATGTGAACCAATGCAGGACATCGTCCCTCCAGAGCATACACCAGTAGCGCTACGTTGGCAGGACCCTCAGCTTTGACAAGTGCCCCTCCTGTCCGTCCCACAATCTCGTTGATGTTCTACCATCAGGCAGAAGATGCCACAGGATAAGAACGAGGACTGTTAGACTGGGTAACAGCTTCTTCCCCCAGGTTGGGAGGCTTCTGAACACGCTGATACCACCCTGTACTCACTATTTATGACAATGCCAGTGGCAGCAACACTATTGTCTATTTTACTATATGTCGTATATGCACTTGATGTCATCTTGCGCATCTACAGAATATTTTTTTTATTATCTGCTAATATTATTGTGTTAAGATTATTTTCTGTGCTGTATGTAATATATGTACTGTGATTTTCACCTTGGTCCCGGAGAAATGCTGTTTCGTTTAACTGTATACATGTGCGCAGCTGAATAATAATAAACTTGAAATTGAAATTGTTTGGCCCAAACAATTTGGGAGCAGTTCTGTTGGTTTCAATGGTAGACACAGTATAATTGTACCCTGAGAGCAGAGAGGTCAATTTTTTTGTAAACCAGGTCCAGGGACATACTGGGTGAGATGACAGCAAATTGCAGGAGAATGGATGTAGACTGGCAAGGCAATGATTTTTAGGATCTATATTTGAACTGAGATGTGCATTTACTAACAGACATGATTTTTAGGACAGAAGAAATGTACAATAATCTAGAAATAAGGCAATAACCAAAATATGGGCTTAAAACTCAGCTTTGGCTTTGTACTTTAATGCTGCTGAAGATGTCATGACGCACCAATACTAAAACCCTTATTTTGTAATGACTTCAAATTCTGTTGCACAAGCTTGTAAACATTTTCCACCTGTAGACTCTGGCTGTGATCTGCACCAGCATTCTTCATCTTGCCAGACTTCATTTTTTTCCCAAGCTGGATTAATGATTAAAGGAAGCAAAGGCTTTGAAATTAACCAGTCTTAGATTGAAGCATATTACAATTCTGCATTTGAAGTGTTGAGATATTTCAAAGTGATAAACGTACTATTTGTTTTATACACAAAAGACTACATAGAAAATTGAGGTTACGTAAAAAGGGCAATATGAAAAATTAATAACTCAGAAGAAATAGCAAGCTTTTTGTGCATGTGTGGGAATATAATAAAAGGTCAAAAATTGGCTGTGAGATTCCGTTTTTTAAAGTTTATGCTGACTTTTATAGATCTGACATTGACTCCTTGAATGTCAGACTTCATCAGAGAGGATTGGTGTTAATCTCCTGTGGCTCCTTCATTCAACTGCCTTGACCCTCCAGCAGCTTAACTGGAGATATTGTGTACGGAGACATTGTGTACCAAGTTATCACCAGGATAAGACTAGTTAGAAAAGAAATGAACATTTCATTATTATAAATAACTACACAACTTGTAACAAAATCTATCTTGTATTTATACCATATTATTATTTTTTATTAATGTATTCCTATTTTTGCTTATAAAAATCTGGTTTATATGACAAGGCTTCACAAAACCCCACTCACTTTATATTGATGGTCTGTGCAGTCGGTACAAGTCTTCATTAAGCCTGGACACCAGGTTTTAGGAGGAAGTTGATATTGCTATATTGGATATATTGGAACATAAAAACATAGTGGTAGGCCATTTAGTCCTTCGAGCCTGTTCCATATTCAGTGTTATATCTTATCTGCAGCCTCTTAGTGCTTCTTACCACTATCTTTAATTTAAAAACGAACAAACCTTCTCTTCCTTATTTTCTCCAGTGGCAGTCCAATACTGTCTTGTGCTTTTGTTGTTAACTGGATCAACCAAACCTTTAGAACTATTTTTATTCAAAGCTTGATTTACCTCTAACAACTGGTCTGCCATTAACTGATGTATGCAGAAATTTGTTCTTAATTTCTATAGCAACAAACAATCTGCTGGAGGAACCCAGCGGTTTAGGGAGCACCAGAGGGGGTAGAGGTATTATTGCAGGATTTTGAATTGATATGTTGGCAATTCCTCTCCCCACTACAGATGTAGCTAGCACTACTAAATTTCTCCATCAGATGGTCTGTTCCTCTGGATTCTAGTATCTGCAGAATCCTTTGTCTTCTTAACTTCTACCACCTTTTGTTCCCTTTCTTCGCCCCTGATAGAATTGGCTATCATTTTTATCTTGGACACTTCAGTCAACAGAAATCATTTCTTCTTCAAATACACTGCTTGTTCCCTTAATAGCTTGAAAGCTTATATAACCCTGGTTTGTGCAATCTCTTCTCGTAAAACTGAGATGAGTTGACTGACAGCCTGTAGTTCTATGGGGACACGAGCCTGGCAAGGTACCTTTCCGTTTTTGTTATTTCTTAGAATTAGTTTTTCATTGCCTTTGGAGACTGAAGAGAACATTTTTAGAACCCTTTCTCATAGAGTTTTATTTTTAACCTCTTTAAGCTTCTGTCAGGAGATTATCGGACAGAGGAGGGTACAGAGAACAGAGGGTTGTGCTGGATAGTTGCATGAAAAGCAACTCACTCCACAGTTTGTGATTGCTGCACTCCCTCAGGGCTCTACCCAGCTGCTAGCCAAGTAGCCTTTGAACTTCCAGCTCTTGGATCCGTCTGCATCCAGTGCATTTTGCTCAGCAGTTCTTTGAACTGAGGTCCAGATCAGGCAGTCAAATTTCATGAGAGATCAAAAAAAAGGCTGAAAATGCTGAATATCATAGCCATGGCAACAACTGCAACCCGCTACTATTTTAGCCCTATTTGTGTGAGTACTTGTACAGATTTAATGCTGAGCATAAACTTGGACAGGTACATGGATGAGAGCTGTATGGAAGGATATGGTCCAGCTGCAGGTCAGTGGGACGAGGCAGAAAAATGGTTCGGCACAGCCAAGAAGGGCCAAAAGGCCTCTTTCTGTGCTGTAATGTTCTATGGTTCTATCATTCTATAATGTAAACATTGCTGCTTCCATTTATTGTTACATCCAATGTACCCAGCATACAGTACATAGGTAAGGAAAGCAATTCTTGGTAAGAAAAACACTCAATGTTCTTAAAAGGGAAGTATAAAACAATTACATAATAACGTAAAAACACTAGTTCAAGTTCAGTTTGTCATTCAACTGTACACATGTATACTATCAAAAAAACATTCCTCTGGACCAAGGTGCACAGCATAGTACATATAACACACACACACACACACACACACACACACACACACACACACACACACACACACACACACACACACACATAAAGTGATATTACCACAGATAAAATAACAAATAATAAGGTGCAGTTAAAAAAAAGGCAGTATAATGCTATTGGCGCTTCATACGTGATACCTGGGTGTTGGCAGGGAGTTCAGTAGTCTTACTGGTGCAAGAAGCTGTTTGCCATCCCAACAGTCCTTGTCCCAATGCTATGGCTCCTCTTGCCTGATGGTAGGGGCCTTATGAGATTGTTGGGTGGGTGGGAGGGCCCTGCATATGCATGCTCCGGATGGATATCTCTGATGACTGGAAGAGAGACCCCAGTGATCCTCTTGTCCATCCTTGCAATCCATGGTAGGGATTTGCAGTCAGGTGCCTTACAATTCCTGTACCAGATGATGGTTCTCCTGTAAAAATTGTTTAGAATGGGCTGGGGTGGGGAGAAGCCTCGCTTGCCTCAGTCTCCGCAGGAAATGGAGACGCTGCCTTGCTTTCTTGACCAAAGAGGTGGTGCTGAGGCACTAGGTGAGATTGTCCATTATATGCACTTCCAGACATGGTGCTCCTAACTCTCTTCATGGTGGAGACATTAATGTGCAGTGAGGAGTGGTCAGCCTTCAATTATCACAATCATCTCATTAGTCTTGTCCACATTGAGACTCAAACTGTTGTGCCTGCACCATTCTACCAGCGGCCCTACACCGTCTCGTTGTCATTGTTGGTGAACCAACCACTGTTGTGACATCAGCAAACTTAATGATTCGGTTTGAATTGGATCTAGCAGTGCAGTCATGCATCAGCAGCAGGCTGAGCCTGCAGCCCCGGGGGGACACCGGTGGTCAGCGGGCTGAGCCTGCAGCCCCGGGGGGACACCGGTGGTCAGCGGGCTGAGCCTGCAGCGGGCTGAGCGTGCAGCCCCGGGGGGACACCGGTGGTCAGCGGGCTGAGCGTGCAGCCCCGGGGGGACACCGGTGGTCAGCGGGCTGAGCCTGCAGCCCCGGGGGGACACCGGTGGTCAGCGGGCTGAGCCTGCAGCCCCGGGGGGACACCGGTGGTCAGCGGGCTGAGCCTGCGGCCCCGGGGGGACACCGGTGGTCAGCGGGCTGAGCGTGCAGCCCCGGGGGGGGGGACACCGGTGGTCAGCGGGCTGAGCCTGCAGCCCCGGGGGGACACCGGTGGTCAGCGGGCTGAGCGTGCAGCCCCGGGGGGACACCGGTGGTCAGCGGGCTGAGCGTGCAGCCCCGGGGGGACACCGGTGGTCAGCGGGCTGAGCGTGCAGCCCCGGGGGGACACCGGTGGTCAGCGGGCTGAGCGTGCAGCCCCGGGGGGACACCGGTGGTCAGCGGGCTGAGCCTGCAGCCCCGGGGGGGGATACCGGTGGTCAGCGGGCTGAGCCTGCAGCCCCGGGGGGGGGATACCGGTGGTCAGCGGGCTGAGCCTGCAGCCCCGGGGGGACACCGGTTCTCAGCGAGTTGAGCGTGCAGCCCCGGGGGGGGGGGGGGGGGGAACACACCAGTGCTCAGTGTGAAGAAGCTATAGATGTTTTTGCCAACATGGACTGACTATGGCTTTTCTGTCAAGAAGTCCGAGTTCAAGTTACAGAGAAGGGAGTTGGGACCCAAAGGGAACAGTTTACCCACCAACTTCAGAGGAGCTGATCGTATTAAATGCTGAGCTGAAGTTGATAAACAGCATCCTGGCATACGAGTACCATTTACCAGGACTGGAGAGCAGAGGTCATGGCATCATCACTGGACCAATTTGAGGGACAAGGGAACTGCAAAGGGTCCAATGTAGCAGGAAAGTGGGATTTAATGTGATCCATAACCAGCCATTCGAAGCACTTCATTATTGCCACTGGACGGCAGTCATTGAGTTAGGTTACTGTTGCTCTCTTGGGCACCAGACCAATGTGGCCTCCTTGAAGCCTGCAGGGATAGTGGGCTATTCCAGAAAGAGGTTAAAGATACCTGTTAAGACCTCTGTTAATTGGGCTGTGCAGTCCCTCAGCACTCCACTGGTATTTTATCAAGCCATGCAGATTGATCCTGGCCAGGTTCTTCCTCAATCAGCTGCATCCAGACAGAATGCCTGCTTCTCAGGGGGAAGGGGGCCTTCTTCACCGGCACATTGTTCCCTGCATCAAACTGAGTGTAAAAGACATTTGGTCTATAAGGAAGAGAGGCGTCACTATTATTGCTGTGCAGGGTGGACTTTTAGTTTATTATGGTCTGAATGTCCTGCCATATGTTTCTGGTGTCACAGAAATGGCTTTATATTCCATGAATAATCCCAATCTGCCTTCCTCATTGTGTGGGAAAGCACAGATCTTGTTGACCTGAGAGCTGTCTTATTCCCTGATCTGAAGGCAGCATCTTGACGTCTCCGGCATGCTTGGGCCTCTTCTGTCAGCCATGGCTTCCAATTTGCCCTCACATAGATATGTTGAACAATGGTGATGCCCTCCATGTAGCCAGTCACAGATCTCACATATTCATTGACATTAATGTGACGGTCACAGGTAGCCGCCTCTCTGAACACGTTCCAGTCCATGAGCCCCACAATGCTGAGGTTGCTCCCTCTGGCCAGGTCTTTATCTCCCTTGGAACAGGTTTGACTTGTTTAATCAGTGGGTTGTATGCAGAAATTAGCCAAACAGATAGGTGGCCAGAGCATCTGAGGTGGGGGCAGCAAGCAGTTTTGTGTGCACCATGGATCTGGAACAACATCTAAAATAATCCAGGTCCAGTGCTGAAAGTGTTCATCTCGATTTGGCCATTCATTTAGTTAAGCAGTACTAGTGAATCTACAACTACATCGGATGACACAGTAGCGTAGTAGTTAGTGTAATGCTATTACAGACCCAGCAACTGGGGTTCAACTCCCACCGCTGACTGTCAGGAGTTTGTACATTCTGTGACCCTGTGTGGGTTTCCTCCGGGTGCTTCAGTTTCCTCCCACATTCCAAAGGTATATAGGTTAGCAGGTTAATTGGTCACGTGGACGTAACTGGGCAGTGTTGGCTCATTTGGCAGGAAGATCCTGTTGCTGTGCTGTATCTCTAAGTTAATAAATTACATAATGGAAGCTTAACCTGTTTGTAGATAGTGGACAAATCCAGTATGGAACCCTGCCAAGTACTCCAGTCATCAGCAAACCAGTGGAATGTGTTGGTGACAAGGCTATCAAGTGATGCTTTGGACACACTGGTGCAGTGAGTTATTTATAGCTTCACTGGTTCAATCCTGCTTAGATTTTGCATTTCTCCTTGTGACCCTGCAGGCTTGCTCCAGGTATTCTATTATCACCCACGTCGCTAGGACATGCAGATTGGAATAGACTGTCCCGGTTGGAATGGTGTTGCATGCCCAGTGTAGCTGATACTGAAGAGGTGAAGAGGTTAGTGGATTTGACGAGAACATTAATATTGGTTCTCTTATCCTTCCAATGAGTGAAAAGGATTTAGCACACTCAGCATGTACCATTAGAGAAATGGGACAGATCTTACTGAAATGAGAATGAATCATTTAAAAAAATCTTTTAGTGCTTAATGAGATACATGGATCCATTCTGAGCCCGAGAGGTTGTTTGGTATTCTCAGACAAAGCCACATGCTGTCATGTATCTCAACCTAACGTGGCAAGTTTAGTAGACACATCTAGCTCATTTTAAAATGGCAGATCAATGAGAATTCATAACACACTCCTTATTCACTCATTTACACACTTTTCCAGCAAGATCCAGTTATTATGTCAAACTAACTATGACTCCCATGATTCCCTGAAAATAAGAAGCGATTAGATTCTATAAGTACATTTCATGGATAGTTTCACAATTTACTTCTACTTAATTCATTCCTTTTTTCTTCTTTCCCTTAGCATATACTCTCACTCACCTTCTCAAAATGATTGACTTATTACTAACTAGTCTGAGAATTGGAAGTACTGGAGTCTCTGCATTTTGTACAGCTTTATTACTTACATTCTCCATATACGTGGCACCATCGTAAAATACCAGCTGACTATCATGTTTGGAAAAGTTGTGCTTCGAAGGACTTTCCTAGAAAATAAGCATTTATCTTTGTTGATCGAAGTCTGGACCACAGATTGCTTTAATGTACAAGGAAAAACATATAACACTCCACTGGATACCTGAGTTTAAAAAGCAAGCTGGCCTGAATGGTAGCCGAGCAGAAGGCATTGTTCCCTGCTGTGCACTCACCACAAATATACAGCAGCTCCCTTCAATGCTTTTTCAGAAGGGAAGTAGGCAAAAGACAGGAAATTATAAGGCCTGAATTCAAGTTGACAGGTTGATAGAATCCATTTGCTAAGGATGTGGTTTAGGGGTACTTGACCTTAAAATAGGCCAAAGTCAGCATGGTTTACTTAAGGGGAAATCTTGTCTGACAAATCTGTTAAAATCTTTGAGAAATACAGGCATGATAGACAAAGGAGAGTCAGTGGATGTTGTTTACTTGGATTTTAAGAAGGTCTTTGATAAGATGGGGCACATGAGTCAGTCAATAGTATTACAGGAAAGACGTTAGCATGGACAGAAGATTGTATGAGATACAGAAGGTAAAGAATAGGAATAAAGGAAGTCTTTTCATGTTCACTGCCACTGCCCTGGTGGGATCGGTGTTGTGTTTGCCGGTTTTCATGTTATATGTTAATGATCTGGATGACAGATGACTATAGATGATACAATGTTACATAGAGGGCAGGTAGTGGTGAGGAAGTAGGGAGACTGCAGAGGGATTTGGACAGATTAGGAAAATGGACAAAGAAGTGACAGATGGAATACAGCATAGGGAAGTGTATGGTCATGCAGTCTGGTAGAAAGAATAATTTTCTAAATGGGGAGAAATCAGGGGTGCAAAGGAACTTGTAGTCCTGGTACAGGATTCCCTAAAGGTTAACTTGTAGGCTGAGTCAGTTGTAAGGAAGGCAAATGCAATTTTAGCAATCACTTTCACAGGACTAGAATTTAAAAGCAGGGATGTAATACTGAGGTTTTATAAGGCATGAATTTGGAGTATTGTGAGTAGTCTTGGGTCCATATCTAAGGAAGGAAGTGGTGACATTGGAGAGGGTCAAGAGGAATTTTATGAGAATGATCCCAGAAATGAATGGGTTAATATATGATGAACATTGATTGCTCAGGACCTGTACTCACTGGAGTTTAGAAGAATTGGTGAAAAGTGGGGGTGGGGGGGGCCTCATTGAAATTTATCAAATATTGAAGGGCGTAGATAGATTGGAAATGGAGAGGAAGTTTCCGACAGTGGTTGAATCCAGGACCAGAGGGCACAGCCTCAGAATAGCAGGACCTTCCTTTAAAACAGAGATGAGGAGGAATTTCTTTAGAAAGAGGGTGTGAATCAGTGGAATTTTCTTCCACAGATGGTTGTGGAGGCCAAGTCATTGAGTATATTAAATATGGAGGTGGATAGGTTTTTGTTTAGTAAGGACATCAAAGGTTACTGGTAGATAGTTGGAGAATGGTTATATATAGAGGGAGCAGTCCCCATGAGCTGAATAGCCTAATTCTCCTCCTATGTCTTGTGATCATCCTAGTCACTTACTATCCTAAGTGGCCCAGCCATACTAGGTTATATCAGAGAAGATAAAGTTAAGGATTGCCCATTGCAAATTTAAAATATGTAAATCTAATAGATATTTATGAAAAATAAATAATTCATTATTGATGGCAAGAAAGCATAATTCACCAAGAAAATGTAGTGTTTATGCTGGACTTTGAATACCTCCTGATGAACTGTGACATTTCAGGGGAAAGTAAATTTTTCAATAATCACTGGATACAAAGATCGTGTGGCAAATTTCTCAAGGAAAGCTATGTATTAGGCCGAACAGTACATGGCTCCTATTGTCATAGCTGATATTCACATTTCACATTTCAGTGAATATTTAACAGATCCTTCATTGGTTGTAAACAGTTGGCAATTCCTGCAAAGAATTGGTCATTTAACACTTGGAAAACAGATTTAGTGGAGAGAAAATTCTGATGGAGATTTCAAGTATTAATTTTCCAGTCTATTTAATTTTCATTATGGTCTTTATGTAGGTGCTTAGATGCAAAATCTCCAGAAGACTATATTTACATATTCAATTCCATTTTGAATTCATCAAAGCATGGACTCATTACTGCACAGCACAGAAGCAGGCTCGTCATCCAATCACATCCTCGCTGACCCTTTTATCTATTTCTTGTTTTTGAATCCCTAATATAGGAAAAAGACAATGAATATTTACCCTGTCTGTGCCACAGTAGCTGTAACAGTCATAGCAATTCAGGAAAAGATTGCAATGTTTGCAGTAGCTCCCGTTTCTCTTGACACAGGGCAAATGGATAAGTTCTAAAGGTTATATTTTTTTCTGTCTCTGTCTCCATTCAGCCTTCAGTTTACCTGACACAGTCAAGTTTCACCCTCTCTTACCAGCCTTGATGTATGTAGAAGCTGACACGTGACATATAGAAAATTCAGGTGGTACCGCTTTAAGAAATATGTGATCAACTATTCTTTATATCGTGAAGACTGTTTCAGAGAGAATGATAAAAGGAGATTCCTGGTCTGCCTTTGGGGAGAATCTCTCTGTCTTTGAGGAAAAATTTCACAAGAAAACTAGACCTATGGTCAAAGAGAGAGAATGTAATATGGAAACAGATGGAGAGTCACCTGAGTCAGGAGAACCAACACAGTAGGCATGACCTCATTCGGCTGGCTTATTCAACAGCTCTTTATCCTAATTCAGGAACTGCCACACTAGTATTTATGGGAAACCATGAGGATCATTTCTGGAGTACTGAGACCAAGAGAGCCTAAGTGGCTCTTTTGAGTTATGCCACATTAAACTTTCTAACGCACAAGGAAAACTGTCTTCCTTGTAGAACTCCACTGGTTGAAGCACTTCCACTGTCACCCAACTATCTGAAATCTCACAACCCAAACTGAGATGTACTCTAAGCCCACAAACTAATGGCACCTTTGGCCTCCTGATCTCTTTTGGCTGGTTGCCGACATTGCACACAGCAACAAAATGAACACTGCTGGAAGAACTCATATAGTTGAGCAGCCTCTGTGGAGAGAAATGAATCGTACTGATGTGCACTTTTGTCCAGACATGTAGACAACTTCTTTCCATCCACCCCACCCTACCCCCTACCCACAGTTGCTGCTCAACCCACTGAGCTCCTCATGCGTTTTCTGCTCCAGATTACAGCACCTACAGCCTGGAAGGTCAAGTCAAGTCAAGTCACTTTTTCTTGTCATTTCAACCATAACTGGTGGTACAGTACACAGTAAAAATGAAACAACGTTTTTCAGGACCATGGTGCTACATGAACAATACAAAAACTACACTGAACTACGTAAAACAACAGAAAACTACAATAGACCTACCCAGAACTGCTTAAAGTGCACAAAACAGTGCAGGCATCACAATAAATAATAAACAAGACAATAGGCACAGTAGAGGGCAGTAGGTTGGTGTCAGTCCAGGCTCTGGGTATTGAGGAGTCTGATGACTTGGGGGAAGAAACTGTTACATAGTCTGGTAATGAGAGCCTGAATACTTCGGTGCCTTTTGCCAGAGGGAGACGAGTTTGTATGAGGCTGATCTAACAATGAAATTCCAGACTTTCACCTTCTAGGGCAGGCTGAAGAAGAGGTGGCCACCGACTCCACACATACTGTAGAACCGGAATATTGCTCCAAATTGTAACAATGGGCTCCCAAATCAGACTGAACACTAGAGAGAGATCCATTCCTGGTTGAGTCACAAATACAGTATTCCTACTCACTCACTGGAAGACGTAGAATGCAAGCTCTTCCCTCATTCCTCAGTCATTTCTCAGGCTTCTTCATCAGGGATCAGTCCACCATTAAAAATGTTTAACTTCTTTGTTCTTACGAAATTCATGTGGAAGTAGAGCTCTCCATAACATTCTTCCACCCAACACCCATTTGTTTTCCCTCCCGCTCCTGCAAACTGATTTTTAGAATTGTTCCATTTAATCAAAGTGATTAAAATGAGGCCTTTGTTGATTATTGTTCATTTATTTGTAACAATATTGGGGGCTTCTTGTTTGGGGGGGCATGCAGTGATGGGACTAGGTGAGTTTCAATTCTACTAACATGGCTAATTTGTGGCACTAGTATAATTTACAATAAGTACAATTTATAATACAGTGGGTTGTAAAGACCAGTCTTTAGAGGTAGCAACAAATACTTCCACGTGAAGTCATTGCTAAACTTAACTAACCAGTCAATGTGAGTAACAACCACACAGTTTATTAATCCATGGATAGTTAGAAAAAAAAGGCCCCACAAAACAAGAGAAATGAATTGGTGCTACGGCTCTTAAGCGACTAAACCCTCTTATTTTACAGATTGTTTTACTGATGAGTACTGATGCTTTGCATATAGTTTACCTGAAAAGTTTCTTCAAATTATTCTTGTTTTAGATTAATCAACGTTTCAAAACTCCTCAATACATTAAAAACATTTACTTAGTCTGTTAAATCAAAGATTTTTAATCTACTATACAATATGATAAATTCCTGACAATTTCTGAAATTTATATTTTCCAGCATGTGATGTTTGAAATTATAATCTGCTAATCTTATTTCTTCAGCAGTTTGATCGCGGCACGACTATGCAAGCGCGTGGACATCAACCAGTTAGAACAACGAGTAGAGTTTAAAAGGAGACAGCTTTGTAGAGTGGGTATCAGAGTAGAAGGAGCCAGAGTAGAAAGGCTTTGGCTCAACGGGGTTTCCGTGTTAACATGTCGAGGTGAGGTAGGTTGCCTGTGTAGAATACAGACAGGAAATACGTGTGTGAGGCCAGTGTTCCGTGCTCGGTGTCAGATGTGGGATGTCCAGGACACTCCCAGCCTCCCAAACGGCCATGTCTCCTCAGGTGTGTCGAGCTGCAGCTCCTCAGGAACCGCGTTAGGGAACTGGAGATGCAGCTCGATGATCTTTGTCTGGTCAGGGAAAGTGAGGAGGTGATAGAGAGGAGCTATAGACAAGTAGTCACACCGGGGCCTCGGGAGACAGATAAGTGGGTACCAGTCAGGAGAAGGAAGGGCAAGGGTCAGATACTAGAGAGTACCCCTGTGACTGTCCCCCTTAACAATAAGTACTCCTGTTTGAGTACTGTTTGGGGGGACAGCCTACCTGGGGGAAGCAACAGTGGCCGTGCCTCTGGCACAGAGTCTGGCCCTGTGGCTCAGAGGGGTAGGGAAAGGAAGAGGATGGCAGCAGTGATCTATATAGTTATGGGGTCAGACAGGTGATTCTGTGGATGCAGGAAAGAAACACGATGGTAGTTTGCCTCCCAGCTGCCAGGGTCCAGGATGTTTCTGATTGCGTCCACGATATCCTGAAGTGGGAAGGAGAACAGCCAGAGGTCATGGTACATAATGGTACCAATGACATAGGTAGGGAAAGGGAGGAGGTTCTGAAAACAGACTACAGGGAGTTAGGAAGGAAGTTGAGAAGCAAGACCTCAAAGGTAGTAATCTCGGGAGAGATGTGCCTATTTTAATGCAAGGAGTATTATGAACAAAGCAGATTAGCTTAAAGCGTGGATCAGTACTTGGAGCTATGATGATGTGGCCATTACAGAGATTTGGATGGCTCAGGGGCAGGAATAGTTACTTCAAGAGCCAGGCTTTAGATGTTTCATAAAGGACAGAGAGAGAGGCAAAAGAGGTGGGGGCGTGACACTGCTGATCAGAGATAATGTCATGGTTGCAGAAAAGGAAGAAGTCATGGAAGGATCGTCTACGGAGTCTCTATGGGTGGAAGATATGAACAGGAAGGAATCAATAACTCTACTGGGTGTTTTTTATAGACCTCTCAATAGTAACAAGGATCTTGAGAAACAAATAGGGAGACAGATTCTCTAAAGGTGTAATAATAACAGGGTTGTTGTGGTGGGAGATTTTAATTTCCCAAATATTGACTGACATCTCCCTAGAGTGAGGGGCTTAGATGGGGTAGAGTTTGTTTTATGTGTTCAAGAAGGTGTCTTGACACAATACGTAGATAAACCTACAAGAGGAGAGGCTGTACTTGATCTAGTATTGGGAAATGAACCTGGTCAGGTATCAGATCTCTCAGTGGGAGAGCATTCTATCTCCTTTATCACAGCATTGGAAAGGGTTAGGAACAGACAAGTTAGGAAAGTGTTTAATTGAAGTAGGGGGAAATATAAGGCTATCAGGCAGGAACTTGGAAGCATAAATTGGGAATAGATGCTCCCAGGGAAATGTACGGAAGAAATGTGGCAAATGTTCATGGGATATTTGCATGGGGTTCTGCATAGGTACGTTTCAATGAGACAGGGAAAGGATGGTAGGGTACAGGAACCGTGGTGTACAAAGGCTGTTGTAAATCTAGTCAAGAAGAAAAGAAGAGCTTACGAAAGGTTCAAAAACTAGGTAATGATAGGAACCTAGAAGATTAGAAGGCTAGCAGGAAGGAGCTGAAGAATGAAATTAAGAGAGCCAGAAGGGGCCATAAAAAGGCCTCGGTGAGCAGAATTAAGGAAAACCCCAAGACATTCTACAAGTACATGAAGAGCAAGAGGATAAGACATGAGAGAATAGGACCAATCAAGTGTGACAGTGGAAAAGTGTGTATGGAACCAGAGGAGATAGCAGAGGTACTTAATGAGTACTTTGCTTCAGTATTCACTATGGAAAAGGATCTTGGCAATTGCAGGGATGACTTACAGTGGACTAAAAAGCTTGAACATATAGATATTAAGAAAGAGGATGTGCTAGAGCTTTTGGAAAGCATTAAGTTGGCTAAGTAATTGGGACTGGACGAGATGAACCCCAGGCTACTGTGGGAGGCAAGGGAGGAGATTGCTGAGCCTCTGGCAATGACCTTTGCATCATCAGTGGGGACGGGAGAGGTTCCTGAGGATTGGAGGGCTGCAGATGTTGTTCCCTTATTCAAGAAAAGGAGTAGAGATAGCCAGCAAATTATTAGACCAGTGAGGCTTACTTCAGTGGTTGGTAAGTTGATGGAAAAAACCCTGATAGGCAGGATTTATGAACGTTTGGAGAGGCATAATATGATTAGTAATAGTCAGCATGGCAGGTTGTGCCTTACAAGCCTGATTGCATTTTTTGAGGATGTGACTAAACACATTGATGAAGGTTGAGCAGTAGATGTAGTGTATATGGATTTCAGCAAGGCATTTGATAAGGTACCCCTTGCAAAACTCATTGTGAAAGTAAGGATAAATGACCTGGATGAGGAAGTGGAGTGACGGGTTAGTAAGTCTGCTGGTGACACAATGGTTAGGGATGTTGTGGATAGTGTGGAGGGCTGTCAGAGGTTACAGCAGGACATCGATAGGATGCAAAACTGGGCTGAGAAGTGACAGATGGAGTTCAACCCAGATAAGTGTGAGGTGGTTTATTTTGGTAGGTCAAATATGATGACAGAATATAGTATTAATGGTAAGACTCTTGGCAGTGTGGAGGATCAGAGGGATCTTGGGGTCCAAGTCCATAGGACACTCAAAGCTGCTGCGCAGGTTGATTCTGTGGTTAAGAAGGCATACGGTGCATTGGCCTTCCTCAACCGTGGGATTGAGTTTAAGATCGAAGAGGTAATGTTACAGCTATGTAGGACCCTGGTCAGACCCCACTTGGAGTACTGTGCTCAATTCTGGTTGCCTCACTATAGGAAGGACGTGGAAACCATAGGAAGGGTGCAGAGGAGATTTACAAGGATGTTGCCTGGATTGGGGATCATGCCTTATGAGAATAGGTTGAGTGAACTCAGCTTCTTCTCCTTGGAGCGACAGAGGATGAGAGGTGACCTGATAGAGGTGTACAAGATAATGAGAGGCATTGATCATGTGGATGGTCAGAGGCTTTTTCCCAGGGCTGAAATGGCTATCACAAGAGGGCATAGTTTTAAGGTGCTTAGAAGTAGGTACAGAGGAGATTTCGGGGGTAAGTTTTTCATGCAGAGAGTGGTGAGTTTGTGGAACGGGCTGCCAGCGACGATGGTGGAGGTGGATACAATAGGGTCTTTTAAGAGGCTCCTGGATAGGTACATGGAGCTTAGAAAAATAAAGGGCTATGGGTATCCCTACGGAATTTCTAAGGTAAGGACATGTTCGGCACAGCTTTGTGGGCCGAAGGGCCTGTATTGTGCTGTAGGTTTTCTATGTTTCTATGTTAAGCTCTAGATACAAGTTCAAAACCTTCCTTTTTCCATTTATTTTTTTTTATTTTTATCGCTACGGGTTTGTACCATTTACCTTTATCAAAGAATTTCATAAAATGAAATTCCTCTGCTTGGAAATTTAGTTGCTTAATTTTACACTCATTTTCAGACCAAGAAGAGCGATTAAGAATGACAATTTTAATTAAATATAGCAATTTCATCATTATAAAATAAAAAGTCTTATGTAATATTAATTGAACAACATATGACATCAACCACGTGAGAAGTTACTCCAAAAGCTGAGTATTAGAGCATAAACAGAAGAGATTTTGCCAATACTGGAAATTCAGAGCAACACACACAAAACGCTGGAGGAACTCAGCAGGTCAGGCATTATCTATGAAAGCAAATAAACAGTTGTCGTTTCAGGCTGAGACCCTTCATCAGGACTGGAAAGGAAGGGGGTCAAAGCCAAAATCATATTAGTGCAGACAATACATTGACACCAGGAGCTGGATGAGACTCTAATGCCAGAGAATGGCAGTGAAATTAGTTTTAAATTGTTTCTGCAAAAAACACTCTGAGAGGTATATAATCTCACAGCAGAGAAATTGGCCCTTAGATGACCACATCCATGTTGATCTTTTTTTTTGTCCATCTACACTAATTCCATTTGCCTGCATAAGACCACATCCACCTAATTCTTATTTATATAAGTGTTTGTCTAAATGCTTCTTAAATTTGGTAATTGTATCTGATTCCACCATCTCTTCTGGCAAGTAAGTTTTTCATTACACTGGTGCATATGACAATAAACTTGACTTTGACTTTGACAATGCATTCCATATATCAACCACCCCCAGTAGCTTTTCTGTGTTGGTCTAACTCCTCCACTGTGCAGTTTTCCTTAACCCTCGATTCCTCAAATGAAAACATAAAATCTCTCCTCTACTTAAACATTTTTCTTTGAAACAGCATTGCAATTCACACTAAGGTGGGAGACTATATGTTACTATTACCCTCATTATAACATAGCACAGGAACAAACCCATATGTCCATGGTGTTGTGGCAAACTACTGTATTTAAACACATAATTAAATGCCTAACTAAATTAATCCCTTCTGCCTACACAATGTCCATATTCTTCCATTCTCTGCACATTTATGTGCCTAGCAAAGAGCCCTTTAAATGCCTCTATCATATTTATCCATATTATCAGCTCTGGCAGCATATTCAGGCACCCACAGCCCTCTGTGTAAAACAAAATGTGCCTCCTTTGAATTTACCACCTTTCACCTTAAATGCATGCTTTCTAATACTAGGCATTTTGGCCCTGGAAAGGAAAGATACCAGCTATCTACTCTATACCACAGAGGCTACTCAGCTATATGAGTTCTTCCAGCAGTGTTCATTTTGTTGCTGTGTGCAATGTCGGCAACCAACTAAAAGAGATCAAGAGGCCAAAGGTGCCATTAGTTTGTGGCTTTAGACCATGTCTCCATTTGGGTTGCGAGATTTCAGATAGTTCGGTGACAGTGGAAGTGCTTCAACCAGTGGAGTTCTCAGTCTGTCAACCTCTCCTTATAACACATGGCCACTAATTCAGGCAGCATCCTGGTAAAACTGTGCTGCATCCTCTTCAAAACCTCCATTTTCTTCCTATACCTGGGTGACCAGAAATGAAAGCTGCGACACAACTTTCTGACTCATGAAATCAACGCCTGGGCTAGCGGGGATGACAGTGGAACAGCAATGGCAAGTGTTTCTGCGAATAATGCGGAAGGCGCAGGATCAGTTCGCTCCGAAGAGGAAGAAAGATCCTAAGGGGTATAAGGGGAGGCCGTGGCCAACAAGGGAAGTAATGGACAGTATAAAAATAAAAGAGAAGAAGTATAACATAGCAAAGACGAGTGGGAAGCCAGAGGATTGGGAAACTTTTTAAAGAGCAACAGAAGGTAACTAAAAAGGCAATACACGGAGAAAAAATGAGGTAAACTAGCCAAGAATATAAAGGAGGATAGTAAAAGCTTCTTTAGGTATGTGAAAAGGAAAAAAATAGTTAAGAGCAAAACTGGGCCTTTGAAGACAGAAGCGGCTGAATATATTATGGGGAACAAGGAAATAGCAGACGAGTTGAACAGGTACTTTGGATCTGTCTTCACTAGGGAAGACACAAACAATCTCCCAGATGTAATAGTGGCCAAAGGACCTAGGGTAATGGATGAACTGAAGGAAATTTATATTAGGCAGGAAATGGTGTTGGATAGACTGTTGGGTCTGAAGGCTGATAGGTCCCCGGGACCTGATGGTCTGCATTCCAGGATACTTAAGGAAGTGGCTTTAGAAATCGTGGACGCATTGGTCATCATTTTCCAATGTTCTATAGATTCAGGATCAGTTCCTGTGAATTGGAGGGTGGCTAATGTTTTCCCTCTCTTCAAGAAGGGAGGAAGAGAGAAAACAGGGAATTATAGGCCTGATGTCGGTGGTGGGAAAGATGCTGGAGTCAATTATAAAAGATGAAATTACGACACATCTGGATAGTAGTAACAGGATCACTCCGAGTCAGCATGGATTTACGAAGGGGAAATCGTGCTTGACTAACCTTCTGGAATTTTTTGAGGATGTAACTATGAAAATGGACAAGGGAGAGCCAATGGATGTAGTGTACCTGGACTTTCAGAAAGCCTTTGATAAAGTCCCACATAGGAGATTAGTGGGCAAAATTAGGGCACATGGTATTGGGGGCAGAGTACTGGCATGGATTGAAAATTGGCTGGCTGACAGAAAACAAAGAGTAGCGATTAATGAGTCCCTTTCAGAATAGCGGGCAGTGACCAGTGGGGTACCGCAGGGTTCAGTGCTGGAACTGCAGCGGTTTACAATATATATTAATGATTTAGATGAGGGAATTAAATGTAACATTAGCAAAATTTGCCGATGACACAAAGCTGGGTGGCAGTGTGAAATGTGAGGAGGATGTTATGAGAATGCAGGGTGATTTGGACAGGCTGGGTGAGTGGGCAGATGCATGGCAGATGCAGTTTAATGTGGATAAATGTGAGGCTATCCACTTTGGTGGTAAGAATGGGAAGGCAGATTATTATCGAAATGGAGTCAAGTTAGGAAAAGTGGAAGCACAATGAGATCTAGGTGTTCTTGTACATCAGTCACTGAAAGCAAGCATGCAGGTACAGCAGGCAGTGAAGAAAGCTAATGGCATGCTGGCCTTCATAACAAGGGAAGTTGAGTATAGGAGCAAAGAGGTTCTTCTGCAGCTGTACAGGGCCCTGGTGAGACCACACCTGGAGTATTGTGTGCAGTTTTGGTCTCTAAATTTGAGGAAGGACATTCTTGCTATTGAGGGAGTGCGGCGTAGGTTCATAAGGTTAATTCCCGGGATGGCGGGACTGTCATATGTTGAAAGATTGGAGCAACTGGGCTTGTATATACTGGAATTTAGAAGGCTGAGAGGGGATCTTATTGAAACATATAAGATTATTAAGGGATTGGACACGCTGGAGGCAGGAAGCATGTTCCCACTGATGGGTGAGTCCAGAACCAGAGGTCACAGTTTAAGAATAAGGGATAGGCCATTTAGAACGGAGTTGAGGAAAAACTTTTTCACCCAGAGAGTGGTGGATATATGGAATGCTCTGCCCCAGAAGGCTGTGGAGGCCAAGTCTCTGGATGCTTTCAAGAAAGAGATGGATAGAGCTCTTAAAGATAGTGGAATCAAAGGTTATGGGGATAAGGCAGGAACTGGATACTGATTGTGGATGATCAGCCATGATCACAGTGAATGGTGGTGCTGGCTCGAAGGGCCAAATGGCCTACTCCTGCACCTATTGTCTATTGTCTAAAGGCAAGCATGCTGTATAGAATAGATAGATAAATAGACAGATAGATAGACTGATAATGGGGATCACCAGCAAACTCTCAGAAACTTCAGCAATTAAGATAAAATTAAAAACTTATCACAGAAATTAACACGAAAAAAACTGATTAACAAGAGTTCAGGCAAACTACAGAATCTTGACACACTGAAGTCACTCCTGATACACTGAAGAACTTGGTCTGAGTTTCACTCAACAAGGAACCACAATGACAGAACAAGCAGGGGTTGGCATGACTCCCTGGAGCTTGTAGGAATGCCAAACTCTGAAAAAAATGTGCTAATTAAAGAGAAGTGTTAAATACAAAGAGCTTAATTTAGCAATCCCCATGATCCCAAATGAGACAGCTGCAAAACAACATGAAAAACCAGATCTGGCGAAAAGACAAACAATCGAGCATAAAAGGTGAACAATCCAAGGAGGAAGCATATGCTGGAGGTGACACCAAGAAAAGAAAACAGTCCACATCCTAACACTGACAAAAGCACCTTTTTAAAAAACGACCCCTGGTTGCGACATAGGGCATAAATTTCAGAGTTTATACCTCAGCAGCTAGAAGTGAATTTGTTTTAAAGTGGTAGACAATAGAGACCAGGATCGGTGGAATGCAGATATGGTGGGGTGATACAGGGCTGCAGGAAGCTATGAAGATAGAAAGGGATGAGGCTGTGAAGAGATTTGAAAGCTGGATTGTTCCTTACCAGACAGCCCTGATGGGTGAACGAGGTACGGTGCAACTTGGGCAGCAGAATAGTCTGAACATTCATAAACTAGAAGCCAATGGGATGGTACAATCCCTATTTCCAATTCAGTGGTGGGATCTAGTGGGTAAATATCTTCAACACGAAATGTTTACACTCACCCCAAGTCGCTTTAATAGTTTTTCGGGAGGGTGAGGTTTGGCCTGCAGTCTGTATTCTTGAAATATATCATTTCTCGATTTACTGCGAGCATGTCCATGGTATCCAGTCGGAAACTTGAGAGAAGGGAGAGGATCATTGTTTAGATGAGTGCCGAGCAATGATTTCTTATGCAGAATTGAATCGTTGCTTTATGAAGTTCCAAACCCGAGTTTCTTACCCAAGATCCAGTGATAGCCCCAGCCATGGTGGCTGGTTAAGGCTTCTTTATCTGCGACTCGGTTTCCCGAGAGCCGGCGTCGAGCTTACGTTGATAGCTTTCCTCAACTGTTTATCCTGTTGCTAAACTACACACTTCGGGAGGCGTGGTCGATTGGGATCTGTTAGCAAAATACAACCCGCACTGCTAAACTACAAGAACTGTCCTCAATGCTGAACGCTGACCTAATAGATTGTCGAGAATTCCTATGAATAAAGTAGCGATTGGCCGCCCTAACCAAACATTCGATGTAAATTACACTCAATGGGACAGATATTGTGAGATGTAGGACGTAACTGTATTTCTCCTCTACAGCGGGTAGATAAACTGCCCAAATCATCACGGGTATCAGCCTACCAGCCATCAAGGACATATACAGAAAGATGCTGGGAAAAGACCAGTAACATAATAAAGGATCCCACCCACGCCGCTCATAGACTGTTGGTCAGGGAAGAGGCTGCTGAGCACCCTCGACAGGACCACTGGCCTCAGTGATAGTTAATTCCCCCAAGCTGTGGCTGATTAACACCTCCAGCCATTGATCTACCCCCGGCCCCCACCACTTAATCATTTCCTGTCAGTCACCCTATGTATGGGTACTCCTGTGCCAACCGTTACTTTCGGTACACGTAATTAGTCCATGAGCCAATCTTACGTACTTATATTTGTTGTGGTTTTATTACAGTATTTTTAATGCTTATTGTGTTTTGTTGCTGCATCGGATCTGGAGCAACAACCATTTTGCTGTCCTTTACTCTCCCGCACTGAAGAATGACGATAAGCAATCTTGAAATTAAGCATAAAGGGCAAATGATAGAAAATGAGAAAAAAAATAAGACTGTGTAATGACAATAGTGTACCGAAAGATGAGACAAACGGAATAGACAAGAAACCGAGAGCTGGGCGTGAAGAGAGAGGCGCGTTTTCATTTTTGCGGCCTCAGAGCTTCATTCAAGCCTTTAATATATCTCTCCGATTTAAACTAAAATCAGACGGAATTAAAGATCAGTTGATTCTAATCTGAGCATATCGTGCTATTTCACTCACAAGTCAAATACTATCTTAACGGTTCATCCTAAAACTGCACTGAATAACGGAATAATGGAGACCTGAGAGATTGTAAAGACGCCGGAGCAACGCACACAAAATGCTGGAGGAACTCTGGCCAGGCAGCATCTATGGAAATGAATAAACAGTCGATGTTTCGGGCTGAGACCATTCTTCAGGAGTGGAAAGAATGAGAGACTGTAGGTGCTGGGAATCCCGGTACAGAAACTCAGTATTCTGTGTGGGGAAATGAACAGTTGACGTTTTGAATCGAGACCTTTCCTCGGGACTTGAAGTGTGTCGACTGGAAATGCCGACTGTCCATTTCCCTCCACAAGTGCTGTTTGATCTGCCAAGTCCCTCCTGCGCTTTGAGTGTTGCTAAGTTTGTGGTTGGCGAGATGCACAATATCTTCTCCAAAGCTCTGAAACTTGCTGGGGGAGAAAGAAAAGGAGGGAACAGTCGGGTACAGCACTCCGGGAAGGCAGAGCACAATTTCCATATTAAAGAACAAATATGAGTTAATACCATAAGACATAGGAGCAGAATTAAGCTATTCAGCCCATCGAGATGACAATTATAATCGACTAAGTCCTTCCTCCTCAGCAAACACTGCCCCAAAAGGATATTCCTCCGGGATCAATAAAGTATGACTATTTAACTATGCCTTCAATCGTTGTCATACATCAGCATCTTTTGTATAGATAAAAGAGAAATGCATGTATATCAAGTATTTTGTTCCAACAAGAATTATTAATCCACGGAATATGCACATGGAATTGGACGAATTGATATTAATCTCTCGAATTAAATAATTTGTGAAACATTCATGCAAAATTTAGTGTAGGTTGACAGCAGTTTGGAAAAAATGGACTGCTTGCAGAGATGGTAAAGTAGAAAGAACATTTTCTTAGCGGACATCAGGCAAAATAACAGTGTAATCACGGTTCGCGACATTCCACAGCTGTCAATCACAGCGTTGACGCACGCGCGCTTTCCAGGGGCGGAGTTGCGGTTCCCGCCTTCCAGCGGCCGGGGCTCTGTTACCAGGGTAGCGGCGGCGTCGCTTTCAGGGAGAGCGGTAGGTAAATTATTGAAGGATTTTAAAGGAAGATGTTTACAGATTGGAAAAGGGACATTTCAGAAAAGGAGAAATGCAAGGAGGAGGTAAAGTTGCGGGTGTGGTAGTTGGGGAAATTACCTCAGGGCACCATCTTTCTGCAAACGTTGCTCCGGTACCTCGCCTTGCATTCAAAACTAGTGGCCAAGAGGGCGACCATTTCTCTGGAGAGATGAAACCATGCCGGGATCCTGTCTCTTGGGCTGCTGTGCCGGGGTCACGGAGGGGTCCCTGGGGTTGGGGTCAGAGGGGGGAGACCGCAGGGTGCCCGGCCATCTGTCAGCACATGGCGCGGGGGCCCTGCGGTCGTTCGCACTCACCGCACCGGTCTGGGTGGAGCGCTGAGCGGCCCCCCACCCGCGCCAGTCCAGCTCCTCCAGTACCGAGTCCTGGGCCAAGCTTTGCCGTGGCAGGTTCTGTACATTGGTGCACAGTCTGGGCTGGTGGTCCAAGAGCGCTGCTGGAAATCCAAGAAATGCAGACATCTGGGACAAAAAAAAAAACTTGGTAGAAGGCAGCATCCGCGGAGGAAAATAGACAACTGACGTTTCGGGTCGAGACCCTTCATCTGGACTGAAAGAGTAGAGAGGACATAGCCAATATAAAGGGAGGATCAGAAACTGGTAAACGATAGATGGCAGTGCCCTGCATGGGACTAGTGTACAAGTAAGATGAAGAATGGCAGGAAACCCGAGTTTTATTTTAATTGATAGACACATGCACTTATATATATATACACATTAAGGACGGCTATAGCAAGTGGTGACAATGGAGCTTGCATTTATATAGAACTTTTCACATCCCTTTTTTGCATGTCCAGAAGCACTTCAGAACCAATTTGAAAGGTTGTAGGCATTATGATATAAGAAATGCAGCAGCTGGCTCCCATGAAGTACACTAACATTAAGTGATAATAAGTGAACTCATCATGATCAGTATTTTGCGATGGTGTGGGCGTGAGGTTTTTGTTGGCGCAAGATGTACATCACTTTGTTGAAATACATGTATCTGAATTGAATTGAATTTACTTTATTTCTTTCATCCTTCACATACATGAGGAGTAAAAATCTTTATGTCTCCATCTAAATGTGCAATGTGCAGTCACAGTAATTTATAACAAATAGACCAGTCAGTGTAACATAGAAATACACTCAGATCAGCGTGAGTTCATCAGTCTGATGGCCTGGTGGAACAAGCTGACCTGGAGCCTGTTGGCCCTGGCTTTTATTCTGTGGTACCGTTTCCCGGATGGTAGCAACTGGAACAGTTTGTGGTTGGGGTGACTTGGGTCCCCAATGATCCTTCGGGCCCTTTTTACCCACCTGTCCTTGTAAATGTCCTGAGTCAAGGGAAGTTCACAACTACAGATGCACTGCGCTGTCCGCACCACTTTCTGCAGAATCCTGCGATTAAGGGAGGTACAGTTCCCATACCAGGCAGTGATGCAGCCAGTCAGGATGCTCTCAGTTGTGCCCCTGTAGAAAGTTCTTAGAATTTGGGGGCCCATACCAAACTTGCTCAGTCGTCTGAGGTGAAAGAGGCGCTGTTGTGCTTTATTCACCACACAGCCAGTGTGTACAGTCCACGTGAGGTCCTCAGTGATGTGGATGCCAAGGAACTTAAAGCTGTTTACCTTCTCAACCCCAGTCCATTGATGTCAATAGGGGTTAGCCCATCTCCATTCCTCCTGTAATCCACAACCAATTCCTTTGTTTTTGTGACATTGAGGGAGAGGTTGTTTTCTTGACATCACTGTGTCAGAGAGATGACTTCTTCTCTGTAGGCCACCTCAATATTGTTTGAGATTAGGCCAATCAATCTAGTGTCAGCAAATGTAATTAGCAGATAACAATATTGGGAAGTTTCATCTTTCACCTGAGCTGCTCTGGGGAGAAATGAAGCTTTTTTTAATCACAGGAAGATAAGAGGGCATTTGGATAACATGTACCCCTAAATGTACACTAACAAACAACATAAGTGGAGGTTTGAGAGAAAATCATTTATTCATCCTAGGTCAGAAAATGTTGTTTCACACAAAGAAATGAAAGTGACTTTCTGTACAGGTTGAAATATTAGATCAATCTGCACAAAAACTGGAGAAAATATGAAAGAAAAGTGATTAAAATATAAATTAAGATTTTTGTGTAGTTGAAGGATGATGGGCAATTGCTGGTATTTAAAAATAGTAACCAAAGAAATGATTATAAAAGGATTAAAGTCTAAATTTCTATCAGAATGTATCCAGTTATAGGTGTGTATATTTTAAGTTTTATCTATTTTGTATATATACATCACTGATTTTCCTTGGAGAATAAAGATTTAGAAAATAGGTTGTATTAAAATTGCATGAGAATATAAATGACATAATATGTTTTAGCTAAAGGGATAAACTTATTTGTAGATAGTGATAGATTCATTAGATGACACAATGTGTGATTGACTTGCAACAGTTTCCCACCTCATTTCCATGATTATTGGACATAGTGCATGCAGCAATGTTCTTTGCACGTTAGGTGCCTATTCATGATGTGCACTTTTGTGAATGGCTGTTGTCAAATGAAATCTATTTACTGCTGATTGAAATCAGCCTGGAGTGCTGCAAGGGAAGAAACCTGTTGCATTAAACAGTTGTTAGCAATCATTTCAAAGCTTTTAGAAACTTTCTAGAAACTATGACAGAATAGAGCAGAGAGTAGCTGCCTTGATTTTCTGATCAAAGTCAGAAGGAGGGCATTTAAAATTGATGTCAAATATAATACTGAAGTGCGATAAGGAATTTGTTAATGTTAATTAACTCAGAAGCATGGTGAAGATAATTGAAGATATCACCAGATACTTCATCCTAATAACTGTGCCACTTGCCTTACTTATTGGTGCAGGCTGGATTCTCCCCAACTTGTCCAAGAGTAATGGTACTACCCAATTACTCTCTCAGTTACATCTGTGTCTCAGAGTTTGTTTCCTTATTTAGTTATTGAGATACAGTGTGGAATAGAGTCATGCCATCCAGCAATATCCTGATTTAATCCTAGCCTAATCATGAAGTAATTTACAACAACCAATAACCCACCACCCATTACATGTAGGAGGAAACGGGAGTGCCTGGAGGAAATCCACGTGATCATGAGGAGAACGTACACACTCCTTACAGACAGTGGTGGGAATTGAACTCTGGTTACCTGTACTGTGAAGTGGTGTGCTAACCACTACACTACCATGCCATCCAACATGCTTACGTGTATCCACATACTTGCATGTTCAAGCATGAAGTTCAAATCATATACATTGTAGGGTACATCACACTGAAGGTGGTAGAAATTCTCCACATTTTCATGCAGGTATTTACAGGAAAATAGAAATACAATATAATTTCATGAATAATTATACATAAACAAAAACTGATAAACAACTAATGTTCAAAGCAAATAAAATAATGCTGTAAAACTGTACAAATAAAAATACTACTGAGAACATGAGTTATAAAGTGAGTCTCTAGGTCATAGAATCAGTGGTGAATGAAGTTATTCATAACAGTTCAGGAGCCTGACAGTTGTAGAGTAATAACTGCTCCTGAACCTGGTGGTGTGGGACCTAAGGCTTCTGTACGTACTGCTTGGGTTACACTATCATCAAGTAGGTCAGTAAGTTTGAGAACTACGATGAATGATTCCTTGAAGCATAACTGTAATTGGCATTGATTATAATTGGTTTTATGTTCTTTTAGCAACTTCGCCATGCATGTCACTTGGAAACTAGTCCATCACAGACAAAGCCCTCCCCAATGCTGAGTACATTCAGATGGAATGCTGCCCCAAGAAAGCGACATCCATCATCATTGGCCCTTTTCGAAACGTCCCATATAAATGTGCTCAGCATTGGGGAGGGCTTTGACCTACTTGGTTCCCACTATTATTTAGGATTTCCTTGTAAAGGTCTGAGTGGAAAGAACTTTCATCATGCTGTAAATTGCGGAATTTTGAGGTAATATTAATCTAGTGAACATGAACTTATGACGTCAGGGCTACTGTTGAATCAATGCTGTGTTGTTTCAGTGTAAATGTTGACACTATCTATTATGCTTCCTAGTTTGGCAAGAAATGTGAATTGTCCTATAAATATGGTCATGATATATGAAGATGGAAGCAAATCATAGCCTGTTGTTAAGCTCAACTTTTATAGCCAATATCTGTGTGGTATTGTGGGGCGGGGGGGGGGATTATGCAATGCAAAATAGACCTTTGACACCATCCCAGAGATTTCTCTGCCGTAACAAACGCGACAGTGGTGACCTGGCATCGATTTTCATGACACAGCATAGCAGAGTGCAGCAGGAATGCAGGTTAGGTTCATGGTACAATAACTATCAGTACTTCTGCCTAAAAAAGGGGGCCTTTCCTTGATCTCTTGATGTGTCAAAATGTTTTACAGCCAATTGTTTTTGATGTATAGTCAATGTTTAGTCAGAGGAAATTTGAAAACGTCTCATAATTAGCATTGTGTTTAAACAGTGGTGAAGGTAATTCATATGCTATTTAATGTACCGAGTGACAAGCCAGGATGGCGTACAACTTGGAGGGAAATTTGTAATATGGTGGCAGATAGTATAGTGGCTAGTGCAAAGCTGTACAGTACTAGCGATCCGCGATCAGAATGCTGCGGTCTCTAAGGTTTGTATGTTTTCCCCATGACTGGGTGCACCTGTTTCCTCCCACATTCCAAAGGCAAACGGTTAGGGTTAGGGTGAGCGAGTTGTGGGCATGCTATGTTGGCGCCAGAAGCATGGCAACATTTGCAGGCTGCCTCCGGCACAGTCATTGGACTGATTCGGTCATTAACACAAAATGACACATCTCACGCTATGTTTTGATGTACATATGACAGATAAAGTTAATCTTTATTTCATTTGCCTGTTTAGGTGATGGAGATTGCTGATTTATGATGTGGTGTCAGAGCAGCTGAACTGAGACCCCACAGTGCATTTTGTACATAATACATTGTGCAGTGATGATGGAGGAAATGAATGCTTAGGGTTATGAATGGTAACAAGTGTTGTTGGAGCTTCACATTCAAGTAATTGAAGGAAATTCCATCATTTTCTTGACTTGTGGCTTGCAGACAGTTATAAGGTTTTGAGGTGTCAGGAGAGATCTAGTTTCTGCAGGATACAGAGCATCTGACCTACTTCAGTTGCCTGAGCGTTGCTAGTTCTTACTGTTTGCAGGCATAGACTGCTTTATTTTCTGAGAAGCTGCAAATTAAGTAGAAAATGTGCAAATTTCAGTGAGTATCCCCACTAAGGAAGGAAAGTCATTAAATGAAACAACTGTTGACGTCTGGTCTCAGGACTCTGCCCCGAGGAACTCCTGATGTCTTGTGATGTCCCAATGTCTTGTGGCTGGAGAGGTTGAAGACGAAATAATGGTTAGAGAATGGCCCTGGAAAACTTGCTGTGGATTTTTTTTTTGCAGCTAATCAGTATCAGCTTTACTATCACTGATATATGATGTGAAATTTAGTTGTTTTGTGGTTGCAGTGTAGTGCAGAGATATAAAAACCAATTAATAAATGACCAGTGCATTAAAAAGGAATCATGAGGTAGTGTTCACAGACCTTTCAAAATCTGATAGTGATGGCAAAATCATTGAGGATGTGTCTTCAGGCTCTGGAATCTTTTCCCTAATGTTAGTAACAAGAAGAGGGCATGTCCCAGACGGTGAGGGTCCTTGATGATTGATACTGCTAATGTAACTTTGCTTTTTATCTGGTGATGACAGCACTTCGTGAACATGACAGAGAAGCATCATCAAAGTTTGTGTTGAAGTATGAAAGTGGAGTGTGAAACCACAGACTTGACTTGAATGTGTGTTTTGTACCACAGAATTAAACTAACATTCAGTACTAAGCTGCATGGGTAGAAACAAAATGCCAGTAAATCATTTGTGGAAGTGAAACAGGATAAACAATGAATGATAAATTGAAGAACATAAAAATAAGTAACTGGGAGAAAATCTAGTGACGTTTATCCTCTTTCTTTCTTGAGTACAGATTGCCATGAATCACACTGTAGACATGTATTATGCTCAGATCATTTTACCTTCACCAATTTAATAGATGGAATAACTCATTTTAGCATAAAGTTAATTCCTCTAATAAAATATTGTCCAGAAAAAATATGATACAGATCCATTAGACGGAACAATAACATCTTTGTTTTTGCAGTTTTGAAACTATAGTATAGATTATATATGATAATGTATCTAATCTGTAGACATACCCCAACAACATTTTACATACTACTTTGAGGACTTTTTTAAACACTTTGCCTCTAATAACTTGGTGTAGATAAATTGTTTGGCTTATATCGCACCTTGCATAAACTACAATTACAACTACATGAGGACAGTTTTGCCATCAACCCTGCCATCAGACAAAAGATTCCATTGCATAAAAATCTTGGTTCCTGTCTGCAGCTGAACTCGCCTAGGCCTTTGCCTCATTCGCCTGCTGCAGATGTCTGTACCTCTCCGTACATGCCACTCTATTCCACTGCTCTCCTGGCTGGTCTCTCTTCCTCCACTAGCTCATCCAAAACTCTGCTGCTGCTTCAGTCCTACTCCATATTAACTGCCAGTCATTTGCCTGGCCAGAATTAACTCCTTGTCTCTAAGATTTTTAATTCAGTCTTTTTTTCTTTGTATTTAAACCCATTCATAGCTTTTCTCCCTTCCATTCTAGGTTTCAGCATGTATACGTTTCCTTCAAACTTCTGGACTTTTTTTTGCATTGTTGCTCCCTTCCCATTTGCTATGCCTTCTATGGTCTGGACTTGAAACTCCAGGATACTCAACTTAAACTGTTTCCTTTTCAAAACTTTTGTTAATTCCACCTTTTCATTACAGTATTTCTAATATCCCCTTTTCACTAAGGATGTCTATTTCTCTGTATAAATCCTTCCCCGCATCAAAATGTCTTGATAGCCCCGCATTTCTTTATACAGAGGACCAAATTCACCAATTTTACCATTACCTTCCTCTGCCTAATTAAGCTTGCTGTCACAGGGAATATGTTCTTATTTGGCTGTCCTTGTTCTTATTACAAGCTATTGTTATGTATAACCTAATGAGAATTAATGTGTGAATATTATTTCATTATATATGAGAAACATTTTTTTTCTGATCTTACTCGGGATCTCTCTCTATCCCATTTCATTATATATTGACTATTTTGTGGTGTTTTCTATTCTGTTCTAAACTGGAAACTGTATTTAACATTGCTTCTAATTTTCATTATTCCCTTGTCTTAAGATGGTTCACTGTTGATGTTCCCCTTTCTCAATTTCTCTAATTCCATTTATGGGGGTAAGATTGATAAATTTCCATCATAACCCTAGACACTGTTTTCAATCCTGTGATTGTAAGGACTTTGTTCCTTGTTCCCAGACTCTTAGTCCACTATGGTCTGATGATTATAACTGTCACTGTATTATTAGCTTTCTAGAAAGCAAAAACAAGCATTTCGCTACATCTTGATTGGCAACTGCTTCATTTATTTGTGCTGAACTGCATTTTCTTCCTTACCAAAACTTTAAGAATTACCCTTGCACACAGTTTACACCCGACATACCTTCACATTATTCTTAAAATAGTTCCTCCCTCGTTTATGGTCACTGGATTTATGTAGAGCCTGACATATGATTAGGTACTTTGGATACCAGCAGGACGTGTGTGTTGCCTTCTGTGGGGCTGCAGGCATGGTCCCACAAACCATGTGGGAACTTGTGATCGCATTTCTGACTTGCAAATTGCTGGGCTCAGGAATAGTTCTCAGGAATGGAACCTTCCCAAATGAATAGCAGGTTAACAAGCCTGTAATTTTCTACATGGAGACACGGGTAACTGCAGAAACAGGAATCTGAAGCAACACAGATACGCCGGAGGAGTCAGGAGGCGTCTGTGTGGGGGTGGGGAAATGGACGGTTGCCATTTCGGGTTCAGCCCATTCTTCTGGAAGTCCGGATGAAGGGTCTTGACCCAAAACATGAATTGTCCATTTCCCTCCATAGATGCTGCCTGACCTGTGGCGTTCCATATGCAGATTATTTTCTACCTACTGTCTTCATTCTTTCTTAACTAGGGCCATTACATCTGTAGATTTTCAATTCATTAAACCACCTTTACTTCAAAACAAAGATATGGTTGATCTCGACATGAATATAATATAATATTTTTAGAACCAAGATGAAATGTTAATACTTGAGATATTTTGGATTTATTGTTATGATATATATTTCTTCTGCTTGATGTAAAGATGCATTTAAACTGTTTCTCTTTTCCATAGATGCTGCCTAGCCTGCTGAGTTCCTCCAGCATTTTGTGTGTGTTGCTTGGATTTCCAGCATCTGCAGATTTTCTCGTTTGTGATTGAAACTGTTTAACTTGATTCATTAAAATGCGTGAACGCAAGTAGTACAGAAACATTTATTTTAAGTTTAATTTCTTCTAGAAAAAACTGCAGAAATGACCTCAAACATATGGAACATCAGAGAGATGTTAAACATTCCAACAGGACCTGGGTAAGTAGCAATATTTTTAAAATTGTACTTTTATACGACTACTCGGCAGGTAATTCCCGATACCCAGGTATTGGAGAATGGATGGCGCTACTGCCCAGAAAATAGATTGGAAAAAATAATTATTTATTTTATGCTGAAATCACACATTGACCACATTGATAGCAATGTTTGCAACAAGTTTTGATGGCTGTCCTGAATATCAGGAAATTGGACTGGACATTTCCTGTCATGATTCATCCAAATACAATTACTCTTTTTCATACATCAATTTGCATGAGATTTATTGAAAATTTACTGACAAGTTGAATCAAAATGTCATGAATTGCAACCTTCAGTTTTCATTCACTCTGAATCAATGCATGTAGTCATTTTTAGATGGAAAAGTCATAATTTTTAGATGCTCCTTCTTCCTATGTTTTTCCCCATTTCCATGAATGCCTGTGCAGCAAACCACTGCCATCCGTTAATATGCATTTTAAAAAGGAGAAAAGCTGGATAGTAATGGTTTAAAACTAAGATATCACGGATTCAACATTTTGATTTGGTATTAGGTGCTACATTTGAAACACAATTCAGTGTATTAAAAGAGAGAGGGATCCAACTGCTTGTTGCAAATATTTAAACTTGATTGCTGGGTACAGTGAAAATCCAGCAATAGTTGCATCTGAAGTTTATTGCAGGCATTGCTGCCTCCTATTTGCCCTTTGTAAATGAGCCTGATCAATGTTTGTATATTATGATATATAGCTCTATTTGGAAGCAGTTGGACAAGGCACTTCGTATCATCTCAGATTTTTATATAGTTATGCATGCTGTGTCCTTTTTCTTCTCATTGTAAACATTTTTACAATGCAGCTATATTGGTCTGTCAGGAGATGTTCATATGCAGAGTACTTGGACCTAAGTTCTCCTTAATTACTGTCCAATTTGTGGTTAATTTAGATCTGCAAACAAACAAAGTTCATTTATTAAATGCTACTTCTCCAACCTGCATTATAAACATACCACTTGCAGCAAAACAACATTTGCTCTTTTCTTTTATAGTCTCCTAGAAATTAAGTAGGATCCATCTAAATCTTGCTGGAGGAAGTCAGCAGGCCAGGCAGCATCTATGGAAAAGAGTAGACAGTCGATGTCTCGGGCTGAGGCCCCTCATCAGGACTGGGAAAAAAAGATGAGGTCTGATTAAGAAGGTGGGAGAGGGGAGGAAGAAGTACAGGGTGGTAGGTGATAGGTGAAACCGGCAGGGGGGAGGGGGTGAGGTGAAGAGCTGAGAAGTTGATTGGTGGAAGCGTTAAAGGGCTGGGGAAGGGGGAATCTGATAGGAAAGGGTAGAAGGGCATGGAAGAAAGGGAAGGGGGAGGAGCAGCAGAGGGAACTGATGGGCAGGTCAGGAGATGAGGTGATAGAGGGGAATGGGGATGGTGAAGGTGGGGGGGGCAATTACTAGAAGTTCGAGCAATCGATGTTCGTGCTATCAGATTGGAGGCTACACACACAGAATATAAGTTGTTGCTCCCCCAACCTGAGTGTGGCCTTCCTGCGGCCGTAGAGGAGGCCCTGGACTGACGAGTTGGAGTGGGACTGGGAAGGAGAATTGAAATGGGTGGCCGCTGGGAGACCGCACTTTTTTGGCAGATGCAACGTTGGTGCTCAGTGAAGTGGTCTCCCAGTCTCTCACCGATATACAGGTGGGCACACCAGGAGCACTGGATAGAGTAGATGACCCTAGCAGACACACAGGTGAAATGGTGCCTCACCTGGAAGGACTGTTTAGGCCCTGCATGGTACTGAGGGAGGAGTTGTAGGGGCAGGTGTGGCACTTGTTCTGCTTGTAAGAGTAAGTACCAGGAGGGAGATTAGTGGGGAGGGACAAATAGAGAAGGGAGTTGCATAGGGAGTGATCCCTGTGGAATGCAGGAAGTGGAGGGGAGGAAAAGATGTGTTTGGTGGTGGGATCCTGTTGGATTTGGCGGAGGTTATGGAGAATTAAGTGTTGAATGCAGAAACTAAGGGGGTGGTTGGTGAGGAGTAAAGGAACCCTATCCCCAGTGTGGTGGGGTGAAGGCAGATGTGCACAGAATGGAGGAGATATGCGTGAGGGCAACATTGATGGTGGAGAGAGGAAAGCCCCTTTCTTAGTTCTGGAATGAAATGCCTCATTCTGAGAACAGATGTGGCGGGGGCAGAAGAACTGAGAGAAGGGGGATGGCATTTTTACAAGTGACAGAGTGGTAAGTGAGAATCAGTGGGTTTATAAGAAGATATCAGTAGATAAACTGTCTCCAGAGACAGACGGATCGAGAAAGGGGAGTGCGATGTTGGAAATGATTTGAGGGCAGGATGGAAGTTAGAGGCAAAGCCGATAAAGTCAATGAGCTCAGCATGAGTGTGGGAAGCATTTGTCAGTATAGGATAGGAAAAAGTGGGAGAGATAGTGGTGTAGGCTTGTAACATAGGCTGTTCCACAAGGCCGACAAAAAGGCAGTCTTCGCTGGGACCCATGTGAGTGCCTATGGTTACACTTTCGGTTTGAAAAAGGTAGGAGCGGCTGAAGGAGAAGTTATTGAGAGTGAGGACCAGTTCTGCCAGGTGGAGGAGAGTGGTGATGGACGGCATCGTTCCCTTACCCTGCACCTCCCATTTCTACCTCTCCTCTGTCTGCAAACATACACAATATAAGTCCAACTATATTATCTTTATTTACTCTTAATTTCATGAATCGAAATGCCTCCTGAGCATAAAGGTAGTACACATTTGGTCATTTATTGCATATGGTGCTCCTGGTATAGCCTCCTCAGCATTAGTGAGACCTGAAGCAGATTGGGGAATCACTTCATCAAGCACCTCCTCTCTGTCGCCATGACAGCCAGGATCTCCCAGTATCCAGCCATTTGAAATCCACATCCCCCTCCCATTCTCACACTGACATGCCTGTCCACAGCCTCCTCTACTGCCAAGTTGAGGCTACATGCAGACTGAAGGAGCCAACACACGATATACCATCTTGCTATCTCCAACCTGACAACACCAATATAGGTTCCTCCGATTTCCAGTAACTACTCCCCTCTGTACCCAGGTTCTTTGTTTTTTCTCATCCCTCTTGCCACTTTACGCCTTCTCTTTCCCCTCCCCGGTCCTCATTCAGTTCGTTACCCATACTTTCATCCCTCTGGATCCCCACCTCCTTCCATGGCCTACTGTTCTCTCTCACCAGATTCTGCCTTCTTCAGCCCTTTGTCTCTTCCACTTATCACCTTATTTCTCAAATTGTTGCCCTGTCCCCTCCCACCCTCACCTTCCTCTCTCCTACCTTCCCCTTCATCTGATTCACCTACCACCCACCAGCTTGTGGTCCTCCTCCCACCACACCCCCCCACCCTTTAATTCTGGCTGCTGCCCCCTTTCCAGTCGTGCTGAAGGGTCCTGACCTGAAATATGGACTGTTAATTTCCCTTTATAGATGCTGCCTGAACTTAAGATTTCCTGTAGCATTTTGTGTGTGTTGCTCCAGTTTCCAGCATCCATAGGTTCCCTTTGTGTCTCAGTACTGCATCCCTTCAGATTTTGGTCTGCACTGTGAGCAGACAGTTTGGGCATGATGTTCACTAATCGTTTGGATAAAGATTCCTCTCAGAAATCAGAGCTTTCCCTACGTCTTCCTTCAGCTTTTTAAATGCGGAAGGCCTTGGGTTGTCAGGAGGTGAGTTATTGACTTCAGGATACCCAGCCTCTGCTCTGAAATTACAAGGTGGTAGGTGGTAGGTGATAGGTGAAACCGGCGGGGGGAGGGGTGATGTAAAGAGCTGAGAAGTTGATTGGTGGAAGATTTAAAGGGCTGGGGATGGGGGAATCTGATAGGAAGGGGTAGAAGGCCATGTTGTGTTCATGTTGTGGAAATAGCCCTCTTGGCCCTTCAAGCCTCTCTTGCCATTTATCAAAACCATGGTGACCCTTCTTAAACATAATTTTCCTCATAACATTGGTTTAATATTCAGAAATCAAATTATGTCTGCTTTGAATGAACCAGATGATTGATTCTCCAAGGTTTAGTGGAGTAGAGCATTCCAGAGATTCACCCACCGTGTGTGTGTGTAGCAGAACTGTCCTAACAGTTTCAGCAACCTGGTTCAATCCTGACCTCTGACCTCTGGTGATATTTGCATATTCTCCCTGTGACTGCATGGATTTTCTTCAGGTGCTTTTTCCCTTACCCAAAACGTATGCTAACAGTTTGGTGAATTATCTATTTTTAAATTGCTATTGCTGAAGGTGGATTCAAGGAGAAATAAGGCGAGGGTTTTGTTTTAATGAACATGTGTGAGAATAAAGGCTAGAGGTGAGTATAATGTGGTAATGAGATTGATAGAATTGCTCTGAGATGCAGTATAAACTTTGATAACTGAATGTTCTCCTCTACATTTTTATGAAATATGAAAAATTTATGCAACTTTTCCTTATCTTGGTTTGAAAATGGCCCACGTCATTGTAATTTTACATCCATTAGCTCTTCTCTCTGTGAAAAATTTCAATGTGCTTAGGTAAGGAGACTAACATTTTACTCAATATTCTAGATTTGGTCCTACCAAGGTTCTAAGTAATTGCAGTAAGAATATACTCTCTACTCAAACCCTCTCCTTATAAAAGCCTGTGGAGCATTTGTCTTCTGAATCAGTTGCTACATTTGAATGTTAGCTGTGTAATCAATAAAATTTCTCTGCAATGGAAACACAAGTTGACAGATTTGGCTTCATATCAATGCATTTTTCAATTAATTGCATGTTTAATATTTGCTTACCTCTAATTCTTTCAATACAGGATGACTAAATCTGCCACTTGGAATAGTGCTCCCAGTGACCATTCCAGTTTGACTGATTCTCAG
Source organism: Mobula birostris (assembly GCF_030028105.1). Lineage (NCBI taxonomy): Eukaryota > Metazoa > Chordata > Chondrichthyes > Myliobatiformes > Myliobatidae > Mobula > Mobula birostris. The sequence goes on from NC_092385.1 coordinate 78,377,177, forward strand.
TTTCTTTTCGGATCACAATTTTGCCCTGAAAATTCAGAGTCTCAGGATTTTAACCTGCCTTCAAGAACCCAGAGGAACTCCCAGCAGAACTCACAACACAATGAAGTAAGACTAGTCTGAGTGGGTGTCTCAATCTCAGGATTCCAATTTATGAGGGGCAAATAAAAAGGAAGCTATCATTCCTAGAAATTTGATTGTGTAGCAATATTTTGTCACGTGATAAAAATTATAATGAGCAAATGTTTAGTTAACAATCATTTCTACATAAAGCATTGCTAGTCTTAAAATTGAATTGGGCAACATCTTTTGCCATCCTTATTAGTAACACCAATGTTTTCTCAGTGGTAGGTGAACTTCTAATGATGGCAGTTATAATGCATTGTATGTTTCAGTCCTAGGAATATAAAATGGAGTTCCCAAAATGTATAAAAGTCACAGTAAAATAAGAAGGAGGGAGTGCTATGTTTTTCATTTTGCCCATGTATAAAAGGTTACATTGGCATACCTTGGGTCACTTCACAATGTAGCTTTGAAACTAACTGGAGATATCTCATATTCCAAAGTTTGCACCCAATGCTCAAACTAATGCGTGTTCTTTGGAGATTATAACAAATGAAAAAAAAAGCAAAAGTTTAGCTCAGTGATCATCTAGCAAGTAGGGCTGGATTTGACAGGCTACTCTGAGACATTGACACAAAAGATGTAACAGAAATGTATATTTACCAAGATCCTCCTTCCTACGGCCTTCTCCTTCATCACCTCGCACTCCCACTCCCATAGCACACTATGTACTACAGGTATCTGGCTACTTGGGGTTTTGCCTGTTGTAAATTGTAATTTCATTTTCATTCACACCCTGTGTTGTACTCACAAGTTATTGGTTCAGATCAGAATCAGGTTTAATATCACTGGAGTATGCCGTGAAATTTGTTGTTTTGCGGCGGAAGTACATTGCAATACATAGTAATAAAACGTGTGTGTGTATAGTATAAATGAAATAAGTAGTGCAAAAAGAGAGGGGAAAATACTGAGGAAGTGTCTATGGGTTTATTGTCCATGGGAAAATCTGATGGCGGAGCGGAAGAAACTATTCCTGAAACATTGAGTATTTGTCTTCAGGTTCTTGATCTCCTCTTTGAGCATAGGGCATGTCCTGGGTCATGGGATCCTTAATGATGGATACCACCTTTTAGAAGCGTTGACTTTAGAAGGTGTCCTGGATGCTGGGGAGGCTAGTGCCATTGATGGAGCTAGTTAAGTTTACTAGTTACTGCAGCTTTTTCTGATCCTGTGTAGTGGCCCCTCCATACCAGACGATGAGGCAACCAGTTAGAATGTTCTCTACAGTATAGCTGTAGAAATTTGTAAGTCTCTTTGGTGACATACCATTTCTCCTCAGACTCCTAATGAGATATAGCTGCTGTCATACCTTCTTTGTAATTGCATCGACATGTTGAGCCCAGGACAGATCCTCAGGGATGTTAAGATCCTGGAACTTGACTCTGCTCACCCTTTCCACTTCTGATCCCTCAATGAGGACTGGTGTATGTTTCCTCGACTTGCCTTTCCTGAAGTACACAATTAATTCCTTGGTCATACTGACTTTGAATGCAAGGTTGTTGTTGTGTCACCACTCAACCAGCTGATCTGCCTCGCTCCTGTACACCTCCTCATCACCATCTGAAATTCTGCCAACAATGGTTCTGTTATCAGCAAATTTCTATATGGTGTTTGACCTGTGCCTAGCTACGCAGTTGTGGGAGTATGTGGAATAGAGCATTGGGCTAAACATGCATCCTTGAGGTGCGCCAATGTTGATCATCAGTGCTGAGGAGATGTTATTTCCAATCCCTACAGACTGCAGTTCCCTGGTGGGGAAGTCAAGGATCCATTTACAGAAGGAGGTATAGAGGCCCAGGTTTTGGAGCTTTTTGATTAGAACAGAGGGTATGATTGTGTTGAAATCTGAGCTGTAGTCAATAAAGCAGCCTGACATAAGGATTACTATTGTCCAGGTGATCCGAGGTCGGGTGGAGAGCCAGTGAGATTGCATCCACTGTACACCTATTTTGTCAATAGGCAAGTTGCAGCAGGTCCAGGTCCTTGCTTAGGCAGCAGTTAATTGTAGCCATGGTCAACCGCTCTTACACACTTCATCACAGTAGATGCTAGTGCCACAGGTAGCCCACTCTGCTCTTCTTGGGCACTGGTATGATTGTCACCCTTTTGAAGCAGGTGGGAACCTCTGATTGTAGCAGTGTGAAATTGAAGATGATTGAGAGATAAACCTGTGTAAAATATTAATTGTACTGACCAAATAACAGGCATCCACAAACCCAAGGGATTTTGAAATAGTGTAAAACATTGCATTGGTCAGACAATTGGCTTGGTAACCAGGGATGTTCTATTGCTGTAGTCCCCATTGCAAGTTATACTCCAATATTTATGTCTTAAAAATCATCATTTGACAGATAAATACATGTCAGTCAGATAATCAAGTTAAGGTTAATTAAATTCTCATTCTGTTAGTCCATCTTTTATCATATTTGCCTTATCTAATTTCAATTATATTTGACTAACTATCTCCATGGTATGACATAATTTAGATAGTCCAGTCAGTTCCCATGTCAAAAACAAGTTATCCATTTTTGGCTGGTAACAATGCTTTACAATTTAATGCTATCGTTTTCTGAAAGAATTCATTGTTGACATTTATGATTAACAGATTGCTCACATTTTACAGACAGAATTATTTTTGAGTGCTATGCAGCATAGTGACATAAATATTAAAATAATATTGCTGTCTTGCAGGTCAGAATTCAATGAATCCTTTGATGGGGAGACCACATTAATATTGTCATGTGCATGTTTCCCAATTGTTCCCATTTTTTTTTAAGAGGATCTAGTTTGCAACTGCGCTAAACACAATATTTTGCTGTATGGGCATGAGATACATACTAAGTGGACCAACACAAAGCACAAACCTACATTATCTCGTCCATACCACTCTACCTGTGGCAGGTGTGTCTGTTCATCATAACATAAGTAGAAGTGGTCAGAGACAAAGTTCTGTCTTCCCACTGAGGACATCATCATACTGGATGGTACTATAGATGTGCTAGATGGGAACATCTCAACAGATCTGGCTTCCATGAAGTGTAGACCATCAGCAGCGGCAGCAGAAGTGTACACTGGCATAATTTGTAACCTCATGGCTCTGCAAATTACTCAGTCTGGCATTAAAATCAGCCCAGGATATCGACACAGGTTCAATGAAGGCCTTGTCAATTCCTGTACAGGCATACCTAAAAGTGATGAGGTGCCAGCCTAATGAAACAGCAAAAGAGGAATACTTTTATGCTAAACAACAAAATAGGATGCATTAGACGGGGTTAAGTAGTCTCACAACTAGCAACTATCATCAGGAGGAGAAGACTTCAAGAATATCCCTTTCCGTAACCAATGCCTGTGTACAGCAAAACCTGGACAACATTTGGATATGAACTGATATATGACAAGAAATATTTTGTATCACAAAAGTGCCAGATAATAACTATTTCAAACAAGAGAGATCCAACCCCTCTACCCTTGACATTCAATGGCAATGCTATAAGGCATTGGCATTGACCAGAAAAGCAACTGGTCTAGCCACATAAATACTGTGGTAACAAAGCAGGTCAAAAGCTAAATATCCTGCAGCAAATAACCAACCTCCTAAAAACCTATGGCCTTTCCATCAGGTACAGGGCACAATTGAGGAGCATAATGGAATACTTCATTGGGTGAGGGCAGCAATAAAACTCTTAGAAAGCCTGACAACTTCCAGGAAAAAAGAACTCCCATCAACTAGCTAAACCCATATTCTTTTCTTTATGGTAGTAGTGTGCACAATCTTCTTGAGGGCAATCAGGGATGAGGAATTCCAGGGCTTGAAAATGAATATTGAAGAAAATAGATTACAGTTCCTAATTTCCATCATGTCATATATATTCTCTTTATCCATCCTTCCTCCTTATCTGCAACTTTTAAAAAATGAAATGATTTCTAACTATTTTTAATTTTGATAAGATGTATATTTCCAGTGGAGACACTCTGTGAACTAATGAGTGAAGGATTTTCTGTTTAAATCAATTGTTATTGGATTGCTTGAATTTGGGCTTATGTTATTGGATAAATGGTGCAGACCTTTGTCTATTTGAATAAAATAACCACACACTACTGTGTGCTTTTCTACAATGCTGTAAAGAGGACCTCCCTGGTGTTTCTACTCTCTCCTGCCTCATAGCTGATCTCCTAGCTCGGTCAACGATTGTATTCAATCACATTTACTTCAACTTTAAACAAAAGTATCTTGAGAGGGACTTCATCAGGTAGAATCATATAAATGTTATATAACTAACATACTGTCTATTGACATTTCCATATACATTGCTTTAAAAAGTCAGTCAGTTACATGCCAGTTAAAATGCAATTGTATCTACTGTATATTTGTGGAAAATGATAAAGAATTAACCTGAGTCCTACACTTTCTGCTATTCAATTAAAGAAAGACATTGACAGAGACACAAGAAGCAAATCATTTTGTCTGATTTATTGACAATAGCACAAGCAGCTCACATCAGAAAACGAAATGAAAATAATCACTGACATTCTTATTACATCTAAATCTGAAAGCAGCTGCGAACCAAGGCATTTGCTGCCACAAGTACAGTTGTTCACATCACAGTTTCCCAGATGATATTGCATTGGAATTCAATGAAGGGCCTCGATGTGAAACATCAACTTTCCTTTTGTCTCCACAGATGCTGCATGACCCACTGAGTTCCTCTAGCAGTTTGTTTTAGAAATATGTCCTCAGCAAAATCTTTGACGTAGTTCAGATTCTTAGCCCTGCAGTATCTCTTACTGAATGGCACAGGACTCAATGGCCGACTGGTCTTATTCTTCTTCTGTGTCTTGTGGTCTTATGGTGTTTAGCTACAGACTTCCAAAATATGCCTCTATTTGCACTCTGTTTTCTGCTAAATAACAATTCTCAACCTGTATCTGTTGATTACTCCTAACTGCACATACACCGATCTTGTTCTCTAATGTTCTGCAGGAAACCTTTTTGAAAGTGATTAGATAATCCAAGTACAGCACATCCACTTGTTCCCCGCCCCCATCTGTTCTACTCACCATATTCTCAAAAGACCTCCAGTAGTTTAGATCAATAGCTGAGGGCATCAAAGATAAAGAAAGATGCCTGCCACTTGTTGAATACTCATTTTAGGAGAGTTTAGTATATACCAAATACAATTGTATAAGTTTTTAATTTGTTTTAAAAATCAAGCTTTTTGAGAAGTACCAACATTTACTTCTTTTAATTTATAGAGTGAATTGAAATTTTATGAAAAATACCAAGCTAAACCACATATTTTTGCTATGGAAAATAAAGAAACTTGCTCTGTTACTCAGCTTTGCTTTGGGAAACCCAAAGGATTTTTGGAGCAGTTTGAAATAAGCAAGCGAAAAGCAAAAGAAAAGCAAGAAAGGTAGTTATTACAGAGAAAATGACTAATGTGCCGTTCTAATACTTCCCAATAATATCGTTGATTCCATTTAATGTTTTGTTTTTCTTATTTTAGTGAGTACTTCAATAACTGGATTTCTAAGCTCCAGGACAATGTTGAAGGGGTATGTATGCAGCAAGGTTAAATATTACTTTTATATTTTCGGTGGTCACCTCAGCAGCAGGGGTGGTACGGAATAATATCTGAAACCCATTCTCAAACTGGAGAAATCTGCAGATTCTGGAAATCCAAGCAGCACACGCAAAATGCTGGAGGAACTTAGTAGGTCAGGCAGCACCTAAGGAAAAGAGTACAGTCGACGTTTCGGGTTGAGACCTGCTGAAGGGTCTTCACCCAAAACGTTGTCTGTACCCTTTTCTATAGATACTGTCTGACCTGCTGAGTTCCTACAGCATTTTGTGTGTGTTGCTTGGAACCCATTCTGCTTACTTTGGGGTAAAACCATTTTTATTACTTGGCCTTTGAAACCTGCCTTCTCCATTTGGATGCCTGATGATTGTCTCAATCCAAAATACAGTTCATTTTGGCGATACTTACAATAACAGCAGCATGTAATCTCTTTGCACCAATCATGGCCCAAACCTATCTTCTGATTGTGCACTGTTCCAGAAAAGCAGACAGGAAAAATGAGTTCATCAGTAATATTGAAAGGACCTCAGCTGTGTTTTTATGTGCGCCATTGCAAAGCAATGACCAGAAGCCTTAAAAATCATTCTGGTGAGATGAGCAGAGACAAGGATGGAAGAGACTTATGTTCTTTATGCACCTCTGCATGGAACTATTGGGAAGAAAAGCCTGTCTTTGTACTGAAAATTGAATGAAATTCTGAGAAATAAAAGAGTGCTCTTCCAATTTTTAGCTTACCTTCAGAAGTCCTCTTGTTTCAGTAAAGTTTATTTTCTGAGCTATAGAGTCATAGGGCACTGCAGCACAGAAAGAGGCCATTCAGTCCATCTAGTCTATGCCAGCCTGGTTTCTATCTGGTCCCATCTATCTGAACCTGGACCATAGCCCTCCATACAGTACTTCTCTCAAACATGTACCTATCCGGACTTCTCTTAAATATTACAATCGAACCCACATCTGCAGTACCGTTTCTGCTAGCAGCTTTATCTACATTTGCACCACCCTCTGAGTGAAGAAGTTCCCCCTCAGTTTTCCTAAAATATTTCATCTTTCACCTTAAACCTATGATCTCAAATTCTAGTTTCACCCAACCTGAGGGGGAGAAAGCCTATATGCATTCACCTTATCTACATCCTTCGTAACTTTGTAGAGCTCTATAAGATATCCCTCAATCTCCCATACTCTAGGGAATAAAGTCAGCCCCTAAAGTCCTAACAACACCCGTTCAAATTTTAACTGCGTGTTTTCAGGCCTTTTTTTTCAGGATTCAGTTGGTATTCTGCCAAAGTAAAAGCAAAGCAATGTGAGAGATAGTGAATGCTATCACTCTTATTCACATGGTTACACTAAGTTCGTCCCTACTACAATTATAAGCCCCTAAATATGCCATAACATCCAAAGGAAGCACAATGAGAACCTTGAACATTTTTGGTCGGATTTGCTGTTCACAGCTGGCAGTCCACTGGTATAACAAAGGAAATTTTTATTCACTTAGTTTGAAGTGATTTTTCTCCTTTCACCCCCTAGTCCCAAACTTTCCAAGAGTCAAAGCAAAAAACAAAATTAGGAAATCAGATACAGAGATCGATTAAGATAATTTTCTTCACTCAGTTAACTGGATTTCTGATGCTTTCCTCAAGGAGGAGATCAAAACTTCCACCTGCTCTTATGCTAATGAATCGGGAAAGGATATTCCTGGCTCTTCAATCTGCAATTCTTCTTTTATGTCCAAAGTTCTTGTGTCTTGTATCTGGAATCCATCAAAGTCTCTGGCTTAACTACTTAAAGAACAGGGCCAACGAACTTAACCTGTTCTTTAACAGATTTGACATTGTGACCCCTGCCCATTCCCCACATGAGCCATCTGTTGTCGGCCCCCAATCAACACATGTTCCACTCTCCCCTCCTACCCCTCCTCACAGTCCCCCACCCTGCTCTCATGATTATTCCCCTTCCCCACACGAAACCACCACGGTGGGCTTCACGGCTGAACAGGTGAGAAGACAGCTGAAATGTCTCAACCCAAGCAAGGCTGCAGGACCGGATGGTGTCAGTACCAGGGTGCTCAAAGCCTGTGACCCTCAGCTATGTGGAGTACTTCGCCATGTCTTCAACCTGAGCCTGAGGCTCCGGAGGGTTCCTGTACTGTGGAAAACATCCTGCCTCGTCCCTGTGCCGAAGACACCGCACCCCAGCGGCCTCAATGACTACAGACCGGTGCCATTGACCTCCCACACCATGAAGACCCTGGAGAGACTTGTTCTGGAGCTGTTCCGGCCTATGGTCAGGCCACACTTAGATCCCCTCCAGTTCACCTACCAGCCCCGACTAGGAGTTGAGGATGCCATCGTCTACCTGCTGAACCGTGTCTACGCCCACCTGGACAAGCCAGCGAGCACTGTGAGGGTCATGTTTTTTGACTTCTCCAGTGCGTTCAACACCATCCGCCCTGCTCTGCTGGGGGAGAAGTTGACAGCAATGCAGGTGGATGCTCCCCTGGTGTCATGGATTCTTGATTACCTGACTGGCAGACCACAGTACGTGTGCTTGCAACACTGTGTGTCCAACAGAATGATCAGCAGCACTGGGGCTCCACAGTGGACTGTTGTGCCTCCCTTTCTCTTCACCATTTACACCTCGGACTTCAACTACTGCACAGAGTCTTGTCATCTTCAGAAGTTTTCTGATGACTCTGCCATAGTTGGATGCATCAGCAAGGGAGATGAGGTTGAGTACAGGGCTACGGTAGGAAACTTTGTCACATGGTGTGAGCAGAATTATCTGCAGCTTAATGTGAAAATGACTAAGGAGCTGGTGGTAGACCTGAGGAGAGCTAAGGTACTGGTGACCCCTGTTTCCATCCAGGGGGTCAGTGTGGACATGGTGGAGGATTACAAATACCTGGGGATACGAATTGGCAATAAACTGGACTGGTCAAAGAACACTGAGGCTGTCTACAGGAAGGGTCAGAGCCGTCTCTATTTCCTGAGGAGACTAAGGTCCTTTAACATCTGCCGGATGATGCTGAGGATATTCTACGAGTCTGTGGTGGCCAGTGCTATCATGTTTGCTGTTCTGTGCTGGGGCAGCAGGCTGAGGGTAGCAGACACCAACAGAATCAACAAACTCATTCGTAAGGCCAGTGATGTTGTGGGGATGGAACTGGACTCTCTCACGGTGGTGTCTGAAAAGAGGATGCTGTCTAAGTTGCATGCCATCTTGGATAATGTCTCCCATCCACTTCATAATGTACTGGGTGGGCACAGGAGTACATTCAGCCAGAGACTCATTCCTCCGAGATGCAGCACAGAGCGTCATAGGAAGTCATTCCTGCCTGTGGCCATCAAACTTTACAACTCCTCCCTTGGAGGGTCAGACACCCTGTGCTGATAGGCTGGTCCTGGACTTATTTCATAATTTACTGGCATAATTTACATATTACTATTTAACTATTTATGGTTCTATTACAATTTATTATTCATGGTGCAACTGTAACGAAAACCAATTTCCCCCTGGGATCAATAAAGTATGACTATGACTATTAATAGTTGCTGCTTGCTGGTGGCAAATAGCAAGGAGTATGTTTTGTGTTAGGAATATAAAGACGGTGAATATACAGTAACAGTCCTTTTTCTAATTAATATTTTCCAGTCAGGCAGCAATATTATAGTTGTTCTTAAGCTGCTGTTCTTTCCCAAAACAGATTTACCAAGTTTACATAACTGTATATAAAGAAATATATCCTGAGGAAAAATCCCAATTGGACCTTAATTGTTTCATGCAGTGCTTTTGTGCTTTGTAGCTCCTCATCACCCTTCAGTGCAAAAGCTTGTTTATGTTGCACATCTATAAATAGACATCCTTCATTCAGTGTATAGAGTCATACTACAGCACAGTCTAGCAAATTTTTAGTGCAATTGGATATAACCACTCCCTGTCTGTTGTAACCAAACGAAACTTTTGTTTTAGAATAAAATTCTACTTGGATCAGGTTCCCACCTCACATGTGTTTCTTTTTATAGACTTTTTCTTCAGGCCTGCATGCTGGTATCATGCCCATGTTTAAAATGGATAAAACTCTTGAAAATACAGTTGTATGCACTCCTTAGAGTGTTGCATCCAAATCCAGAAATCTAATGGTTGTAGATGATTTCTGGTAAAGTCTGATATTTAAACTGTTGCATCCGAGTGCTGAACTCATGCCTCCACAAACATGTCACAATATCAAATTGTTGCCTTAGATAATATTTTGCCTACATAGTGCAATCGACTTTGGTAGTCAGTGAGTGCTAGTCATTATTTCCACAGGTGAAGTACAGTACTGTATATTGTCTTAAAAATAAGGAATTTACTCATATTGGGTAGGTATATTACTTGGGTTATGATTTTTGAATTAAAATATCATTCACTATGCAACATTTGGAAAGTAATAGAGCTAATAGTCTTGATCCCACTAATAATAATAATACAATTGTTTACTATATTTCTTCAAAATCAAAAAGATAATCCATTAAAATTAACACATAAAATTCTGCAATACATAATTGGATAGATGAAAGAAAAATGCAATTGTCAGGTGTTCTCTTACTGATATTATTAGCACCATTTTTTGGCAAACAAAAATGTGTTATTGTTTACTAATTGCATACTTTCTCATTTTAAAGATTAAGGCATCCTTTAATAAACTTGAAAGGAAAACAGAACTACAAAATCAAACAGTTCTAGAAGGATTGGAAAATTTATCAAAAACAAGTAAGCTTACTTTATTGTAAGGCTTTTTAAATTATAGAAAATAAAAAGTGGAACATCAACCAGGATTTTTATTATTCTTTAAAATTTTATGTTAGCAACACAGCATGGAGTAGGCCCCTTCCAGTCCTTCGAGCCATGCTACCCCAGCAACCCCCGATTAACCCTAACCTAATCATGGAACAATTTATAATAACCTGCTAACCTACCCAGTGCATCTTTGGACTGTGGGAGGAAATCGGAGAACCCGGGGAAATCAATGCATTTCACAGGGAGAAGATACAGAGACTCTTTAAATCAAATTCTGAGCTCTGGAACACCCCAAGCTGTAATAGTGTTGAGCTAACTACTACACTACCATGTCACATAAGTATTTCAGGTGCACAGAGTTAAATAAATTGGGACATCCTTCATTATACTGTATTCTGAGGTAATTTGAATATAGTAGCTAGCTTGGGTGTTGGATGCAATGTAATGTCTGTTCATTGCTGAGCCTGTCTGGTTTTAATTCCATTAAAAGCTAATGCCTATAAAGCCTGGATTAAAGCCCGTTACAATTAAAGTAGATGATGGCAACATATTTAATATACTCTTTAAGGATTTTAGCAGGTTATTTGACAAACTTCCATGTGTAGGCTAACAAGAAAAGTAAAAGCTACAGGGATAAAAGGGAATGTTCTAGGATAAATTCTGAATTAGTTCTTTGGCAGAAAGTGAAAGGTAAAATTGGCTGGCTATGTATAGAGGGGTACACACAAAAGAGTTTTAGGTTAATTTGTCTTTCGTGGCACATACAGTGATTCAGATTTACCAGCGACTGCAACGTACTGGTCAAGATGACGCCCTTGTAAAACACTCCTTCGGTCAATATCTTCCGGATAGATTGCAAAACCATATATTTTACTTCTTTTATGTGTCTTACATTTGTTTTTCCTCTTGAATGTGATGCTTGAACTATTGGAGCCTGCGATTTGCAGTTTTGAGATAGTTTGGGCATTTCACTGCTCTGCTGTTTCCTAGAGGATTCTGGGAGGCAGAGGCAGCATACAGGAACCTCTTGGCGAGAAGGATGCAGCTTGGGGCATGAGTCAATGTTTGACTCCATTTTGCGGATTAAGGCGACGAGGGAGATTGAAACATTGAGGCCAATACTGAAGGTGAGCACTGGCTGCCTGCCTTTTGATCGCTGGTGAGATCGCTCTGCTATTGGAGAGGGGAGAGTGCGTTTTGATCGCTCTTCTACGAGAGGGATGGGCCTGCTGCTGGGCCCGGAGAATGTTACCTAGGTTTTCTGCATTTTGGATATGGACTTGGACTATAGATTTTTTTTTCCAGTCTTATAATTTTTTATATCCTATTTTTTTTTGCCAGATCTTTCTTGTTTTTTTGTGCGGGGGAGGGGGATTTGGGGGTCGATGTGCCTGCTTTTTTTTTTGTTCATGTTTTGTGCAGGGAGGAGGGATTGGGGGGTGGTTGATGATCATGTTGCCATTTCTTTCCTGGTTTTGTGGCTATCTGGGGAAGAAGAATTTCAGATTAATAAATGAACCTTTGACCATTTAGGAGGTTTGCAGATGTTAGCAAAACTGATTGGTAGTGAGGAGGCAGGTTGTAGACTGCAGGAATAAGATAATCAGATAATGAATTTGAAGATGATAGAGGGAAACCTGTTGATGCAGTGTATTTAGGTTTTAAAAGGACATTTGACAAACTGTCATGTAGGAGAATGTGCAGAACGTAATAACTGGTAGAAGTGTGTTAGTATGGACTGACAACATGTACGGTACATAGAAACTGATGGAATTAGCAGATCCTTTTAAAGCTGGAGTACACCGTGGATCTATCCTTGGCCTTCAGTTATTTACTGTTTATCCGTTTATGCTAATGATTTGGAGAAGTGAATACTGTAAAACGTAAAGTTGCAAATTTGCCAATGATGTGAAAATAGGTGGAAGGGTGTGCTATGATGGAGGCATTGAGATTCTGTTACAGTACATAGATTAAATGCAAATTGGTAAATTAGTTTATTACTGTACTGAGGACAGGCTGTTCACTTCAAGGAATTTGAAGCTCTCGACCCTCGCCATTGATGGAAACAGGAGTCCATGCACCGCCCCTTCTTTCTGAAGACAATGACCAACTCCTTTGTTTTGTTGTCATTGAACGAAATGTTAATGCCATTACACCATGTTACTAGGCTCTCTATCTCCGTCTGATATTCTCTGGCTCATTATTATTTAAGATGCAGTCCACTGTAGTGGTTTCATCCACAAACTTGTAAGTGGAGTTAGAGCAGAACCTGACCTCCCAGTCATGAGTGTACAGGGAATAGAATAGGGGGCTGGGGACACACATAGTGTGGCACCAATGCCGAGGATAATTGTGGCAAAGATGTTCCTACCTATCTTTATCGATTGTAGTCTGTTCCAAGAGTTTGAAAGTGAGTTTGCATGGAACTATAGTACTGAAGGCAGAATTGTAGTCCATAAGCAATAGGCTAACATAGATGTCATCACTGTGCAGATGATCCAGAGTTGAGTATAGAGCCAGAGAGATGGCATTTGCCATAGACCTGTTTTGGAGGTAGACAAATTGCAGTGGGTAAACATTGACTGGGAGTTCATACTTGCCTTGACCAGCTTCTCAAAGCACTTCATGATGGTGGGTGAGTATCAAGACCACCAGAAAGTCATTAAGGCACATTACCTTGTTTATCTGAGGAAATGGGATTCTAGTGGTCTTCTTAAAGCAGAAGCAGGTAAGGGGTCAAAATACCTGCAACTACCACTTCTAGCTGATCTGCAAAGTATTAGGGCCAGCCAGAGATGGCAACCGGCCATGTAGCTTCCACAGGTTCACTTTCTGTAAGACAAATCTTATGTCTACAACAGTGACTGTGTGGTCAGGTGCACTGGAGACAGTCAGGACGGATGGTGACATTCTAATTCCTTTCTGTTCTTGACTTGGACTTTGTTTTATAGTCCATTATAGCTCTGGAACTTAATTTTGGATTTGTATTGTCCCTTGGCATCCCTGATAACTTTTCAGAGGTCATATCTTGATTTCTTCTAAAGGTCAAGGTCATCTGATTTGAATGCTGCAATCCTGGACTTCAGTGAGTAATTGATCTCCCAGTACATCGATGATCTCCAGTTTGGGAACACCTGGATTATCTTCATTGGTACATAGTCATCAATACATATGCTGATAAAGGCCATGACAATGGGGACAGACTCATCTAGGCTGGCTGCTCAGTCTTTAAATGTGGACCAGTCCACCAATTCAAAACAGTCATGTAGAAGCTTATCTATTTCCTCAGACCAGCAATGTAAGACTTCCTGTTCAGGATTTCCACATCGCAGCAGCTTCTTGCTGCAGAGAGAAGAAGCACAGCTTGGTGGTGTGATTTACCAAAGTGTGTTCAGTGTAGAGGGAGACTCAGGGGAGGTGAGTTGGTGTTTGGGTGAAAACCTGACAAACGGAGTTTTAACGTGAGGAAGCGCGGTTATATACTTTGGTAAGGAAAGTCAAAAGGTGGATTATCATCAAAATGGAGAGAGGCTATAAATTAGTGAAGATCAGGGGTATCTAGATATTCAATCTCATGTATCAGAAAAAGTTAGCATGCAGGTCCAACAAGTAATTAAGAAAGCAAATGGCACATTGACCTTAATTTTAAAATGCTTGGAATTTAAGAATAAGAAAGTTCTATTACCATTGTACAAGGTGTTGGTTAAGACATGCCTTGAATGATGCATACCTAGAAGTAGCATTGGAGGCCATTCAAAGGAGATTTGCCAGGTTAATTTCTGGAATGAGAGGATTATACAATCAAGAAAAGCTAGACCATTTTGGGTTGTTCAGAATTAGATGGGATGATTTTGTACAAACATATAAGATGCTCAGGTGGCTTGACGTGGTTGATGTTGACATGTTTTCACTAGTCGGGGAATGATGAAAAAGGCATTGTAGCTACAAAATAACTGAGGTGCATAGATTCTTTTCTGTATCTCTGGAATTATCTATCTCTGAGGTCAGATCATTAAATATATTTAAGATGGAGAGAGTTAACTATCTGAAAGACTGAACAATTAACAACTATGAGGAACTGGCACAGAAGAAGAGTCAATGCTGGCATAGATCAGTTATGATCATATTCAGCAGCAGGGCAGGCTTGAAGGATTGAGTAACCTACTGTTCCTATTTTCTCATGTTTGTTAAAGATTGCTTGACAGGGAGAAAAGCTGGTTGAAAAAACTTTACACGTTTGTCTTTATAAGATGAGACATGGAATTCAAGAGCATAGTATGACTGATTAAAATATTAGGTAAAAATTACTGTATGGTACTAATGGTGGAGATATATGTACTCATCACATTTAAAAAGAAGTGTATCTACAATGATTCATTCCCAGGGGCAAGGATCTGGCATTAACTCCTTTTTGTATAGAATGGATGTGGTGGTGCAAATGGCCTTTCTGTGTCAGAAATTTCCAAGATTCCATGGTTTATTTTAAATCAGTTATCAGAAACTTAAATCATAGATCTCAGTATGGATTGTACAAATGATACTCTCTTTCAAAGCCTGATTTTTGATGAACTATATTGTATATCCAATGAGTACTTCAGATAGACTGTAACCATAGTAACAGCATATGGAAGAAATATGAACTATATTGTAATCTGTATTGCAACAAGCCACATTTATAAAACTAGAAAAACAAAAGTTTTATTTCATGCTGCTGCATATGTAACATATTAGTTTATATTTTGGCTTGAACCCTATGTTCTAGTTATATGTTATTGTTTTATCCATAAAACTAATATGTTACATTAAGGAATTTTTTTTATGTCTTAATGTCAATTGAAGGAAAGTCAACAAGCAGGATGTATATTTGATAGCTGATGCACCGTCATCCATTTTACAGCTGAAGTTAAAAGCTATAGCCGTAATTACTAACATAGAGCCAATCACATATCTAAAGACTTAGACTCAAACAACTGAATTCTACATATCTTTATAATAGAGATGGGGAAGGTTGTAACTACCTCACAACATACAGAAATTTAAATTAAGTTCTAGCTTTTTTATGTGCATTTATATGGGCTATTGATATCCAATTGTTATGTTGACAAGGGACTAAAAGTAGCTTTTATATGAAAATCCAAGTTTAGTTGTTAAAAGATGTTAACTAAGATTTTGGGCATCCTGAAGACAGCTGAACCCCTGACAATCATTTTAATATTAGCTATATAGTTTTAAAATAATTTTGTAAATGGATGATTACAAATTATTTAATTGATTGATTCAAGACACACACCTGACATTTCAGGAACAGCTTCTTCCTGTCCACTGTTAGATTTCTGAATGGACAATGACTACCTCATTTTTTTTTACTCTCTTTTTGCACTACTTGTTTAATTTGTGTTTATATATTTCTTATTGTAATTTATAGTTTTATTATTATATATATTGCAATGTACTGCTGCCACAAAACAAAAAATTTCACAAGATATGCCAGTGATATTAAATGTGATTCTGGTTTTTTTTTGGGTACATTTTAGCTGGGTATTATAATCATATAGCCACTAGATGGGGCACTAATGTGATAAACATGATTCCTAAGATCATGAACATCATGCCCAAAGAAATGGGAAATCATTTCTGGTAAGCTGAATCACTTAAATTAAAGAATGCCAGATATAATTGCTAAACCAGGAATTATACACTCAGAACATACACTCAGTGGCCACTTTATTAGGTACACCTATGCACCTGCTCATTAATGCAAATATCTAATGAGCCATTCGTGTGGCAGCAAGTCAATGCATGAAGCATGCAGACATGGTCAAGAGGTTCAATTATTGTTCAGACCAAACATTAGAATGGGAAAGAAATGTGATCTAAGTGACATAAAACCATGGGATAATCGTTGTGCCGGACAGGGTGGTTTGAGTGTCTGAGAAACTGCTGGTTTCCTGGGATTTTCATGCACAACAGTCTCTAGAGTTTACAGAGAATGGTGCGAAAAGCAAAACAAAAATCCAGTGAGCGAGTCCAGTAGTTCTATAGGCGAAAAGACCTTGTTGATGAGAAAGGTCAGAGGAGAATGGGCAGACTGGTTCAAGCTGACAGATTACACAATGGTGTGGAGAAGAGTATCTCTGAACACACAACGTATGGGACGTTGGAGTGGATGAGCTACAGCTGCAGAAGACCACACCAGGTTCCACTCCTGAACCTAATAAAGTGGCCACTGAGTGAAAGACGATTCTTAATATTATTCAGATAGATAATTGTGTTTTTATATTCTTATATTTTCTTGAACTCTTACTTAGACTGCAAGATACACAGCAGTGATTTCCAGTTAGTGACCCAGAAGTGATATTCATTTCCGACACCCCATGCTCATTAAACCTTCTAGGCATTTTAAAACACTATCGTTTCTTTGAACTAATGTAGAATTGTTCATTATTACTTTTAACTTATCATCATTTTTCTCATTGTTTAGTACAAGAAAACATAAACACACACTATGAAACAATAGTGAGTGCTTTGGAAGCAAAAAGCAGTAGAGAGCAAATTCTAGAAATGGATAAAAGACTTGTGGCTGTAAGTTTAATTTTTGGTTTGTAATACAAAGAAGTATTCTCTAATTTGAAACAAATCTATGAATTATTTTATGTACGTATTGCTAATGGTACGGATAACTTTTCATTATTTTTATAGTGTAGTTCTTGTTTTATTTTTGTTTCGAACCTGGTCTTTAACATTGTCATAAACTGGAACAGGAAAAATCAAGATTTATTTCTACTACCAGCATATCAGACTGTAAGTCATAGGGGTAGAATTAGGGCATTCAGCTCATTGAGTCTGCACCGCCATTCCATCATGGCTGATTTATTATCCCTCTCAAACCCGTTCTTCTGCCTTCTCGCCATAATTTTTGATGCCCTGATTAATTAAGAACCTATCAACCTCTGCTTTAAATAAACCAAATGAACTGGCCTGCACAGTTGGTCCTGGCATTGAATTTCACAGATTCATCACCATCTGGCTAAAGAAGTTCTTCCTCATCTCTGTTCTAAATGGGCGTCCTTCAATTCTAAGGTAGTGCCCTTTGGTCCCAGACCTCCCCGCCCCCCCCCCCCCCACTACATGTAACATCCTCTCCACATCTACACTATCTAGGCCTTTCAATATTCAATAGGTTTCAATAAGATTTTCCATCATTCTTCTAAACTCCAGCGAGTACAGGCCCAGACATTAAATGCTCCTCAAACATTACCACTGTCCTCCCTGGGACCATTCTCGTGAACCTCCAATGCCAGCATATTTTTTCTTAGAAAAGGGGCCCAAAACTGTTAACTATATTCCAAGTTTAGTCTGACCATTTGTCTTAAAAAACACTCAGCATTACATCCTTGCTTTTGAATTCCAGTTCCCTCAAAATAAATGCTAACATTGCATTTTCCTTCCTTACCGATGACTTAACCTGCAAATTAACCTTTAGGGAATCCTGCACGAGGACTCCCAAGTCTCTTTGCACCTCTGATCTTCTCCCCCATTTAGAAAATAGTCCACTCCTTCACTCCTTTTTTTTTTGGCGTGGCTTGAGTCTGTGCGTGCGTGCGTGTGTGTATCCGTGTTGATGTCTTTTTCTTGGCTTTTTACAAGGCGTGGAACGAGAGAAAGAGAGACTGTGTGGCACGCCACTCCTTACACAGACATTTTCGCAGTATTTTCCCTTTATTTTATGAGGTTGAGTTGCGATCTCGACACTCAACCCGGCACGGATGGAAAGTGTATTCGGGAGCGGACCTGACTGGTTTCGAATCCGGGAACCTCCGCTCCCGTGTCCGGCGTTGATGTCATTGTGCCACCAGCCAGCCCCACTCCTTTATTCCTTCTGCCAAAGTGCAGACAATGCACTTCCCTACACTATATTTCATCTGCCACTTCCTTGCCCTGTTCCCCAAATCTGTCTACGTCTTTCTGCAGACTCCCTGCTTCATCAACACTACCTGGCCCTCCATCTGTCTTCATATCGTCTGCAAACTTCGCTGCAAAACATCAATTCCATCCTCCAAATCACTGATATATATAGTAAAATGAGGCTATCCCAATACCGACCCCCTGTGGAACACCACTAACCCTGACTAGCCTACCAGAAAAGGTTCCCTTAATCTCACTCTCTGCAGACATCCCACCCTGCAAAAACTCATTTCAGGGAGGTAGCACTTGAGCAGCCTTCTCTGCGCTTAGCCTTCCTAATATGTTGTGGTCCCTAAAAGAAATAAAAGCGTAAGGTGTATCCTTATTGTCCTATGCAGAAAATGTGACACCAAAATATGTACTTATATT
The DNA here is from genome assembly GCF_030028105.1 of Mobula birostris. Taxonomy (NCBI): domain Eukaryota; kingdom Metazoa; phylum Chordata; class Chondrichthyes; order Myliobatiformes; family Myliobatidae; genus Mobula; species Mobula birostris. The sequence goes on from NC_092385.1 coordinate 78,395,989, forward strand.
ATCATGGAGTCGTTTTTTTATTCTATTACAACTTTAAGCAAGTCTACGGGGAGTTTGGCCTCATCACGTAGGACTAGCCAGCTAGTTTAAATAATGTTAGCTATGCTAATGAACGAATGACACCTGTTAAACTCACCTCAACATGTCTTTTACAGTCATTTAACCCACCATGGGCAATAGAAAAGTCACTGTTGCAAACAGCGCAGTGAGCAACACTGCCAGGAAGGCCCACCAGCACCTTTAATTCCTGAGAAAACGGAAGAAATTTGGCCTGTCCCCTAAAATCCTCACTAATTTTCATAGATGCACCGTAGAAAGCATTCTTCTAGGGTGCATCACAACCTGGTATGGAAGTTGCCCTGTCCAAGACCGGAAGAAGCTGCAGAAGATTGTAAACACGGCGCAGCACATCACACAAACCAATCTTCTGTCCTTGGACTAACTTTACACCGCACGCTGTCGGAGCAGTGCTGCCAGGATAATCAAGGACACGACCCACCCAGCCAACATACTTTTCATCCCTCTTCCCTCCGGGAGAAGGCTCAGGAGCTTGAAGACTCGTACGGCCAGATTTGGGAACAGCTTCTTTCCAACTGTGATAAGACTGCTGAACGGATCCTGACCCGGATCTGGGCCGTACCCTCCAAATATCTGGACCTGCCTCTCGGTTTTTTTTTTGCACTACCTACTTTTCGTCTTTCTATTTTCTATTTATGACTTATAATTTAAAATTTTAATATTTACTATCGATTTGTAATCCAGGGAGCGGGAAGTGCAGAATCAAATATCGCTGTGATGATTGTACGATCTAGTATCAATTGTTTGGCGACAATAAAGTATAAAGTATTTTTGACCCCTATTAGGCAGGGGTACACTTTAGTGTAGTCTGGGGTGAAGTATGTTTTATATTTTCTTTTTTGGAACACTCTGCCATGGCGCCCCCTCTATCTCTCGCTCTCAAAAAAATGGATTTCCGGGATATTGTATGTAATTTGCGGGCGTCAGGGAGCCACTATCTATTTGCGGGAGACTGCCAGTCAGCGATGCTCTTTCCACGATTATTTCTTTCTTGTAATACCATGGGTTCTAATCTTCTTAAGCAGCCTCGTGTGTAGCAGCTTGCCATAGGCCTTCTGAAAATCGAAGTACACAACAGCCACTTTTGTCTATCCTGCTTGTTATTTCCTCAAAGAATTCCAACAGATTTCTCAGACAAGATTTCCCCTTAAGGAAACCATGCTGGCTTTGGCCTTTTTATCATGTGCCTCCAAATTCTCCAAAACCTCATCCTTAATAATGCACTCCAACATCTCCCACCCACTGAAGTCAGGCTAACTGCCCTATAATTTCCCTTCTCATGCCTCCCTCATTTGTTGAGGAGTGGAGTGACATTTGCAATACTCCAGTCCTCTGGAACCATTCCAAATTCTACTACTGCCTCCACAATCTCTTCACCTACCTCTTTCAAAACCTGGGGTATAGTCCATCTGGTCCAGCTGAGTTACCTAGTTTCAGACTTTTCAGTTTCCCAGGCACCTTCTCCTTAGTAATAGGTACAACACTCACCTCTGCTCCTGACACTCTCACATTTCTGGCATTCTGCTTGTGTTTTTCACAGTGAAGACTAACATTTCTTTGTCCCCCATTATTACCTCTTCAGCATCATTTTCCAGTAGTCCAATATTCACTCTTGCATCTCTTTTTATATATCTGTAAAAACTTTAGGTATCCTCTTGTATATTATTGGCTAGCTTACCTTTATATTTCATCTTTTCTGTCTTTATGTTTTTTAAGTTGCCTTCTGTTAGTTTTTAAAAGCTTCCCAATCCTCTACCTTCCCACTAAGTTTTGACTACGTATATTATATGCACCCTCTTTTGCTTTTATATTGCCTTTCATTTCCCTTGTCAGTACAGTTGCCTCATCCTCCCTTTAGAATACTTCTTCATCTTTGCGATACATCTTTCCTGCGCCTTCCAAATTTCCTCCCTCATGCCTCTGTAATTCCCTTTACTCCACTGTAATACTGATACATCCAACTTTAGCTTCTTCTCAAACTGCAGGGAGGGTTCTATCAGATCATAATTACTGCCTCCCTGGTGTTCCTTTACCTTATGCTCCCAAATCAAATCTGGTTCACCTTAAGAGTTTCAGTTCCCCGAATGGACTCAACCACTAGCTGCTCTAGAAAATCATCTCTAGGTATTCTCCAAATTCCCTCTCCTGGGATCCAGCACCAACCGATTTTCCCAATCTATCTGTAAATTGAAATTCTTCATGATTATCACGACATTGCCCTTTTTACATTGCTTTTCTATCGCCTGTTGAATTTGTAGCCAAAGTTCTGGCTATTGTTTGGGGGCCTGTATATAACTCCCATCATACGTCTCTTTACCTTTGCAGGTTTTAAACCCTACCCATAAGGATTCTACATATTCTGATCCTATGTCACCTCTTTCTAAGGATTTGATTTTATTTTTTATCATTAGAGCCACCCCACCCACACCACCTACATATCTGTCCTTTCAATACAAAGTGTATTGTTGGATGTTAAGCTCCCAACTATGACCTTCTTTCAGCCATGACTCAGAGATGCCCACAAAGTCATACCTGCCAATCCTTAACTGCACTACAAGATCATCTACCTTATTCAGTACATACTGCGTGCATTCATATATAAAACCTCCAGTGTGTATTTATCACTCTTAGATTTTGGCCCCCTGTATACTTTAACTTATCTCCACTGACTACAAGAGGGTAGGTAGAGTGAGCAAAGAGGAATAGTGAGATAGTTTTCATACATTTATGCACCATTCAAAAATCTGGATAGCAAAGGGGGGGGAGGCTGTTTCCTAAAATGTTCGGTAGATGCCTTCAGGCTCTTGTCCCTCCTCCCTGATAGTTATTAGTGAGAAGAGGATGGTGAAGCTCCTTGAGGATAGGTGCCACCTTCTTGAGGCACCACATTCTGAAGATGTTGGGGAAGGCTGTGGCCATGGTGGAGCTGGCAGAGTCTACAACCGCCTGCAGCATCTTTTGATCTTGCACATTGGAGCCTCCATACCAGGTGGTGATTCAACCAGTCTGAATGCTCTACACTATTTAAATGTGTTGATATTTTTTTGAAGTTGTAATCCCTGTAATTGGCTACAATATGATCTTTATGTTCTAACAAGTCTTCTGCATTGCACTGAATTGGTGCTGTTTCATGCACTATTGCTGAGCTTGTCAACTTCATCAAATTTGCCTCCAACTTACACCTTCAACTTAAATTCACTCTGTTCTTTTCTGACACATCCCTCCTTCTTGATCTCTCTTTCTCTATCTCTAGACAAACTATCACTTGACATCCTTTATGAACCTACACATTTCGATGGTTATCTTGACTATACCTCTTCCCACTCTGTCTCCTGTAAAAATGCTATTCCCTTTTCTCAGTTCCTTCATCTCGGCCACATCTGTTCCCAGGATGCGTGTTTCCTATCGAGGATATCAGAGATGTCCTCCTTCTTCAAAGAATGGAATATCACTTCCTCTTCCATTGATGTTGCCCTCATCTGCATCTCCACCATTTCCTGAAAGTCCATGCTCAGCCCATCTGCTCACCACCTCTTGTCTTTACCTACTGCCCCGTGAGCCTCCACACCCAAGAAATCATTCTCTGCAACCTCCGCCATCTCCAAAGGGATCCTACCACAAAACATATCTTTGCCTCCCCCCGCTTCTCTCTTCTTTCTTCAGGGATCACTCCCCCCGTGATTCCCTTGTCCATTCATCCCTCCCGGCACTCATCCCTGCAAGCAGCAAAGTGCTACACTTGCCCATTCACCTAATCCCTCACCTCCATTCAGGGCTCCAAACAGTCCTTCCAGGTGAGACAACACTTCATCTGTGATTCTGCTGGGATAGTGTATTGTGTCCAATGCTCTTGATGCAGCCTCCTTTACATTGGTGAGACCCGTCATAAACTGGGGGACTGCTTTATTGAGGACCTCCATCCATCTAAAGCAGAACTTCTTGGTGGCCAATCATTTTAATTCCGATTCCCATTCTCATTCTGACATGTCGGTCCATGGCCTCCTCTTGTGCCACAATGAGGCCACCCTCAGGGTAGATTATATTCTGTCTGGGTAGCCTTCAACCTGATGGCATGAATATTGATTTCTCCTTCCGGTAAACAAATTCCACCCCCTCCCCTCTATTCCCCACTTTAACCTTTTACTTCTCACCTGCCTATCACTTTCTCCTGGGCCCCATCCTTTTCTCCCACGGTCAACTCTTCTGTCCTGTCAGATTCCTTCTTCTCCAACCCTTTACCTTCCCTGCCCACCTGGCTTCACCTCTTGCCTTCTAGCTTTCCTGCCTCTCCTCCCCCCATCTTTCTATTCTGTCTTCTTCCCCCTTCCTTTCCCGCCCTGAAGAAGCATCCTGGCCTGAAACATCAACTGTTTATTTATTTCCATAGATGCTGCCTGACCTGCTGAGTTCCCCCAGCATTTTGTGTGTGACTCTTTTTTAGAATAATGTCATAACTTTAGTAATATGTACCTTTAATTTTGAGCCAAGCATCTTTCTCAACCTGCTTTTCAACTTTTATGTGAATAGATATGAGGTCAATTGCTGACCTTCATTATAATTTTTTTATTCAAGTTTGTATTTCCTTTCCTTGCTGTCCAATGAAAGCAGATCCTTTGGTTCCATTTCCTAATTTTTCCCCCTATAAAAGCTAATTACTATGAAGATGGGGCAGAATTTGTTAAGTGTGTCCAGGATGGATTCCTGTCACAGTATGTGGACAGGCCGACCAGGGGGAATGCCATACTAGATCTAGTACTAGGTAATGAACCGGGTCAGGTCACAGATCTCTCAGTGGGTGAGCATCTGGGGGACAGTGACCACCGCTCCCTGGCCTTTATAATTATCATGGAAAAGGATAGAATCAAAGAGGACAGGAAAATTTTTAATTGGGGAAAGGCAAATTATGAGGCTATAAGGCTAGAACTTGCGGATGTGAATTGGGATGATGTTTTTGCAGGGAAATGTACTATGGGCCTGTGGTCGATGTTTAGAGATCCCTTGCGGGATGTAAGGGATAAATTTGTCCCAGTGAGGAAGATAAAGAATGGTAGGGTGAAGGAACCATGGGTGACAAGTGAGGTGGAAAATCTAGTCAGGAGGAAGAAGGCAGCATACATGAGGTTTAGGAAGCAAGGATCAGATGGGTCTATTGAGGAATATAGGGAAGCAAGAAAGGAGCTTAAGAAGGGGCTGAGAAGAGCAAGAAGGGGGCATGAGAAGGCCTTGGCAAGTAGGGTAAAAGAAAACCCCAAGGCATTCTTCAATTATGTGAAGAAAAATAGGATGACAGGAGTGAAGGTAGGACCGATTAGAGATAAAGGTGGGAAGATGTGCCTGGAGGCTGTGGAAGTGAGCAAGGTCCTCAATGAATACTTCTCTTCGGTATTCACCAATGAGAGGGAACTTGATGATGGTGAGGACAATATGAGTGAAGTTGATGTTCTGGAGCATGTTGATATTAAGGGAGAGGAGGTGTTGGAGTTGTTAAAATACATTAGGACGGATAAGTCCCCGGGGCCCGACGGAATATTCCCCAGGCTGCTCCACGAGGCGAGGGAAGAGATTGCTGAGCCTCTAGCTAGGATCTTTATGTCCTCGTTGTCCACGGGATTGGTACCGGAGGATTGGAGGGAGGCGAATGTTGTCCCCTTGTTCAAAAAAGGTAGTAGGGATAGTCCAGGTAATTATAGACCAGTGAGCCTTACGTCTGTGGTGGGAAAGCTGTTGGAAAAGATTCTTAGAGATAGGATCTATAGGCATTTAGAGAATCATGGTCTGATCAGGGACAGTCAGCATGGCTTTGTGAAGGGCAGATTGTGTCTAACAAGCCTGATAGAGTTCTTTAAGGAGGTGACCAGGCATATAGATGAGGGTAGTGCAGTGGATGTGATCTATATGGATTTTAGTAAGGCACTTGACAAGGTTCCACACGGTAGGCTTATTCAGAAAGTTAGAAGGCATGGGATCTAGAGGAGTTTGGCCAGGTGGATTCAGAATTGGCTTGCCTGCAGAAGGCAGAGGGTGGTGGTGGAGGGAGTACATTCAGATTGGAGGATTGTGACTCGTGGTGTCCCACAAGGATCTGTTCTGGGACCTCTACTTTTCGTGATTTTTATTAACGACCTGGATGTGGGGGTAGAAGGGTGGGTTGGCAAGTTTGCAGATGACACAAAGGTTGCTGGTGTTGTAGATAGTGTAGAGGATTATCAAAGATTGCAGAGAGACATTGATAGGATGCAGAAGTGGTCTGAGAAGTGACAGATGGAGTTCAACCCAGAGAAGTATGAGGTGGTACACTTTGGAAGGACAAACTCCAAGGCAGAGTACAAAGTAAATGGCAGGATACTTGGTAGTGTGGAGGAGCAGAGGGATCTGGGGGTACATGTCCACAGATCCCTGAAAGTCGCCTCACAGGTGGATAGGGTAGTTAAGAAAGCTAATGGGGTGTTAGCTTTCATAAGTCAAGGGATAGACTTTAATAGTCGCAATGTAATGATGCAGCTCTATAAAACGCTGGTTAGGCCACACTTGGAGTATTGTGTCCAGTTCTGGTCACCTCACTATAGGAAGGATGTGGAAGCATTGGAAAGGGTACAGAGGAGATTTACCAGGATGCAGTCTGGTTTAGAGAGTATGGATTATGATCAGAGATTAAGGGAGCTAGGGCTTTACTCTTTGGAGAGAAGGAGGATGAGAGGAGACATGATAGAGGTGTACAAGATAATAAGAGGAATAGGTAGAGTGAATAGCCAGCACCTCTTCCCCAGGGCACCACTGCTCAATACAAGAGGACATGGCTTTAAGGTAAGGGGTGGGAAGTTCAAGGGAGATATTAGAGGAAAGTTTTTAATCAGAGAGTGGTTGGTGCGTGGAATGCACTGCCCGAGTCAGTGGTGGAGGCAGATACACTAGTGAAGTTTAAGAGACTACTAGACAGGTATATGGAGGAATCTACGGTGGGGGCTTATATGGGAGGCAGGGTTTGAGGGTCGGCACAACATTGTGGGCCGAAGGGCCTGTACTGTGCTGTACTATTCTGTGTTCTATGTTCTAAAATACTAAAACTGGAAAATAACTTGCCTTGGCCAAATCTAGTGGTTAGCTCCAGTGATACTGATATTTGTTTGAAGTGTGTGATCTTGACTAAAAGTGGTTAGTATGTGCCACAGAAAATCCAAAAAAGATTGTTGAAAGTTTCTGAGAAATTAGTTAAAGAAATAATTACATACCTAGTCATTACAAAACCTTAATGATATTAGATTTGAAAAAGCAGTGCCTAGTTCCAATGAAATAGTGTTGATACTCAGAACAACCAGTGAATATAAAAAAGTGATAATGCTACCTATTCCCTTTATTTTAATTCAGAACTTGACACTTCCAGTAGCAAAGGGAAACTCTTGAAATTTTTAGACCAGTTCTTTGTACTATGAAGGATAGTATTGTTAACCAGAAAGAACGACAATCAGTGAATGGGAATGGATGTAGTCATGTTGTGAGACTGTCCTTGTGGTGGCTGTTTTGTGAACTGTTTGATGAACTGATTCTTACTCTGGACTGACTTAATCAGTTGCAATTGAATGTGGACACCAGGAGTTTCAGCTTATAATCTGCTAAATCTGAGACCATTCTCTGATAGGCTATTTATGTAAAATGGGAGGCTTGAAGAAGCCATGTGTGATCTAGAAAAAGCAGGATCTTCCAGTTGCCACCCATTTCAATTCTCCTTGTCATTCCCATTCCAACATGTCAGTTCATGGCCTCCTCTACTCCCGCAATGAGGCCACTCTCAGGTTGGAGGATCAATAGTCAGCATGGCTTTGTGTGTGGTAGATCATGGTAGATCGAATCTTGTAGAGTTTTTCGAGAAGGTTACCAAGAAAGTAGATATGGATGTTGTCTGCATGGACTTTAGTAAGGCATTTGACAAGGTCCCACACGGGAGGTTAGTTCAGAAGGTTCAGACACTAGGTATCCGTGGAGAGGTTATGAACTGGATTCGAAATTGGCTGTGTGGGAGAAGACAGAGAGTGGTAGTGGATGATTGCTTATCAGACTGGAGGCCTGTGACTAGTGGTGTGCCTCAGGGATCTGTGCTGGGACCATTGTTGTTTGTTGTCTATATCAATGATCTAGATGATAATGTGGTAAAATTGGATCAGGAAGTTTGCTGATGACACTAAGATTGGACGCGTTGTGGACAGTGAGGAAGGCTTTCAAAGCTTGCAGAGGGATCTGGACCAAAAGGAAAAATGGGCCAGTAAATGGCAGATGGAACTTAATGCAGACAAGTGTGAGGTGTTGCAGTTTGGAAGGGCAAATCAAGGTAGGACAAATCAATGGTAGGACACTGAGGAGTGTGGAGGAACAAACAGATCTGGGAGTTCAGATACATAATTCCTTGAAAGTGACGTCACAGGTAGACAGCTTTGTAAAGAAGGCTTTTGGCATCCTGGCATTTATAAATCAAAGTATCAAGTATAGGAGTTGGGGTGTTATGGGGAGGTTGTATAAGACATTGGTGAGGCCAAATTTGGAGTATTGTGCACAGTTCTGGTCACCTAACTATAGGAGGGATATCAGTAAGATTGAAAGAGTGCAGGAATATTTACTAGGATGTTGCTAGGTCTTCAGGAGTTGAGTTACAGGGAAAGATTGAACAGGTTAGGACTTTATTCCTTGGAGCGTAGAAGAATGAGGGGAAATTTGATAGAGGTTTACAAAATTATGAGGGATATAGACAGAGTAAATGCGAGTAGGCTCTTCCCACTTAGATTAGGATAGATAAATACGAGAGGACATGGCTTTAGGGTGAAAGAGGATAGGTTTAGGGGGAACATTAGGGGGAACTTCTTCACTCAGAGAGTGGTGGGAGTGTGGAACGAGCTGCCACCTGACGTAAATGCGGACTCAGTCTTAAGTTTTAAGAATAAATTGGATAGATACATGGATGGGAGCGGTCTGGAGGGTTATGTACTGGGTGCAGGTCAATGGGACTAGCGGAATAATGTTCCGGCACAGACTAGAAGGGCCGAATGGCCTGTTTTCTGTGCTGTAGTGTTCTATGGTTCTAACTACCTTGTACTTCTTCCTCCCCTTTCGCCAACTTCTTAATCTGACGTCTCTCTCATTCCAGTCCTGATGAAGATCTCAACCCGAAACATCGACTGTTTTTTTCCATAGATGCTGCCCGGCCTGCTGAGCATAAGACATGGGAACAGAACTAAGCTATCTGGCCCAACAAATCTGCTCTGCCATTCAATCACGGCTGATCTTTTTTTTTTCTCCTCCTCAACCCCAGTTCCTGGCCTTCTCCCTGTAACCTTTGATGCCATGTCCAATCAAGAACCTGTCAATCTCTGCCTTAAATACACCCAATGACCTGGCCTCCGCAGCTGCCTGTGGCAACACATTCCACAAATTCACCACCCTTTGGCTAAAGAAATTTCTTCACATCTCTATTTGAAGGACAGCCCTCTATCCTGAGGATGTACCCTCTTGTCCTAGACTCTCCCACCATGGGAAACATCTTTTCCACATCTACTCTGTTTAGGCCTTTCAATATTTGAAAGATTTCAATGAAATCCCCCCTTCACCCTTCTAAATTTCAGTGAGTACAGACTCAGAGCCATCAAACATTCCTCGTATGATAACCTTTTCAGTCCCGGAATCATCCTTGTGAATCTCCTCTGAACCCTCTCCAATGCCAGCACATCTTTTCCAAGATGAGGGGCCCAAAACTGTTCACAATACTCAAGATGAGGCCTCAACAGTGCCTTATAAAGCCTCAGCATCATATCCCAGCTCTTGTATTCTAGACCTCTTGAAATGAATGCTAACTTGGCATTTGCCTTCCTCACCACCAACTCAGCCTATAAGACAACCTTCAGGGTGTTTTACACAGTGACTCCCACGTCCCTTTGCATCTCAGATTCCTGGATTTTCTCCCTGTTTAGAAAATAGTCTGCACAGTTATTTCTACTACCAAAGCATATGACCATGCATTTTCCAACATTGTATTTCATTTGCACTTTCTTGCCCATTTTCCTAATCTGTCTTCATCCTTCTGCATCCTACCTGTTTCCTCCACACTATCTGCCCCTCCACCAATCTTCATATCATCTGCAAACTTTGCAATAAAGCCATCTATTCCATCATCTAAATCATTTAAATACAACATAAAAAGAAGAGATCCCAACAACAACTGCTGCGGAACACGACTATTCACTTGCAGCCAACCAGAAAAGGAATAGAAACTTAGAAAACCTACAGCATAATACAGGCCCTTCAGCCCACAAAGTTGTGCCGAACATTTATTCTTTTATTCCTTTTATTTTTTTATCCTTTTATTCCCACTGGCTGCCTCCTACCATTCAGCCAATGTTCTAACCATGTTAGTAACTTTACTGTAATACCATGGGCTCTTAACTTAGTAGCAGCCTCATGTGTGGCACCTTGTGAAAGGCCTTCTGAAAGTCCAAATATACAATGTCCACTGCATCCCCTTTATCTATCCTACTTGTAATTTCTGTCATCTGCAGATTTTCTTGTGTTTGTGAATCAGTGATCTTGTTACCCAGTGTCTGGGTGACCTTGTTTGAACTAGTCAAAATTGAATAGATCAAAAGAAGTCACTTAAGGTACGAAGTTGAAGGCAAAGGCCGTAAAACAATATTTTTGTAGCCCTGGGCTACATTCAATGAAAACTGGCACAAGTTGGTCAGATGACCTTGAGCCAACAAAACTAAAATACCAGAGGCTGATCTGATAAGGGAAGGAATAAAAATGAAAATTTTGGGAGCACAGGCAGCAACAGCTCTCTTAAGACTAACCATTGCGGATGTGCAAGACCCTATGTTAGATACGAGGTGATCAGATGAGGAACACCTCGTCAGCATAGAGTCCTTTCCCGGGTATTACTTTTTCTATTCTTTGACTGTTCATGGATGGTCAGGGATACCTAGTAGGTTCACCCACAGGGATTCACTCGGTTCTGAACTGAGTCAGTAAATACAGATTCTCTCTGTGCCTAACTGATCATCATTACTAAGGGGTAAATCTCAGTAACAGTATCTTTGTGGAATGAGCTGTTAGGGGAAGTGACTGAGACAGGTTTATTTATTTGTTTGTCAAGATACAGCATTGAAGAGGCTCTTCCAGCGCAGCAATCCCCTGTTTAACCCTAGCCTAATCACGGGACAATTTACAGTGACCGATTCACCTACAAACTGAGGTCTTTGGATTGTGGGAAAGCCACGTGGTTATGGGGAGAATGCTCAATCTCCTGAGTGGCAGCAGCAGGAATTGAACCCAGATGGCTGGTATTGTAAAGCTTTCTGCTGACCACTAGGTTACTGTGCTGCTCCAAATAATAACATCCTTAAAAACAGTTGGACTGAAGAGGTTAGAAGGCAATGGGCAAATGTGAGCAAATAAGACGAGCTTGGATGAGGCATCTTAGTCAGCCTGCATCTAATGGGTTAAAGAGACTGTTTCTATGACATGCTTCTTTACATTGTGACTATATGTGCAAGACAAAGTGCTGGCATTTTTGGGCTGAGTTTTGAAACCAACAAACACATTCCAATTTGAAGAGTTGTAAAACATAACTGAATTTTGATTAATGTCCATTCCAATATATAAAAATGAATTTTATAGGGTTTCTACAAATAGGTGCTTGATGCTTACCATAGACTTGGAGGCCTGTTTCCATACTGTATGACCATGATGCTAATAACATAGATAAATCTTGTGACTTGGATAGGTTGGGTGAGTGGGCAAATTCATGGCAGATGCAATTTAATGTGGATAAATGTGAAGTTATCCACTTTGGTGGCAAAAATAGGAAAACAGATTATTATCTGAATGGTGGCGGGTTAGGAAAAGGGGATGTGCAACGAGACCTGGGTGTCATTATACACCAGTTATTGAAAGTGGGCATGCAGGTACAGCAGGCGGTGAAAAAGGCGAATGGTATGCTGGCATTTATAGCGAGAGGATTCGAGTACAGGAGCAGGGAGGTACTACTGCAGTTGTACAAGGCCTTGGTGAGACCACACCTGGAGTATTGTGTGCAGTTTTGGTCCCCTAATCTGAGGAAAGACATCCTTGCCATAGAGGGAGTACAAAGAAGGTTCACCAGATTGATTCCTGGGATGGCAGGACTTTCATATGAAGAAAGACTGGATGAACTAGGCTTGTACTCGTTGGAATTTAGAAGATTAAGGGGGGATCTGATTGAAACGTATAAAATCCTAAAGGGATTGGACAGGCTAGATGCAGGAAGATTATTCCCGATGTTGGGGAAGTCCAGAACGAGGGGTCACGGTTTGAGGATCTAGGACTGAGATTAGGAAAAACTTCTTCACACAGAGAGTGGTGAATCTGTGGAATTCTCTGCCACAGGAAACAGTTGAGGCCAGTTCATTGGCTATATTTAAGAGGGAGTTAGATATGGCCCTTGTGGCTACGGGGATCAGGGGGTATGGAGGGAAGGCTGGTACAGGGATCTGAGTTGGATGATCAGCCATGATCATAATAAATGGCGGTGCAGGCTTGAAGGGCTGAATGGCCTACTCCTGCACCTATTTTCTATGTTTCTATCTTTCTATGATTGGTTTTAGTTTTCCCAATATTTTCACTCAGTGGGTGGTTATTATATTGAATGAGCAGCAAGAGGAAGTGGCTGAGGTAAATACATAAATGATAGTTAAAAGGTACTTGAACGGGTACCTGGATATGGATAGGAAACGATATGAGGGATATAGGTTAAATATGAGAAATTGGGACTGGCTTAGATGGGAGTCATGATCTGGCTGCACCGCTCTATGACTTTATTTCATTGAAGTTCAAAAATATTCAAAGTTCAAAGTAAATTTATTATTGAAGTACTGTACATGTACGTCACTATAAACAACCCTGAGATTCATTTCCTTGCAAGCATTCATAGTAGATAACAAGAAAATCAATATAATCAATGAAAGACTGCACCCAACAGGATGGACAGATGACTAATGTGCAAAAGCCAACAAGCTGTGCAAATACAGAAAGAACAAAAGAAATAATAATAAATGAGCAATAAATATCGAGAACATGAGATGAAGAGTCCTTGAAAGTCAGTCCATAGGTTGTGGGAATAATTCAGTGATGGGGCAGATGAAGTTAACTGAAGTTAAGTGAAGTTATCCCCTCTGGTTCAAGAGCTCAATGGCTTCCTCTATGTTAACAGAATGCCATTAAACATAATGTCTGGTTTCATTCAAGCACATAAGTTATTATTCATGTTATTTTCTTCAACTATGCTGATGCTGTACATACCGAGTTTTAGCTGGAAGAAACTCAAATTTAGGCTTGTACCTTTGAATCTCAGTGTTTGAAAATTTAATTTTGGGGATCTGAGCTTTTTGAATTCTGAACTTACAATGTGCTTTCTTTTCTCTTTGTAGAAGGAGATGGAAATGAGTAATCTTAAAACTCAACTACAGTTAGTGCAGGAGTGTTTGGATGGAATGAAACAGTCACAATGTCAACAACATCAGAAAATATGTGAGCAGTTCAGCTGGTTTAAAGACCACCTTAAGTTTACTGAAATGCTATCAGAGCTTCATAAGCTTACTTCTACCACAAATCCTATCATCCAAGTACAGAATAATATGACACAAACAACTCCAAGTACAAGTAACCTCTGCATTGTTAGCAAGAGAGAAGCTTATTATGAAAGTACAGAGGTTTGTAGAACATCATCCCAACATCAGCCTGCATTAATAGACAACTATCAGCTTCATGGCAGCAAAGCTGTGTGTACAGACATGTTACCAGATGGTAGTAACCATGTTCATCTTAATGTTCACCAGAACATTTTATCAGAGAGTCCTAGATCAAGGCCATGTGATTTTGTTCCCAAAAAATTCACTGCAGCTTCAGATTGTGAAGACAGAAATGAAGACACTTCTACATGTTCCAGTGCAGTTAACTCAAATCACATAACATCTGTACATCCTGTCAGTGTTACAAATGGGCTATTTTCCCAAGCATTTACTCCTGGTGATGTTAAATTGGCTGAAGGCCAGAATGACTTTAAGAGCAAATCTACCCCTTTTCATAAAATGCATAACAATAAAGAAAACAAGTGGGGTATTGTTTCCTTCAGTCCAAGTGTAAAACATAATGATGGTCATACCAGGTGGCCGGACACAACCATGAGGAATAGAAAAACCACTTTTGGCAGTGCTGTGACATGCAAAAAGATTGGGACCAGAAGATGCCCCACTAAAATAAGAAACTGCATTTCACTCAAGGAAAAGGACAAGCTCATCAAAGCATCAAATAAGTCAAACAGGATTAATGTCAGTTTGAAAAAAGCTACTTTGACTGAACTAAAGATTACATCAGCTGGACCAAAGCAATCAAATGGTAGTGAAAAGAGTATCTTTGGCAAGTCACCTTATGAAAAGCGAAGATACCCTCTAGAAGGACTGCATGTGAAAGATGAGATCTGGCTGGAACAGGTGAAGAAAAGAAATTACTCACAGCAGCAGAAAGGAAAGAACGAGATTCCTGAACTAGTGAAGAGAAATCCTTCACGGCAACCTCCAAGCTCTTTTCAAGAGGGCTTTTTGCAGAATGGTATGGAATCTGACCATGTGTTTCAGTCATGGTTTAGTCCTTTAACTCCAACTCCAAGTCATGAGGAGTACTATGATAGTCCAACAAACATTGCACATGGAAGAGAAGCACAGAATAAAACACAGCTTAACTTTTTTGGCAGCAGTGACGACTCTGATTAGGAAGTAATTACATTGTGTTTCATCAAACTTCTTTAAAAAATGGAAACAAAGTGGAAAAAAAATAACATGAAAATTAAAATACTACTAATTTTTAAAAGTAAAATTATATCATTTTGCTTACTTTTATGCATAACACGTGCCTTCAGTTTATGTTGATTGGATTAATGTAAAAATTAATGCATTGAAGCTGGTGTTTCTTGACCATTGTTTAAAACTACAGTATCTTCATCGACATTCATAACGTTGATACTTTACCTTTTCTGTCAAGTCGGTGATAGTTGATTAGAAATTCTTATGATCTTTTAAATTTTTTAATTTTCTTTATTCTGTCAGCTTTGAAAGACCTGACATTTTTATAGTCATTGTTTTATTTAGTTACCTTAAATTTTATAGGCTATAGATTTACAGTACAGATACAGTACATTTACAGATACTTTTCCTGTACAGTTTTAAGTCTACACTTGTCTTTATTGTATTCTCTTCTGCATTGTTCTTTTTTATTGCATAGGCACTCTATGTCTTACAGCTGTCAAACTGGTGCTAAGAATCTGCTTCCATTGTAATGTGCAATAGTCTATCAAAGGAAACCAGTGGATCTGAAATGTAAACCAATGTATCTATCTGACTCTTTTTTGTTTAAAAATAATAAACATCCATTTGTATTATGCAAAGAAATTAACAAAATTTTGATTGTATGACTTATTAAGCAATTGGTAATTCTTTATGTAAGTTCTTATCACCTGGCACAGTCTTAGTGATGTGTGTAATGATCTTGTTTAGACAGCTATTTCCAATTTATATAATTTGTTCTCTTAACATGGAGAGTTTTTATTGATTTTCCATTGTTGCTTTTCACTTAAGGGTACAGGTGCATGATAGATCAGATTTTACAGGATCAGTGAAAACTTAAAAAATGTGTTATCCTTCCAAGTTTTCAGTGTAAGTGAAATATTACTGCCAAGGGCAAAATGCTGTAGAAACAGTACAGAAGGTAAAGAATCATGGACTTGAACAAAAATTGATTCATACCAGAGATCAACAGAATGGAAATCAGTGGGTAACATCATAGTCTTGGTAGCAAAGCTAAATTCCAGAAGTGTGTTAAGAGTAACTCCTGTTGATAGGAAGGCCGCATTTGTGATTTTTCACTGGCCTTGCTAAAGCTGAAATTGAGATGAAAATCATCCAAGGCTGGAGTCATATTTTATGCAAAAGAAATAACTTGTGGGGCCTAACACCTCAGACCGACACACATCTCAGTAGGATTTCCTCAGTGTCCTGGACACAGGCATCTTTCACTGGCTCATCAATGGTCCTTTTCCTTCATTGGGTGATGCCCACACTATATTGAGTCCACTTGCAATTCCTCAGAAAATGAAACAGTTGTAGATTGCATACAACAAGACCTTAATGATATTCCAGTAAAGTGACCAATACTAAGTAATATTACATCCTAATATTTATTCCCTTCATTACTGGAGCATTGAATCATCATCATCAGGTGCCATTGCCCAGTTTGAGCTTTGACTGCCATGGCCCACACACTGCTGTTTCAGGTCAAGTGAATCAATTCATTGGTATTCATTTCCAGTTCTCTGGCTGCTGTCTCCATCATCGTTTGTCTTTGCCTTCCTTTTGCTTTCTTCCCTTCAATCTTTCCCATAATTACTGTGCATTCTAACTCCTCTTTCCTAATCACATGTCCAATGAAGTTACGCTGCCTTTTCATGATCTCATACATTATTTCTCTTTTTGTGCTTGCTGTGTTCATGACATTCTTGTTAGATATTCGTTTCGTCCATGATATTCTTTGCATCCTCTTCAAAAACCACATCTCTGCTGCAGTAATTATTGTAATGCAATAAATAAGATGAAGAAAGGAAAGGCAGCAGGTTCTGATGAATTAGTAATAGAACAAATTATCGTCCTTGGAATTGAAAAACTTACTGATTTAATCTGACATTTATGAGACTGGAATTAATACCAGAAGAGATGAAAAAATAAGTATTTATCACTCTTCCTAAGAAACCTGGAGTAATAGAATATGAATTACATAGGACCATAAGTTTAATGAGTCATATCATTAAGATACCTATAAGAATTTTGATGACAAGAACTAAAAGTAAGATACAAGCTGAAATAGGTAAAAACAATCTGGTTTTGTGAAAGACAAAGGTACAAGAAATGCAATATTGATGTTAAGGATACTATCAGAATGAGCTATTAAAGTGCAAAAAGATTTGTTTTATCGACTACACAAAAGTATTTGATAAAGTGAAGCACAATAAGGTATTTGAAGTGTTACAGGAGCATTGAATACCATATACATATCTATACATAGGCTACTCTGATAACAATTTCCTAAACCACCATCCAGTATCAAGAAGATTAGAAACAATAAGCATGTAGGAAGACCCATTACAAGCAGATTTCCATCAAAGTCAAGCAGCATCCTGACTTGGAAATACGTTGCTAGGCTTTCACTGTACATGGAGTTCCTTACCAAACAGCACTGTGGGAGTCTTCAAAAGAAAGACCGCTGAGCTTCAAGAGGTGGCTTATCGCCATCTTCTAAAGGGCAAATTAAGATGAGCACTAACTGCTGACTTTGACAGAGAAGCATGCATTCCAATAAGCAAATAATGAGAATGAAAGTTTCCCTAATAAGTCAGTTGAAGGGACTCCTGACCTACAGTTACCTCCTCATGATGAGCAATGAAGCAGTTTTGCAACTTCATTATTTATGCTCATCTCTTCTGCCTGAATGCTTGCATGCCATGACTTCAATCCATTGATCTGAATTGACAGAACACTGCAGGCCAAGTGGTGCAATTTCCCAGTAAAACTGAAATTTTCAGTGTGGAATCTCTTCCCTGCATTGTCACAATAAGTAATGCATAGTTAATACGTCAAGATAAAGCAGAGGAATGGTGGTAACAGCCGTTAGTCTCGTGAGACCGTGGATCTGTGCCTGGAAAGTCTTGCTTCAGTCTGTGTTGGTAGAGCAGCATCTGTTGTGGCTGTAGAGGCCCACACGGGAGTGACAGTCTCGGCTGCAGCGACTGCACTGGAAGGCACTGTCCTCCAGTGTTGTCTTGGTGCTGTTTTTTCAGCAGAGGAATACCTGTACTGTAAAGACTATAATACAGTATTCAGCAGTTTTTTTTTTGCACCTGTATATGACTTCTAGTGACACAAGACTAGTATTAGGTTCTCTAGTAGAGAAAACACATTTACATCAATGACTGAATTCATATATAGTTCCTTGTGGTAAATTTTTATCATTCTAATCCTCTAACTTTCCAGTTATAGGCTACACTGGATAAACAAGGAACGAGTTACATGCTTTCAAGAGCAACTTTAAACTTAACCAGCTGAGGCACCTACAGCAAAAAGATCACACGTCATGTTTCATTATGTTTGCAAGGCATATGAATGAGTGCCTTGATTAACTTTTGAAATTCTGGTGAAGATACTTGGCATTTAAAAAAATGTCAGAAGAACATCTGAAATTGCATAGAAATAGACCATCCTAGTTATATTTTGCTACATCACACAAGCTAAACATCTGACAATTGTTTTGAGAGATTCACATTATATTTTAGATTAGATTAGATTTGATTATGACACAGTCCTCTTTTATTGTCATTTAGTAATGCATGCATTAAGGAATGATACAATTTGTTCCTCCAGAATGATATCACAGAAACACAAGACAAATCAAGACTAAAAAAACTGACAAAAACCACATAATTATAACATATAGTTACAACAGTGCAAGCAATACTGTAATTTGATAGAAGAACAGACCATAGGCACAGTAAAAAAAATCTCAAAGTCTCTCGAAAGTCCCATCATCTCTCGCAGACGGTAGGAGGAAGAAAAACTCTCTTCCTGCCATGAGCTTCCAGCGCCGCAAACTTGCCGATGCAGCATCCTGGAAGCACCCCGATCACAACCAGCTCTTGAGTCCATCTGAAAACTTCGAGTCTCTGACCAGCTCTCTGACACCGAGCACCGAGCACCATCTCTGCCGAGCGCTTCAACCCCGGCCCTGGCAACAGGCAATAGGCAAACCCAAGGATTTGGGACCTTCCCCTCTGGAGATTCTCGATCGCACAGTAGCAGTGGCAGCAAAATGGGCATTTCAGAAGTCTCTCCAGATGTTCCTCTGTGCTTCTCATGGCTGTCCCCATCAAATCAGACTTGTGCATGGCATACGATATCAATTCGGAGCAGCCACGCGCACTGCGTCGCACTGCCATCTTCTCCTCCCTCCCTTTACTTTGAATACGGAGGAGATCGTGGTAATCTAATAAGATATTTCAGCGGGAGGAGAAGATGGCAGCGCGCGCAGCTCTCCGGTGAAATGATATCGTATCTGTCAAATAGGGGCTGTGGATAATTCTGATTTGATGGAGACAGACATGAAAGCACAGAGGAACATCTGGAGAAATTTCTGAAATGCCCGGTTCGCTGCCGCTACAACTGTGCGATCGAGAATCTCCGGAGGGAAGGCCCCAAAGTCCCTGGCTTTGCCTGCTGCTGGTGACCAAGGCTGAGGTTGAAGCGTTCGGATAGAGATGGTGCTCGGTACTCGGTGTCGGAGGGCTGATCAGAGCTCAAAGTTTTCAGACAACTCAGAGTCGGACTATGGTCGGGCATGGCAGGGAGAGTTTTCTCCCTTCTCCCGTCTGCGTGAGATGTAGGGGTTTTGAGAGACTTTCAACATTTTACTGTGCCATGGCCTGTTCTTCATCAAGTTATGGTATTGTTGCGCTGTTGTAACTATATGTTATAATTATGTGGTTTTTGTTAGTTTTTCAGTCTTGGTCTGTCCTGTATTTCTGTGATATCACACCGGAGGAATATTGTATCATTTCTTAATGTATGCATTACTAAATGACAATAAAAGAGGACTGCGTGTCCTCATAATCTAATCTAAAGCTTGATAGAACAAATTATTAAATTTAGTTTATTTGAAGCTGGTAACATTAGCACAGGTTTCATTAAATTCTTCATGGTAGTTGAGGTGAATGTCTGAAAGATTAAAATAAATAATTTTGCTGTTTTCTTTATAGAATAAAATACAGACACAGTACATTGACACACCATGTCTAGAAAACTGAACGTGTTCACTCTCTTATGAAGCTTGCATTAATCAAATGAAGATAACCCTATGCTGACCAGCAGAAAGATTTTAATGAACAGTGCAATGTGACTCAGTTATATTTTTGTAAACCTGTAAGTCAACATTCAAAGATTTGCCAGTTCCAATATAGAGGTCAACCTTCACTAATCCGACTAGCTGTAATCTGGTTCCTTCGATAATCCAGCACTGATTATGCTTAATGTGATCCTTCTGTAGTTTGATATTTTCACTAATCCGGCACTCCTCAGGTCCCAATGGTGCCAGATTAGTGAAGGTCGATCTTTATTATATTTTTATAAGGCACACAGCACAAAAAACTATTAATTCTCACAGCAGGCCAGGCAGCATCTATGGAAAAGAGTAAACAGTCGATGTCTTCGCCTGAAAGGTCAACAGTTTACTCTTCTCCAAAGATGCTGCCCAGTCTGTTGAGTTCCTCCACCATTTTAGAAACATAGAAAAACTACAGCGCAATACAGGCCCTTCGGCCCACAATGCTGTGCCGAACATGTACTTACTTTAGAAACTACCAAGGGTTACCCATAGCCCTCTATTTTTCTAAGCTATCCAGAAATCTCTTAAAAATCCCTATCGTATCCACCAGCACCAACATCGCTGGCAGCCCATTCCACACACTCACCACTCTCTGCATAAAAAAACTCACCCCTGACATCTCCTCCGTACCTATTTCTAAGCACCTTAAAACTGTGCCCTCTAATGATAGCCATTTCAGCCCTGGGGAAAAACCTCTGACTACCCACACGATCAATGCCTCTCATCATCTTGTACACCTTCATCAGGTCACCTCTCATCCTCCGTCGCTCCAAGGTTGAGTTCACTCAACCTATTCTCATATGGCACGCTCCCTAATCCAGGCAACATCCCTGTAAATCTCCTCTGCACCCTTTCTATAGTTTCCACATCCTTCCTGTGGTGAGGTGATCAGAACTGAGCACAGTACTCCAAGTGGGGTCTGACCAGGGTCCTATATAGCTGCAACATTATCTCTTGGCTCTTAAACTCAATCCCACGGTTGATGAAGGCCAATGCACTGTTAGCCTTCTTAACCAGAGAGACAACCTGTGCAGCAGCTTTGAGAGTCCTATGGACTCGGACATTGAGATCCCTCTGATCCTCCACACTGCCAAGAGTCTTACCATTAATATGATGTTCTGCTATCATATTTGACCTACCAAAATGAACCACCTCACACTTATCTGGGTTGAACTCCATTTGCCACTTCTCAGCCCAGTTTTGCATCTTATCAATATCCCGCTGTAACCTCTGACACCCTCCACACTATCCACAACACCCCCAACCTTTGTGTCATCAGCAAATTTACTAACCCATCCCTCCACTTCCTCATTCAGGACATTTTAAAAATCACAAAGAGAAGGGGTCCCAGAACAGATCCTTGAGGTACACCATTGGTCACAAACCTCCATGCAGAATATGACCCATCTACAACCACTATTTGCCTTCTGTGGGCAAGCCAGTTCTGGATCCACAAAGCAATGTCCCCTTGGATCCCATGCCTCCTTACTTTCTCATTAAGCCTTGCATGGGGTACCTTATCAAATGCCTTGCTGAAATCCATATTCACTACATCTACTGTTCTACCTTCATCAATGTGTTTAGTCACATCCTCAAAACATTCAATCAGGCTCGTCAAGCATGACCTGCCTTTGACAAAGCCATGCTGACTATTCCTAATCATATTATGCCTCTCCAAATGTTCATAAATTCTACTTCTCAGGATCTTTTCCATCAACTTACCAACCACTGAAGTAGGACTCACCGGTCTATAATTTCCTGGGCTATCTCTACTTCTTTTCTTGAATAAGGGAACAACATCTGCAACCCTCCAATCCTCTGGAACCTCTCCCATCCCCATTGATGATGCAAAGATCATCACCAGAGGCTCAGCAATCTCCTCCTTCACCTCCCACAGTAGCCTGGGGTACATCTCATCCGGTCCCAGAGACTTCTCCAACTTGATGCTTTCCAGTAGCTCCAGCACATCATCTTTCTTAA
This sequence comes from Mobula birostris, assembly GCF_030028105.1. Lineage (NCBI taxonomy): Eukaryota > Metazoa > Chordata > Chondrichthyes > Myliobatiformes > Myliobatidae > Mobula > Mobula birostris. The sequence goes on from NC_092385.1 coordinate 78,418,036, forward strand.
TGTCTATATGCTCAAGCTTTTCAATCCACTGTAAGTCATCCCGTAAAATCGCCAAGACCCTTTTCCGTAGTGACTACTGAAGCAAAGTATTCATTAAGCACCTCCGCTATCTCCTCGGGTTCCATACACACTTTTCCACTGTCATACTTGATTGGTCCTATTCTCTCATGTCTTATCCTCTTGCTCTTCACATTCTTCTGGAGTGCCTTGGGGTTTTCTTTAATCCTGCTCACCAAGGCTTTCTCATGGCCTCTTCTGGCTCTCCTAATTTCATTCTTAAGCTCCTTCCTGCTAGCCTTATAACCTTGTAGAGGTGGCTCATTTTGGTAAGTCAAATATGATGACAGAATATATTATTAATAGTAATATTCTTGGCAGTATAGAGGATCAGAGGGATCTTAGGGTCCAAGCCCATAGGATACTCAAAGCTGCTGTGCAGGTTGACTCTGTGGTTAAGAAAGCATACAGTGTATTGGCCTTCGTCAATCGTGGAATTGAGTTTAGGAGCCGAGAGGTAATGTTGCAGCTATATAGGACCCTGGTCAGACCCCATTTGGAGTACTGTACTCAGTTCTGGTCATCTCACTACAGGAAGGATGTAGAAACCATAGAAAGGGTGCAGAGGAGATTTACAAGGATGTTGCCTGGATTTGGGAGCATACCTTATGAGAATACGTTGAGTAAACTCGCCTTCTTTCCTTGGAGTGATGGAGGATAAGAAGTGACCTGATAGAGGTGTATAAGATGATGAGAAGGATTGATCGTGTAGATAGTCAGAGGCTTTTTCCCAGGGCTGAAGTGGCTGACACAAGAGGGTACAGTTTTAAGGTGCTTGTAAGCAGATACAGAGGAGATGTCAGGGGTAAGTTTTTTTACACAGAGAGTAGTGAGTGCGTGGAATGGGCTGCCGTTGACGGTGGTGGAGGCAGGTACAATAGGATCTTTTAAGAGACTCCTGGACAGGTACATGGAGCTTAGAAACCTAGAGGGCTATGTGTAACCCTAGGTAATTTCTAAGGTAAGGACATGTTCAGCACAGCTTTGTGGGCTGAAGGGCCTGTATTGTGCTGTAGATTTTCTATGTTTCTATCTCTATCATTACCTAGTTTTTTGAATCCTTCGTAAGCTTTTCTTTTTCTTCTTGGCTAGATTTTCTACATCCTTTGTACACCATGGTTCCTGTACCATCCTTTTCCTGTCTCATTGGAACTTAACTATGCAGAACACCACACAAATATCACTGAATATTTGCACACATTTCTGACGTCCATTTCCCTGAGAACATCTGTTCCCAATTTATGCTTCCAAGTTCGTGCCTGATAGCTTCATATTTCCCCTTACTCCAATTAAGTGCCTTCCTAACTTGTTTGTTCCTATCCCTCTCCAATGTTATTGTAAAGGAGAAAGAATTGTGATCACTATCTCCAAAATGGTTTCCCACTGAGAGATCTGACACCTGACCAGGTTCATTTCCCAATACCAGATCAAGTACAGCCTCTCTTCTTGTAGGCTTATCTTCATATTGTGTCAAGAAATCTTCCTGAACACACCTAACAAACTCCACCCCATCTAAACCCCTTGCTCTAGGGAGATGCCAATCGATATTTGGGAAATTAAAATCTCCCACCTCAACAACCCTGTTATTATTACACCTTTCCAGAATCTGTCTCCCTATCTGCTTCTCGATGTCCCTGTTACTATTGGATGGTCTATAAAAAACACCCAGTAGTGTTATTGACCCCTTCCTGTTTCTAACTTCCACCCACAGAGACTCAGTAGACAATCCCTCCATGACTTCCTCCTTTTCTGCCGCCGTGACACTATCTCTGATCAGCAGTGCCACGCCCCCACCTCTTTTGCCCTCCTCCCTGTCCTTTCTGAAACATCTAAAGCCTGGCACTCGAAGTAACCATTCCTGCCCCTGAGCCATCCAAGTCTCTGTAATGGCCACAACATCATAGCTCCAAGTACTGATCCATGCTCTAGGCTCATCCGCTTTGTTCATGATGCTTCTTGCATTAAAGTAGCCACATCTCAAACCATCAGTCTGAGCGCATCCCTTCTCGATCACCTGCCTATCCTCCCTCTCACACTGTTTCCAAACTTTCTCTATTTGTGACCCAACCGCCTCTTCCCCTGTCTCTTCAGTTCTGTTCCCACCCCGCCAGCAATTCTAATTTAAATTCTCCCTAGTAGCCGTAGCAAACCTCCCCGCCAGGATATTGGTCCCCCTCGGATTCAATTGCAACCCATTTTTGTACAGGTCACACCTGCCCCAAAAGAGGTCTCAATGATCCAGAACTCTGAATCCCTGCCCTTTGCTCCAATCACTCATTACACATTTATCCGCCACTTCATTGTATTCCTAAACTCACTGTCACGTGGCACAGGCAGTAATCCCGAGATTACTACCTTTGAGGTCCTGCTTCTCAACTTCCTTCCTATCTCCCTGCAGTCTGTTTTCATGATCTCCTCCCTTTTCTTACCTATGCTGTTGGTACCAATATGTTCACCTTCCCACTTCAGGATATCTTGGACGTGATCTGTAACATCCTGGACCCTGGTACCTGGGAGGCAAACTACCATCCGCATTTCTTTCCTGCGTCCACAGAATCACCTGTCTGACCCCCTAACTACAGAGTCCCCTATCACTGCTGCCTTCTTCCTTTCCCTACCCTTCTGAGCCACAGGGCCAGATTCTGCGCCAGAGGCGTGGCCACTATTGCTTCCCCCAGGTAAGCCATTCCCCCCCCCCCCCCAACAGTACTCAGACGGGAGCACTTATTGTTAAGAGGGACATCCACAGGGGTACTCTCTAGTATCTGACTCTTGCCCTTCCCTTTTCTGACTGTTACCCACTTATCTGTCTCCGGAGGCCCCAGTGTGACTACTTGTCTATAGCTCCTCTCTATCACCTCCTCATTCTCCCTGACAATACAAAGGGCATCGAGCTGCATCTCCAGTTCCCTAACGTGGTCCCTAAGGAGCTGCAGCTCGACACACCTGGTGCAGATGTGGCTGTTTGGGAGGCTGGGAGTATCCTGGACATCCCACATCTGACACCGAGCACAGAACACTGGCCCCACACGCATACTTCCTGTTTTCTGTGTATTTTGTGTGTTGTGTGTGTATGGCTTGGATATCCAGCATCTGCAGATTTTCTCTTGTCTGTGATTGGACACAATTAATTCTTGTGATTTTCCATATACTTGTTGCTGAAATCTTTCATTGTCCCTTTGTTGTCGTCAGAAGCACACAACAGTAATGCAAATACCTGCTCTCTGTAGAATCATCGAGGAAGTCAAGAAGAACAACCTACCAGCCGTGCTTACTTACATCGATTTTTGCAAAGCTTTTGACTCCATTCACCAAGGTAAAATGCTGAAGATCCTGAAAGCTTACGGGGTGCCAGACCATCTACTGAAAGCAATAGAGTCCAGCTATACCAAAACCATGGCGAAAGTTGTATCACCAGATGGAGAAACAGCAGTGTTCGAGCTCCTAGCTGGTGTGCTGCAAGGAGACACTCTGGCACCCTACATCTATATAATTGTCCTTGATTACACTCTGCGTCAAGCTACCAAAGATCATGACACGCTTGGTTTTACCATAAAACCAGGGCGAACCAAAAGGCTCAGACCAGTTACGCTCACAGATCTCGATTTTGCAGATGACATAGTCCTGCTCTCTGACCAGATGGAGGAAGCACAGCAGCTACTGACAAAAGTAGAAATTGAATGCAATAAAGTTGGACTTCACCTAAACACTAAAAGACAGAGTACATGGCATTTAACTGCGACAAAGGTACTCTCAAGACCGTAAGAATGATACCATTAAGAAAGTCTTTGACTACAAGTACCTCGGGTCAAGAATGATGAGTTCGGAGAAGGACATAAAGATACGGAAGGTGCTGGCGTGGAGGGCTATGAACGACATGAAGGAAATCTGGAAGTCGAACCTGACCAGAGGGCTTAAACAGAAGATTTTCATAGCAGTCATAGAGTCCATTCTCACGTACGGATGTGAGACATGGACACTCATCAAGACGATGCGAAAGTCTCTACATGGTTGCTATACGCGAATGCTCCAGATGGCTCTTGATGTGAGTTGGCAACAGCACATGACGAACGTCGAGCTCTATAACGACCTACCGATGCTCTTCGCTAAAATCAAGGCGAGAAGACTGCAACTAGCGGGGCACTGTCTACGCCACCCCAAGCTACCTGCCAGCCTAGTCATCATATGGGAGCCCAAGCACGGGAGGATGAACCCTGGGCGCCCTCCCAAGACTATGGTCAACACGCTCCTAGAAGACAGTGGCACGGCTAATGTAGATGAACTGAACACACTGATGAGGGAGAGGGAGAAGTGGAGAGTCCGTCATCGTGCCCGACGCCGGCCCCTAGGCCTGAGTCGAAGTAGTAGTAGTAGTTTGTTGCTGGCTTAATTTATAAAATTATTTCCACAGTTGTAATGCAAGCATATTCTGTACATGTTAAACATTATTATACACAAAATGAAAGCCATGAAAAAAATTGGAATTTACAGATATAGAACTAAAAGACTTCTTTGGTTCCTTTAGGTTGTTCTAGATGTGTTGGAGGGAGGTGGGAGGTGGGGTAGTGGGGATAAGCTCCCTCTACCTATTAAATGCTCCCGATGGTGTGCATCTCAAAGAGCCTCTGACAACCAAGTGCACCTCCTGGCCTTTACACTTGGCCTAACTACTAAGCCCAGCAGAACTATTTCTACTGACAGGAGAAAGGGAAAAGGGTAAGAATATTCAGAGAATTTCAGCTCTTTATCAGGCCCGCCTGCTTCAAGCCGGCTTCACTCAGACCAATGCCCAAGAAGAATGTGTTAACCTACCTCAATAACTATGATCCAGTAGCGCATACAACCACTGTGATGAGGTGCTTTGTTCATGAAGCATATCAATTCTGGCCTGAAGAGTGACCTGGATCAACTCCAAATTGTATGCCATTGCAACAGGTCAGAAGCAAATATCATTTCATTGGTCTTTCACTCAGCTCTGGAACATCTGGACAATGAAAATGCATGCAATATAATGCTCTTCATTGACTGCAGCTCAGCATTCAACACTATCATCCCCTTAAAACTCATCACTAAGCTAAAAGACTTGGGCATTAATACCTCCTGTGCAAATAACTGCTCCTGGATTTGCGCACACGCAGACCCCTGTCACTGTGGGTTGGCAACAGCGTCTCCACATCAGCACAGGTGCAGCAGAAGGCTGTGTTCTCAGCTCCCTGCTTTAGTCACTTGATAACTATGATTGTGTGGCCCCAATGCTGAATTTAAATTTGCTCTTTTTGGTGTATCAAAGGTGCTAACAGATTGCCGAATAGGAGGGAGAAAGAAACAACCTTTTACTGAATGTCAGCAAAGCTAAAGAGTTGATTATCAACTAAAGGAGGAAGAAGCCAGAAGTCCATGAGCCAGTCCTCATCAGGAGATTGGAGGTGTTGAGGATCAGTCATTTTGAATGTCTTAGTGTTATATCAGAAGATCTGTCCTGGGACCAGCGTATACTTAAGTACGAGAACACAGAAGGCACAACAGTGCCTCTGCTTTTTTAGCAGTTTGTGTAGATTTGGCATGTCACCAAAAAATTTGAAAACTTCTATAGATACACAGTGGGGAGTATCCTGACTGGTAATATCATAGCCTGGTATCTAAACACTAATCCCCTGGAATGGAAAGGTCTAGAGCCTGGTCCATCATAGGCAAAGCCATCCTCATCATTGAGCACATTTACAAGGAGTGCCACAAAAAAGAGCACCCATTATCAAAGACCCCCACTGGTTCTACACCCTGCGGGCTCACTTTCAAGGACTCTTTGTGGCCCATGTTCTCAGTACTGCATTTTGTTTATTTGCACAATTTGTCTTTTGAACACTGGCTGTTTGTCAGTCTTTATTTCTGTATAAATTTTCATAAATTCTATCATATTTCTTTATTTTCCTGTAAACGCCTGTAAGAAAATGAATCTTAAGGTAGTATATGGTAATACACATACTTTGATAAAACTTTTACTTTAAGTTTGACTTTGTATTCTCATGGCCAAATGAGAAACTAAAGCAGCGGTATTTCTATTATTTTATATAGTATTCAAATGATTTGCAAATTAAGGAACATATATACCTTCAAGTATTTTAACTTTATGAGAAGCCATTAAAATATTTATTTTCAAATTCAGGGCAGAAGTTGGGAAACTGAGATTATTATGGTGCAGAAAGTAGTCCGAGATCCCAAGTAAATTTGAAAAATATGCAAGAATGAAATGATCCAGATTGACCTGGTACCTGGAAAAGTGCAAGTTGTGAGGATGTTTGGCAGTATCTGCGGTATCAGCTGGAGACTTGAAGCCTGGTTTGGCCAGAGCACAATCTAAAATAGTATTCCACTATCTTGGTTACTGCAGCATTGAACTGTGTTTGTTTTGTTGATTATTGTTCTGCAGCAACTAGCTATGTTGATTGTAATGATTTCAGCAACATTTGCTCCAAACATGTACTGCAGTGTTCATTTAATCTGACATTCTCTGTACCTGCTTACTTACTTTGTTCAGTCCGTTTTGTGGCCTCATGATCCCCAGCATCTAGGACACCTTCAAAAGGTGGTGTCCATCATTAAGAGCCCCCTTCACCCAGGACACCACCACTTCTCATTGCTACTATCAGGGAGGAGGGACAGGATGCTGAAAACACATACTCAACAGCTTCTTCTCTTCCACCATCGGATTCCTCTTTTTGTACTACTTATTGAACAATATATTGCTGATGCAAAGCAACAAATTTCATGGCATATGCCAGTGATATTAAACCTCATTCTGATTCTATTTCTGACTCAGGAAATAAGTTTAATACCACCTGCAAATTTGCACGTTTTCCTGTTAACTTGTGATATAAATAAGATACCAATATCCCAATATTAATCCCTATGATATCAGCGAGTTAGACCAGTGGGAAGAATTTAAAAGGACAGCATTTTTCTTTAACGGTTTGATTCAGGCACGACTGAGCAGGCATGTAGATGTCAGTGATTTAGACCACCGGAAGAATTCACAAGCAGAGCATTTTTTCTTCAGCAGTTTGATCGAGGCACAACTTCGCAGGCGCGTAGATATCAGCAAGTTAGACTGCCGGAAAGAACTTAAAAAGAAGACAACTTTATAGAGTGGGCATCATGGTAGAGGGAGTCAGAGTAGGAGGGCTTTGGGTCAACAGGGCTTCGGCGATAAAGGGCCGAGTCAAGGTAAGTTACTTGTGAAGAATAGGAATAGGATGTATGTCTGTGAGGCCAATGTTCTGTACTGGGTGCTGGATGTGGCTCCCAGCCTCCTGGACAGCCACATCTGCACCAGGTGCATCGAGCTGCAGCTCCTTAGGGACCACGTTAGGGAACTGGAGATGCAGCTCGATGATCTTCATCTGGTCAGGGAAAGTGAGGAGGTGATAGAGAGGAGCTATAGGCAAGTAGTCACACCGGGGCCTTGGGAGACAGATAAGTGGGTAACAGTCAGGAGAGGGAAGGGCAAGAGTCAGATACTAGAGAGTACCCCTGTGGCTGTCCAACTTAACAATAAGTACTCCTGTGTGAGTACTGTTGGGGGGGACAACTTACCTGGGGGAAGCAACAGTGGCCACACCTCTGGCACAGAGTCTGGCCCTGTGGCTCAGACTCTATAGTTAGGGGGTCAGACAGGTGATTCTGTGGATGCAGGAAAGAAACAAGGTTGGTAGTTTGCCTCCCAGATGCCAGAGTCTGGAATGTTTTTGATTGCGTCCCCAAAATGCTGAAGTGGGAAGATGAACAGCCAGAGGTCGTGGTACATATCGGTACCAACAACATAGGTAAGAAAAGGGAGGAGGTCCTGAAAACAGACCACAGGGAGTTAGGAAGGAAGTTGAGAAGCAGGACCACAAGGGTAGTAATCTTGGGATTACTGCTTGTGCCATGTGACCGTGAGTATAGGAATAGAGTGAGGTGAAGGATAAATGCATGGCATTTTTTGAGGATGTGACTAAGCACATTGATGAAGGTAGAGCAGTAGATGTAGTGTATATGGATTTCCTTATGAGAATAGGTTGAGTGAACTCAGCCTTTTCTCCTTGGAGCGACAGAGGATGAGAGGTGACCTGGTAGAGGTGTATAAGATGATGAGAGGCATTGATCGTGTGGATAGTCAGAGGCTTTTTCCCAGGGCTGAAGTGGCTGACACAAGAGGGCACAGTTTTAAGGTGCTTGGAAGTAGATACAGAGGAGATGTCAGGGATAAGTCTTTTACACAGAGAGTGGTGAGTGCATGGAATGGGCTGCCGGCAATGGTGGTGGAGGCAGATACAACAGGGTCTTTTGGATAGGCACATAGAGCTTAGAAAAATAGAGGGCAATGGGTAACCCTAGGTAATTTCTAAAGTAAGGACATGTTCAGCACAGCATTGTGGGCCGAAGGGCCTGTATTGTGCTGCAGGTTTTGTATGTTTCTATAACACTCACTCTCATTTATCTTCTTAAGCAAATACTTAAATATCTTTGAAATCTATTCCCAAGTGTTATTCCCGGTTTTCAACTCTGTGCCTTGAACCAACAATGTTCCAAGCTCAACTTTATCAGTTGCTACTTGGGATCCTGGATTATCATGTTGTAACCTGTTCCACTGTGCACTTGATAAAAATGAAAAGGTTTTAGGTGGACTTCCACCTTTCCGAATTAATGTCTTCTCTTTTCTCTTGTTGACTCCGTTATTATTGTACAGGTAATTCTTAAGTTTACTCCTGAAAATTAGTTGATTGTTTGATCCAGAATTGAAATGAAATTCAAGGAAAAGGTAGTTGCCCACTTTTGTTTACTAAATTCTCGATCTGATCATATAGATGTACAATTTTACACCTTTAACACTGATGCACACATATATTGTTAACAAAGTGTCAATTTGCATAATGCAATTTCATGATATACAGTATATCCAGTACCTTGTGCAATGGTTTTAAAACACAGACAATCTGGGATGATTGTCATGACTAATTAAAAGCTCCCTGTAGTCATACGACACTCGTGAGACCACACTTGCAGTATTGTGTGCAGTTTTGGGCTCCTTACTTTAGAAAGGATATACTGACATTGGAGAGGGTTCAGAAAAGATTCACGAGAATGATTCCAGGAATGAAAGGGTTACCGTGTGAGGAATGAGTGGCAGCTCTTGGGCTGTATTCCCTGGAGTTCAGGAGAATGAGGGGGGATCTCATAGAAACATTCTGAATGTTAAAAGGCCTGAACAGATTAGATATGGCAAAGTTATTTCCCATTGTAGGGAATGCTAGGACAGGAGGGTACGACTTCAGGATTGAAGGATACCCTTTTAGAAGTGAGATGCGGAGAAATTACTTTAGTCAGAGGGTGGTAAATCTGTGGAATTTGTTGCCATGAGAGGCTGTGGAGGCCAAGTCATTGGGTGTATTTAAGGCAGAGATAGATAGGTTCTTGATTAGCCAGGGCATCAAAAGGTATGGGGTGAAAGCAGGGGAGTGAGGATGATTGGAATAATTAGACCAGCCCATGATTGGATGGTGGAACGGTCTCGATGGGCCGAATGGCCTACATCTGCTCCTATATCTTATGGTCTTATGATGAATCTTAACCCAACAAATCATGCATGCAGATAAAATACAGAATTGTTTAGCATATTAAACTTGTCACTAACATAAGTACATTTTTGCTAGTGAATCACCTCATGCTACATATAAATAAAAATGACAATAAGTTATTTTGTCTATACGTATTGCTCATAGTAAATCTAATGAATAACATTTTGTTCAAGTTAGTTTAGTTTGAATAAAGTTAGGGTACAATTTGTGCAGAGGAAAATTCATAAGTCATTACTTTTTCCTCAAATGATTGCAGGTTTTGTTTGGATCTAACTATAAACATACATCTTCATATTCCAATATGGAAAAATATTCCCCATGTTAACATTGTGAGAGCTTACATTTTAGGCAGTTTGTGGCTCTGCTTCTGTCTTATCCAACTCCAACAAGTCATCTTCTGAACCTAAACTGCTTTGTTTGCTTTGTGAAAATAATCTTCTTTTGCCTTCTGCTGTGGAATCTAGGAGATCAAATGAGTCACCAGAAAGTATACTGTCATCACTAATTACACTGGAGGGGCGGCTCGTGCTTTGCCTTCCACTGGCTAGAATGAGGTCATTCAAAGAATCAGAAAGCTTCAATGATGAACAATCATTAGGTAAATCAAGGCTGATGGAAAATTTCCTGTTTTGTTTTAGAATTCCTTTTTTTCTGTATGCAACCTCCCCTGCAACAATGTCTGACTGCTTATGACTTGGTTTTGAGGGAATGACAGCTGTATCTCTGTCCATTGACTCAATGTTTTCTGGAGAAGAAGAATAGCCAGATTCTCTTTGGCATGAGTTCTTTAGGATTCCTTTGAGTGGCATGTTGGTGTATATTTTAGCTGGTATTGAGTATAGTCTGTAAAAGGTGTTTGCAGGTTCTGCAGTAGTTGTTTTGGTTTCCATCCATTGTGAGTGTGTATCTGTGACTGTAGTTGAAAAATCACTATCAAAGCTGGTCCTGGTTTTCAAAATTCCCTTTGGCTTTTTACCTGTATCTTTGGAAGTTACCTTTTGCAGTTTTGCATCATATTGTGGGTGTATGACATCATTTTCTTTTTTTGACTTCTTTAAACAAACCTCTTGCCTAACTTCTGCTTGAGGAGATGTATGCATAGAATTTTCAATTTCTTGGAACTCTGAAGTTTCTTTCTTCCCTTGACTTGAATATCCATCTCTGTTTTGCCAATCAATATAACGAACCAATAGGGGTGAGTGACAATTGTTTTCAGGAACACTGTCACAAACTGGTGCATCATAACCCCAGCTGACCCACCAGTGGTTTGCAATATCTTCAATTGTTGCACGTTTCCGTGGATCCACTGACAACATCCAATCAATTAGGTCATGGGCACCTGTTGATGAAAACGTGACAACATATAATGATCCAGCAAAGGACTATCATTCTTATAGTTCGAATAAAGTATATTAGTCACAGGTAATGTTTGATAAAAATACCATTACATTGACATTTTTCTCACAATCCATTATCCAATTAGGACAATCAGATCACTGACTTGAGTAAAATGAATCTACTGCAGGACACAATGTAAATGTATTGAAATTACTTTGTCATGCATTAAATCTTTCCTGTGGATTTCTTTTTTCCATCCAATTGGCACTTACCTAGTGGAAAATTCAAAAAACCACAGGCAAGAATCTTTGTAGTTGCCTGCAAAATCAAATTGCACATAATTTGTTCCCTAAGTAAATCTGGCTTGGCTCTGTAGAAAATAAATAGTTCTGCTACAATAATTAAAACAACTGATCTCCAGGTCTTCTATATTTATCTTCTATAAAACAAATAAACATCATCTTTGATCAGTATATACCTCTAAGTTGGATGGTTATAAGTTCAAACTTCAGTAGAAGCCCTCGAGTCTTGACTAATAATGCAAAAAAAAAAGTGAAATAAGGTAATTTGAACCAAAGATGAAAATCTGTAATATTTTTCAAATGCAATGAAATTCTCGTTACCTTTGCTCATATTCAGGTCAGTGAACATCTATTAAAAATAGGGTGGCTCCTGACTTTGTTTATTGTCTGAGACCACGCTGCCACTCATTGTCAAACAGACATTTTATCTGCCACCTTAAATATTTACTCCCTTTGCATAATGTGACTCCTCTAAGAATCATCGGCAAAACGCACTGCAATTTCTCCTCATGGACTTTGAATCTTTGACAGCACCTCGCAGATGCACAATATTCACTCGTAACAAAGACAGGGACAACCAGAGCATGCAAACACCACCATCAGCCCTTTTGCCTCCAAGACACACCTTTCTGATTTTGAACTGCATCTCAAGTCCTTAATCTCTGGGTCCAAACCTGGGAATTGTCCTCCCAACAATACTGTGGAAGTACTTTAACCAGAAGAACTGCCATGGTAGAAGACAGTGCCTCATCACTACAATTTCAATAGCATCTAGGGCTGGGAAATGAATGCTGATTTTCTCAACAGCACCTCTGTATTATAGATTGAAAATGAAATGTTGTTATCTTTTAGAGTGTCAATATCTGTATTTGAATTATGAGATCTGTTGCTAAAATTTCTAATTACGTACCAGATGTGTGCGGAGGTTTCCTGTATTCTCCAAGGTTGATCTGTTGTGTTAGAGTTTTGTAACACTGACTGTCAAACGGCATTGTTCCGTACACCAGCGTATACAACAGAACTCCTAAGGCCCAGCAATCAACCTAAAACAGAATAAAATATGTTTATCCCTGTGAATAAGAAAATACAGAATTGTCTTAATGACTGTCTTAATTGTCCAAATCAGAAAGTATCTGATGAGTCATGTCTGCTGTCATCCTAATACAGACATCCCTCACCTCTCCTGGAAGTTCTGGGAGTCTCCCGCATATTAATAGTGGCTCCCTGATGCCTGGAAATTATATACAATATCCCGGAAATCGATTTTTTTGAGAGGGAGAGGCAGAGCGAGAGGGAGCATCCTGATTGATCTCTCTTCGTGCTAAGTAGACCCATCAGTTTTTTCTGTGGGCGGGCTTTACAGTCGACCTCAAAAATAATGATAGTGTTGCTCGCTGCACTGTTTGCAAAAGCGACTTTTCTATTGCCCATGGTGGGTTAAAATGTTAAAGACATGTTGAGGTGAGTTTAACAGGTGTCATTCGTTCATTGGCATAGCTAACGTTATTTAAACTAGCTGGCTGGCTGCTAAGGAGCTACGCTATTGATATCCTACGTGATGAGTCCAAACTCCCTGTAGACTTGCTTAAAGTTGTAATAGAATCAACATGATAATATAATATAATATAATATGTACATATTTTAATGTCACATTTTCTGCATATATCCCAACTTGGTTTACAGATTAGACAAAATCACTAAACAAAGTATTACATACACCCTTGGAGATCGACCGGGGGGCCAGAGGAGGGGGGCGGGGTGCTACCTCCCTGAAGTGAGTTTTTGCAGGGTGGGATGTCTGCTAACAGCAGTGTACATTCGACCTCAGGCAGGCACTGGAGGAGCAGAGTACGGTGACCAACAGTCATGAAACAGCGTACCCTGATCATTGTGGAGATTCCAACCAGACCAGCATGAAGTCTCTGAACAACTATCACCAACGTATCACCTGTGGAACCAGAGGAACCAATACACGACCACTGTTACACCACCATCAACAACACTTTCTGTGCCATCTCACACCCACACACTGGAAAGTCCGATCACCTGGCTGTACCTCTTCTCCTGGCATTTAGGCAGAGACTAAAGACCGCAGCACCAGTGATGAGGACCAAGAAGGTATGGTCAAGGGAGACGGAGAAGTGTTTACAGTATCAGAAGAGTCAGCGGACTAGACAACAGTCAGGGATTCATCTTCAAATCTGAAGGAATATACCACAGTTGTTACTGACTTCTTCAAAACCTGTGTGGTTGAGTGTGCCTGTTAAAGGACAAACCCAAACTGAAAGCCATAGCTGAACCAGATGATTTATAGTCTGCTGAGGCATTCAAGACAGGTGATCCAGAACTATACAAGAAGTCTTATAATGAGCTACAGACACAACAATTCCAACTGAAGTTAGACACAGAATCTGATGTACATCAGCTCTGGCAAGATTTGCTTTCTACAAAGCAATGAATGGTTGTGATGCTTCACTCTCTTATGAGTTCAACACCTCTTAGGCAGGCTTGGAAAGGGAGAATAAAACTACATCTGCGCAAATCCCTGCAGCATCTGGTGTTAGGCCCTGATGGTGTACCTGGTAGGGCACTGAAACCTGAGCCAACCAACTGGTGGCAGTGTTCAAGGACAACCTCAAGCTTTCAGTGCTGTAGTCAGAGGCTCCTACCTGCCTCAGAAGAGCAACAATCATACCAGTGCCAAGAAGAGCAGGCTGAGCTGTCTCAACAGCAGTCACTCAATTGATTCATATCGACTATGATGACGAGCTACCACAGCTTGGTCGTAGCCAGAATCTACTCCTGCCTAATCATGGTCCAGTCCTCAGAACACCACCTCAGTATTTTTCACTCTCTTCTTGCAATATTTATTTAATGTTTTAAATATATATTTCATACAGCTTTTATTACCTGTATGACATTGTACTGCTGCCACAACACAGCAAATTTCATGACATTCGCCAGTGATATTGAACCAGATTCTGATTCTGAAATGTTTTTGTTTTGCAGCAGCCGTACATTGTAATACATAATGATAAAATAAACTGCATGCAGCTAAATCTGGCCACATTTTCTGCTCACGGGGCTCATCACCACTGTCTACACCCCTACCCACACCCTGAGCTACAAATGCCAAGGGCGCACTGGGAGAGCCTTACAGGATCATCAGCTCTCTGCAAAACAAGCATCCAGATGGTCTTTCTTTTCACAATTGCAGCTGGCTTCAATTATGGTATTTATTGTGGTTTCTTTTTCTTTTTTTATTTTGTCCTTCATGTTTATTGTGTAAATCATAAACACAAGATTGCACTTGAGCAAGTGGTTTTTACAGGTCTCTAATGTAAATTAGCTTAAGTATGTGAGAAGCTTGGTTTTACCATAAAACCAGGGCAAACCAAAAGGGTCAGACCAGTTACGCTCACAGATCTTGATTTTGCAGATGACATAGTCCTGCTCTCTGACCAGATGGAGGAAGCACAGCAGCTACTGATAAAAGTGGAAATTGAGTGCAGTAAAGTTGGGCTTCACCTAAGCACTAAAAAGACAGAGTACATGGCGTTTAACTGTGACGAAGGTACTCTCAAGACCGTAAAGAATGATACCATTAAGAAAGTCTTTGACTACAAGTACCTTGGGTCAAGAATGATGAGTTCGGAGAAGGACATAAAGATACGGAAGGCGCTGGTGTGGAGGGTTATGAACGACATGAAGGAAATCTGGAAGTTGAACCTGACCAGAGGGCTTAAAAAGAGGATTTTCATAGCAGTCATAGAGTCCATTCTCATGTACGGATGCGATACGTGGACACTCACCAAGACGATGTGAAGGTCTCCAGATGGTTGCTATATGCGAATGCTCCGGATGGCTCTTGATGCGAGTTGGCAACAGCACATGGCGAACGTCGAGCTCTATAACGACCTACCGATGCTCTCTACTAAAATCGAGTGAGAAGACTGCAACTAGCGGGGCACTGTCTACGCCACCCTGAGCTACCTGCCGGCCTAGTCATCATAGGGGAGCCCAAGCACGGGAGGATGAACCCTGGGCGCCCTCCCAAGACTATGGTCAACACACTCCTAGAAGACAGTGGCACGGCTAATGTAGATGAACTGAACACACTGATGAGGGAGAGGGAGAAGTGGAGAGTCCATCATTGTGCCCGACACCGGGCCCCTAGGCCTGAGTTGACGTAGTAGTAGTAGTATAGCAAGGTGCAAAATGTCTACAACTTTTCCAACAGTTATTTGGCTATATTCAGCAGTCAGTGCCAATGTGTTTGTGTTCCCCTCAATACATGAAGAGGAAATCCTTTTCAATAAGTATCTAGTATTTAATTAATCGGAAGCTAACGATACAATTTTATTTAGCAACACATTTTTGCCTGCAAAAATGTGCTTTTTAAAAGCTGATTATGCACATTTAGCTCCTCTCACTTTACCTCAGGTCCATGATATGGAAATCCATTCACAATTTCTGGCGAAGCATAAAGGGGACTTCCACAGTATGTCTCCAAAAGATGATCCTTGTGGTACAAGTTTGATAAGCCAAAGTCAGCAAGCTAAACAAATATAAAATAACGAGGAAAGAAAGTTATTGGTGACCATCATAAATTCAGCTGCTCATTCACATTTGATTATTTAACCTCTCATTGGTTTAGCAAACAAAACCTTCTACAGCAACACACAAAATGTTTGAGGAACTCCACAGGCTACATAGCATCTGTGGAGGAAAATATACTCTTGGCATATCAGGTTGTGACCCTTCGCCTGGAGTCTGAATCGATTGCATACATGGTCAGATTTTGATACAACATTTTGGAGTGTCTACCTCAGACTGAAGATTCCTTGATTCCATTGTTCCTTTCATTGGGTAGCAGATCTCTGGAAATCACTGTCTTTGAAAGTGGTGAAGACCAAGTCATTGGATGCATTTGAAATGTAGACAGAAAAATATTTGAAAGATCAAAGTATTGAGGGTTAGAGAGTTAGGAGAGGAGTTGATGCTAGCATAGATTGGACATTGTTATATTTATTGGCAGGGAAAACTTCAGGGACTACACCTGCTTCTATGTCATGGTCCGGTCTGTGAAGTCCACATTGCGGTTCATGGTCCGGTCCATCGATCCTTATTCCAGGTTTTCCAGTTTTTCCTTTGTTCTGTTGTGTGCCTTAATTGAGGCACATGATTCTCATTTTGGGCTGGCTACATAAACAACTCCTGGGTTCAGCTTCAGTTGCTGGACTGTTTCCTTCTCTTCCCCTTCCTTCTGAAGCCTTTGCCTGCATCCTCGCCTGCAATGCCGTCAGGTTCAACCGCCAGAGCAAGACCGGGGCTTTGCTGTGTCAGGATAAGGAACAATTTGTCGTTGTTTGGAATTGTCTCTTTGTGTCCTCGCCTTCACTAGGTAGGTCCGGCCATTTGCCACTACCCTGAGTGGAGAACTGTCTCTTCGTGTTCAGTGTTCTGTGTATAGAAAGAGCCCCAGCCCTTGGTTCTGTTCCCAAGGAGGGGGAGGAGGGGGTCCTGGCCCTACATCCTGCTCCCAAGGAGGGGTCCCTGCTCTGTGTTCCATGTCCCTGAGTTCCAAGTCCAAGGCTCCGAGGTTCCATGTTTCTTGTCTATATCCTAGCCCACGCCCTGCATCCTAGTTTCGTCCAAGGCCTGTGTCAACGTCCAGCATCCTTTCTTCCCCACTTCCCTTGCTTTCTTGACACACCTAGTCCTGTTCCTAGTACTTCAGTATCTGTGTCTTGCATTTGGGTCCGCTACCAGCGCCCCCCACCCCCATGACATTCTATTTTAATTTGTTCTTGTGTACATGCAATGTTAAAGGTTACATTGGCCGAGCAATACCAGATTTTTCCCTATCTGTAATGTAGATGAGTTGAATATCACTGAAGTACAACATGGTGACAAAATCTGCAATATTTCCAATAACAATTTAGCCAAATTTGGCAACAGTGGAAAATACGACACTGCTCTCACTGTCATTGATGAATGATTCATAAATGCATCTAGCAATCACTGTGTTGTGAATTTCTCTTTCTTTCATATTAATTTTATTTTGACATCTGCATTAGAGGATTGGCTTCCAGTAACCCTAATGTCATCAATCAACCAATCATAATGAAAAATTCTCATGATGGGTAAACTAGGAAATCAGCATCTCTAATTTTAACTAGCTTTAAATATTTTACAGAAATCATAAATCCAACACGGACACTCTTATCAAAAAGGCTCAGCAGAGGTTGTATTTCCTACGTCAACTCAGGAAGTACAACCTGCCTCAGGAGCTGCTGATTCAATTCTATTCAGGAATAATCCAGTCTGTTCTCTGTTCGTCCATCACTGTCTGGTTTGGATCAGCTACCAAACAAGGCAAGAATAGACTCCAAAGAACCGTCAGGGCTGCGGAAAGGACTACTGGTGTGAAGCTGCCCTTGATCCAGGACTTATATGCATCTAGAGTCAGGAAACAAGCAAGCAGCATCATTGTTGACCCATCACACCCTGGACATCACCTGTTCCAACTCCTTCCCTTCTGGTAGGCACTTTAGATCACTGTATGCCAGGACAAATAGGTACAAGAACAGTTTCTTTCTGTATGCCAGTCTTATGAACACTTGAATTTTAGTCTATTATAAACCAAGTCCACCTGTACATACACAGGTATACCTCATTGTATATAGTTCACGATTATTTGCACTATTGCTTTGTTTGCTTTTTGATTCTGTACAGCGAGAGCTCAGGGAAACCGGCATCAAATTCCCTGTATGTGTCCACATACTTGGCGATAATAAAGGATTCTGATTCTGATAAATAGTATCATACAGATGAGATTACAGATATGCCATAATTGAAATAAAAATCAATTCTAATTAGTTTTAAAACAATAGAGTTTTGAAAATTATTCTGCAAGGATTTGGGATTTAACAATGAAATAATGTTTTATGAATCAACCCTGTATTCAGCAGCAGTGAAATATGCCTAGAACACTAATAACATTTACTCCATAAGGATTACCTTTCAATGGGGGGAAATGGTGAGAATACAGAGCAAATAAGTTAAAGTTGTTAATATAGTGACTTCAAAAAGTTTCCTGTTTGAAAATTGTACCAGTTAACTTCCTGGAGGAGCATAATGTAGCTGATACCATTGACTGGAATTCAGTGTTTAACTGTGTGAATGAAGACAACAGTGAAGTACTTTACTGCAAGTTTAGTCAACGGTTACCACTGACACAAGCCTATAATGATACTGACCACAACTGTCCCCTGCACCAAGAGACTTCTGGAAAAGCTTCATCAAAACATCACATGGGCGAGGATGAAGATCAAGCCCAGCAAGTGCAGAAGCATCTCCATTGTCAAAGGTCAAGTCACGGATAAAAGATTTCAGATTGACGGGACACCTGTCCCAACCGTTTCAGAAATGCCAGTGAAGAGCTTGGGCTGATGGTATGATGCTAAGCTCAAGGACACTGAGCAGTTTAAACAACTCAAAAAGGATACCATCATGTACATAGCTCGCATCAACAAGACCTGGCTGCCAGGAAAACTCAAGCTGTGGTGCTTCCAGTTCGGCATACTCCCAAGACTCATGTGGCCTTTAACAGTGTATGAAATCCCCATCAGCAAGGTTGAAAAGCTTGAAAGAATGATCAGCACACATGTAAAACAGTGGCTTGGACTTCCGCGATGCTTAAGTCCTGTTGGACTGTACGGGAACGGCAAATTGGAATTACCAATTGCAAGTCTTGTGGAAGAATTCAAATGCACCAAAGCAAGGTTGGTCATGCCCCTCACTGAATCTGAAGATACTGTTATTCAAACAGCGGCCCCCTGTGTGGCAACAGGGAGGAAGTGAACCCAATCTGAAGCCATTCAGAGTGCTAAGTCTGCTCTTCGCTTCAGGGATGTGGTTGGCCAAGTCCAACATGGGAGAGCCGGGCTTGGGCTTGTCCCAAAGGCTCCTCAATGGCACAAGGCAACATCAGTGCAGAAGAGATGGCTGATGGTGGAGGGGTTGAGAAGACAGGAGGAGGCAGAGCGACACGCCAGGGCCGTCTCAATGGCCAAGCAGAGCCATTGGACTAATTGGGAGAGCCTGGAAAAGAGGAAACTTAGCTGGCGTGACGTCTGGGAGGTGGAGGGATCTCCGCTAAATTTTGTCATCAGAGCCACTTATGACCTCCTACCCACACCCCAGAACCTGAACCAGTGGTGAGGAGAAGACCCCGCTTGCTCTCTTTGTCAAGCACCTGATCACTAAGGCACATTTTAACAGGATGCACCATGAGCCTCACCCAGGGGCGGCACACTTGGCAGCATAACCAAGTTCTCAGACAGCTGGTATCAATCTTGGAACAGAGGCGAATCACCACAAATGCTCTCCCACAAACATCGGCAGGAAATGTCCACATTAGACGATTTGTACCAGCAGGCCAACCTCCAGAGCACCATACAACATCAAAAGATGTAAGCATTCTGCAGGTTGCTCGGGATTGGAAAATGGACGCGGACTTGGAAGAAAAGCTTGTGTTTCCCCCAGACATTGCGGCTACAACACTCCAGCCAGACATGGTCCTGTGGTCCACAACAGCCAAGTTGGCATATGTTGTGGAATTGACAGTAACATGGGAAGATGGTGTCGAAGAAGCTTATGAGAGGAAAAAGACCAAGTACTCTGAACTGGCAACTGAAGCTGCCCAGAATGGCTGGAAGACCAAGATTTTCCCGGTAGAAGTGGGATGCAGGGGATTCGTTGCTACATCTATGACCAGTCTATTGAAGAAGATGGGGGTGAGGGGTCACTCCCTCCAACAAGCAATCAAGTCCTTGTCAAATGCAGCAGAAGAAAGCAGCAATTGGATTTGGATTAAAAGGAAAGACAACAACTGGGCTGCAAGATGAAGACAGGAGGGTATGGAACTGAGGGGGGTGTATCTGGGATGCCAGGTAGCACCGTTGAGCCCTCTGGAGACGTTGTGGGCTTATCAACGAAACATCAAAGAAGACGGGTGCCCACTTGATGACCCCGATGACGTACCTACCCTCCCTCCTTGTCACCACTCCACACCCACTGCCAACATCGAGAGTGCCAACTTACCATCTGTATTGAAACATCAAGTTCTAGTAGCTCTACTGTCAGTCTTGGGCAGTCATTAAGTGAATACTGTTAATATTGTCATCATTGTAACTGCATGATTCTGATCTGCCTACATTTTACTTTACAGGAACAATTTAACATATACAGTATATCAGTGAGTTAGAAGTTGCTTAACATCCAAGAAGGATTCAAAATAGCATGAAATATTGGAGCCAATTTAAAAACCAGACCTATTAATCTCTCATTGACTCATGGCTATTTAAGTGTACTTGCATGTGTAAGAATGTTGTATAAGTGAAGACTGAAGAATTCTAATGCTGAGGTGCACATTGTGAATTTTAATAAGAAAGAATATTTGCATGATTGGCATTCTTTAAATTCCACTTACTTAGCTATGGAGTTCTTGCCAAATAAGGGAGTGTGTACTTGGCTATTTTTGAGTTACTTAGTGTAGTCTGGAACCTAACCCTTTTTTTGGGGATGATTCAATCAGTTAAATTCATTGAAGAAAATTAGAAGTTACTTACTTAAAATAGAATCTTCTTCCAAATCCATTTAATACAGAAATATGCTAAACATTCTGCCATCTTTTATTTTAAATAAAACGTTCATTCTTTGTGGAAACTATATTCAATGTCTATTATTTTTCCCAATAATTGTTTGCTTTTGATCTTCCAAACAAATATTAATATAACTAACATTAACACAAAAAAGGAAAGAAGCCAAAATGTCCTGATGCAAGGTCTGAACTGAAATATTGACGGTCCCTTAACTACAAAGATGCTGTCTGACCAACTGAGTTCCTTCAGCAGCTTGTCCTGTGCTCCAGATTACAGTATCTGTAGCCTCTTGTGTCTCCAAGATAAAAACATTCAATACTTTATTGCATGAATCAGTCAAGATTCGCTAATATTCAATATTTTATTAACTACCCCTCATACCCAATGGTTATGGGGTGATAGTTATTAACCCTCAACCACCAGGCTCTTGAATTGAAGGGAATAACTTCACTCACCCACCCCATCACTGAAATTATCCCACAACCCTATCAACTCACTTTCAAGGATTCTTCATCTCAGGTTCTTGATACTTTCTGTTTATTCATTTAGTTTTATTCTTTCTTTTTTTTCTATTATTCTGTTATTTATTTCTGCACTGCTCCCTGTTACTATTGATGGCAAGGATGTGGATGTGGTGAGGACCTACAAGTACCTGGGGGTGCACCTGGACAACAGACTTGAGTGAAGCACCAACAAAGAGTCTGTGTACAAGAAGGGCCAGAGTCGCCTCTTTCCTAAGGGGACTGAGGTCCTTTGGAGTATGCAGGCCTCTCCTTCGCATGTTCTACCAGTCTGCTGTCTCTAGTAAAATCTTCTATGCGATGGTGAGCTGGAGCAATGGCAGCAACATGGGTCATGCCAACAGACTCGATAAACTGATTAGATAGGAGTCAAACTGGACACACTGGAGGCTGTGGTAGAACGAAGGAAAATCCTGGCAATTCTGGACAATGTTTCTCACCCCCTGCATGCCACCTTGATTGAACAGAGGAGTCTTTTCAGTAATAGACTAAGACATCTGTGCTGCTCCAAAGAGCGCTATATGAGGTTATTTTTACCCTCGGCCATCAGGCTCTAGAATGAGTCAACCTATAGCCAGGGGAGTGATCTTGTAACCTTTGACTTGTGAATCTTGTAAATCTTATTTTTAAGGCAACTTATTTTTATTCTTACTTACTTCTCTTTGAACTTTGTACATCTATGCACTTGTAACATCACTACGACATTAATTTCTTTTGCGATCGATAAAGTATCTATCTAATGTAAATCTTTTTGTATTTGCACAGTTCGCAGTCTTTTGCACACTGGTTGGACATCCAAGTTGGTGAGGTCTTTCATTCATTCTGTCATGGTTGTTATTCTATTATGGATTTATTGAGCATGTCCGTAAGAAAATGAATCTCAGGATTGTATTTAGTGATAATAACTTTACTTTGAACTTTCAATGTTAAAGAAGGTGCTATTGGTGCCGCGGTACTGCCCCTGCACATCCCAAGCCATATTCCTTTTCACTGGAGATCAAATATGGATCATAGCCACAGAGGCACAATGTACTAATTTCCAGAAAACGTATCCACGATAGTCCTTGTGTGTAGACCCCACAGAAGCAAGAAATAAAGTGCAGGTTCTATCCCTGGTATGGTGAAAATGAGCCCAATTATACTGGGGTAAATCTTCTCTGTTCATATATCTTGTGAGGGAGGATTCCACCAAGTAACTTGAACAATTTTCTCAGGGAGCTTTCTGGCAGAACACTTCATCTGCTGTACCTGTAAATTCTACAGGACTTTTAATGCAGACCACTGTGGTCAAAGGTTCTCTTCTGCACAAACTGTTCTATGGGGGACAGGTGGTGTGTCTCTGCTGATAAAGAATGCCATCAAATCAGTAGAAAGGTATGACATAGGATTTGAAGACGTTGGATCCTTGTGGGTTGAGTTAAGCAACTGCAAGCATAACAGGACCGGGCCTCCAACAGTAGCTCGGATGTGGACCACAAATTACAATGGGAAATTGAAAAGGTGTGCAAAAAGGGCAATGTTACGATGCAGGTGGGAGATTTCAACATTCAGGTCGATTGGGAAAATTAGGATGGTAATGGATCTTAAGAGGGTGAGTTTGTTGAATGCCTATGAGATGGCTTTTTAGAATAGATTCATTGAGCCTACTAGGAGATCAGCTATACTGGATTGGGTGTTAATGTAATGAACTGGAGGAGATTGGGGAGCTTAAAGTAAAAGAACCCTTAGGAGGCAGTAATCACAATATGATTGAGTTCAACTTGAGATTTGACAGGGAGAAGGTAAAGTCAAACATAGCAGTATTTCAGTGGAGTAAATGAAATTACGTGGTATGGGAGAGGAGTTGCCTAAAGTAAATTGGAAGGAGATGCTGGCAGGGATGACAGCAGAGCAGCAATGGCGTGGGTTTCTGGGGAAAATGAGGAAGGTGCAGGATGGATGAATTCCAAAAGCAAGGAAATAATCAAATGGCAAAATAATACAACCGTGGTTGACAAGGGAAGTCAAAACGAACTTAAAGACAAAAGAGAGGGTGTTCAACAAAGCAATAATTAGCAGGAAGATACAGAAATGGGAAGCTTTTAAAAACCTACAGACAGCAGCTAAAAGAATCATTAGGATGGAAAAGATGAAATATGAAAGCAAGCTAGTAAACAGTATCAAAGTGGATAGAAAAAGCTTTTTCAAGTATGTGAAAAATAAGAGAGATGAGAGTGGATATAGGACTGCTAGAAAATGAGGCTCGAGAAATAATAATGAGGGACAAGGAGATGGCAGATGAACTAAGTGAGTATTTTGTATCAGTCTTCACTGTGGAAGAAACTAGCACTGTGTCAGATGCTGAAGGGTGTGAGGGAAGAGAAGTGAGTGCAGTTACTATTACAAGGGAGAAGGTGCTCAAAAAGCTGAAAGACCCAAGGGTACATAAGTCACCCGGACCAGATGAACTGCACCCTAGAGTTCTGAAGGAGGTAGCAGTACAGATTGTAGAGGCAATAGTAACGATCTTTCAAAAATTATTGGATTCTGACAAGGGAGAATCTTGCTTGATGAACCTGATGGAATTCTTTGAGGAGATTACCAGTAGGATAGATAAAACATGCAGTGAATGTTATACATTTGGACTTTCAGAAAGCCTTTGACAAGGTGCCACACATGAGGCTGCTTACCAAGTTAAGAGCCCATGGTATTATAGGAAAGTTACTGGCATGGTTAGAACATTGGCTGATTTATAGGAGGCAGCGAGTGGGAATAAAAGGATCCTTTTCTGGTTGTCTGCCAGTGACTGGTGGTGTTCCACAGGAGTCGGTGTTGGGACCACTTCTCTTTATGCTGCATATTCATGATTTAGATGATGGAACAGATAGCTTTGTTGCAAACTTTACAGATGATGTGAAGATTGGTGGAGGGGCAGGTAGTGTTGAGGAAACAGGAAGGCTGCAGAAGGACTGAGACAGATTAGGAGAATGGGCGAGAAAGTGGCAAATGAAATACAATGTTGGAAATGCATGATCATGCACTTTGATGGTAGAAATAAATGTGCAGATTATTTTCTAAACAGGGAGAAAATCCAAAAATCTGAGATGCAAAGGGACTTGGGAGTCACTGTGCAAAACACCTAAAGGTTAACTTGTAGGTTGAGTTGTTGGTGAGGAACGCAAATGCAAGTTAGCATTCATTTCAAGAGGTCTAGAATACAAGAGCTGGGATATGATGCTGAGGCATTATAAGGCACTGGTGAGGCCTCATCTTGAGTATTGTGAACAGTTTTGGGCCCCTCATCTTAGAAAAGATGTGCTGGCATTGGAGAGGGTCCAGAGGAGGTTCACAAGGATGATTCCGGGACTGAAAAGGTTATCATACGAGGAATGTTTGATGGCTCTGGGTCTGTACTCACTGAAATTTAGAAGGGTGAGTCAAATGTTCAAAGGCCTAGACAGAGTAGATGTGGAAAGGAAATTTTCCCATGGTGGGGGAGTCTAGGACAAGAGGACACAGCCTCAAGGTAGAGGGACATCCATTTAAGACAGAGATGATGAGAAATTTCTTTAGCCAGAGGGTGGTGAATTTGTGGAATTTGTTACCACATGCAGCTGTTGGGGCCAGGTCATTGGTGTATTTAAGGCAGAGATTGATAGGTTCTTGATTGGACACAGAATCAAAGGTTATCGGGAGAAGGCTGGGAATGGGGGCTGAGGAGGGGAAAAAAGGATCAGCTATGATTCAATGGGCTAAATGGCCTAATTCTGCTCTTATGGTCTTATGGTCTTACGTTGAGTGAGTTAGGACTTTTCTCTTTGGAGTGAAGGAGGATGAGAAGTGACTTCAGGGAGGTGTAAAAGATTATAAGAAGCATAGATCAAGTGGACAGTCAAAAAAATTCCAGGGCAGAAATAACTAATAGCGGAAGGCATAATTTTAAGGAGACTGGAGGAAAGTATAGGGCTGGATGTCAAAGGTAAGTGCTTTAGACAGAGATTGGAGAGTATGTGGAATGTCCTGCTGGGCTGGTGGTAGAGACAGATATGTTAGAGACATTTAGCCATGTGGAAGATAGAAACATACAGGGTGATGTAGGAGGGAAATGTTAGACTGATCTTACAATGGGGTAAAAGGTTGGCACAGTAACGAGGGCTGAAAGCCCGTACCGTGCTGTAATGTTCTATGTTCAAAGTACCAAGACTTGGCTTGGCTGTTGGTGAGGTGGGCTCCTTCGAGCTTGGCTAGAGACTCAACTCAAACAAGTCCTGGCCTCATGGTGGTTGTTCATAAGACTCTAATCCATTGCTGGAATGCTTGTTTGGCAAGGAGATTGGAAAGAAATGCAGTGTCTTTGTTGAGGATCGTCGACACAACTGTGCAGCACAGGGATTCTGTGCTGTACAGGATGTTCCCAGGGACACATACTGAGACGAAAGTTAACTGCTGCCAGGGAATTATTATATCAGTGAAAGAAGCAATTCAGTCTGCCAGGAAGCTACTGCTCTCCAGTGTAAGGAGCTTCCCAGCGTCGACTGTTGCAGACAGGCACATTCCAAGGACCAGAACTACGTGCTGGGATGCAGCTACAGCGAGGGCTCCCCAGAGAAAGACCAATGTTTGAGGTACACTGCACCCCATGGAATGCTAAGGAGCTGGAACCTTCCTCCGGCTATTTACTGATGCAAATAAAATTATTTGTTTATTTTTAGAGATACAGGCCCTTCTGGCCCTTCGAGTCGTGCTGCCAGCAACCCACTGATTTAACCCTAGCCTAATCATGGGACAATTTACACTGACCAAACAATCTGCTAGCCAGTACATCTTTGGGCCGTGGGAGGCAACCTACACATCCCATGGGAAGGATGTCCAATCTTCTTACAGAAAATGCCGGGACTGAACTCTGTAATAGCATCACGCCAGCTGTGGTGGCCAATACGCTATTATATTAGAATAAGGTAAAGTTAGTCTTGCGAGACCATGGATCTGTGCCTGGAAAGTCTTCACTCTCCAGGGCGCAGGCCTGGGCAAGGTTGTATGAAAGACCAGCAGTTGCCCATGCTGCAAGTCTCCCCTCTCCACGACACCGATGTTGTCCAAGGGAAGGGCATTAGGACCCATACAGCTTGGCACCAGTGTCGTGGCAGAGCAATGTGTGATTAAGTGCCTTGCTCAAGGACACTACACGTTGCCTCAGCTGGGGCTCGAACTCACTACCTTCAGGTCACTAGTCCAATGCCTTAACCACTTGGCCACATGCCCACACTATAGTACAATATCCCAATACAAAATA
The DNA here is from genome assembly GCF_030028105.1 of Mobula birostris. Lineage (NCBI taxonomy): Eukaryota > Metazoa > Chordata > Chondrichthyes > Myliobatiformes > Myliobatidae > Mobula > Mobula birostris. The sequence goes on from NC_092385.1 coordinate 78,444,808, forward strand.
ATTGGTGGAATACAGCATAATGTAATATAATAATATACTATAACTCTGACGTTCCAGATATTCGAGTTCAATTCTGGTGCCGTTCTGTGAGGAGTCTTGGTATATCCTCTCTGTGGAATGTGTGGTTTTTCTTCAGGTCCTCCAATTTCCTCCAAAGATGTACCAGGTAGATTAATTGGTCATTGTAAACTGTGATTAAATTTGGGTTAATCAGATTTATCAATGGTTGCTGGTTGTGTGGCTTGAAGCGCAAGATGGCCTATATCACTGAAATAAAAAAATAATGTAAATCTTGTACATGAACTTAATTCTATGATTTGTATTGTGAAACACAATATATGAATATACTGCATGATAAATTTTTAAATGTAACTATACATATTGGGACAAATATTTCCCCATTATGCTGGGTTTGCCTTTTGCCAACCACCCTTCCCCAAGCCCTCATTTTTATTGAGAGCTCTCTCCTCATTCTGACTTCCCCCTCCTATCAAGACCCAATTCTCCCACTTCTATTCTGACCACCTGCACTTGGGGTGGCATGAGAGCACTGGGGTTAACACCACACTATGACAGCTCAGGATGTTGGACTTTGGAGTTCAATTCCAGTGTCCTCCGTACGAAAGTTTGTCATCGTCGTGGCTATCCCTCGAGGTCGAGGATGATGGTCTTCGTTCTGTTGATCTACTTATGGGCTCTCAAGTGGCTTATGAGTCCAATCTTGGCTTTGAAAGTTCTTCCGCATTCAGGACAAGTAGTTCCAGATGGCAGATCGTACTTTGGTTGTTGTTGCCTCTCTTTCCATTTTCTTCTCTTTTCTTCTAATTCTGCACATCTGTTGGCTTTGAAAGTTGCTGTTCCTTCTTGGATGATGGCTTGCCAGAGTTTCCTGTCCTTGGCATTGGTTTCCCAATTGTTGATGTCGATGTTACATTTCTTCATGTTGGCTTTTAAGACGTCTTTGAATCTCTTCTGTTATCCGCCTCTTTTACATTTGCCTTCTTTAAACTGGGAGTAGAAGATTTGTTTCGGCAGACGTTCGTCTCTGTACGTTCTTTGCTTGTACGGGTGTGTTACCCCCTGGCTGCTCCAGTCTCCTCCAACAGTTTAAGGATGTATTGGTTAGTAAGTTAATTGGTCATTGTAAATTGACTTGTGATTAGCCTAGCGTTAATAGGCAGGTTGTTGGGTGGTCTGGCTTATTGGGCCAGAAGAGCCTGTTCCGCACTGTATCTGTAAATAAGTAAATAAAAGAACCTTCACAAGCCTCTCTGTCCCGTGATCTACAACTGATTTCTTTCCCTCTACATCTGCTGTTCAGAAGACCTATCAACACACATAGTGTGCATAAAGAAGGATCTTGTAAAGCTTATGGAAAGCCCATGCATTCCACAGTGAGGACGTACAGAGACGCGTTACAATCACTTGAAACAAAAATATTAACTAGCTTGCTGCATGTTAATGAATTAGCCATCTTTCCAGAAGCTTAAGCAATCGCCACGTATTTGCAACTGAGAGTGGAAGCTAGATTTATTACTGCTTCAGATGCAGCAACTCTGTGGCAGGGAAACTTTCACTTATTGCTGATCAAATTTGAGATAAAGAGCTTTGTGATATTCGTGACATGGTGTCATGACAACAACAGCAAAGAGATGACCATCGACTTCAGAAAACGGGCTGCAGCACACACTCCTTTATACATCAAGGAGGATCGAAAGCTTTAACTTCTGGTCTCGCTCCAACCACAATGATGTCACAGCTTAGAAAGCTTAGCAATGCTACAAGTTTCTCAGCAACCTAAAGAAATTCAGCATTTCCTTGTTCATCTTTACCAATTTTTATCAATTCATCGTAGAAAGTATTCTGGCTGAACGCATAACAAATTGATATGACGACTGCTCTGCATGTGACTACAAAAAACTGCAAAGAGTTGTGGACACAACCCAGTCTCCTCTCTATGGACCCTGTCTTGAGCAGAAGCTACAAAACCCTGAAAGCATGTATTATGAGTCTCAAGTGCAGCTTCTTCCACACTATCACCAGACTCCTGAACGGATTCTGCACCTCTCAATCTTGCACTTTTTATTTACCTGCATTGTACTTTTTCAGTGACGTTTGCACCTTATTCTGCATTGTTACTGTTTTACATTTTTCCAGCTCAGTGCACTGTGTAAAAATCTGATCTGTGTGCACTGGTCAGGTGTCAGATCTCTCAGTGGGACAGCATTTTGGAGATACTGATCATAATTCTATCTCCTTTACAATAGCATTGGAGAGAGATAGGAACAGACAAGTTAGAAAAGTGTTTAATTGGAGTAAGGAGAATTATGAAGCTATCAGGCAGGAAACTGGAAGCTTAAATTGGAAACAGATGATATCAGGGAAAAGTATGGAAGACATGTGGCAAATGTTCAGGGGATATTTGTGTGGAGTTCTGCACATGTACATTCCAATGAGACAGGGAAGTTATGGTAGGGTACAGGAACCGTGGTGTACAAAGGCTGTAATAAATCTAGTCGAGAAGAAAAAAAAGCTTACAAAAAGTTCAGAGACCGAGGTAATGACCGAGGATGATACTGAGGATGTTCTACGAGTCTGTGGTGGCCAGTGCTATCATGTTTGCTGTTGTGTGCTGGGGCAGCAGGCTGAGGGTAGTAGACACCAACAGAATCAACAAACTTATTCGTAAGGCCAGTGATATTGTGGGGATGGAACTGGACTCTCTGACGGTGGTGTCTGAAAAGAGGATGCTGTCTAAGTTGCATGCCATCTTGGACAATGTCTCCCATCCACTACATAATGTACTGGGTGGGCACAGGAGTACATTCAGCCAGAGACTCATTCCACCGAGATGCAGCACAGAGCGTCATAGGAAGTCATTCCTGCCTGTGGCCATCAAACTTTACAACTCCTCCCTTGGAGGGTCAGACACCCTGAGCCAATAGGCTGGTCCTGGACTTATTTCCTAATTTACTGGCATAATTTACATATTACTATTTAACTATTTATGGTTTTATTACTATTTATTATTTATGATGCAACTGCGACGAAAACCAATTTCCTTCGGGATCAATAAAGTATGACTATGACTATGACTAATGTTAGAGATCTAGAAGATTATAAGGCTAATACGATAAAGCGGATACGATAGGGTCTTTTAAGAGTCTTTTAGATAGGTACATGGAGCTTAGTAAAATAGAGGGCTATGGGTAAGCCTAGTATTTTCTAAGGTAGGGACATGTTCGGTACAACTCTGTGGGCCGAAGGGCCTGTATTCTGCTGTAGGTTTTCTATGTTTCTATATAATAGGAAAGAGCTTAAGAAGGAAATTAGGAAAGGCAGAAGGGGCCATGAGAAGGCCTTGGCAGGCAGGATTAAGAAAAACCCCAAGGCATTCTACAAGTATGTGAAGAGCAAGAGGATAAGACGTGAAAGAATAGGACCTATCAAGTGTGACATTGGGAAAGTATGTATGGAACCGGAGGAAATAGCAGAGATACTTAATGAGTACTTTACTTCAGTATTCACTATGGAAAAGGATCTTGGTGATTATAGTGATGAATTGCAGCAGACTGAAAAGCTTGAGCATGTAGATATTAAGAAAGAGGATGTGCTGGAGCTCTTGGAAAGCATCAAGTTGGATAAGTCGCTGGGACTGGATGAGATGTACCCCAGGCTACTGTGGGAGGCGAGGGAGGAGATTGCTGAGCCTCTGGCAATGATCTTTGAATCATCAATAGGGACAGGAGAGGTTCCGGAGGATTGGAGATTGCGGATGTTGTTTCTTTATTCAAGAAAGGGAGTAGAGATAGCCCAGGAAATTATAGACTAGTGAGTCTTACTTCAGTGGTTGGTAAGTTGATGGAGAAGATCCTGAGAGGCAGGATTTATGAACATTTGGAGAGGTATAATATGATTAGAAATAGTCAGCATGGCTTTGTCAAACACAGGTAGAGCCTTATGAGACTGATTGAATTTTTTGAGGATGTGGCTAAACGTATTGATGAAGGAAGAGCAGTAGATGTAGTGTGTATGGATTTCAGCAAGGCATTTGATAAGGTATCCCTGTCATGGTCCCGTCTTGGCAATTCCCCATCTTGCTATTAGCTCCTTAATTAGGCCTTAATCCCCTCGCCTGATTTCCAATCATTCCCAGTTCCACTAATTACAGCACACCTGGTTCCCATTAGTGAACATGGGATAAAACTCGGGCGGTATTGGTTGACTCCATTGTGAGTAAACCTCATTTTCTAATTCCTTGGAACTGTCAGTTCTAAGCTCCGCATCATTTCCTGGATACTCTATGTAAACCTTCTCTCCGTGTAAAGACTCTCCTGGATACTGGATCCCTGTTCGTGGCAGTGCTAACGCCTCATGACTCTGCCTCTGCGCCTGTGTCCTGCACTTGGGTTCATCCTCAGCCTCGTCCTCACAACAGAACAAACTGGCCAAGAATGAACCCAGCGGACACGGACCCCGTGCAACAGGCCCTCGCCAGCCAGGGCTACGTACTGGGCACCCACGACCAACTGCTCAGAGAGGTCACGGAAAACCTTGGTGTGCTGTCCACGAATGTGAGGAAGGTCAGTGAGCAGGCTGACCGGGTATCCGCTTCCCTTACTCCGTCCCTTCCAAGAACCCCGTCTGACCAAACTGCACAGCCTGGGATGGCTATGTCCCTTGGATCGGCAACACAATTCTCTTGAGAGCTGTACGTACCCGAACTGGAACCCTACGCTGGGGACCTAGGTAAGTGCCGGGCCTTCTTATTACAATGCTCTTTGGTCTTTGAGAAACAGCCATGTCCATACATCTTGGACAGATCAAAGATTGCATACATCATGGGGCTGTTACGAGGGGATGCTTTGGTGTGTGCCACCATGATCTGGGACAACTGACCACAAGTCTGTTCCTCCTTCCCCTCCTTCGTCTCTGAAATGAGGAAGGTCTTTGAACAGCCCATTCACGGTAAGAATGCCGCTAAGTGCTTGCTAACTCTCTGTCAGGGTTCATGAAGTGTAGCAAAATACTCCATCGAGTTCCGAACATTAGCGGCCGACTCTGGGTGGAATAACAAAGCACTACAGGAGGTGTTCCGACAGGGCCTCTCAGATAAGATAAAAGATGAACTGGCAGCGAGGGATGAACCGGACAGCCTGGACTCTGATCTCTCTAGCCACCAGGCTCGATAATCGACTTCAAGAGCGTCTGAGAGAAAAGACCAGTCGCCCCGCTCCTCGGGTCAGCCCACGTTCCACCTTACCATCTTCAGCCAGCCGCCCTTCCCCAGCCACTCCAAGTATAGCTCCTGCTCCAACTGTCCCCACCACCCTGGGGGAGGAACGCATGCAGCTGGGACAGAACCGTCTCTCCCTGCCGGACGACTTCGGAGGTGGAGAGCTGGGGATTGTCACTATTGCAGCCAGTCGGGACATTTCTGGGATACCTGTCCTCTGCGGCCAAAAGGGAAGGCTCACCAGTAGACGGGGCCCTGGTGAGCTGGACAGCACTCCCTTCAGTCCCCCAGACCCAGATGCAGATCCTGGCTACCGTGAATTATCAACCACAGTCCCTGTCCCTATCCGCCTTGGTGGATTCCGGTGCCGAGGGAAATCTCCTGGACAAGGACATAGCCTCCCGGGCCGGAATACCTAGGGAGCCGTTAAGTACCCCTCTGGAGGCCCAGGCGCTGAACAGAAAACTGCTGGCTCGGATTACCCACTGTACGCCACCCGACCTTGATTCTGTCCGGAAACCATCGAGAGGAGGTACGATTTAATCTCATCCATTCTCCTCAAGCTCCTGTAGTTTTAGGATATCCCTGGCTGTACCACCACAACCCCTACATCCACTGGTCTACCGGGAGGATAGCCAGCCGGAGCCCGTTTTGCCACGCCACCTGTCTGCGTTCGGCTCCATCCCCGGGGGAGACTACCGCGACCCCGCCTGTCTTGGAACCCCTCAACTTGTTCGAGGTCCCTGCAGAATACCATGACCTGGGACAGGTATTCAGCAAACAACGGGCTCTTTCCCTGCCGCCGCACTGTCCACATGATTGCGCTATTGACCTTCTCCCCAGGGCCTCGTTTCCCTTATCCCGACTGGAGAGAGACACCATGGAGAAATACATTCGTGAGTCCCTCGCGGCGGGCATTATTTGACCTTCAACCTCCCCGGTGGGCGCCGGTTTCTTCTTTGTAGAGAAGAAGGGTAGGTCACTTCATCCCAGTATTGATTACCGAGGCCTAAACAATATAACAGTTAAAGATAAGTACCCACTGCCCCTCATTAACTCAGCATTTGAACCACTTCATGGAGCCATCATCTTCTCAAAGTTGGACCTTCGTAGCGCCTACCATCTAGTCAGGATGAGGGAGGGAGACGAGTGGAAGGTGGCCTTTAATACACCTTTGGGCCACTTCGAATTCTTGGTCATGCCGTTTGGCCTCACCAATGCCCCCGCTGTTTTTCAAGCCCTAATCAATGATGTACTGAGGGACTTCATTAATCACTTCATGTTCGTCTACCTAGATGATAATATTTTCTAGCAGCACCCAGAAACACATTCACCATGTCCATCTGGTCCTCCAGAGACTGTGGGAGAACAAGTTATTTGTGAAGGTGGAGAAATATGAGTTCCACATCCCTTCGGTCAGCTTCCTGGGCTACATCATCGAGAGCGGGCAGGTGAGGGCAGATCCCGAGAAGATCCAGGCGGTGGAAGAATGGCCCAGGCCCACGACCCGCAAACAACTTCAGCGGTTTTTGGAGTTTGCAAACTTTTATCGCCGATTTATCAGGGATTACAGTCGGGTGGCAGCACCCCTTACCCGACTTACCTCGCCTACCACACCTTTTTGTTGGGACTCTGAGGCTGATTCGGCATTCATTGACCTGAAGAGGCGGTTCACAACTGCTCCCATCCTGGTCCAACCAGACCCCTCCTGTCAATTCATTGTTATGTTGACGCCTCCAACTCCGGGATAGGAGCAGTCCCGTCCTGACAATCAAGTCCGGATGAAAAACTTTATCCCTGTGCCGCCTTTTCTCGCCAACTGTTCCCCGCCGAGCGGAATTATGACGTGGGGAATCGGGAATACTGGCAGCCAAGCTAGCATTGGAGGAGTGGAGGCACTGGCTGGAGGGGGAGGAACACCCGTTTATTGTTTGGACTGATCATAAGAACCTGGGATATATACAGACCGCCAAATGTTTGAACACCCGCTAGGCCCGTTGACATTTTTTGAACGGTTCACATTTTCCCTCACATACCGTCCAGGGTCCAAGAATGGGAAGCCGGACATGCTCTCCTGCCAATACAACTCCAAGGAGGACACCTCCAGCCCAGAGACTATCCTCCCACCATCCTGTGTGGTAGCCACCGTCACTTGGGAGATTGAGTCCATAATAAAGGAAGCCCGGGAAGGGTACGGCCCACAGGAGCGTTCCTGGGTTCCCCACTCCTTCATCCTGGACTCCTCCCTCATTCAAGACTTCCATCGGGACTATCCGGACAAGCCTGGAGGTTCGCCTGGAGGCCCCTGTTGGGGGGGGGGTGGGGGGTGGTTACAGTCATGGTCCTGTCTGGCAATTCCCCATCTTGCTATTACCTCCTAAATTGGGCCTTAATCCTCTCGTCTGATTTCCAATCATTCCCAGTTCCACTAATTACAGCACACCTGGTTCCCATTAGCGAACATAGGATAAAACTCGGGCAGCACAGCCATGCTTTGCCAGTGTTGGTTGGCTCTAGTGTGAGTAAACCTCATTTTCTAATTCCTTGGGACTGCCAGTTCTAAGCTCTGCATTATTTCCTGGATATTCTATGTAAACCTTGTCTCTGTGTAAAGACTATCCTGGATACCGGTTCCCCATTTGTGGTGGTGCTAATGCCTCATGACTCTGCCTCCATGCTTGTGTCCTGCACTTGGGTTTGTTTCTAGCCTCGTCCTTGCAACAACCCCATGCAAGGCTTATTGAGAAAGTAAGGAGGCATGGGATCCAAGGGGACCTTGCTTTGTGGATCCAGAACTGGCTTGCCCACAGAAGGCAAAGAGTGGTTGTAAACACAAAATAATCTGCAGATGCTGGGGTCAAAGCAACACTCACAACATGCTGGAGGAATTCAGCAGGTCGGGCAGCATCTGTGGAAAAGTTCGGCCGATGTTTCGGGCTGGAACCCTGATGGGTCATATTCTGCATGGAGGTTGGTGACCAGTGGTGTGCCTCAGGGATCTGTTCTGGGACCCCTTCTCTTAGTGATTTTTATAAATGACCTGGATGAGGAAGTGGAGGAATGGATTAGTAAGTTTGCTGATGACACAAAGGTTGGGTGTGTTGTGGATGGTGTGGAGGGCTGTCAGAGGTTACAGTGGGACATTGATAGAATGCAAAACTGGGCTGAGAAGTAGCAGATGGAGTTCAACCCAGATAAGTGTGAGGTGGTTCATTTTGGTAGGCCAAATATGATGGCAGAATATTGTATTAATGGTAAGACTCTTGGCAGTGTGGAGGATCAGAGGGATCTTGGGGTCAGAGTCCATAGGACCCTCAAAGCAGCTGCGCAGGTTGACTCTGTGGTTAAGAAGGCATACAGTGCATTGGCCTTCACCAATCATAGGATTGAATTTAGGAGCTAAGAGGTAATGTTGCAGCTATACAAGACCCTGGTCAGACCCCACTTGGAGTACTATGCTCAGTTCTGGTCGCCTCACTTTTGGAAGGATGTGGAAGCCATAGAAAGGGTGCAGAGGAGATTTACAAGGATGTTGCCTGGATTGGGGAGCATGCCTTATGAGAATAGGTTGAGTGAACTTGGCCTTTTCTCCTTGAAGCGAGGGATGATAAGAGGTGATCTGATAGAGGTGTATAAGATGATGAGAGGCATTGATCGTGTGGATAGTCAGACTTTTTCCCGGGGCTGAAATGGCTGCCACAAGAGGGCAGAGGTTTAAGGTACTGAGGAGTAGGTACAGAGGAGATGTCAGGGGTAAGTTTTTTTCACTCTGTGATGCATGGAATGGGCTGCCGGCAATGGTGGTGGAGGTGGGTACAATTGGGTCTTTTAAGAAACTTTTGGATAGGTACACGGAGCTTAGAAAAATAGAGGGCTGTAGGTAAGCCTAGTAATTTCTAAGGTAGGGACATGTTCGGCACAACTTTGTGCTGTAGGGTTTCTATGTTTCTATGAACTGTATGCAAGGCGAGCTTTTCCCTATATCTTGGTACATGTGATAATAAAATAATACAATTTTGTTGGATGAGAAGATGCTTTTTTTATTTCTTTAACACTTGACCATTTTGGATATATAATGTCATGGCTATCCTCCTCATGTCTCTGTATTTAGTGTTGAAATTAATTTCACCAGGAGAGGCTGTATAAACATCAAGGACATGCTATAATTTCTGATTATTCGCTTAAGCAGCTGGCAATATTATAATGAGATACAGACAAAAAACTGGAGTAACTCAGCATCTATGGAGAGGAATAAAGAGATGACATGTCGAGCCAAGACCCTTCATCAGGACTGGAAAGGAGCCAGTGTTATGAGGGGAGGGCGTGTGGGGAAGGTGACAGGTGAGGGGAAAGTAGTTGGGTGAGAGCGATGAATGAAGTGAGAAGCTGAGAGATGATAAGTGGAAAAGATAAAGTGCTGACAGAAGAAATCTGTTAGGAGAGGAGAATGGACCAGAACATAATCGTATATAATGACACATAATTTGCGAGGATCTCTGATTAGAAGACTTGGCTTCGACGGTTCGCTTATAGTAAACTTGAAGTTACACCCATTTAATAAAAAAAAGACTTGGCTTCATAATTTGAAATTTTGAATCAATTTGAGTAAAATGATGAATCCATCTCCCTCTTGCTATTTCCACAATATTGGCCATTTAACTTTCAGCTTGACTTCCATAAGAATGAAATTATAAGAACGATTGGTCCTCTAAGTAATTTATGCAGTGTGATGCCTATCTTCACTGAGTTATACTGTATGTTCTTCGATAATAAATTTACTTTGAACTTTACAGAAACAAGAAAACAGCAGCAAATTGGAACTCCTACCTTCACATTAAAGTTTTCATCCAGGAGAATGTTCTCTAGTTTCAGGTCACGGTGCACAACTCCTTTCTACATGGGTCAAAAATAAGTTTCAGAATCAGTGAAATTGTAACCTGATGACAAGAGGAGTAATAACACTTAGTTTGAGCTTGGTGGGCTCTTAGTGAACAAAGAGTTAAAATATCAAAGCTTGCTTTTGATTTGCTAGCCCCTGCAGTTAGTAGTGAGCTGTGGGGTCAAGAAATCTACATCTTCCCAAGAGAAGGAGGTTCATCTTTAAACACCATAATGAGGCTCACATTTCACCTTTCTTTCAGAGTTGATTCAAGCATGCTGGGTTTCTGAGACCATGTGAAACACAATAATTAAAGACAGCCGAAGACCAGTGCACAGAACAAGTAAGTGCTTTTACAGCACTGTCTGCAGGACGAACGTGACATCTCCCACCGCGCCAAGGTTACCTCTTCCAGTCCCAAGGTCACCAACAGCTGCTCCATCCCTTTCTTAGAGTCTAAGAGCAGTACAGAAACAGGCCCTTCAGCCCATCTAGTCCATGCCAAAACATTTAAACTGCCTCCTCCCTTCAACCTTCACCGGGACCATAGCCATCAGCACCCCTCCCATCCACGCACCTGTCCACACTTCACTTAAACATTGATGTCGAGCTTGCATGCACTACTTGTGCTGGTAGCTCATTCCACACTCTCACGGCCCTATGAATAAAGACATTTCCCCTCACGTTCCCCTTAAATTTCTCATTTTTCACTTATTACCCATGACTTCTGATTGGAGTCCCACCCAACCTCAGTGGAAAAAGCCTGTTTTCATTTACCCTATTTGTACACCTCTATCAAATCTCCTTTTAATTTTCTACATTCCACGGAATTAAGTCCTAACCTATTCAGTCTTAATTCAGCTCCTCCAGACCCAGCAACATCCTTGTAAATTTTCTCATTACTTATTCAATCTTCTTTACATCTTCCTTGTAGGTAGGTGACCAAAACTGTATAGAACACTCCAAATAAAAGCCTCACCAACGTCTTATACAACTTCAACATAGCATTACATCTCCAGTTCTCAATACATTGGTTACTAAAGGCCAATGTACCAAAAACATTCTTACAAACCTATCTACCAGAGACATCACTTTCAAAGAATTATGTACCTGTATTCCCAGATTTCTTTGTTCTACCACACTCCTCAATGCTCAACCGTTCACTGTGTAAGACCAACCCTGTTTGATCCTACCAAAGTGCAAAACCTTACATTTGTCTGCATTAAATTCCACCTGCTATTTTTCAGCTCATTATTCCAGCTGATGAAGAACCCCCTGCAAGCCATGATGGCCTTCCTCACTGTCCACTACATTCCCAATCTTGGTGTCATCCGCAAACTTCCTGATCCAGTTAACCACATTATCATCCAGATCACTGATAAAGATTACAAACAGCTAAGGGCCCAGCACTGATCCCTGTGGCACACCACAAGTCACAGGCCTCCAGTCAGAGAGGCAACCATCTACTGCCACTCTCTGGCTTCTTCCACAAAGCCAATATCCAATCCAATCCAATCTACTCCCTCATCTTGAATGCCGAGTAACTGAACCTTCTTGACTAACCTCCCATGTGGGACCTTGTCAAATGCCTGGCTAAAGTTCACGTAGACATCCACTGCCTGCCTTCATCCACTTTCCCGGTAATATCCTTGAAAAACTCTATAAGATTGGCTAGACACGATCTACCATGTACTACGCCATGCTGATTATCCTTAATCAGTCCACGTCTATCCAAATACTTATATATACAGTCCCTTGAAATACCTTCCTATGACTTTCCCAGAACTGATGTCAGACTCACTGGCTTGTAATTTTCTGGTTTATGTTTAGAAGCTTTCTTAAACAGTGGAACAACATTGGCTAACTTCCAATCCTCTAGTACCTCTCCTGTTGCTAAAGATGTTTCAAGTATCTTTTCTAGGGCCACAGTAATTTGTACACTTGCCTCCCATAGGGTCTGGAGGGAGCGCCTTGTCAGGCACTGGGGATTTAAACACCCTGATTTGCCTCATGATAGCAAATGCCTCCTTCTCTGTAATCTGTACAGGTCCATGAAATTGCTGCAGCTTTACCTCACTTCTATAGACTCCCTATCTATCTCCTGAGTAAATACAGATGCAGAAAATCTATTTAAGATCTCCCCCATCTGTTTCAGCTCCACACATGGATTACCATTCTGGTCTTCAAGAGGACCAATTTTGTCCCCCTGCACTCGTTTTGCTCTTGGATTCTCCTTCACCTTGTCTGATAGACTAACTTCATACCTTCTTTCTGCCCTCCTGATTCCTTTCTTAAGTGTTCTCTTGCACTTCATTTGTTCTTGCCTGCCCATACCTGCTCCGCATCTGTTCTTTTTTCTCTTAACCAGAACATCACTATCTCTTGAAAACCTAAGTTCCCTATACTTACACTCTTCTTGTGAAAAGAAGGAAGAAAAAGAATTTTAATGGTTACATTCGACTCACTGTCTAACAGCAGTAAATCTTGGTCTTCAAACCATGCAAATGCAAGTGCAGAAGTCCCAGATTTAGATAGACTGAAAAGCCCAGCTCTACTGCAGGATACTTAATTCAACAGGACCTAGAATAGGGTGATGGAGATGCATTCTTGGAGTTTCTTTTTTCACTAACATGAATTCTATTTACAAAGTTGGAGCAATACAAAGTTTACTTCTGTCAGATGAGCACTGGTTCAGGTGCTTTGGAGTTACTCACCTCATTGTAGTTCTGCTCTATTCATAACTAACTTGAATCTGATGTCCAGTAACACAGCCCAGTCATAGCTTTTGGAACAGTGTAACACAGGAACACAGCCCACAATGCTGTGCTGAACTAATTTAGTTATTAATCGAATGCCCGCACAAACTAGCGATAAACTTCTCAGGCCCTGGAAAGTGAATAAAAGCCTGAAACCACATACCACCAGGCTCAAGGACGGCTTTCTCTTGCTGTTACAAGATTATTAAATGTTTCCCTCGTATGACAAGATGGTCTCCTGACCTCCCAATCTATGTCTTTAGCACATTATCGCTCATCCACACTACGCTTTCTCTGTAGCTGTTGCAGTTTATTCTGCATTGCTATGTTTGTACTTTGTTCTACCCCAATGCACTGTGTAATGTTATGAACTGTATGAATAGTACACAAGTTGCTGTCTCTCAGTACGTGTCAATCATAACCAGATTCCAACTTGTACTCTGCTTTTCGATATTTCCTGCCAAAGTGAATAACTTATCATTCATCAGTGTTCCGCTGCACCTGTCATATATTTGTCTGCTCACTTAACTCATCTTGTCACCATGAAGCCTACAAACTCCTTATTGCTCACACTCCAACTCAGAATCATGTCATCAGCAAACTTAGGAATATTACACTTGGCTTCTTCATCTAAATCATTGTTATATATTGTGAATCGCGGTTGCTCAGGCATAGAATCTGATGGTAACTCCCCCAGCCTCTGCTTGCCACTGAGCAAAAAGACTCTGCCTCTCCTACCTGGCATCTGGTTTTCAGTCTGTGCTTGTATATTACTCCAAATCCCTTCTGTTATACTTTCCCACACTATTCTCTTTTCTGAAGGCCTTCTGAAAATCCAAATACAATTCATCCAGTGGTTCGCCCTTATCTATTCCATTTTAAAACAAAGACTCCAGTTGGTTTATCAAACATGAATTCCATTTCATAACTTCAAGTTGGCATTGCTAATCCCCTTGATATATTCTAAGTGTCTTGTTATCATATCTTTTCTAACAGAGTCTCTCAGTTTTCCTACTAGTGTTACAGGACTAACCTGGGTGTAATTCTAATTTCTCTGTCCCCTATTTCTCAAATTCATCAATCAACAGGAATAATTTTGGAAAGGAATTACCCTTGTTTTGGTTTCAAGAAAAACAAGACAGATAGAACATAGAATACAGAAATCTACAGCACATTACAGGACCTTCAGCCCACAGTGTTCTGCCAACCATAAAACCTACTCTAGAGACTGTCTAGAATTTCCCTAGCACATAGCCCTCTATTTTTCCAAGCTCCATCTACCTATCTAAGAGGGTCTTAAAGGATCCTATTGTATCCCCTTCCAGGACCGCCACTGGCAGTGCATTCCACAAACCCACCACTCACTGTGTGGAAAAACTTGCCCCTGACATCCCCTCGGTACCCATCTCCAAGCACCTTAAAACTATACCCCCTCATGTTCGTCATTTCTGCCTTGGGGTGGGGTGGGGGGGAGGGAAATCTCTGACTATCCATACGATCAATGCCCCTCATCATGACTCAGAGTTCCTCCAACAAATTGTTGGTTGCTCCAGATTCCAGCATCTGCCGTCTCTGGTATCACCAGAGAAATGACAATGTGCTAACTCTTGCCCCAGTTTATACCGGAACACATTAGACCTAAGTGTGTTTATATGTTTGAGTGCAGCGTTCTGATGTAGTGTACTGCATGGCTGATAAAGAAAGTAACGTATCATTAGAATGAATAATTCTGCCTGGATTTTAGGATAAATCCAGGATTTATATACAGAAGCTCTGCAGTTTATGAATGACAGACCGATGCACAGCCTGCACATACAAACGGGTGTTTGGGAGACCGGAACAATGGATTTTCCGGTTGCTAGAAGGTTGCAGGCATCCTCTTCTGTGAGGGAACTCGGTTTGCGGCCACATTTCCGACTTACAAACTTTTTTGTATTATGAACAGTTCACAAAAAAGGACCTTGTTGTACCCGAGGGACACCTGTAGTCAGTTTCATTCAACCCTGCTCCCATCATACATTCTGGGTAGTGATATTATGAGCAAGCCAGTAAACAAGCACAATACTTATTAAAAAGTGTTGTTTTACCTTATGACAGTAGTGAATTGCAGAGACAATTTGTCTGAAAGCTTTGCGTGCTTCACACTCAGACAGTCTGTGGTGCTTATTTACATAATCATACAGTTCACCGTTGCTGCAGTAGTCCATAACAATGATAATCTTATCCTTACTTTCAAACACTGTGGAAAAGAACATATAAAATTATCATTGAATCTGGGTCAGTTTATTTTATTATAACTTTTTAATTATATGAAGCAAAACCATGTTCCAGTTCTTTAATGTGTGTGAGGTTTTTATTTTAAAAGGCACGTGAAATAAGCACAGCAAAGTGGTCAGCTGTAACTGTGTGACATGAAGATTATTTCACCATAAAGAAAGTCACACCATAAATCTTGATTTTATCCTCGTTTCCTACTTCTGATGGACATAACTGGGAGTTAGTTATTTCATCTGCACTTTAATTCCTTTGAAAAATAAAACAACAATGGGAAATAGTAGCGATCGTGAAGTCTGCAGCTTTCGGTTTGGGTTTTTTCCGTGAATCGGCTGTGCGTGTGATGACAGCCCCAGTAACATACAACCCACATCAAGGCGGCATCTTTGTGATTTTTGTTCATGCTGGATTAGCAATGCACAGAAACTCTTTTCACACTGCCCCTGGAGCCTGATTACGTGTGACTTTAAGGAGAGCTCCCTGAGCAGTCTTGGTCCCAGCAGTGGGAACGTGTCTCACTGAAGCTCTGTGTGTTACTAGTCTGCTAATCTTACTCAAACCCATACCGTTGATCTCAATCGTCAAGGACAAGAGCAGAAAACTAACAGGTGTTCAGTGCCATCAGTCTGCGTTTGACTGGTTTCCCTCTCTTCTTGCTGCTACCATAGGGCAGGAGGTGCAGGAGACTCGAGTCTCACACTGCAAGGCCCAGGAGCAGTTGTTGCCCTGCATCCATCGGCCTCCGGGATGGGTTTCACCCACCTCAGCATCCATCGGCCTCCTGGACAGGTTTCACTCACCTCAGCATCCATCGGCCTCCGGGATGGGCTTCACCCACCTCAGAGGCTGTGGGCCACTTCCAGGAACTCTGTAGTTCATACTCCATGTGTTTTTGTTTCCTTTTCTTTTACTATTTACATGACATACGTGGATAGAGCGTTGGCTGATTGGCAGGAAACAAAGCGTGGGAATAAAGGGATCCTATTCTGGTTGGCTGCCGGTTACCAGTGGTGTTCCACAGGGGTCCGTGTTGGGGCAGCTTCTTTTTACATTGTACATCAACGATTTGGATTATGGAATAGATGGCTTTGTGGCAAGTTTGCTGACGATACGAAGATAGGTGGAAGGGCCGGTAGTGCTGAGGAAACGGAGAGTCTGCAGAGAGACTTGGATAGATTGGAAGAATGGGCAGAGAAGTGGCAAATGAAATACAATGTTGGAAAGTGTATGGTTATGCACTTTGGCAGAAAAAATAAACGGGCAGACTATTATTTAAATGGGGAAAGATTTCAAAGTTCGAAGATGCAAAGAGACTTGGGAGTCCTCGTACAGGATTCCCTTAAGGTTAACCTCCAGGTTGAGTCGGTGGTGAAAAAGGCGAATGCAATGTTGGCATTCATTTCTAGAGGAATAGAGTATAGGAGCAGGGATGTGATGTTGAGGGTCTATAAGGCGCTGGTGAGACCTCACTTGGAGTACAGTGGGCAGTTTTGGTCTCATTATTTTAAGAAAGGATGTGCTGACGTTGGAGAGGGTACAGAGAAGATTCACTAGAATGATTCCGGGAATGAGAGGGTTAACATACGAGGAATGTTTGTCCGCTCTTGGACTGTATTCCTTGGAGTTTAGAAGAATGAGGGGAGACCTCATAGAAACATTTCGAATGTTGAAAGGCATGGACAGAGTAGATGTGGCAAAGTTGTTTCCCATGATGAGGGAGTCTAGTACGAGAGGGCATGACTTAAGGATTGAAGGGCGCCCATTCAGAACAGAAATGCAAAGAAATTTTTTTAGTCAGAGGGTGATGAATCTGTGGAATTTGTTGCCACGGACGGCAGTGGAGGCCAAGTCATTGGGTGTATTTAAGGCAGAGATTGATAGGTATCTGAGTAGCCAGGGCATCAAAGGTTATGGTGAGAAGGCGGGGGAGTGGGACTAAATGGGAGAATGGATCAGCTCATGATAAAGTGGCAGAGCAGACTCGATGGGCCAAATGGCCGACTTCTGCTCCTTTGTCTTATGGTCTTGTGGACTTGTCCTCTTTTGCAAATTGGGTGTGTGTGGTGAATTCTATTGTGTTTCTTTGCTTTGTAAGTGCCTGCAGGAGGATGATTCTCAAGGCTCTACAGCAGATGTTACACACATTCTGATAATAAATTTGAACTTTGAAGCACATATCTATGACGTTCAAAATTCATGCAATTGAATAATTGAAAAAATTTAAGCTTTTTCAACACTTAAGAACAGAAATTACTACAATAATTTAGCAATTTCAGTTAATTAATACAAAGTACCTTATATTTGCACTGCAGGGTGCTATTGCTCTCCAGACCTACTGTAAGTTGGCACCGGTTTCTCAGGCAGTGTCACTGATCCAGAGTTGTCATAAATCAGTGCTCTACTGCTGTTCAACCTTGGAGCACTGAGCACTGATACTCCAAAACAACCAACCACCAACAAGTTCAAGACGGCCAAGTTCACATGCGCTTCAGAAAGATTGCCAAAGCTGTTGGCACTAACACAGGTAAGTGGTGACATTTCTACATTGAGTTGTCAAAATTGCTCTGAAAATCCTGATCCATTCCTCATGCTGATGACCACAACAAGACTGGCTGTCAATGAAAATGGTCAGTTTGACCCGCATCATTTGCTTTGCCTAACGTTTCTTTCTCGGATATGTCATCAGCAACCAATACATTTCCATGACTCCTTTTTCTCTCAAGGTTTTTTTCTCAAAGGGCATTACTCTTTGGTTTGAAGGAAGACGACAAGTGTCTTGATAGATGTGTACAAGACAATAAGAGACAGAGATCGAGTGGTACACACAAAACGCTGGAGGAACTCAGCAGGTCAGGCAGCTTCTATGGAAATGAAGAAATAGTTCATGTTTCAGGCAGAGACCCTTCTTCAGGACTGGAAAGGAAAGGGGAAGATGCAAGAATAAAAAGGTGGGGAGAGGGGAAGGAGGACTAGCTAGCAGGTGAAGATATAGTTGACTTTTTCCCAGAGAGAAAATGACTAATACATGGAATGTCAGAGGTACGGCAGGGAAAGGAGGAATGGTCTGCCAGGGGTGGTAGGAGGGGCAGATACATTGGAGACAAATAAGATACTCTTAGATAGGAATGTGGATGTTAGGAAAATGAAGAGCTATGCAGGAGGGAAACGCTCCAATGATCTTAGAGCAGGTTAAAAGGTTGGCACAACATCCTGGACCAAAGAGCCTGTATTGTCCTGTAATGATCCATGTTCTATGTTCACAGATAAGTCAGGACTTAAAAAGGCAGATCAAGGGTTATTAATTAAATAATTAGCCTTTGATTCTAGAAATATCATGATGCTCACCTTCATAAATGTTTATGATATTGGGGTGGTTAAGAGATGACATGATCTCTATCTCCCGCTGAATATGGATCCAATCCAGTTCTTTTTGAACCTTATCCTTTTGGACAGATTTAATGGCCACCTGCAAAAAACCAGAAATTGAGATGAACAAAATAATGAGGAGCAGGAAATAGCCATTCAGCAAGTTCATGGGTGCACTGGCCCATAGCCCGTCAATTCCTTCACCTCCAGAACTCCGGCAATCTCTGTGTCGAATGAACCCAGCAGCAACCGAGATCTGTCCTTCATAGAAATTAGACTTCCTGCTCACCACATACCAATGACATGAACTTGAAGCAATGTACATTTTATTTCAGACCCCCAGTAAAGCCTGTACATGAAAGGAGAGATAAATGGTTTAGGATTGCTGACAAAGTGTCCACCTGTTAGGAGTGGTTCAATGGTCACATTGATTCAACAGATCTGTCTTAAGAGCTCCAAATCACTATTTGAAGTATGTGGTTACACATACCTTCGATGTTTCTGATCCCCAGGCGTTTCACTAATAGGCATCAGCACTGGAGGCCAACAATTCACTAACCTAAATCTGTACATCTTTGAAATGTGGGAGGAAACCCTGAGATCACGGGAAGAATGTACAAACGCCTTATAGGCAGCAGTGGGATTTGAACCCTGATCTTCCAGCCACTGGTGCTGTAAAGCAGTATCACAAGACCATAAGATATAGGAGTTGAATTAGGCCATTTGGCCCATTGGGTCTGCTCCACCGTTCCAACATGGCAGATCCATACCCCTCTCAGCCCGCATCTCCTGCCTTCATGCCCTGTCCAATCAGATTGGAGAAGTATGGATAAAGTAAAAGAGAAAAATGTGGATGAAGTAAAAGTGAAAGTTAAAAACAGAAAAGGGTGGAGTGCAGAAACGTCATGTGCAAAAAAAGACAAAGATTACTAGATTTTAAAAGCATACTGAGTGTTAGGGCACTTTATGCCCATAGTATTCATAACAAGGTCAGTGATCTTGTGGCACAAATCAGTACAAAGGGGTATGATTTAGGGCCATTACAGAAACGTGGTTGCAGGGTGGAGAGGATTGGGAATTAAATATCCAGGGATATCAGGTGATACAGAAGGATAGGCAGGCAGGTAAGGGAGGCAGGGTGGCGCTCTTAATTAAAGATGAGATCAGGGCGATAGAGAGACGATGTAAGATCTAAGGAGCAGAATGGTGAATCCATCTGGGTAGAGATTAGCAATAGAAAAGGGGAAAAAAATCACTGGTGGGAGTTGCCTATAAACAACTGAATAATAACATTACAGTGGCACAGGCAATAAACAGAGAAATATCTGAGGCATGTAAGAATGGAACAGCAGTTATCATGGGGGACTTTCTTGAACAGCATGTTACTGAACCTACAAGGGACCATGCTGTTTTAGATTTGATCCTGTACAATGAGACAGGTAAAATTAACAATCTTATAGTTAGGGATCCTCTTGGAAAGAGTGATCACAGTATGATTGAGTTTCTCATACAAATGGAGGTTGCAATAGTTTGATCTAAACCAGTGTATTATGCCTAAACAAGGGGGACTACAATGGGATGAGGGAGGATTTGGATAGGGTAGACTGGGAACACAGGCTACATGGTGGGACGGTTGTGGAACAGTGGAAGAGTTTCAAAGAGGTTTATTCACAGTGCTCAACAAAAGTATATTCCAGTTAAAAGCAAGGACCTGTAACAGTGGGAGAGCCAGCCATCGATAAATAAGGAGGTAAAGGAAGGCATCAAACTAAAAGCTTGTGGGTACAAAGTTGCCAAGAGTATTGGGAAACTGGAAGATTGGGAAAACTTTAAAAAGTAACAAAGAACCACTAAGTGATCAATAAAGAAAGGAACGATTACAAAAAGTTTTTATAATTATATAAAGTAGAAAAGGGTGGCTAAAGTGAATATAGGAGCCTTGGCGGATGAGAAGGGGGAATTAATATTGGGTAATGAGGAAATGGCAGAGACTTTGAATGACTATTTTGTGTCAGTGTTCATGGTGGAGGACACGTCTAACATACCAAAGAGAGATGTTATGGATGCGATGGGAGGTGAGGACCTCAATACAATAGCTCTTACTAAAGAGGTAGTGATGAGCAAACTTGTGGGCCTAAAGTTAGACAAGTCCCCTGGTCCTGACGGAATGCATCCCAGGGTACTAAAGGAAATGGCAGAAGTTATAGTAGAGGTTTTGGTGATAATTCACCAAAATTCTCTGGACTCTGGGCAGGTCCTGGCAAATTGCAAGAAGGAGAATGTCATGCCACTGTTCAAGAAAGGATGTAGGCAAAAGACAGATAACTACAGGCTAGTTAGTTTAACATCTGTAGTTAGGAAAATGCCTGAAGCTATCATCAAGAAAGGAATAGTGAGGCATCTGGTAAGAAATGGATCCATCAGGCAGACGCAGCATGGATTCAGCAAAGACAGGTCCTGTCTGGCAAACTTACTGGAGTTCTTTGAGGATATGACGAGCACAATGCGTAGAGGGGAACAGAGGCGTAATTCATTTGGATTTCCAGAAGGCTTTTGATAAGGTGCTACATAAAAAGGAAAGGTACGTCACATCTGGAGTTTCTCCGGTTAGCGGACGATTTCCCTCCACGCCTCTCTGACGTACTGGGGAATCGCGTACGAGGCAAGTTACAGCAGGGGTTTGCCATTGCCTTCTGCCGGGTGAGTTTCCAAAGAGATCACCAGCTCGTAACCCAGCACAGGTGGAAAGCGTGCAGGGGAGCCGGCTGGATTCGAACTCGGGACCTTTCATCCTGAAGTCCGGTGCTGATGTCACTACGCCACCAGCCGGGTCAACCACATAAAAGACATTCATAAGGTAAGGATGCATAGAGCTGGGGGTGATATATTTGCATGGATAGAGAACTGGTTAACCAATAGAAAGCAGAAAGTTGGAATACATGAGTGTTTCTCAGGTTGGCTTCAGTTGTGAGCGGTGTGCTGCAGGAGTCAGTGCTGGGCCTGCAAATGTTTATGATATACATTAAGAATCTGGAAGAGGGGACTGAGTGTAGTGTATCTAAGTTTGCTGCGGACAATAAATTAATTAGAAAAGCTAATTGTGCAAAGGATAAAGAGAGTCTTCAGAGAGATATAAACAGGTTAAATGTGTGGGCAAGGGTCTGGCAGATGGAATACGATGTTGGTAAATGTGAAGTCACCCACTTTGGAAGGAAGAATGGAAGATCAGATTATTTAGATGGGAAAAGATTGCAGCATGCTGCTGTACAGAGGGACTTGGGAGTGTTTGTGCATGAATCACAAAAGGTTGGTTTGCAGGTGCAGCAGGCTATCAAGAAGACAAATGGAATGTTGGCCTTCATTGCTAGAGGGACTGAATTTAAGAGCAGGGAGATTATGCTGCAACTATACAGGGTACTGGTGAGGCTGCACCTGGAGTACTGCGTGCAGTTCTGGTCTCTATACTTGAGGAAGGATATACTGGCTCTGGAGGCAGTGCAGAGGAGGCTCACCAGGTTGATTCCAGAGATGAGGGGGTTAGATTATGAGGAGAGAGTGAGTTGTCTGGGACTGTACACACTTCAGAAGGATGAGAGGAGATCTTATAGAAACATAAAATTATGAAAGGGATAGATAAGATAGAAGCAGGAAAGTTGTTTCCACTAGTAGGTGAGACTAGAACTAGGGGACATAGCCTCAAGATACGGGGTAGTAAATTTATATGGGAGATGAGGAGGAACTGCTTTTCCCAAAGGTGATGAATCTTTGGAATTCTCTGCCCAATGAAACGGTGGAGGCTACCTCAGTAAGTACATTTAAGACAAGGTTGGATCAAGTTTTGCATAGTTGGGGAATTAAGGGTTATGAGGAAAAGAAAGGTTGGTGGAGACAAGTCCATGGCCAGATCAGTCATGATCTTATTGAATGACAGAGCAAATTCGACAGGCCAGATGACCTACTCCTCCTATTTCATGTTCTATCGACCTCTGCCTTAAATGTACCCAATGGTTTGGCCTCCACAGCTGCCCATGGCAACAAATTTCACAGATTCACCACCCCCTGGCCTAAAAGATACCTCATCATCTCCGTTGTAAATGGACGTCCCTCTATTCTGAGGCTGTGTCCTCAGGTCTTGGACTCACCTATCATAGACTCCACATGCACTCTATCAAGGCCTTTCAAGATTCGATAGGTTTCAATGAGGTCACCCCCATTCTTCTGAATTCCAGTGAGTACAGCCCAGAACCATCAAACTCTCCTCATATGACAAGCCTTTCAATCCCGGATTCATTTTTGTGAACATCTTTGAGCCGTCTGCAATGTCAGCACATCCCTTCTACGATAAGGGGCCCAAAACTGCTCACACTACTCCAAGTGAGTCCTCAGTAGTGCCTTATAAAATCTTAACATTACATCCTTGCCTTTATATTCTAGTTTTCTTGAAATGAGTGATAACATTGCATTAGCCTTCCTCACCCACCAATTCAACCTGTAAGTTAACCTTTAGGGAACTCTGCATGAGAACTTCCAAGTCCCTTTGCACTTCAGATGTTTTTGTATTCTCTCTCCATTTAGAAAATAGTCTACACTTATATTTTATCTACCAAAGTGCATGACCATACACTCCCCAACGTTGTATTCTATCTGCCACTTCTTTGCCCATTCTCCTAATCCAAATCCTCCTGTAGTCTCTCTAGTTCCTCAAAAATACCTGCCCCTCCACCTATCTTCAAACTTTGCAACAAAGCTATCAATTCCATCATCCAAATCATTGACATATAATGAAAAATGAAGTGGTCCCTACACAGATGCCTGTGGAACACCACTAGTCACCAGCAGCCAGCCAGAAAAGGCTTCATTTATTCCCACTCTTTGCCTCCTGCCAATCAGCCAAGGCTCTATCCATATTGGTATCTTTACTGTAAGACCACGGACTCTTAACTTATTAAGAAGCCTCATATGTGGCACCTTGTCAAAGACTTTCTGAAAATTCACACAACATCCACCAATTCTCCTGTTTGATATTTCTTCAAAGAATTCCAACAGATTTAGAAACATAGAAACATAGAAAACCTACAGCACAATACAGGCCCTCTGACCCACAAAGCTGTGCTGAACATGTCCCTATCTTAGAAATTACTAGGGTTACCCATAGCCCTCTATTTTTCTAAGCTCCATGTACCTGTCCAGGAGTCTCTTAAAAGATCCTATCGTATCCGCTTCCACCACCGTTGCTGGAAGCCCATTCCACACACTCACCACTCTCTGCGTAAAAAAAACTTACCCCTGACATCTCCTCTGTACCTACTCCCAAGCATCTTAAACCTGTGTCCTCTTGTCAGGCAGGATTTTCTCTGAAGGAAACTATGGTGACCATCTTATTTTGTCATGTGCCTCCAAGTACCCTGAAAACACATCTAACAATCAACTCAAACATATTTCCAATCACTGATGTCAGGCTAACTATTTCCTTTGTTCTGCCTCTCTCACTTCTTAAAGAGTAGAGTGGCATCTGAATTTTCCAGTCCTCCAGAACCATGCCAGAATCTATTGATTTTTGAAAGATCATTACTAATGCCTTCACAATCTCTTCAGCTACCTCTTTTAGAACCCTGAGGTGTAGACCATCTGGTCCAGGTGATTTATCTACCTTAGGATCTTCCAGTTTCCCAAGCACCTTCTCCCTAGTAATGATGACTTCACTCACACCTGTCCTATGACACCCTTGAACTTTTGGCATACTTTAGTGTCTTCCACAATGATGACTGATGCAAAATACTTATTCAGTTCAACTACCATTTTCTTATCCCCCATTACTAACTCTCCTGAATCATTTTCCAATGGTCCAATATCTACTCCTGCCTCTCTTTTACTCTTTCTGAGGAAACTTTTGGTATCCTCTTTAATGTTATTGGCTAGCTTGCCATCATATTCTATATTTTCCTGCTTTATGACTTTTTAGTTGCCTTCTGTTGGTTTTAAAAGCTTCACAATCCTCTAACTTCTCACTGGTTTTTGCTCTATCATATGTCCTCTCTTGGGCTTTGACTTTCCTTCTCAGCCACATTTGTGTCATCCCGCCTTTAAAGTACTTCTTCTTTGGGATGTATTTATCCTGAGCCTTCTGAATTGCTCCCAGAAACTCCAGCCATTGCTGCTGTGCTGTCATCCCTGCCAGTATTCTTTTCCAATCATTTCGGGCCAACTCCTCTCTCATGCCTCTGCAATTCCCTTTACTCTCCTGTAATAGTGATACATCTGACTTCACCTTCTCTTTCTCAAATTGCAGGGTGAGTTCTATCATACTATGATCATTGACCCTAGGGGTTCCTTAACATTAAGCTTTCTATTCAATTCCAGTTCATTGCACTACAGCCAAAAAGAATTCAACCATGAGCTGCTATAATAAGTCATCTTGCAGCTATTCTACAAATCTCTCTTGAGATCCAGCACCAACCTGATTTGCCCAATCTACCTGCATATTGAAATCTCTCCATAACTATCTTAATGTTGACTTTTGACATGCATTTTCTTTATGATGTTTCTATCCTGCACCTTCTGAATTGCTCCCAGAACATCCAGTTGTAATTTGCAGCCCACACCTTTGCTACTTCAGAGTTCTGTATATAACTCCCAACAGGGTCTTTTTACGCTTGCAGTTTCTTAGCTCTCCCCACAATGATTATGCACCTATTGGCCCCAGAGGGAAGAGTCATGGAGGTCTACATCCAAGAAGCTCCGATGTCTGAGTTTATTCAACCATCCACATCTCCTGCTGGGGCTGAGTCTTACTTCATCATCAAGAAGAATGGTGGACTGTATAAACTATAGGGGGCTAAATAAGACCACTGTTAAAAACCGGTATCCTCTCCATCTCATAAACACAGCCTTTGAGATTCTCCAGGGAGCTATAAATATTTACCAAATTGGACCTCTGTAGCGCCAACAAACTGTTGTGCATTGTGAGGGAGACAATTGGAAAACAGCATTCAACACACCTATGGGCTGCTACGAATACTGGTCACGCCTTTCAGGCTGGCAAACACTCCAGCGATATTTCAAGACTGCATTAATGATGCTCTCAGGAGATGCTGCACCACTTCATCTTTGTCTACCTAAATGATATCCTAATTTTCTCCTGCTCCACTCAAACATCCAGCAGGCTCTACAATTGCTTCTCGAGGATCAACTATTCATCGAGCTCAAAAAAAGCAAATTCTATTTATCAACAATCTCCTTCTTTGGGTTTGTTATATCTAATGGCAAGCTATAAATGGACCCTGATAAGATTCACGCCATGTGGAATTGTCCACAACCCACCTCAGAAACAACTCCAGCAGTGATTGTAGGCGATTCACCTGGAATTTCAGTTCAGTGGCAGTGGCACTTACCAATCTCACCATGAAATCTACTGGGCCTTTCTGCTGAACCCCAGAGGCCAAGGTGCCTTTTGCAGAGTTAAAACAAAGGTTCACATTTGCACCTATCCTAGTTCCACCAGACCAAAATTACCTTTTGTGATGAAGGTTGACAGGTCGGACATGGGAGTAGGAGCTGCTTTGGACCACAAACCACATCCCTACACCTTCTACCTCAGATGTCTTTCACCCACAGAGGCAAACTGTGACATTGGAAATTGCTGGCCATTAAACTGACACTGGTTGGAGGGGTCCAAACATCCATCTGTGGAATGGACCGACCACAAAAACCTAGCCTACATCGTGGAAGTGAAGAGGCTGAATTTCATGCAGGCATGTTGCTCCCTGTTCTTTAATAGGTTCAGCTTCCTTATTCCTTATCACTCCAGATCAAGAAATCAGTAACCAGATGCCCTCTCACAACAGTTTAAAGTACCTAGTGGGGAAGCTAATTCCAACTCTAGAGTGGTGGCGGTCATCGCTGAAACATAAATTATAGTGCACCGAGCCCAAGAGCAACATAGAGGATAGTGGTCCTCCCAGACACATCTTTGTTTCAAACCTGTTCTTTTGGAGATGCTCAACTGGGGACGTGCAACGAACCTGGCTGGGCATCCAGGGGCGGCTCACGCCCTAGAGTTTGTCCAGAGATGTTAAAGTTGGCCAGGCATGACTAAAGATATCTAAGAACATGTCTTAACCTGAGATGTCTGCACACAAAATAAAGAACCCTGAACACAGCATCAAGGCTTCAGCCTCTCTGCATTTTTACTCTCCTTGGTCCCACATGTCTACGGACTTCTGGCATCTCAGGGTAATACAGTAATCATTATGGTTGTAGACTGATGCTCCAAGATCTGTCTCTTCATACCCAAGAGACCACCAAGCTCACAGCCCTCAGTTTGCCTCTAGGCTTTAGAAAGCCTTTTGCAAGCTCAGTGGGGCCTCTGCCAGTCTGTCACCCAGTTTCCATCCGCAGACCAATAAGCAAATGGAGGGGCCCAGCAGGACTCAGAGAGAACACTCAGATGTTTAGCCTATCACCTGGAGTGACAACTGATTTGGGCAGAGCTTGCGCACAACACATTTCAACATTTATCTATTGGGATGTTGCCTTTCAAATGCCATTTTGGTTATAGTCTTCCACTGTTTTCAAAACAAGAAGCGGAGGTGGGGTTACCATTAGAGGACCGACTGTTCCAAATATGTCGCCAGAAGTGGGCTAAGGTGAAAGATGTTGTTGGACTATTTGTGGCAACATCAAGACCCGGCCAACCACTGGAGAAGACAGGAACCAGAATTTCTTCCTAGTCAGTGTGTCAGGCTCTCAACTAGAGATCTCCCCATGTGGTTTGAATACAGAAAATTGCCCCCTCATTACATCAGTCCATTCAAAATCCTGCAGCACATCATCTCAGTTACCTATGTCTCCAACTCCCAAGAACCACGCAGATTCACCTCACGTTCCACCTATCCCACCTCAAGCCCTCGAGTGCCAGCCCCTTAGCTCTGGTTTCCCAAACCACCTCCGCCTCCCAGACTGTTGACGGACAATCCTGCCGACGCAGTCCGTTGACTTTTGGACACCTGCATTATTTGGGGTAAAGGGCATTACCTCGTGGATTGGGAGGGGTACGGCCCAGAAGAAAGAAACTGGATTGCTTCATCAGACGTCATGTACACTACCTTTCACCAGCACCATCCTGATCATTCTGGGCCATCAAGAGCCAACGTTAGGAGGGAGGCTTCTGTCATGGTCCCAACTGAACAGTGGCAAGTACTCAAATTTAAGTGCTCCAATTCTTCCGAGTATGGTTAGCTGCCACTCTCCCATTAAGACTCAGATTACCAATTACTGCCTGCTACATTCCTTCATCGAAAGTCTGTACTTATAGGACTCATGCTTAATTGTAGGATTTCTATTTCTGTGGTTTGTCTTTGGATTTTGCTTGTGTTGTCTTGAGTTAATGCTAGACCTTACTCTGCACTTGGGCTCACCACCATCCACAGCTCTCTGAAGATTTGCACTGTTTTAGGATGCTGTTAATTTAGAAATGTTACCTCTTACTTATTGACCTGAAGGTCAAATTCAGATCTGGTGCCGTCATTCCGAATTGCTTTCAGTCAATTAACCATCAGTGAGGGAGGCCTCGGCAGTCAATGCCATCAGGCATGCATTGCTTTCAGTTGGAATGAACGCACTTTCTGATAACAGTTTTATCAGAGTTTTTTTTGCAGTTAGACCATTACAGAGAAAAGCACGTTGCTGTAGCATTCCAGAAATGTGTACAGGTTATTTCAAGAGTATCTCAGTCTAGGAATGTTTGCAAATTCCATTCCCAAATCTCAACAGATATTTTGAGGCTCATGGTGCTTATGAACAACATGTGTTCAACACTAATACTTAAGAAAACCAAAATTTAACTGATGAAAACCAGTAAATATTAACCTAGCTGTTGACTTGATGAAGGTTTTTACAATTACTCTGCTTGCAGTCGCTTAAAGAATTTTGCTAGAATTACAATCACTGGAGTTCCCCTCAGTCAGTCAGTCTTTATGATTACAGTAGATTCCAGTTATTGTGCTGTCGGTTAATCAGTGCAGTGTTTATTTGAGATGGCTCCTGAAGAACAAAATGTGATTGAGAAAATTGCCAAGATTCCCTTCACTTATTTGGGACACTATGCTGCTTAAGTGAGGCAGGAGACTGTTGCCAAACAGTTTCCAGCTAGTGACAGTTTGGCACATTGTGTGGCCGTTAGATACTACACCATTCTTAGAGCGAACAGTTTATAAACAGCATCAGTTGCGAGTGTTTGTGTTCAAACAACAGTGATGTTTGTCACTGATATTCATCAAAATAAGCATTAAGACAAGTCAGAACTGTTTTGCTCACTGTGGTTTCAAGCTTTCATGCTTGGAGATGCCTCAATCAGCCAGGAGAGAAAATGAAGCAATTTCACTACTTCAAGAAGTTAGGAAGTGCAAAGAATTTGAAGGTATCGACAATCATCTTGAATGTTACAATGAAAACGATGATGTGAAGGATGCAACTGTTGAAAGTATTGTATGAAGGCAGTCCATTGTCTGCACCAGCTGTCTGCATTGATTTTGTTCATTGTGTAACTTGGATGAATTGCTCTGTAGATAACTACTGGGAACTAATACACAGCATTATAGTACTTTCTTACTATTGGTGGTGTTCGAATTTGTTCTGTATTTCATTTAATTACATAATTTGTATCAGCTTATATTTTCAATACCTCTTAACTATTTCCATGAAACTTCAGCTAACTGAGTCACCCTGTTAATTAAGCCAAAATGTACTGGTCCCAATGAACTGTAATCTACTATATTTTACCTCAGTTTTTCTGTCTACCCCAGATTCCCTCTGTAAAATCTAACATCTGGCCACCTTAGATTTTTCTTGCAAAACAAGATTTCTCCATCAAGAGCAAATAAATCTTGGCAATGCTTTATCTGATCACACTAAATAGTGGTTCTGCTTGTGCTTTTTACCCTTATTTTCTCAGTTTACTTCTCTGTTGCCTTTCTAACGTTCCTTTCCACCTCCTGCTACTTGTCCCTATCCTGTCTCTTCTCTTTCAAGGTACTCCCTTATCTCAGCTCTCCTTTCCTTTATCCCAGTTGTAAGGGGTTTCTTCTTTTATGTTTCTGTGGAGGCTAACAAAGTAGCTGCTCTGTTATGTTATAATTAAAATGGCCTTTCTGTAATAGTAACTGCGATGTAAGGAGTTCTCTCATTCTCTTTCCCTCCTTGTTTGGGTTTATATTATTGATGAGAGAGAACAAACCAATTGGGATAGAGGTTATTCTTTCTTGTGTGTCTGTAAGCTATTGTGCTTCGGGGGTCTTGGGGCAGAAGGCAGATGGGGGCAGAGCGAGGAGACGCGATGCTGTAAGCTGGGCGGCGGAACAGACCCCAAGCGGGAGTCCAAGGCCCAGGGTCTTCGGCGAGGAGAGGAGATGAAGGCAGACTCGTGTGGAGCATCTGGTTGACCACCGTGGTTAGTCCCAGGCGACGGGTCAAGGGGGTCGGAGGAGATCGAATGGTGGAAAGAAGACTCCGTTAATTGAGCTCCAGCTGTTGTGCATGAAGTGGTTGAACTTTGATAGGTTTGGCACCTTTTATTTTCCTTTTATATTTTATCTCTATTAATTACATAGTTCCAGTAAGATCTATAAAGTGTAATTAATCGCATATGATGTATTGTCTGTTATCTGGCGGGGTGGGGTACATCACACAGCATCCACACAAACTTGATTACCCAGTTTGGCGGGGCCGAAGGCTGCTCCCCCTGGACAACAGTGAGCTGAGTGAGCCTGAGGCTTACCAAGGGGCTACACAGTGATTCCCTTTTGCTGTTCCTTTCCTGATTCTTTCCTATTTTTCTTTTCCCTGGACACAACCTTTGGCTGACAAAAGTACATAAACTTGAAAATTAACCTTAGTGATATTAAACAATTACTTGATAAAATTCTTCTATCTAATGATATGAAAGAAATTAATATCACTAGATGTAGCTAGAATACCACTTTATAAAATTATGGGCACCACGGAAGCGTAGCGGTCAGCACAATGCTATAATAGCTCAGTGTGTTAGAGTTGAGAGTTTTATTCCACTCTCCTCTGTATGTCCTCCCCAAGGCATATGTGATTTCCCCCTGGTGCTTGGGTTTCCTCCTAATGTCCAAAAATGTACCAGTAGGTTAACTGGTCATTATCATTTGTCCATGATTAGGTTGTTGGGGTTTGCTGGGGTGGCCCAGCTTGAAGGGCTGGGAGAGCCTGTTCTGGGCTGTATATCTAAATAAATAAATAGAATTCTCCTATCTGCCTTGTTAATTATATGTTTTGAAGTGTTTCTAATTACTTCCAGGTGTTCAGAGTCATTCTGCACAACGTTTGCAACCCTCCAATCCTCTGGTACTCCTCCCGTCCCCATTGATGATGCAAAGATCATCACCAGAGGCTCAGCTATCTCCTCCCTCATTTCCCACAGTAGCCTGGGGTATATCTCATCCGGTCCCGGTGACTTATCTAACTTGATGCTTTTCAAAAGCTCCAGCACATCCTCTTTCTCAATGTCTATATGCTCCAGCATTTCAATCTGCTGTAAATCATCCCCACAACTGCCAAGGTCTTTTTCCCTGGTGAATACCGAAGCAAAGTATTCATTAAGTACCTCCGCTACCTCTTCCGACTCAATGCACACTTTTCCACTATCACAGCTGATTGGTCCTATTCGCACACAGCTCATCCTCCTGCTCTTCACATACTTATAGAATGCCTTGGGGTTTTCCTTAATCCTGCTCGCCAAGGCCTTCTCATGGCCCTTTCTAGCTCTCCTAATTTCATTCTTAAGCTCCTTCCTGGCAACCCTGTAATTTTTCAGAGCTCTCACAGTACCTAATTTCGTGAACATTTCATAAGCTTTTCTTCTTAAATAGATTTTCTGCATCCTTTGTACACCATGGTTCTTTAACCCTACCATCCTTTCCCTGCCTCAATGGAACATACCTATGCAGAACACCATGCAAATGTTCCCTGAACATTTGACACATTTCTGCTGTGCATTTCCCTGAGAACACCTGCTCCCAATTTATGCTCCAAGTTCCTGCCTAATAGCAACATGTTTCCCCCTACCCCAATTAAATGTTTTCCCAAATTGTCTGCTCCTAGCCCTCTCCAGCACTATGGTGAAGGAGATAGACTTGTGATCACTACCTCCAAAATGCTCTCCCACCAAGAGATCTGACACCTGACCAGGTCCATTTCCCAATACCAGATCAAGTACAGCCTCTCCTTGTGTAGGCTCATCTACATATTGTGTCAGGAAATCTTCTTGCACACACCTAACAAATTTCACCCTATCTAAACCCCTTGCTCTAGGGAGATGCCAATAAATATTTAGGAAATTAAAATCTCCCACCACAGCAACCCTGTTATTATTACCTTTCCAGAATCTATCTCCCTATCCGCTCCTCGGTGGCCCTGTTACTATTGGGTGGTCTATAAAAAAAAACACCCAGTAGAGTTATTTTAAAAATGCAAACACGAGGATATCTGCAGATGCTGGAAATTCAAGCAACATACACAAAAAATGCTGGTGAACGCAGCAGACCAGGCAGCATCTCTAGGAAGAGGTACAGCCGACGTTTCGGGCCGAGACCTTCGTCAGGACTAACTGAAAGAAGGGATAGTAAGAGATTTGAAAGTGGGAGGGGGAGATCCAAAATGATAGGAGAAGACAGGAGGGGGAGGGATGGAGCCAAGAGCTGGAAAGTTGATTGGCAAAAGGGATACGAAGCTGGAGAAGGGAGAGGATCATGGGACGGGAAGCCGAGGGAGAAAGAAAGGGAGGGGGAGGGAACCCCAGGGGATGGGCAAGGAGTTATAGTGAGAGGCACAGAGGGAGAAAAAAGAGAGGGAAAAAAGGGGGAAGAGTAAATAAATAAATAAATAAGGGATGGGGTACAAAGGGGAGATGGGGCATTGACGGAAGTTAGAGAGGTCAATGTTCATGCCATCAGGTTGGAGGCTACCCATATGGAATATAAGGTGTTGTTCCTCCAACCTAAGTGTGGCTTCATCTTGACAGTAGAGGAGGCCGTGGATAGACATATCAGAATGGGAATGGGACGTGGAATTAAAATGTGTGGCCATTGGGAGATCCTGCTTTCTCTCATGGACAGAGCGTAGGTGTTCAGCGAAATGGTCTCCCAGCCTGCATCGGGTCTCGCCAATATATAGAAGGCCGCATTGAGAGCACCGGATGCAGTGTTCATGTCCCATTCCCATTCTGATTGGAGGAACAACAGCTTATATTTCATCTGGATAGCCTCCAACCTGATGGCACGAACATTGACTTCTAACTTCCGTTAATGCCCCACCTCCCCTTCGTACCCCATCCTTTATTTATTAAATTTATTTATTTGTTTGTTTTTCTCTTTCCGCCTTTTTTCCTCTCTTTTTTCTCCCTCTGTCCCTCTCACTATAACTCCTTGCTCATCCTCTGGGCTTCCCTGCCTTTTCTTTCTCCCTAGGCCTCCCGTCCCATGATCCTCTCCCTTCTCCAGCCTCGTATCCCTTTTGCCAATCAACATTCCAGCTCTTGGCTCCATTCCTCCCCTTCCTGTCTTCTCCTATCATTTTGGATCTCCCCCTCCCCCTCTCACTTTCAAATCTTTTACTATCTCTTCTTTCAGTTAGTTCTGATGAAGGGTCTTGGCCCGAAATGTCGACTGTACCTCTTCCTAGAGATGCTGCCTGGCCTGCATTTTTTGTGTATGTCAGTAGAGTTATTGCCCCTTCTCTGTTTCTGACTTCCACCCACACTGACTTAGTAGATGAAACCCCCATGACTTTGTCCTTTTCTACAGCTGTGACACTATCTCTAATTAGCAATGCCTCGCCTCACTACTTTTGCCTCCATCTCTATTCTTTTTGAAACATCTAAAGCCTGGCATACTCAGCAGCCATTCCTGCTCCTGAGACATCCAAGTCTCTGTAATGGCCACAACGTCATAGTTCCACATATTGATCTGTGGTCTAAGTTCATCCGCCTTGTTTATGGGCAATCACACAGCATCCAACTAAATCAATCCCGGACGAGCCCCCACAATTGTGACCCTCAGGTTCGGACGGCAGTGTTAGTCTAGGGAAGACAGTATCTGGCCCCACCAAATGGATGAAATCTGAGGTGCAAAATCTCTTGTTTGTGTGGATGCTGTGTGATCTGTTCCCCCATTACAAATCAGTACCACAAAATAACAGACAGTGCAGCATATGCAATTAAACGATTTAGTTTTATAATTCTTAATTTGACTAAAGAGTTAGTAAAGAAAAACAAAAGGAAAAGGGACCATTTTAATGAAGGAGTCTAATGTGCACAAGTTGGAGTTCACGGTTTCCTGTCTTTTAGTCCTCCATCGATTTCCCTGGGCTTCATCGACTCCTGGCCCCACTCCAAGTCCACTCCGTCCTGCTGTCTACGACCTCTTCTTTCTGGCATCTTCTCTCTCCATCTTCCACTGAACCAAAGACCCAGATCACCTCAGTCTCAGGTACACAACAAGAAAAAACCCTCCCTTCATTGGATGGCGCACATTCCAAAGCTCCCGTTATCTCTAGCCATAACCCAAACGCTGCTGCTACAGAAAAACCATTACATCAGCAATGAAACCTTTCCCAGGGTGTTACATACTCCTTGCATTAAAATAGCCACATCTCAAACCATCAGGCGGAGTGCATCTTTGCCCTAACATCTGCCTATCCTTCCTCACAAACTCCCTACAAGCTGTCCCTACTTGTACTCCAACCTCCCCCTTCTCTGCCTCTTCATTTCAGTTCCCACCCCCCCGCAAATCTAGTTTAAACCCTCCCCAATAGCATTAGCAAACCTCCCCACCAGGATATTGGCCCCCCTCGGATTCAAGTGCAACCCATCCTTTTTGTACAGGTCATACCTGCCCCAGAAGAGGTCCCAGTGATCCAAAGATATGAATCCCTGCCCCCTGCTCCAATCCTTCAGCCATGCATTTATCCTCCACCTCATTCTATTCCTGCACTCACTGTTGCGTGGCACAGGCAGCAATCCTGAGATTACTACCTTTGAGGTCTTGCTTCTCAGCTTCCTTCAGAACTCCCTGTATTCTGCTTTCAGGACCTGCACCTTTTTTCTACATATGTTGTTGATACCAATATGTACCATGACTTCTGGCTGCTCCCCCTCCCATTTCAGGATATTGTGGATGCACTCAGACACAACATGAACCCTGGCACCCAGGAGGCAAACTACCATCCTTGTTTCTTTTTGACACCCACAGAATCACCTATCTGTCCTCCTAACTATAGGGTCCCCTAATACCACCGCCCTCCTCTTCTCTTCTCTACCCTTCTGTGCCACAGGGCTAGACTCAGTGCCAGAGCCAGCTTGGTGTAGGATAACTGATGGAAACATTCATTCTGTTGTATTTCTTTGTTCTAATGTGAATGTCTGTAAGAAGATGAATTTCAGGGTAGAATATGGTGACATTTACATACTTCGATATAATTACTTTGGACTTTGAACTTCTGAACATCTTTGAGGTCATGCATAACAAAGATCTAAGTCACTGATGGCATTTATGAAATGTGTATACAAGTACATGAATTGCTTAGTCATAGTAGGCTATGGACAAAGTGCTAGGAGAAGGGATTAAGATGGAAAGGAATCCACTGGTTGACTTTGATGAGCTGAGCCAAGCAGCCTGTTTCCTGTTTCTGTAAGCATCACAAAGTCACAGAATGCTGCCAGGATCTAGGCTCCATAACAATCTTCTTTGAGGCTTATCAAGTCATTGCATGCCCCATAGAACCATGTCACACCTGGTTCAAAATTCTCCTTTAGACATTCCTGTTCTCTTTTAGTTCAAAATATCTGCCCTGTTTTTGCTGCAGACTTGTATTCTAATCTCTTTCATTATAAATTCAAATTGCTGAAAACACTTAAAATATCATTTGAACCACATTCATCACTTCTGCTGGATGTGTAACTATTTGCTTCCCAGTAAAATCATTGGGCACATTTAAAGTGGAGCTTGCTAATTTGTTGATTAATCAGGGTGTGAAAGGTTACGGGGAGAAGGCAGGAGAATGGGGTTGAGAGGGATAATCAATCAGCCATGATGGAATGGCGAAACAGACTCGATGGGCTGAATAGCCTAATTCTGCTCTTGTATCGCAAGGTTTACCTAATGTTATTAGAAAAAAAAACTTGTATTTACATCAACGCAATAATAAAAGGCAGTTGAAATGAACTGCCTGTGGTCAGCGCAGGAACAAGCACTACGTAAAGGAAGAAATACTGACTTGGTGTAAATGTTAAAATTCTGGCACCAAATAAATCCACATTCTATGGAATCCAGCAATATCCCCTGGGAACTCAGCTTACAACTGTTGTACAACAGAGCTGATCATCATTGACATGTCTCGTTCTCCACACTTGCAGATACTAGGACCATTTTGCCACAATACACCATAAATTAAGAGAGGTAAATGATTAATTTGATTAATTAAGAGAGGTAAGTGATTAATTTGCTAACTTGGAAGTAAAAAATGCAAGCTGTTAGCCTGGTTGGTTTCTAGTATTTTTTCCTTCTCTATTAACTGTTAATGTACTTTGTTCTCTGCTCGTGACACTGTCCCCTCTACAGAAACAAAACCAAAAGCAGATTGTATGATTTGCACAAATCTATTTAGTCATAAGTATGAACCTGAGTTTTCAGTCACCTGTTACTTTAATTCTCTGATCCACTTCCATCCATCCCCAAGGCCTCCATGGGGTGATGGCAAGGCAAACGGACACAGGCGCCACTCATTCATCCCTCCTAAACCACCTTTGGACCATCTTTAGTTTCTTTTCATTAATTTTATTTTGAGATATAGCATAGAAGATACAGAATCCTCATGGACAGATTTAAGAAACTGCAAGGGGAGTTATATACAGGCCTCTGAAAAGTAGCCAAGATGTGGGCCACAGATTACAACAGGAAAAAGAACATGCATGTCAAAGGGCAATGTCATGATAGTTATGGGGAATTCAATATGCAGGTAGATTGGGAATATCAGGTTGGTGCTGGATCTCAAGAGGAAAGATGTAGAACACCTAAAATAGCTTTTTAGAGCTGCTTGTGGCTGAGACCACTGGGGGGAGGGGCTATTCTGGGTTGCATGTTGTGTAATGAACTGGATTTGATTAGGGAGTGAATGACCGCTTCAGAGACAGTGACCATAATCTGATAGAATTCACCCTGCAATTTGAAAGGGAGAAGCTAAAGTCAAGTGTATCAGTTTTTCAGTGGAGTAAAGGGAATTATAGAGGCATGAGAGAGGAGCTAGCCAACCTTGATTGGAAGGAGACACTGGTAACCCAAAAACTGCAGTAATAGGGTGAGGTTGTAAATCAATATTCAGAACAGTTGAAATAGTATCAGAAATATCTTTTCAATATTTTTCAAAAAAGGACATGACCAAAACATACGAGTTAAAGAAGCTATCTCAAAGTGACATCTATTGCATACAGGATTTATATGAGAATAATAACGAGATAGTTTATCCTTAGACATATGAGTCCTATGCACTACTTTAAACTGTATCAACGCATGTTTAGCACATATAGAGGATGAGCTAACTAAATGAAGAATCTTTTTCCCATTTTTCAATCGGTAAGGTAATCTTAAGTTCCCTTTCCCAATCAGTCTTAATTTATTAGATACGTCTGGATGTATTTTCATAATTATATTATAAATAATTGCTATTACACCTTTCTGAAAAGGATTTAAATCTAATTTTTTTTCCAAAATATCCGTTGAATATAAATTTGGGAAGGTAGGAGAAACAGTATTTAAAAAGTTTCTAATCTGTAAATATCTAAAAAAAAAAAGGGAATCTCAGCAAGTTATATTTATTAGATAGTTGTTCAAAGGACATGAAACAATTATCCAAAAATAGATCACAATATTGTACTATACCTTTAATTTTCCAAGCCAGATATGCTTGATCCATAGTAGAGGGTTGAAAGAAGAAATTAGATATAATAGGACTTATTTAAATTGATTCAACCCAAAACATTTTCAAAATTGAAACCATATACATAAAGTATGTTTAACTATTGGGTTATCCATTTGTTTATACAATTTAGGAAGAGTAAAGGGAAGTGAAGTCCCTAAAATAGAACCCAATGACAGCCCTCACCCTATTACTGCAATTTTCGGGTTACCAATAATAGAATCAAGTCACTTAACCTCTTCAGCTCGTCGGATGATTGCATTTCTTACGTTAATGGCTAGAAGATCCATTTTGCTGAATTGGAAAGAGATTAATCCTCCCACCACATTTCATTGGTTCTCTCAAACTACCTTGTGTTTAAACTTAGAAAAAATTAGAAGTGCTATTTATGATCCCTCTATTAAATTCCGCGGGAGGAGAAGATGGCAGCGCGCCAAGCGTGCGCAGCTGTCCGGTGAAAAGTGATGTCATATCCGTTAAATAGGGGCCGTGGACAATTCTGATTTCATGGAGAATGGACGTGAAAGCACAGAGGAACATCTGGAGAAATTTCTGAAACGCTCGTCTGCTGCTGTCGTTACTGTGTGGTTGGGGATCTTTCGGAGGGTAGGCCTCAAAATCCCTGGCCTTGCCTGCTTTTGGCGACCGAGAAGGAGGTCGAATCGTTCAGTTAGAGATGGCGCTCAGTACTCGGTGTTGGAGAGCTGATCAGAGCTCGAAGTTTTCGGATGACTCAGAGTCGGATTGTGGTCAGTATGGCAGGGAGAGTTGTTTTTCCTTCTCCCGTCTGCGTGAGATGTGGGACATTTGAGAAACTTTGAACTTTACTGTGCTCATGGACTTTCTTCATCAAGTTACGGTATTGTTACACTGTTGTAACTATATGTATAATTATGTGGTTTTGTCAGTTTTTTCAGTCTTGGTTTGTCCTGTGTTTTGTGATATCACACCAGAGGAAATAATGTATCATTTCTTAATGCATGCATTACTAAATGACAATAAAAGAGGACTACGTGTCTTCATAATCTAAAAATTTGAAAAGACTTGGAGGCCATTTATTCAACATTTCCATATGATGTAATTTGACCTTTTCCACACTTATTCTATTCCTTTTTAATACATGTTGAGAGGAGAGGAGTCAACGACACTAATGCTTCTTTTTTGATGTTATATAACTGCCCCTGACTTTTTTTTAATCCTTAGTTTAGTTGATTAACACCATTTAGGTTAGTTTTTCTTTTGGGATACATTTTTACATTTTTTTCCCCTTTTTCATGATTTTTTTTCTATTTTTTTTGTATATTACATTTGTATCCTGTATGATTGGGAGGTTTAATACCCATGTGTTAACTGGGTTTATATTTAACTATGTTAATTATAACAATGTAATCCCAATGACTTTGTATCAATGTTTATCATTATGAAACTAATAAAAAGATTGAAAAAGGAAGGAGACGCTAGAAGGGATGATGGCAGAACCGCAATGGCTGGAGTTTCTGGGAGGAATTATGAAGATGCAAAATGGATACAACCCAAAGCAAAATATGAACTCTAAAGAGGGTTCATTCAGTCTAAAGACTGAATGATGCAACTGTGGCTAACAAGGGAAGTCAAGAGCAACATAATAATGAAAGAAAGGGCATATAATAGAGCAAAAAATTATTGGGAAGTCAGAAGATTGGGAAGCTCTTAAGAACTAACAGAAGCAACTTAAAAAAAGTCATCAGGAGGGAAGAAGATGAAATATGAGGGTAAACTAGCAAATAGTATCAAAGAAGATGCCAAAGTTTTATTGGATAGATAAAGGGTGTAAGAGAGACAAGAGTAGATATTGGACCACTGGAAAATGACGCTTGAAATGAAGAAAATGGTAGTAATGGGGGACAAGGAAATGGCAGACAAACTGAATAACACACACAAAATGATCAAACAAAAGTATTTTGCATCAGTCTTCCATACTGCTGGAAGACACTAGCAGTGTACCAGAAGTTCGAGAGTGTCAGGGGCAGAAATGAGTGCAGTTGTTAGGGAGAAGGTGCTCGGGAAGCTGAAAAGTTCGAAGGTAGATAAGTCACCTGGACCAGATGGCCTACATCCCAGGGCTCGGAGAGAGGTAGCTGAAGAGATTGTAAAGGCATGTATAATGATCATTCAAGAATTACTAGATTCAGGCATAGTTCCAGAGGATGGGAAAATTGCAAATGTCACTCCACTCTTCAAGAAGGAGGGAGGGGGGTAGAACAAAGGAAATTATAAGCCAGTCAGCCTGACCTTAGTGGTTGGGGAGATGTTTGAGTTGATTGTTAAGGATGAGGTCTCAGGGTACTTGGAGGCACATGATAAGATAGGCCAAAGTCGGTATGGTTTCCTTAAGGGGAAATTGTACCTGAGAAATCTGTTGGAATTCTTTGAGGAGATAACAGGCAGGATAGACCAAGGAGAATCAGAGGCTGTTATGGGAGTTCAGAAGGCCTATGATGAGCTGCCACATATGAGGTTGCTTAATAAGAGAAGAGCCCATGTTATTACAAGAAAGATACTATTGTGAAAAGAGGATTGGCTGACTAGCAGGAGGCAAAGGGTGAGAATAAAGGGAGCCTTTTCTGGTTGGCTGCCGGTGTCTAGTGGTGTTCCACAAGGGTCGGTGTTAGGACTGCTTCTTTTTACTATATATCAATGATTTGGAGGACAGAATTGATGGTTTTGAGGGCAGGTTCATGGACACTACAAAGATTAGTGGAGGTGCAGGCTGTACTGAGGAAGCAATGAGGCTGCAGAAGGACAGACAGATGAGGAGATTGGGCAGAGTGAATACAGTGTTGAGAAGTGTATGGTAGAAAGAATAAAAGCTTAAATTATTTTTTTTAAATGGGGAGAAAATTCAAAACTTAGTCTATCCTATTCAAAAACCCAAATTCAGTTAAGTTCCTTGAGTGTTAAATTGCAGGCTGAGTCAGTGCTGAGGAAGGCAAATGCAATGTTAGCATTTAGTATGAGAGGACTAGAATATAAAAGCAAGGATGTAATGCTGAGGCTTTATAAAGCACTGGTGAGGCCTCATATGGAGTGTTGAGAGCAGTTTTGGGCCCCTTATCTTAGAAAGGACATGCTGACACTGGAGAAGGTTCAGAGGGGGTTTGCGAGAATGATTCCAAGAATGAACCAGCGTTCCAGGTATGAGGAGTGTTTGATGGTTCTGGACCTGTACTCGCTGGAATGGAGGGGGTGGGGGAAGGGAATCTCATTGAAACACATCACATATGGAAAGCTCTGGATAGAGTGGAAGGTGGAGGGAATGTTAATGAGGGAGTCAAAGACCAGAGAGAGATGTCCATTTAGAATGGAGATGAGGAAGAATTTAGAGGATGGTGAATCTGTGGAATTCATTGCTACAGGTGGCTGTGGAGGCTAGATGATTGAGTGCATTTAAGGTGGTGGTTCATAGATTCTTGATTAGTCAGGGCATCAGGAGTTGACTTCATGTGATCTTGACTGGGGAGCTAAGTAGGTGCTACACTTTGCCCAACAGTGCCCTGCAGGCTTGCGGATGTAAGGAGTGCCTCTGGTAGAGATGCCACCAAAGAAAATGGCTCAGCCATGATGAAATGGTGGAGCAGACTCGATGGGCAAATGGACTAATTCTGCTCCCATGTCTTATGGTAACAGACCCTTCCGGCCCAACCAGCCCGTGCTGCTCAATTACACTTGTGTGACCAATTAACCTACTAACCCATACCTCTTCGCAATGTGAGAGGAAACCGTAGCACCCTAAGGGAACCCAGGGGGTCACAGGGAGAACCTGCAAATTTCCTACAGACAGCACCCTTTAACCACGTAATCGCTGGCCTTCCACTTTGTCACCAGCTGCCCTTCTGTTCTGTCATACCTTCTCTTTCTTTGCTTCTTAACAAAAAGTTAAGATCTTTTTGTTTCCAGTTTGGATAAAATATCACAGATATGAAATGTGAACTCTTGTACGAATACACAAGATGAAAGTTATGCTTAGGTGAGGCTAGCTAGGGAAGTAGATTTCCTTCCTTAAAACTTATTAATAGGTTGTGACTTTTATGATTAGGTGACAGCTTCATGGTCACTTTAATTACTTAAAATTCACTCATTTCCTTGGGATAATTTAATTTGTTCCTAGAACTTTTAATACGTTCCTCTGGATTGATGAACCGGCTGGTGGTGTAGTGGCATCAGCACCAGACTTCGGAGCAAAGGCTCCCGAGTTCGAATCCAGCCGGCTCCCTAGCATGTTTTCCATCCATGCTGGGTTGAGCGTCGAGCTAGCAACTTGGCCTCGTAAAAATAAGAAAGCCTGCTAAAAAAACGCCGTCATGACAGCGTCCCAATGACTCCACTCGGAGTTAAGGGCTTTCTCCTCTTCTCTGGATTGATAGTCTGGAAACAAAATCACATACCTTATGCTCCATAAATGTCATTAACATCAAACAGGACAAGGATCAGATGCAGGCCTAAGCTCACAGCTTATGTAGAACTTTTAGGTAAATAATTTTTTAAATTAAATAAAAGGTGTAACATTCAGAAGCTAATGCTGAAGATATACTTCTGGCAATAAATTCTAGTTGTGAATAGTGTGAGAGACAGAGGCTTAAGGTGTTCCACACTGAGAAAAGGATTCTGACAGGCAGGGAGGCTGAAGAGCTCTTTCACGAGTGGAGTCTAGAACTAGAGGACACAGTGGGAGGTCATCCTCTAGGACTCGAAGGAGGAGCAGTTTCTTTCCATAGAGAATTATTAATCTTTGAAATTCTCTGCCTCTAAAGGTGCTGGATACTAAATCGTTTAGTACTGTATACTCAAGCCTGAGATTGAAAGGTTTGTGAAAACCAGGGGAATAGCGGGAATTTTGCGACAAATTGCTCTGTGTACTGAGGTACTGGACATTACTGAATGCTGAAACAAGTTAAAGGTACTAGATAATCTGACAATTCTTCTCTTCCAATGCTACTAAGAAATGTGCTCTCAGGGGCCTTTACCGCCTTTAGTCACATGGAAAGTAAATAAAAATACACTCAATGCCAGCTTTACAAGGTACACCTGTACACCTTTACAACTGCTCATTAATGCAAATATTTAATCAGCCAATGATGTGGCAACAACTCAATGCATAAAAGCATGCAGACATGGTCAAGAGATTCAATCGCTGTTCAAACCAAACATCAAAATGGGGAAGAAATGAAATTCATGACTTTGATATTATTGTTGGTGCCAGATAGGGTGATTTGAGTATCTTGGAAACAGCTGATCACCTGCATTTTTCACATATAACAGTTTCTAGGTTACAGAGAACGGGGTAAAAGACAAAAATGCCCAGTGAGCACGGATCTGTTGGCAAAAATGCCTTGTTTATGAGAGACCCAGACAAAATGCAGGAAGAACTCAGCAGGTCAGGCAGCATCTATGGAAATGAAAAAAAAACTTATTAATGCTAATGAGAGAGGTCAGAAGAGAATGGCCAGACTGGTTCAAGCTGATGAGAAGAGGTAACTCAAAGAATCATGCGTTACAACACGAGGGTGCAGAAGAGCATCACTGAACACACAACACTCTGAACCTTGCAGTGGACGGGCTACAACACTGGGTTTCTCTCTTGTGCCTAATAAAGTGGCCACTGAGAGTTGTTTGCAAATAATCCCGTCTTGCAATTTCAACATGTTTTGCAAAATTCCTGAAAATTATCCGAACATTTGTTACCTTTTAGCACACAATAATTCTCTCACAACAGATGTTGATTGGATGGAGGTGGCCTCAGAGGGAGGGGCCAGATAGGAGATTAGCCTTAATGAAGTTAAACTAGACTAGGGAAGAGTTGAAATATTCATGGTTAAAATATGTGGCGTGGTTTTGACTTTCTCCCAACACTCGTCACAGTCACAGGAGCAAGATGTAGTTCCAGTCAAGATGGTGCCAGCAAGCAACAATTCCTCGGTGAACATGTTCCAGATAGTCAATTATTTTAGATTTTCTACATCTTTTACTTATTCTTTTTATCTTAATTTTGCTTTTGAAATTGTTGGAGCCTGTGACTTACAGTCCGTAGATCGTTCGAGTGAGCTAGCACCCCAAGGTCCATGACAAAACTCCAAGAGAGAAATGCAAGCACGAGCTACCAGGAGAAAAAGCTCTGAGGCAAGATGAGGAGCCACGATCGACTACATTCCCCACCGATTAAAGCATCAATGAAGATGGAAACATCAGGGCAAATGCGGAGGAGAGCAAGTAGTTCTTGAAATGGTCGCTGGCGTGGTCCGCGCCTCTTTCAGTTCTATGTTTTTTCTGTGTTCTCACCCATTCTTTCTTGTGGATTAGGTTTGCAGTTTGATATTCTTGTTGTTTCTCCACATGGGTGATATGCTGGGTTTTGTATAAGGGAAGGGTTGGGGATTTGAGATTTGCAAGTTTTTGTTTCTTTTTCTTTTCATGCGGCGGGATTAATGTCTTTCTTTCAACTACCTCTATGTCTGGAGAAGACAATTCTCAGAGCTGCATTCTGCACACACACATAGATAATGAAATGAACCTTTGAGAAGATTTCCGGGGCCCTTTCCTGGCAGCCCTTTTATTCCCATTCTACTAGCCTGCTACCATCGAAGTGGATTCATCCAGCCCCATTCCCACAAGCAGTAATTCGCAATTAAAACTTGTTTTATCAGGATAGGATGAGCAGGCCTGCGCAAAGGAGGATGAGAGGTGACGATAGAGGTGTACAAGATGATAAGAGGCACAGATTGAGTGGACAGCCAGAGACTTTTTCCCAGAAGGAAAATGGCTGATACAAGAGGGGCATAATTTTAAGGTGAGTTCAGGAAAACATAGGGGGAATTTCAGAAATAGTTTTTTTTTAAACCACAAATTGGTCAGCAGGTAGAACTCTCAGTCAGGGGAGGGGGTAGAGGCAGATACATTAGGGGCATTTAAGAAACTCTTAGATAGGCACATGGATGAATGAAAAATAGAGGACTATGTGGGAGGGAACGGTTAGATTGATCTTTGGAGAATGTTAAAAGGCTGGCACAACATAGCGGACTGAAGGGCCTGTATTGTGCTATCGTGTTCTACGGTATGTTAAAACAGGGAACATAAAAACTGACTGTAAAAACTTTTATAGGTATGTAAAAA
This sequence comes from Mobula birostris, assembly GCF_030028105.1. Classification (NCBI taxonomy): domain Eukaryota; kingdom Metazoa; phylum Chordata; class Chondrichthyes; order Myliobatiformes; family Myliobatidae; genus Mobula; species Mobula birostris. The sequence goes on from NC_092385.1 coordinate 78,489,455, forward strand.
GGAAAAGACTGGTAAAGACAAATGTAGGTCCCCTACAGACAGAAACAGGTGAATTGATTATGGGGAGCAAGGACATGGCAGACCAATTGAATAATTACTTTGGTTCTGTCTTCACTAAGGAGGACATAAATAATCTTCCAGAAATAGTAGGGGACAGAGGGTCCAGTGAGATGGAGGAACTGAGCGAAATACATGTTAGTAGGGAAGTGGTGTTAGGTAAATTGAAGGGATTGAAGGCAGATAAATCCCCAGGGCCAGATGGTCTGCATCCTAGAGTGCTTAAGGAAGTAGCCCAAGAAATAGTGGATGCATTAGTGATAATTTTTCAAAACTCGTTAGATTCTGGACTAGTTCCTGAGGATTGGAGGGTGGCTAATGTAACCCCACTTTTTTAAAAAAGGAGGGAGAGAGAAACCGGGAAAGTATAGTCCGGTTAGCCTAACGTCGGTGGTGGGGAAACTGCTGGAGTCAGTTATCAAAGATGTGATAACAGCACATTTGGAAAGCGGTGAAATCATCGGACAAATTCAGCATGGATTTGTGAAGGGAAAATCATGTCTGACGAATCTCATTGAATTTTTTGAGGATGTAACTAGTAGAGTGGATAGGGGAGAACCAGTGGATGTGGTATATTTGGATTTTCAAAAGGATTTTGACAAGGTCCCACACAGGAGATTAGTGTGCAAACTTAAAGCACACGGTATTGGGGGTAAGGTATTGATGTGGATGGAGAATTGGTTAGCAGACAGGAAGCAAAGAGTGGGAATAAACGGGACCTTTTCAGAATGGCAGGCAGTGACTAGTGGGGTACCGCAAGGCTCAGTGCTGGGACCCTAGTTGTTTACAATATATATTAATGACTTGGATGAGGGAATTAAATGCAGCATCTCCAAGTTTGCGGATGACACGAAGCTGGGTGGCAGTGTTAGCTGTGAGGAGGATGCTAAGAGGATGCAGAGTGACTTGGATAGGTTGGGTGAGTGGGCAAATTCATGGCAGATGCAATTTAATGTGGATAAATGTGAAGTTATCCACTTTGGTGGCAAAAATAGGAAAACAGATTATTATCTGAATGGTGGCCGATTAGGAAAAGGGGAGGTGCAACGAGACCTGGGTGTCATTATACACCAGTCATTGAAAGTGGGCATGCAGGTACAGCAGGTGGTGAAAAAGGCGAATGGTATGCTGGCATTTATAGCGAGAGGATTCGAGTACAGGAGCAGGGAGGTACTACTGCAGTTGTACAAGGCCTTGGTGAGACCACACCTGGAGTATTGTGTGCAGTTTTGGTCCCCTAATCTGAGGAAAGACATCCTTGCCATAGAGGGAGTACAAAGAAGGTTCACCAGATTGATCCCTGGGATGGCAGGACTTTCATATGAAGAAAGACTGGATGAACTGGGCTTGTACTTGTTGGAATTTAGAAGATTGAGGGGGGATCTGATTGAAACGTATAAAATCCTAAAGGGATTGGACAGGCTAGATGCAGGAAGATTGTTCCCGATGTTGGGGAAGTCCAGAACAAGAGGTCACAGTTTGAGGATAAAGGGGAAGCCTTTTAGGACCGAGATTAGGAAAAACTTCTTCACTCAGAGAGTGGTGAATCTGTGGAATTCTCTGCCACAGGAAGCAGTTGAGGCCAGTACATTGGCTATATTTAAGAGGGAGTTAGATATGGCCCTTGTGGCTACGGGGATCAGGGGGTATGGAGGGAAGGCTGGGGCGGGGTTCTGAGTTGGATGATCAGCCATGATCATAATAAATGGTGGTGCAGGCTCGAAGGGCTGAATGGCCTACTCTTGCACCTATTTTCTATGTTTCTATGTTTCTAAAACTTCAGTTGTCTGGGGAGAATGAAGGTAAGAGAATGTGGTAACAGTCACTGGGGTGGGTGAGGTGAATCAGCTAAACAATGAATGCTTCATATCTGAATTTACTTTCCCAGGACTCTCACAACTCCAAGAGCCACCGTCTTTAAGCAGACTGCCTAAGAGGTCAACACCTGGAATTATGTAGCCATTAGTGAGACTTGGCTGCAGCAGGGGCAGGGGCAGGCAAGACTGGCAGCCTAATATCCTGAGGTTCCTTCGTTTTAGATATGACAAAGCAGGAAGGATTAAAGGAAAAGGTGGCATTACTAGTCAGAGGAAATCTCACAGCAATGCAGAGTCAGGACAAACTGGAGAACTTGTTTAGTGAGGTGTTATGGGTGGAACAGAGAAATAAGAAAGGTAAGACCACATTTAACAGCTATATTACAGACCACCCAACAGTCCGAAGGAATTAGAGGAACAAATTTGCAGAGAGGTCGCAGAGAGGTCCAAGAAACATACGGTTGTTATAGTAGCTGATTTTAAACTTTCCACATATTGACTGGGACTCCCATACTATAAAAGGACTAGATGGGATAGAGTTTGTCAAATATATTCAGGAAAATTTTCTTAATCAGTATGAAGAAGTCACAATGAGAGAAAGTGTGCAACACCTGATCTGTTATTGGGGAATGAGACAGGAGGTGACAGAAATTTGTGTAGATCACAATGCCATTAGTTTTAAAGTAAGTATGCAGAAAGGTAGGTCTGGTCCACAGGTTGAGATTCTAAATTGGAGAAAGGATAATTTTGATGGTATCAGAAAGAATCTGGCAAGTGTGGATTAGGACAAGATTTTTTCTGACGAAAGTGTACTTGGTAAATGGGAGGCCTTCAAAAGCAAAATTTTGAGAGTATGAAGTTTGTATGTACCTGTCAGAATATAAAGTATAGATAGCAGGTGTAGGGAACCTTCGTTTTCAAGAGATATTGAGGCCCTGATTAAAAATAAATGGAGGTGCATAGTAGATTTGGCAGGTAGAAACAAATGAATTGTTTCTGGAGTATAAGAAATGCAAGAGAACAGTTAAAAAATAAATCAGGAGGGCTAAAAGGCATGAGGTTGCCCTGGCAGACAAGGTGAAGGAAAATCCTAAGGAATTCTACAGATGCATTAAGAGCAAAAGGATTGCAAGGGACAAACTTGGTCCTCTGGAAGATTAGAATGGTAATCTAGGTGTGGAGCCAAAGGAGATGGGAAAGACCTTTAAAAAATTTACATTTGTATTTATTCAGGAGACAGATATAGAGTCTATAGAAGTGAGGCAAAGCCACATCAACTTCAAGGAACCTACACAGCTTACAGAAGAAGAGGTGTTGGCTGGCATGATGCAAATTAGGGTGGAAAAATCCACAGGATATAAGGCTTTCCATCAGACCCTGTAGGACAAGTGCAGAAATTTCCAGGGCCCTAAAAGAGATATTTAAATCACCCTTAGCGACAAGTGAGGTACTGGAGAATTGGAGGATATCCAATGTTGCTCTATTGTTCAAGAAAGCTCTAAAAAAAATAAACCAGGAAATTATAGGCTGGAGAGCCTGAATTCAGTAGTGGGAAAGTTATTGAAAGGTATTCTGAGGGACCGGATATATAAGTATTTGGATAAACATGGACTGATTAAGGATTGTCAGTATGGCTTTGTGCGTGGTAGGTCAAACTTATAGAGGAAGTTACCAGGAAAGTTGATGAAGGCAAATCAGTGGATGTTGTCTACATAGACTTCAGTAAGGCATTTGACAAGGTCCTACATGGGAGCTGGTCAAGAAGGTTTAAACACTTGGCATTCAAGATGAGGGAATAGATTGGATTGGATATTGCCTTGGAGGGAGAAGCCAGAGAGTGGTAGTAGATGGTTGCCTCTCTGAGTGGAAGCCTGTGACTAGTGGTGTGCCATCGGGATCAGTGCTGGGTCCTTTGTTGTTTGTCATCTTTATCAATGATCCGGAAGATAATGCAGTAAATTGGATCAGCAAATTTGGGTATGGCATCAAGATTGGGGATGTAATGGACAGTGGGGAAAGCCTGCTCAAAAATTTTTCTCAATACTTCAGTAGTAAAAGAAAAGTCAAGGAGAAAGTTAAGTGCATAAGGAATAATATCGGGGTGATTAATTATGCAGAGGATAATATCGGGGTGATAAATTATGCAGAGGAGGACATAGCAGATACTCTTCTCATATTTTGCTAAAGTATTCACCTGCGAAGATGTTAGCAATATGCAAGTGTAGAGAAAAATAAGGTTGTTTTAAGTGACTTGGAGATCTGAGAAAGTGAGGCCCTGCATCAGCTGAAAAAGCTGAAAGCTAATAAATCTCTAGGCCAGGGTCCTTAAAGAGGTCAGTGATTATATACGCAAACCCTTAACACGTATTTTTCAAAAGTCAGTGAAGACTGGTGAAATCTCCAAGGACTGGAAATGGGCTAACGTCCCGGTACACAGGAAGGGTGACCGGACTGACCCTGGTAGCTACAGACCAGTAAGCTTAAATGTGTATCATAGGTGAGATATTGGAAACATTAATAAAGAATGAGGTGGAAAAGCAGCTGATAAGAACAGGCATGCTAGCAGAAAGTCAGAGAGGGGAAACCATGATTTACCAATATGCTGGAGTTCTGTGAAGCGGCGACTAAAATTCATGATAACAATGGAGCGGTTGATATCATTTACTTGGTATTTCAGAAGGTTTTTGACAAGGTATCCCATGAGGTTAATAATCAAATTACAGGAGGAAAGGATTCAGGGTAAGGTTTGCAAATGGGTGTGGAATTGGCTCAAAGACAGAAAACGAGTTATGGTGGGAGGATCATTTTCAGACCTAGTAGATGTTAAAAGTGGTGTTCCGCAGGGATCAGTTTTGGGGCTGCTGCTGTTTTTAATTTACATTAATGATTTGGACAAGTAAATAACGAACTAGTAAAGTTTACTGATGACAAAAAATTAAGGGGACGGTCTGATAACATTCAGGCAGTGGAATCAATACAGTTAGATCAAAACTAAATCCAGATGTAGGCAAATAAATGGCAGATGAAATTTAATGTATCTAAACGTAAAATACTACATATAGGAAGTACAAATATTAAATATAAATATACAAATGGGGGTCTTGAGTTACAACAAGGATTTGGGTATCCTCGTAGACTCATCACTATCAACATCTAGACAATGCACAGGAGCCATTAGGAAGGCTAATAGAACCTTGGGCTATATAATGCAGTTAGTGGAGTTCAAGTCTAGAGACGTTCTCCTTCAGCTGTACAATGCACTTGTGAGCCTACACCTTGAGTACTGTGTACAATTTTCATCTCCACGTTGTGTGAGGGAGCTGAAGGCACTGGAGAGAGCTCAGAGAAGGGTGACTAGACTCGTGAGCTATGAAGAAATATAGAAATAATTAAATCATTTCAGCCTAAGTAGACACAGAATGAGAGGAGACTTGATAGAAGTGTTCAAAATCATCACGGGTATAAGTAAATAGGATGCCAGCTGCTACTTCAAAATTAATCCATCAACAAAGGACATGGGGTCATAGGTGAAGACTGGTTAAAGGGAGATTTCAGACTAACATCAGGAAAAATTTCTTTACACAGTGAGTTGTGAACGAATGGAAACAACTACCTAGTCGTGTAGTTGAGAGCAGTACCTTGGAGACCTTCAATTTTAAACTCGATAGTTATTTCAACACACCTTGTGAATAGGAATTTGGCAAGCTTTGTTGGGCGGAATGACCTGTTCTTGTCAAAAACTTTCTCATGTTCTATCACGGCTTGCAGTGGGATCTGGGGCAGCTGGAAAAATGGTAGACAGAATTTAATGCAGACAAGTGCAAGGTGTTACATTTCATTAGGCCAAACAGTATAGGTCTTACACAGTTAACAGTAGGCAACTGAGGAGAGTGGCAGAACAAAGTGATCTGGGAATACGGGTCCATAATTCATTGAAAGTAGCAGCGCAGGTAGATAGAGTTGCAAATAAATCTTTTGGCACTTCAGCCTTCATAAATCAAAGTACTGAGTACAGGATCTTATGTCGAAATTGTACAAGACATGGGTGAAGCCTATTCTGGAGTATTGTGTGCAGTTTTGGTCACCTACCTGCAGGAAATATGTAAATAAGGTTGAAAGAGTACAGAGAAAAATTGAAAGGATGATGCCAGGTCTGGAGGTCCTGAGTTATAAGGAAAGATTGAATGGGCTTGGACTTTATTCCTTGGAATGTAGAAGATTGAGAGGAAATTTGATAAAGGTATGAAAAATTGAGGGGTATAGATAGGGTAAATGCAAGCAGGCTTTTTCCACTGAGGTTGGGTGGGATTCTAACCAGAGGTCATGGGATAAGGGTGAGAGTTGAAAAGTTTAAGGAGAACATGAGGGGAAACTTCTTCACTCAGAGGGTGGTGAGAGTGTGGAACGAGCTGCTAGCACAAGTGGTGCATGCAAGTTCAATTTCAACATTTAAGAGAAGTTTGGATAGGTACATGGATGGTAGGGGTATGGAGGGCTGTGGCAGCTTAAGTGGTTCGGCACAGACTTGATGGGCCAAAGGGCTTGTTTTTGTGACTCCTTGAGAGTGGTTGAAGCATTTACAAAGTATTTGTGTAACTTTTGGCATAGAGGGCCCAACAGCTAGGTGATAAGATTAACACAGAAGGGTGGCCATGTGCCAGTGTCCACCAGCTGAGCTGAATGGCCTGTTCCCATGTTGTACGATTCTCTGAAGATGACAGCGTGCCTCTGTGGAATGGCATGGCATTGATGAAAGCCAGATAGGTAGGATGCAAGGTAAGGCTGGGAGCTAAGCGGAGCTGGAAGAGAATGCTTACGATAAGGACCATGTGTCTGAATTTACATGTCGGTCCATGCCCTCCTTTACAGCCACCATGAGGCCACTCATACTGGAGGAGCAACACCTCATATTCCAAGGGTAGCCTCCAACCTGATGGCATGAATAGTGATTTTTCTAATGTCCGGTAATTTCTCCCCCTTCTCCTTCGTTCTTTCTCCACGCCCCATTCTGTGTCTCCTCTAACCAATTCTTTTTTCACCTGCTCATCATTCTCCCCCTTCTCCTTCCCTTTCACTCATCGTCCACTCTTCTATCACATTCCTTCTTTTTCAGCCCTCTACCTCTTCCACCTATGACTTTCCAGCTTATTTCATGTCCCCTCCCTCATCCACTCACCTACCCCTTCACTTGGTTTCAGCTTTCACCCTCTTGAACTCCTTCCTTTCCCCCACAACCTCCTTACTCTGGCTTCGTCCTCCTTCCTTTCCAGTTCCAATGAAGGGTCTGGGCTCGAAACATTGACTGTTTATTCCTCTCCATTGACACGACCTGACCTGTTGAGTTCCTTCAGCATTTTGTGTGTGTTGCTGTGCATGAAGTATCAGGCCCTGTGGTATGAAAGTGCAGGAGATAATCACCCTGCAGGCACTGGCTTCAGTTCAGAACTATTAACACAAATCTGGAAATGCTCCCATCTATGAGCCCCTTTTAGCAAATTTTACTGGAATATAGTTTCCAAAATTACATCAATATTCTTTGAGAGAATGAGAGGAATGTGGTCTCTGTGTAAATTAACCTTGTACAGGAAAGATGGAAATAGGAGAGAGAAGGAGCACTGGGTGTAATAATTACTGTTGAAAATAGCATTGCATTGGCACAACAAACAGAGGGACACTCCATGTACAATATCCAACCCAGCTGAACGGTTGCTCACCATGTTCTGTGCTGCTGAAGAAGATGACCTATATTTGTCATGAGCACATCATTGCATTGAAACATACGGTGAAATGCAATGTACCTGTCAAAGCAAATGAGCACGGATTATGCCGACAAGCCCGCCACATATCCAGTGCCAACATAGAACGCACACAACGTTTTAGCCTTAACCAATCTTTTCAGAATGCAGGAGGAAAATGGAACATCCAGAGGAAACACACACAGCCAAAGGGAAAACAATCAAACTCTGACAGAGACAAGAATAAAGCCCCAATCGGTGATCACAAACTCCTGACAGTGACAAACCCCGATCAGTGATCACAAACTCCTGACAGAGACAGGAATCAAACCCCGATCAGTGATCACAAACTCCTGACAGAGACAGGAATGAAACCCTTATCAGTGATCACAAACTCCTGACAGAGACAGGAATCAAACCCCGATCAGTGATCACAAACTCCTGACAGAGACAGGAATGAAACCCTTATCAGTGATCACAAACTCCTGACAGAGACAGGAATCAAACCCCGATCAGTGATCACAAACTCCTGACAGAGACAGGAATGAAACCCTTATCAGTGATCACAAACTCCTGACAGAGAGAGACAGGAACCAAACCCCGATCAGAGATCACAAACTCCTGACAGAGAGAGACAGGAATCAAATCCCGATCAGTGATCACAAACTCCTGACACAGACAGGAATCAAACCTCAATCAGAGATCACAAACTCCTCACAGAGACAGGTATCAAACCCTGATCAAACCCCGATCAGTGATCACAAACTCCTGACAGTGACAGGAATCAAACCCCAATCAGTGATCACAAACTCCTGACAGTGACAAGAATCAAACCCCGATCAGTGATTACAAACTCCTGACAGAGAGAGACAGCAATCAAACCCCGATCAGTGATCACAAACTCCTGACAGAGAGAGACAGCAATCAAACCCTGATGAGTGATCACAAACTCCTGACAGAGACAGGAATGAAACCCTTATCAGTGATCACAAACTCCTGACAGAGAGAGACAGGAACCAAACCCCGATCAGAGATCACAAACTCCTGACAGAGAGAGACAGGAATCAAATTCTGATCAGTGATCACAAACTCCTCACAGAGACAGGTATCAAACCCTGATCAGTGATCACAAACTCCTGACAGAGACAGGTATCAAACCCTGATCAGTGATCACAAACTCCTGACAGAGACAGGAATCAAACCCCGATCAGTGATCACAAACTCCTGACAGAGACAGGAATCAAACCCCGATCAGTGATCACAAACTCCTGACAGAGACAGGAATCAAACCCCGATCAGTGATCACAAACTCCTGACAGAGACAGGAATCAAACCCCGATCAGTGATCACAAACTCCTGACAGAGACAGGAATCAAACCCCGATCAGTGATCACAAACTCCTGACAGAGACAGGAATCAAACCCCGATCAGTGATCACAAACTCCTGACAGAGACAGGAATCAAACCCCGATCAGTGATCACAAACTCCTGACAGAGACAGGAATCAAACCCCGATCAGTGATCACAAACTCCTGACAGAGACAGGAATGAAACCCTTATCAGTGATCACAAACTCCTGACAGAGACAGGAATCAAACCCCGATCAGTGATCACAAACTCCTGACAGAGACAGGAATGAAACCCTGATCAGTGATCACAAACTCCTGACAGAGACAGGAATCAAACCCCGATCAGTGATCACAAGCTCCTGACAGAGACAGGAATCAAACCCCGATCAGTGATCACAAACTCCTGACAGAGACAGGAATGAAACCCTTATCAGTGATCACAAACTCCTGACAGAGACAGGAATCAAACCCCGATCAGTGATCACAAACTCCTGACAGAGACAGGAATGAAACCCTTATCAGTGATCACAAACTCCTGACAGAGACAGGAATGAAACCCTTATCAGTGATCACAAACTCCTGACAGAGACAGGAATCAAACCCCGATCAGTGATCACAAACTCCTTTTTTTTTCCCGCTGCCGTGGCCCATCTTTATTCTTACCATATAAATCAATCGCATACAACTTTCATGCTACTGAAGTATAGTGGCTTCCAGTTAATTAGGCCATTAGTTAATTGTGGCAACCACTTATTTGGGACAACTCTTGAACATCAAAAAATAATTGAGAAAATAAGCAGGATTTCCTTCATTTATTTGGGAGACTACACTGCTTAATTGGGACAGGCGAATGTTGCTGAAAAGTTCACAGCTAACATCAGATGCATGCACTTGCCATAGCTATTAGACAGTGCACTATTTTTAGAGAGAACAGGTTTTAAATAGTATCAGTTTTGTGTGTTTGTGTTCTAAAAGCATTGATGTTTGTCACTGATATTTGGTGAGAATTAAGCAGCAAGATAATTCGGAACTGTTTTGCTCACTGCTTTTTCAAGCATTCAGACTTAAAGGTGCCAGATTTGGACGGGAGTGAAACTGAAATGATTTTCCTACTTCAACAAGTTAAAAACTATGAGGAATTTGAAGGTATCCACAATCATCATCAATATTATAATGAAAATAAAGGTTTGGAGCATGCAATCATCAAAAGCATCGTATGAAGGCAGTCGATTGTCTGCACTGATTTTGTTCATTTTCGGCCAATCAAAAGAACATGGCAGTGTACACTTGAAGAATTCATCCATTGATAATTACTAGGAACTACAATTTTATAGTACTGTAGTAGTATTGGCAGTGTTCTGATTTGTTCTGTATTTCATTTAAATACATAAATTGATACTATGTTAAACAGTAGTTTGTCATTTTTATACCTTTTTTAACTATCTCTATGAAACTTCAGCAAGTCAGGACATCCACTTAAGAGGGTCAGAATGTATTGGTCCTGATATGTCCCAATTAAACAGAATCCACTCTATTAAGGAATTTGCTGTGCTGTGTTGCTTAGGGCATGGCATGCAACAAATAAAAACAGCATTCAACAATTATAAAGAATAAAGAACTACTCTATCTAATAATAATGTTGGAGTAAAATGTTCAAAAGTTCATAGTTCAACTAAAATTTGTTATCAAAGTACAGACGAGGTGTGATTGATAAGTTCGTGGCCCAAGGTAGAAGGAGTCAATTTTAGAAAACCTAGCACATTTATTTTTCAACATAATCCCCTCCTACACTTACACACTTAGTCCAGCAGTCGTGGAGCATACGGATCTTGGACCTCCAGAAAGTGTCCACAGATGGGTGATTGATAAGTTCGTGGCCTAAGGTAGAAGGAGATGAGTTATACAGCTCTTGTTACATGCACATGCAGGTCAACTCTGAGTGACTATGCAGAAAGTTTGAAGTTAATACCTCACCTTCTTCCTTAGGCCACAAACTTATCAATCACCCCTGATGCATTATTAACTGATGAGTTATTAACTTCAAACTTTCTGCATAATCTTTCTTTTCAAATCTTATTATTGCATTATAATCAGTTAAATGAACATATCAATAATAACAATACCAAGAGAACAGGATTACAATAATATACACAAACATAAGTTCCAAATATCATATCCAAACAAGTCCACCTAATCTTTTGATAATTGGAACAGGAAAAAGTTCAAAAGATTTGTTCAAGAAAAAAAACAAAACAAACAAAAATCCACTAAACAGAAAACAAAACACAAAAAAACTGGGCCGCCATAATTTGTCATTTATAATTATTCTGTCCTTGACTCCATTCCTCCTTCCATAAACGACTAAATATTAGGAAAAGGGGTTCAAAAAAACCAACTTAAGTCATATGTATGGAAATATTGAATAAAAGACTCCCAAGTTTCCTTGAACTTAATTGAAAATTAATCATGCCACTCCTAATTTTTTTCTAGGTTTAAGCAAGCTGTAGTTTGAGAAAACCATTGAAGTGTAGCAGGGGGATCAAAATCTTTCCATTTAAATAAAATGGATCTTCTGGCCATTGGCGTAACAAATGCTGTCAAACGGTAGGCTGAAGATGATAAATAACTAGAATCAATCATTGGTAATCCAAAAATTGCAGTAATAGGATGGAGTTGTAAATCAATATGTAAAACTGCTGAAACAGTATCAAAGATGTCTTTCCAATATTTTTTTCCAAAAGAGGGCAGGACCAAAACATATGGGTTAAAGAACCAACCTCTGAGTTACATCTGTCACACATAGGGTTTATATGGGAATAAAAATGGGCTAGTTTGTCTTTTGACATATATGTTCTATGAACCACTTTAAATTGTATTAAAGTATGTCTAGCACATGTTAAAGAAGTATTAACTAATCTAAGAATCTTTTCCCATTCTTCTATGGATATATTTACTTTAAGTTCTCATTCCCATTCATTCTTTATTTTATCAGATATACCTGAAGGGATTTTCATGATCAAGTCGTAGATAGTTGTTATAACACTCTTTTGTAAGGGATTTAAACTTAAATTTTATTCTGTAATTTCAGTTTGATGTGACATCGGAAAGGTTGGCAAAATAACATTCAAAAAATTTCTAACCTGTAGATATCTAAAAAAGGTGTGATCTTGGCAAATTGTATTTATTAGATAACTGTTCAAAAGACATCCATCAGTTATCCGTAAATAAATCATGAAAATAGTTTATTCCTTTCATTTTCCAAAAAAGAAAGGCTTGATCAATTCTTGATGGTTGAAAAAAAAATTAAATAAAATAGGGCTGGAAAGGGTAAATTTATTCAAATCAAAAAAGTTACAAAATTGGACCATATTCGCATTGTATATTTAATTATTGGGTTAGTAATTTGTTTATTCAATTTAGTAAATGCAAAGGGGAGCGAAGCTCCTAAATAGACGCCAATGAAAATCCTTGCACAGACTCATGTTCAAGATTCAACCACCTTGGACTTTGGGTTTTATCTAACTCTTGGGTCCAAAAGGTTAAATTTCGGGTATGAATTGCCCAATAGTAAAATCTAAAGTTCAGCATCACCAAACAACCATCCTTTTTGGATTTCTGTAAATATTTCTTACTCAACTTGGGATTTTTACTCTGCCATATATATGAAGAAATTTTGGAATCAATAATATCAAAAAAGGATTTAGGAATAAAAATTGGTACTAGCTGAAATAAATAACAAAACTTAGGTAGAACTATCTTCTTAATAGCATTTATTTGGCCATCTAATGATAAGGACATCAGAGACCATTTAGTTAATAATTGTTTAATATGATCAATTAAAGGTAAGAAATTAGCCGTGAATAGGTCCTGATGTTTCTTAGTAATTTTAACCCCTAAATACATAAAGTATTCTGTAGTTAATCTAAATGGAAAACTTCTGTAAATTAGAGTTTGCATATTTAATGGGAATAACTCTCATCAAAATTTAATTTATAACCAGAAAAGCTACTAAATTGAGCAAGTAATGATATTACTGAAGGAAGGGATTTCTCTGGATTAGAAATATATAACAAGTTATCCTCATATAGTAATACCTTACGCGTTTCATTACCCTGAATAATCAAATACCGATCAGTGATCACAAACTCCTGAGAGAGAGAGACAGGAATCAAACCCCGATCGGTGATCACAAACTCCTGACAGAGAGAGAGAGACAGGTATCAAACCCCGATCAGTGATCACAAACTCCTGAGAGAGAGAGACAGCAATCAAACCCCGATCGGTGATCACAAACTCCTGACAGAGAGACAGCAATCAAACCCCGACCAGTGATCACAAATTCCTGAGAGAGAGACAGGAATCAAACCCCAATCAGTGATCACAAACTCCTGACAGGGACAAGAATCAAACCCCAATCAGTGATCAGAAACTCCTGACAGAGAGAGACAGGAATCAAACCCCAATCAGAGATCACAAACTCCTGACAGAGAGAGACAGTTATCAAACCCTGACCAGTGATCACAAACTCCTGACAGAGAGAGACAGTTATCAAACCCTGACCAGTGATCACAAACTCCTGAGAGAGAGAGAGAGACAGCAATCAAACCCCAATCAGTGATCACAAACTCCTGACAGAGACAGGAATCAAACCCCGATCAGTGATCACAAACTCCTGAGAAAGAGTGACAGGAATCAAACCCCAATCAGTGATCACAAATCCTGTCAGAGAGACAGGAATCAAACCCCATCAGTGATCACAAACTCCTGACAGAGAGACAGTTATCAAACCCCAATCAGTGATCACAAACTCCTGAGAGAGAGACAGGAATCAAACCCCGATCAGTGATCACAAACTCCTGACAGAGAGACAGTTATCAAACCCCAATCAGTGATCACAAACTCCTGACAGAGAGACAGTTATCAAACCCCAATCAGTGATCACAAACTCCTGAGAGAGAGACAGGGCTGATCCAATTCTTCCAGTCATCCCTACTCCTCTGCCTTCTCCCCATACCCTTTGATTCCCTGGCTAATCAAGAACCTATCTATCTCTGCCTTAAATGCACCCAATGACTTGGACTCCACAGCTGCTCGTGGCAACAAATTCAACAGATTTACCACCCACTGATTGAAGTAATTTCTCCGCATCTCTGTTCTAAATAGACGTCCTTCAATCCTGATGTCGTGCCCTATTGTCCTAGACTCCCCAACAATGGGAAATAACTTTGCCATATCTAATCTGTTCAGGCCTTTTAACATTTGGAATGATTCTATGAGATGCCCCGTATTCCCCTGAACTCCAGGGAATACAGCCCAAGAGCTGCCAGACGTTCCTCATACAGTAACCCTTTCATTCCTGAAATCAATCTCGTGAATCTTCTCTGAACCCTCTCCAATGTCAGTATGTCCTTTCTAAAACAAGGAGCCCAAAACTGCACACAATACTCCCAGGTGTGGTCTCACGAGTGCCTTATAGAGCCTCAACATCACATCCCTGTTCTTATATTCTATAACTCTAGAAATGAATGCCAAAATCGCATTCGCCTTCTTCACCACCGACTCAACCTGGAAGTTAACCTTTAGGGTATCCTGCACAAGGACTCCAAGTCCCTTTGCATCTTTGCATTTTGAATTCTCTTCCCATCTAAATAATGGTCTTCCTGTTTATTTCCTCCACCACAGTACATGACCATACACTTTCCGACATTGTATTTCATTTGCCACTTCTTTGCCCATTCCCCTAAACTATCAAAGTCTCACTGCAGGCTCTCAACACTACCCACTCCTCCATCTATCTTTCTATCATCAGCAAATTTAGCCACAAATCCATTAATCCCATTGTCAAAATCATTGATATACATCATAAAAAGCAGCAGTCCCAACACCGACTCCTGTGGAACTCCACTGGTAACAGGCCATCAGCCAGAATAGGATTCCTTCATTCCCACTCTTTTTTTCTGCCGATCAGCCAATACTCCACCCATGCTCGTAACTCCCCTGTAATTCCATGGGATCTTATCTTGCAGCCTCATGTGCGGCACCTTGTCAAAGGCCTTCTGAAAATGCAAGTACAGCACATCTACAGCACCTCCTTTGTCTACCCTGCCTGTAATTTCCTCAAAAAATTGCAGTAGGTTAGTCAGGCATAATATTCCTTTCAGGAACCCATGTTGGCTTTGGTCTATCTTGTCATGTGTTTCCAGGTATTCCGTAATCTCATCCCTAACAATCGATTCCAACAACTTTCCAACCACTGATGTCAGGTTAACAGGTCTACGGTTTCCCTTCTGCTGCCTCCCACCATTCTTAAATAGCAGGAGGCAGCAGAAAGGAAACTATAGACCTGAAAATTGAAACATTTGCAATTTTCCAGTCATCTGGTACAATGCCAGAATCTATCAATTCTTGAAAGATCATCATTAATGCCTCTGCAATCCCTCCAGCTACATCCTTCAGAACCCAAGGGTGCATTCCATCAGGTCCAGGAGATTTTGCACCCTCAGACTATTAAGCTTCCTGAGCACCTTCTCAGTCATAATTTTCACTGCATATACTTCACTTCCCTGACACTCTTGAATGCCCGGTATACTGCAGATATTTTCCACTGTGAAGTCTGATGCAAAATATATATCCAGTTCCTCTGCCGTCCCTGTGTCTCCCATTACAATATCTCCAGCGTCATTTTCTATTGGTCCTATATCTACCTTCAACTCTCTTTTACCCTTTATATATTTAGAAAAGCTTTTAGTATCTTCTTTGATATCAGTCGCCAGCTTCCTTTCGTAATTCATCTTTTCCTTCCTAATGACCTTCTTAGTTTCCTTCTGCAAGTTTTTAAACTCTTCCCAATCTTCTATCTTCCCACTAGCTCTGGTTTCCTTGTATGCCCTCTCTTTTGTTTTTACTTTGGCTCTGACTTTACTTATCAGCCATGGTAGTGTCCTTCTTCCATTCGAAAATTTCTTCTTATTTGGAATATATCTGTCTTGCGCTTCCCTCATTTTTCACAGAAACTCCAGCCATTGCTGCTCTGCTGTCCTTCCTGCTAGTGTCCCTTTCCAGTCAACCTCGGCCAGTTCCCCTTTCACGCCATTGTAATTTCCTTTATTCCACTGAAATATCGACACATTGGAATTTAGATTCTCCTTCTCAAATTTTAAGTGAACTCAATCATATTGTGATCACTGTTTCCTAAGGGTTCCTTAACCTTAAGCTCTCTTATCACCTCCAGATCATTGTACACACCCAATCCAGCATAACCGATCCCCTAGTGGGCTCAACAACAAGCTGTTCTAAAAACCATCCCTTAGACAGTCTACAAATTCTCTCTCAAAGTCCACTACTAGCCTGGTTTTCCCAATCTACTTTCATGTTAAAATCCCCGATTACCAGAAAATTTCCCTTCCGATATGACTTTTCTGTCTCTGGGTTGTAATACACAACCCAGCTGCTGTTTAGAGGCCCGTATACAACTGCTATTAGGGTCCTTTTACCCTTGCCATTTCTTAACTGAACCCACAGAGACTCTACACTTTCTGATCCTATATCATCTCTTTCTAATGATTTAATATTATTTCTCAGACACAGAGCCACACCACACCCTCTGCCTACTAACCTATCTTTCCGATACACTGTATATCATAGAACCATACCATAGAACCATAGAAACTACAGCACAGAAACAGGCCCTTTGGCCCTTCTTGGCTGTGCCGAACCATTTTCTGCCTAGTCCCACTGACCTGCACAGAAACCATATCCCTCCATACACCTCCCATCCATGTATCTGTCCAATTTATGCTTAAATGTTAAAAAAGAACCCGCATTTACCACCTCGTCTGGCAGCTCATTCCATACTCCCACCACTCTCTGTGTGAAGAAGCCCCCCGTAATGTTCCCCTTAAACTTTTCCCCCCTCACCCTTAACCCATGTCCTCTGGTTTTTTTCTCCCCTTGCCTCAGTGGAAAAAGCCAGCTTGCATTCACTCTATCTATACCCATCATAATTTTATATACCACTATCAAATCTCCCCTCATTCTTCTACACTCCAGGGAATAAAGTCCTAACCTATTCAACCTTTCTCTGTAACTGAGTTTCTCAAGTCCCGGCAACATCCTTGTAAACCTTCTCTGCACTCTTTCAACCTTATTTATATCCTTCCTGTAATTTGGTGACCAAAACTGAACACAATACTCCGGATTTGGCCTCACCAATGCCTTATGCAACCTCATCATAACATTCCAGCTCTTATACTCAATACTTCGATTAATAAAGGCCAATGTACCAAAAGCTCTCCTTACGACCCTATCTATCTGTGATGACACTTTTAGGGAATTTTCTATCTGCATTCCCAGATCCCTCTGTTCCACTGCACTTCTCAGTGCCTTACCATTAACCCTGTATGTTCTACCTTGGTTTGTCCTTCCAATGTGCAATACCTCACACTTGTCAGTATTAAACTCCATCTGCCATTTTTCAGCCCATTTTTCCAGCTGGTCCAAGTCCCTCTGCAGGCTCGGAAAACCTTCCTCACTGTCTACTACACCTCCAATCTTTGTATCATCAGCAAACTTGCTGATCCAATATCCTTGGACGTTCAGCTCCCAATAGCAGCCATCTTTTAGCCAAGTTTCAGAGATGGCCACAACTTCATACTTGCCAATCTGTAGTTGAATTTCAAGATCGTCCATTCTATTTCTTATGCTGTGTGCATTCAAATACACCACTTTCAGTCCAGTACTTGTTGCTTTCTGTTTTAACTGCACCACACCTCTATTGCCCTGTAATTCATCCAACTGGCTGTGATTATGCCTCATCTCCTGCCTGTCCTTTCTATCAACACACATCAAAGTTGCTGGTGAACGCAGCAGGCCAGGCAGCATCTGTAGGAAGAGGTGCAGGGATCCCTTACTCACTCTTCCTTCAGTTAGTCCTGATGAAGGGTCTCGGCCTGAAACGTCGACTGCACCTCTTCCTACAGATGCTGCCTGGCCTGCTGTGTTCACCAGCAACTTTGATGTGTGTTGCTTGAATTTCCAGCATCTGCAGAATTCCTGTTGTCCTTTCTATCATCTCTTTTGCATACTATCTTTGATTTATTTCTGTTTTCCCCTTCCTCAGCCCTATCACTCCGGCATATAGGAGCGAGATTGAAAATCTGGTTGAATTGAGCCACAACAACCACCTCTCACTCAACATCAGCAGAACAAAAGAGCTGATTATTGACAATAGGTGGACACTAGAGGTCCATAAGCCCATCACTATTAGAGGATCGGAACTGGAAAGGGTTATCAACTTCAAATTCCTTGGTGTTATAATTTCTGTCCTGTGTCCACATGTAAGTGCCCTTACAAAGAAAGCATGGAAGCTACTCTGCTTTAAGGTTTGTGCAGATTCAACATGTCATCTGAAACTTCGAGGATACACAGTGGTGAGTATCCTGGCTGGTTGCATCATGGCCTGTTATGGGAACATCAGTGCCCAAGAATAGAAAAACCCACAAAAGTAGTGGATACAGCCCAGTCCATCACAAGAAAAGCCCTCTCCACTATTCACAAGGAGCTCTGCCATAAGGAAGCAGCATCCATCATCGAGTTCCCCCATCATCCAGATCATGCCGTCTTCTCGTAGGAGGTCCCACAACACAGGTGCAGGAACAGCTATTACCCTAAAACCATCGGGCTCCTGAACTGGCATGAATAACCTCATTCATCTCAACGCTGAACCGATTCCACAACCTATGGACTCACTTTGAAAGACATATGTTCTCAATATTATTTATTTACTATTTATTATTTGTTTCTCATATTTGCACAGTTTGTACTCTTTTGCACATTGGTTGTTTGTCCGTCTTTGTGTGAAATTTTTCATGGATTCTTTTGTACTTCTATGTTTTACTGTGAATGCCTGCAAGAAAATAAATCTCAGATTTGTATGGTGACATATATGTACTTTGATAATAAATTTACTTTACTTTGAACTTTTTAAATTACATCAGTTTGAATTGTATGGCTATGTTCAACTAATAAATGAAAATTTGCAGCAAAATAATTGTCTTAACATAAACCAACTAAAATTAGTAATCACATGCAATTAAAATAAAGTGTTGCTAATATTAATTAAAAAGCATGTGTTCTACAGCATTGGAGGATCAACATCTAAAATAAAGTCTTAATTTCTTATTCCAGCCCTACAGTAGTAATAGGAAATAGCTTTGCTGGTTACTTGAGCTCATCTTCCCCAAGCTGTTTGAAAAAAATTGGGTGCGACGGTAGCGTAGTGATTAACTCGTCATTATTACTGCTCGGGTCAGGGCAGGCGTCAAGGAACCCTGACAAAATGGAGGCCAAGTACACACATACTCTAAATGACATCATAAATAACAAGTAGAACTTATGAATGCAAACATTGAAGGAGTTATCATTCGTCCAACCAGTAATGATCCTGTATTTTCCGTGGTCTGCCCCGGTCAGAACATCAGGTGGAACTATTGCCAATGATCTCACAGCATCCACTCCAATTATAACTTTTCCAACAATGAAGAAGTGCTTTGTCTTCAGGTGACTGTTGATCTCCATGCTTTGCATTGAATTTGCTTGGTATCTCTTGGATAACATATTCATATAGTAATGTCCAATAGGATAAGGCCTAGTCAGTTCTACTACAAACATAGGTAAAGTCAAAGTAAATGTGTTATCAAAGGGAATATATTTCAGCATATACTACACTGAAATTCATTTTCTTGCAGTCACCTACCAGAAAATAAAGAAATACAATTGAATTTATGAAAACTACATAAGCAAATACTGACAAACATCCAAAGTGCAAAAGACAACAAATTGTGCAAGTAAAGAACATACCGAGACCATGAGTTGAAGATTCCTTGAAAGTGAGTCTGCAGATTGTGAAAGCAGTTCAGAGTTGGGGTGGGTGAAGTTCTCTCCATTGATTCAGGTGCCTGATGTTTTCAGGGTAATAACTCTTCCTGAACTGGAGGTGTGAGACCCAAAGCTCCTGTACTTCCTGCCCAGTGGTGGGGGTCCATGATGATAGATGGTTCTTTCTTGTGACAGCGCTCTTTCTAGATATGCTCAATGGTGGTGTTAAGTTTGCTGACAACACCACTGTTGTTGGCCAAATCAAAAGTGGTGGTGAATTGGCATATAGGAAGGTGAATGAAAACCTGTCTGAGTTGTACCACAACAACTTCTCACTCAACATCTGCAAAACCAGACAGCATCATCACTTAATCCTGGAGGGTCAGCTCTGTCTGTCTGTGATGGTAACCGGGATGATCATTTCAGCAGCATGGTTATAAAAGCCGGGAAAACATGCAAACTCGGCAGCACTTCCCGATCTGTTAATGCAGCGGTTCCCAACCACCAGGCTGCGGACTGGTACCAGGCCACACAGCATGTGCAACCGGGCCATGAGGAAACAATATCAGTCCGCTGCACCTTTCCTCATTCCCAGTCACGCACTGTTGAACTTGAACATAGGGTTGCCAACTATCCCGTATTAGCTGGGACATCCCGTCTATTGGGCTAAATTGGTTTGTCCCGTATTTCCCCCGCTAAGGTAGAGCATTCCTATGAAACCTTTCGTGCCGAAATGGCGTGAAGCGAAGAAGCAATTACCATTAATTTATATGGGAAAAATTTTTGAGCATTCCCAGACCCAAAAAATAACCTAACAAATCATACCAAATAACACATAAAACCGAAAATAAATAACACTAACATATAGTAAAAGCAGAAATGTTATGATAAATACACAGCCTATATAAAGTAGAAATAATGTATGTACAGTATAGTCGGGAAGATGTAGACAAAACCGATTTGTGGCGGGGGGAGCGGCACCTACGCGCATGCGCACGTCAATCATGAACACACAGGTGCCCGCGCAAGGCTTCATGGTCATGGTAGTCTTTCCTGGGGTAAAGTGTCCCGGGATTCAACTGCTACTTTTGTCCCTTACTTGGGAGTGAGAAAGTTGGCAACCCTAACTGTAAAAGACATATTGAGGTGAGTTTAACCCTACTTGAACACCCCCCCCCCCCACCCCTGGTCAGCCAGTCAATATTAAACCAGTCCGCGGTGCAAAAAAGGTTGGGGACCCCTGTGTTAATGCTTCCCCAGCATCCAGTGTTTAAGTAGCGGCATCCGCTAGTCTTGCGAGACCATGGATCTGTGCCTGGAAAGTCTTCATTCTCCAGGGCGCAGGCCTGGGCAAGGTTGTATGAAAGACCAGCAGTTGCCCATGCTGCAAGTCTCCCCTCTCCACGACACCAATCTTGTCCAAGGGAAGGGCATTAGGACCCATAAGGCTTGGCACCGGTGTCGTGGCAGCGCAATGTGTGATTAAGTGCCTTGCTAAAGGACACAACACGTTGCCTCGGCTGGGACTCGAACTCACAACCTTCAGGTCGCTAGTCCAATGCCTTAACCACTTGGCCACGTACCCACAAGTAGGGGCATAACAGAAGATTCATCTGTGATCTACACACAAGAAGTTCTACAGATGCTGGAAATCCAGAGGGACAAACACAAAATGCTGGAGGAACTTAGCAGGTCAGGCAGCATCTATGGAGAGAAATGAATAATTGACGTTCCAGGCTGAGACCCTTTATCAGGACTGAAAAGGAAGGGGAAAACAACCAGAATAAGAAGGTTGGGGGAGGGATACAAGCTGGCGAGGGTGCTGCCTGATCTGATGAATTCCTCCAGCAGGTTTTGCTTGTTCATCTGTCATCTACTGGATTCAACCGCTAAACTATTGAAGAATCTTTAGCAATGCCCAGCCATGGCATTCAGAATCATCTCCCATCATCATCAATGCCCTGCGAATGCAGGTTAACGTAACTCCATTGCCAAGCCCTGCAAGCCAGTCCTGTGAACTGTATCACAACAATGACAGCATTGTGGTGTGGTCATCGTAATCTCCAAGTACCCTTCATTGAACACATAGATATTTATTTATTAGATGCACCACTGGGCTCAAGGACACTGTTATAAGATGTGATTGCACCTTGGAAAAATAAGATGGACCCTGGACCTCACAATTTACCTCCTTATGATCTTGCACCTTATTGTCTACCTGCTCTGTACTGTTTATGTAATTGTTACACTTTATTCAACATTCTTTTATTGTCTTACCTTGTACTGTTGTCATGAATTGATCATAGGCAAGACCATTTTTTCACTGCACTCAGCACATGTGACAATAATACAACAATTTATCTATTTAACAATTTATGTAATGAGAGACTAAAATAAATGAGTTGATTCAAAATCCAGCTTATTCTTTAAGAAGCATTCATCCTTTTTTATTTAGGTAAATTTAACCAACATTTGCCTCACTTGATGTTTTGATACAGTTCCTGTTGACAAAGATAATGATTATGTTCACGTTATTGACTGGCAATCACATGTCTTTAATAAATTTGATTGAATGCAGAACGCCTTTGTAAGTAAATCTATTACTGGATAGTTATTTGGATACTTTGATTAATACTGACTTTTAATTAATTATTCAACCTTCTCATAATTCTGCTTGTAAATGAAATGCTGGAATTTGAATAATATTGGCAATGAACTAATCCATGCGTGTATAACTGAGAGAATGAGTTTGTTGTATACAGTACTTATTGTTATTTCTGTAAACATATACAGAAGTATTTGGAAGAAAAAAAACTTTATATCTTCCTTTCAGTAAACAGGAAATCTCCAATAATATTGAGGCCCAATTTCAAGCTGACTTTGAGTTTTCTAGTTGACTTGAGCAGCAATGAGCCAATTATTGGTACAACTGAACTTACACCTGTAAGTGTACTCATGGATGAAGTATCCCCATAGCATTCAGGAGAAAGGCAGGAAAACTGACAAAATGATACGAACGTGAGTGACAATAAAGCTGTGAAAGATCGGATCGATCGGGATCCTGGTGAACTTTGGTTTACTCCACTGAGGTTTGACTAAAGGTGTTATTTTGAATTTAATTTACAGATGTGAGGACAGTTGGCAACATCAGGAGTTATTGATTTTATTCATAATTGCTCTCCAGAATGTTCTAAAATCACTGCAGTCTACTTAGTAACGATATTTTTTCAAGGTTGTTATTAGAGAATTTAGACACAACTGCCAAACAAAATGGAACATTAATATAATATTTAAACCATCTTGGTGTTTGATTGGGAAAGTGAAGGAGGTACAAGCCAGAGGAATTTGAGGCCTTCTATGTAACGATAGTAGGAAGCAAGTTACAGTGATGATCCCGTATTAACTACATTCCTAATGACAGCCTGCATTTATGTAGCTTTTAATACGGAAAAATTGTCTAGAATGCTTCCCAAAAATCGACCACATACATACCCCACTGAAACACCTGCTGCATCCAGTATTTCATATTTTTATTTCTCACCACACAGGAGGCTTGTCAGCCCATCTACAGTATGCTGGGTCTCTGAGTAATCCCATCAATATCATTCCCAATTTATTACAAATCAATCTCACCTCTTTTACATGCCTATCGGCTCCATTCTGAATGTCATACCATCCTATTTCCACACTATTGACAATTCAAAATACTCTTATTCCAGGAAGCAGGCTCATAACCGAATTCCTGACCCTGGGAGTCAATGCCTCCCATTGCAACTGGATCCTTGACTCCCTGACCAACAGACAGCAATCAGTAAAGATGGTCAGCAACTGCTCCACTAGGATCATTCTGAACACTGGTGCTACGCAAAGTTGTTTCCTCAGCTCCCTACTCAACTCCGTCCTTGTACACTCAGGACTGTGTGGCCAGATTCTGTTCTAACCCCATCCACAAGTTTGCAGATGACACCCAGATTACAGGAGTGAGATAAAGAATTAGTGACAAAGTGTCATGACCACAACTTTTCCCTCAATGTTAACAAAAGGGCTAGTCATTGACTTCAGCAGTGGGTGGTGTGCGTGGTGTTGAGGTTCAGAGTTATGAGCTCTTAGAGTAAGCTTCACCAATAGCTTATCGTCATCCAACCACATTAATGTCACAGCTAAGAAAAGTTATCAATGCCTCTACTTCCTCAGGAGGCTAAAGAAATTCAATATTTCCCCATAGATTCTGAACAGTTTTAATCAATGCATGGACTAGATAGCCTGTTTCTGTGCTGTAGTGTTCGATGGCTAAAGTAGCCAGCATAAACAACAACCTCACTTTCTCCAGACTTTTTCTCCATGACCCATTGGGCTGAAGATACAAAAGCCCTGGAAGCATGTACATACTACCAGGCTCAAAGACAGTTTCTACCCCACTCTCATCAGATTCTTGAACAGACCACTTCTATAATAAGATGGACTCATGGCCTCAGTCTATCTATTTATGGTCTTGCAGTTTACCTGTGCCGTACTTTTTGGTAGCTTTTACACTTTATCCTACATAGTGATTGTTTTACCTTGTTCTGCCTCAATGCACTGGGTAATGATACAATCTGTATAAATAGTATGCGAGAAACTTCTCACTGTTTCTTGGTACATGTGACAATAGCAAGCTAATACCAATGCTAGATTAGGTCCTTGGTTGTGGAAGGAAACTGTATCACTGAGGGGTGGGGTGGGGTGGTGGGGGTTACCCACTGAGTCTGAAGGAGAAGATGCAAACACTCGTCCCTGGAGCTGTGAGCCAATAGCCCTATCAGCTGAACTGTATGTGCCACTCGGAATAAAGGTTCATCCAGGAACACGTCCAAAACAGGAATCATATCACCAGACCAAGAAAACAATTAACTTTCTATTAGTCATTCATTCCTCTTCACATCAATACATTAGCCAGATCTCTATGGAACCAGATCGCTTATATATTTAATTCGGAAACAATAAGCATCTTTACTGTTTAAAACATTACCCCATTGGTTCCACTGTGAATTAATTGTATTCATAACCTGTAAAATTCTGATTCAGCAAGTCGTGTTTTTAACGCTTGCATTAAACGACAACACACTACCTAAAGAGTAACTCACCAACTAGTTTTCTCCAATCTAACAAAAAGAAAGATGAACTCTATGACGCATTAAATCTCATCAGGTTACAAGGGACTTCATTCGCAACGTTGCCTAAAGACTTTACGGGTCCTACTTACGGTCCTTCCAGTGACTCTCTCCAGAGCTTTCCTGACCTTGCCGTAGGCTCCGCTGCCCAGGGTTTCCAGGATCTGGTATCTGTGCTTCAGGTTGTGTTTGTGATGGTGCTTCTTCACATTTGTTATGAACTTGCTGTCTGCAGCAGGTGCTTCATCCCAGAGTTGCTCCTCGGGACAATCATGCCTCTCCCTGGTTACCATCCTATCTCACTGTCACTTTCCTTGCTACAATGTCCACACCATCTGCTCTCCTCGGTCGCTCGCGATGAAGAAGTCTAAAGATTCAGTGCTTTGTCTTCACAGGGATGCTCCTGGGAATTTCGTGGGCAGCTGGGTGACACCAACCAACGCGTGTGGGATTAAAAGCCACCTAAACGCCACTGCGATCAAAATTCAAACATTTCTGAATCTCAGCTAAAACTATACGCATTTGACTCGGGTGAAACGCGATCATCTGAAGCCCATGAGTCTTCTGTGATTGTCCCGAAGATAAACAGTCCCTGTGAAATAAAACCTGCTTTAAGCCAACACCTCTCACTTTATCAAGATTCGGGAATCAGCTCTCAGGCACGTCCGCATTTGCCAGCAACTCAATGAATCAGCCTTCAGACAGTTCCAGTATTCCAGCTATCCCGGTGATCGGAGCGCTCCTCTTAGATTGGCAGCGGCCAGACAAAACCACACGCTGCTATGCCGCCGCCGCCTCCTCTCTCTCTCTCTCTCTCTCTCTCTCTCTCTCTCTCTCTCTCTCTCTCTGTTATCTCTCCCACATCTGCCTCATGATCTCTGTCCCGCCCTTTTTTCAGTCTCAGCCTCTCCACCCAATACTGTCGCTAAATGCTTGCGTTGCTGTGCTCTAGAAGCTACTGATGTCGCAGTTTATCTTCTATTTCTTGTGGACTTTTTTTTCTTATTTACCCAACAGTTCAACAAATTCTCAAGTTCCCTCTACACACTGTTTACTACCTGAGGTACAGTTATACGTCTTCCACAGTTCAGACATTTTTGTTTGACTGCTTTTATAACTTTCCTCTTCGTTAGCTCAACACGAGTTAGTTAATATTGATCATGTTTTTACTGCTTGCAAATTAAGTGATTATCAGTGTTGTCAGACCATCCTTGAGACTGGAGAATGGAAATCAAAAGTGTAATCTGCAAAATTCTCTTTTGCTCTCTGCAGTGGTACTGCTTACTCCCCGCAGTTTGTGTCTTTAAGCCATAACTTCACTTCATTTACCCTGAGGTGCCACAGTAGCATAGCCGCTAGGGAAACGCTATTGTTGCTGTGGCTTGGAATTTGGAGTTCATGCTGGTATACTCTGTAAGGGGTCACTGTACATTCTCCCTGTGGAATACATGGGTTTTCTTTGGGTGCTCTGGTTTCCTCCCACAGTCCAAAGACCTGCTGGGTAGGTTGATTGATGATTGTAAATTGCCCTGTGATTGGGTTGGGGTTAAGTCAGAGTTGTTCAGGGTCGCTGGCTGGCACAACTCCAACGACTGGAAGGGGCTACTCTGCACTGTATCTCTAAATAAATAAATGGCTGATTGGAACACTCCCAAGTTTTCCGAGGCACTAAACACAAACAAGTCTTTCTTTAGTCCATGGTATATCATTTTGCCTTGTTTTTCTCTTTTATTATCAGGGTATATTTGGCAATAGGGCCAGGGATACTACAGCATGGTCGTTGCATTATCAGACTAGTAGCAGGAGCACTGGGCTCCTGATCCATGGTTTGAAGGAACTTAAATTTGATTATTGAAATAAAAATTATCAAAAATAACAATGTTCAAAGGTTCAAAGATTAGTTTATTATCGAAGTATGTATGCTATATACAACTCTGAAATTTGTCTTCTCCAGATAGCCACAAAACAAAGAAAACCATGGAAGTCAGTACAAAAAGAAACAACAAACCCAGCCCCACACAAAAAATGGCAATGTGATTATCAACTCCCCAAACCCCTTCACCCTGCACAAAACACAACAAGGACATCAGCCCCCAAATCCCCTCCCCACACTCAAAAAAAAACAGATACAACAAGAACATCAGCCCCCAAATGCCCCTTCCCTGCACAAAACGCAAGAACATTAATCCCAAACCCCCCGCACAAAAAAAGAGAGAAAACAGCTGAAATCATAGAATATAAAAACCATAAGACTGAAGAAGTCCATTGTCCAGTCCAAATCCACAAACGCAGAACCTCGGTAACGTCTTCTGACATCATCGGAAGAGAGAGTCGCTGTTCCAATGCAGAGGCACAGTGGTAGCCAGACAGTCCTCTTCTCCGGCAGCGAAGGGATCCAAACAGCGATCAAAGGAAGGCAGTCGGCACTGAACTCTCGCTCATCTTCCGCATTCGCTTTGGTGATTCAATCTTCCTTGACATTTTCATCGGTGAACAATTGCTGCTTTAATTGGTGAAATGGAGTGAAGATCAGCTCATGCCCCATTTCAAAGTTTCTCCAATTCAATGCCTTGAGGATTCAAGCTCAAGCTCACGTTCGCTTCCTGGACTCTTCTTACAAACATAGAAAACCTACAGCACCATCCAGCACAAGCCCACCCAATCACAGGACAATTTACAATGACTAATCAACCTGTGCCGAACATGCCCCTATCTTAGAAATTACCTAGGGTTACCCATAGCCCTCTATTTTTATAAGCTCCATGTACCTATCCAGGAGTCTCTTAAAAGACCCTATCGTATCCACCTCCACCACTGTTGTCAGAAGTCCATTCGACGCACTCACCACTCTGCGTAAAAAACTTACCCCTGACATCTCCTCTGTACCTATTTCCAAGTACCTTAAAACTATGTCCTCTCATGCTAGCCATTTCAGCCTGGGCAAAAAACCTCTGATTATCCACACTATCAATGCCTCTCATCATCTTATACACCTCCATCAGGTCACCTCTCATCCTCATCACTCCATGGAGAAAAGGCCGAGTTCACTCAACCTGTTCTCATAAGGCATGCTCCCCAATCCAGGCAACATCATTGTAAATCTACTCTGCACACTTTTTATAGTTTTCACATCCTTCCTGTAGTGAGGCGACCAGAAATGAGCACAGTACTCCAAGTGGGGTCTGACCAGGGTCCTATATAACTGCAATGTTACCTCTTGGCTCCTAAACTCAATCCTATGATTGATGAAGGCTAAGACACCATATGCCTTCTTAACCACAGAGTCAACCTGCTCAGCAGCTTTGAGTGTCCTATGGATTCAGACCCCAAGATCCCTCTGATCCTCCACACTGCCAAGAGTCTTACCATTAATACTATATTCTGCCATCATATTTGACCTACCAAAATGAGCCACTTATCTGGGTTGAACTCCATCTGCCACTCCTCAGCCCAGTTTTGCATCCTATCAATGTCCCGCTGTAACCTCTGACAGACCTCCACACTATCCACAACACCCTCAACCTTTGTGTCATCAGTAAACTTGCTAACCCATCCATCCACTTCCTCATCCAGGTCACTTATAAAAATCACGAAGATTAGGGGTCCCAGAACAGATCCCTGAGGCACACCACTGGTGACTGACCTCCATGCAGAAAATAACCCATCTACAACCACTCTTTGCCTTCTGTGGGCAAGCCAATTCTGGATCCAGAAAGCAAGGTCCCCTTGGATCCCATGCCTCCTTACTTTCTCAATAAGCCTTGCATGGGGTACCTTATCAAATGCCTTGCTGAAATCCATATACACTACATCTACTGCTCTACCTTCATCAATGTGTTTAGTCACATCCTCAAAAAATTCAATCAGACTCATAAGGCACAACCTGCCTTTGACAAAGCCATGCTGACTATTCCTAATCATATTATGTCTCTCCAAATGTTCATAAATCCTGCCTTTTTCCATCAATTTACTGGAAAGTATAGACTCACTGGTCTATACTTTCCTGGGCTATCTCTGCTCCCTTTCTTGAAGAGGGAACAGCATCTGCAACCCTTCAATCCTCTGGAACCTCTCCTATCCTCATTGCTGATGCAAAAATCATCGCCAGAAGCTCAGCAATCTCCTCCCTCACCTCCCACAGTAGCCTGGGGTACATCTCATCTGGTCCTGGTGACTTATCCAACTTGATGCTTTCCAAAAGCTCCAGCACATCCTCTTTCTTAATGTCTATATGCTCAAGCTTTTCAGTCTGCTGTAAGTCATCCCTACAATTACTAAGATCCTTTTCCGTAGTGAATACCGAAGCAAAGTACTCATTAAGTACCTCTGCTATCTCCTCCAGTTCCATACACACTTTTCCACTGTCACACTTGATTGGTCCTATTCTGTCATGCCTTATCCTCTTGCTCTTCACATAGTTGTATAATGCCTTGGGGTTTTCCTTAATCCTGTCCGCCAAGGCCTTCTCGTGGCCCCTTCTGGCTCTCCTAATTTCATTCTTAAGCTTCTTCCTGCCAGCCTTATAGTTTTCTAGATCTCTATCATTACCTAGTTTTTTGAAGCTTTCGTAAGCTTTTCTTTTCTTCTTGACTAGATTTACAACAGCTTTTGTATACCATGGTTCCTGTACTCTACCATTCTTTCTGTCTCATTGGAATGTACCTATGCAGAACTCCACACAAATATCCCCTTAATATTTGCCACATTTCTTCTGTACATTTCCCTGCGAACATCTGTTCCAAATTCATGCTCCCAAGTTCTTGCCTGATAGCCTTATATTTCCCCTTCTCCAATTAAATGCTTCTTAGAGACAGCAAAGTGCTAGATCACTCAGCCGATCTTCAAACAGTAAATTGCAGGCTCTACCAGTTCCAGAAACATACTTAAGATGACAATCAGACATTAAAAAAGTGAAATAATCGGGTCTGTGGTCAATCTGGAAGATGCCGTCTAACGGAGTGTTGTATGCAAGTGCCATTTTGACTATGAAGCTACCAAATTTGCTTGCCTTTACCTTTCAGGGAAGCCCTCTGCCATTCTCATTTTGTCTGGATTATAACTGGCTCTACACTGACCAATGAGGTTCACTCTGAGTCTCCCTCTAAAAGAGCTAATGGAAACATTTAGAGATATATAATAAATGTAAACCTTGTTGGCATCTTTAGCCTGTGAACAGAGGAACATAATATTAATTTTAAAAGGCCCAATAGTACAAAGAATCAGTAATTATTAAAACATACAAGCAAGAAGTAGTATTTTTAACTGTTTATTTTATTTCTTCCTTACAATGAGTGGAAATAATTGGTTTATTATGTAAGCAATAAGTTTGTTATTGTCATTTCTGACTTTGATGGCATTTGCTTGTGGGTACTTCCAGTATTCTGTTTAAACAAGACTTAAGTTGCCTTCTATGTCACCATCCTTGAGATTGTATCTGGTGATCCGAGATTTTCTGTTACATCCTGAGGAAGTTTTGACCATCTGTTACGTACATTCTCTGCTTCACTGGGCAAAGTTTAAATGACTCAAATTATATCTGAAACAGTTTTTTACCCAAACAATATAGGACATCCCATACAAGATTTACAGTAAAACCACAAAATTATAGTTCAGGACCAGGAGGATTTTCACATCAACATAGAACAAGAACAAGCTGTATTGTGTTGTTTTCATGGCTTAGGTGATTTTAATGGGCCTCCCTCTTTCATTTCAAAAATAGAAAGGCAGGACATTTTAAATGGTGAGAGACTGAAAGGTGTTGGTATTAACAGGAACTGCAGTGTACTTGTACACACATCACTAAAAGTTAGCACATTGGCATTGGTATGTTGGCCATGATTTCAAGAAGATTTGAGTACAGTACAAGACTAGAGACGTCTTGTTTCAATTATCAGAGTCCTAGTGAGACCATTTTGGAATAATGTGAATAGCGCTCATCTCCCCAACAAAGAAAGGTTATATTTTTGATGAAGGGAGTGCTGCCACCCTTTAATAGATTGATTCCTAGCATGGCTGGTTTGATGTTTGAAGGGAGAATAAGCAGATGGAGCCTATACTTTGGAAGAAGAGGTGATCTCATTGATGTGGGCAAAGTTCTTAAGGGGATTTAGGTGCAAACATGGAGCCGATGTTTCCCCAGCTGGAATGTCTAAGACTTAGAATCTCTGCAATCTTCTACTAAGAAGACTGAGAAAGATCAACTATGGAGAATATTCAAGGCAGAAGGATAGATTTTTAGATTATAGAGGTGTTATATTTTGTAACTTCTGGGGCAGGTGGGACCTGTACGAGAGAGATGGGTTACACCTGAACTGCAATGAGACCAATATCCTTGCAGGGAGGTTTGTTAGTGTTTTGGTGAGGGTTTAAACTAGATTTGCAGGGGGGTGGGATGGGAACCAGAGTGCCAGAGCAGATAGTGGAGCGGGGGTGAAAATAAATGATGTTAGAAGTTCATGCAAAGTCACAAGTAGAAGGGTTGTGTGGGGTGGTAATAATCTTCTGAGGTGTGTCTATTTCAATGCAAGGAATATTGTGGGGAAGGCTGACGAGCTGAGGGTGTGGATTGACACATGGAATTACGACATTATAACCATTAGTGAAACTTGGCTATAGGAGGGGCAGGACTGGCAGCTGAATGTTCCAGGGTTCCAATGTTTCAGACGTGATAGAGGCAGAGGAATGAAGGGTGGGGGGGGGGGTGGCATTGCTAGTCAGGGAAAATGTTACAGCAGTGCTCAGGCAGGACAGATTAGAGGGCTTGTCTACCGAGGCCATATGAGTAGAGCTGAGAAACAGGAAAGGTATGACCACATTAATGGGGTTGTATTATAGACCACCCAATTGTCAGCGAGAATTGGAGGAGCAAATCTGCAGAGAGATAACGGACAACTGCAGGAAACATAAAGTTGTAATAGTAGGGGATTTTAATTTTCCACATATTGATTGGGACTCCCATACTGTTAAAGGTCTAGATGGGTTAGAGTTTGTAAAATGTGTTCTGGAAAGTTTTCTAAATCAATATATAGAGGTACTAACTAGAGAGGATGCAATATTAGATCTCCTATTAGGAAACGAGTTAGGACAAGTGACGGAAGTTTATGTAGGAGAACACTTTGGTTCTAGTGATCATAACACCATTAGTTTCAACTTGATCATGGATAAATATAGATCAGGTCCTCAGGTTGAGGTTCTAAACTGGAAAAAGGCCAAATTTGAAGAAATGAGAAAGGATCTAAAAAGTGTGGATTGGGACAGGTTGTTCTCTGGCAAAGATGTGATTGGTAAGTGGGAAGCCTTCAAAGGAGAAATTTTGAGAGTGCAGCGTTTGTATGTTCCTGTGAGGATTAAAGGCACAGTGAATAAGATTAAGGAACCTTGGTTCTCAAGGGATATTGGAACTCTGATAAAGAAGAAAAGAGAGATGTATGACATGTGTAGGAAAAAGGGAGCAAATAAGGTGCTTGAGGAGTATAAAAATACAAAAAAATACTTAAGAAAGAAATCAGGAGGGCTAAAAGAAGACATGAGGTTGCTTTGGCAGTCAAGGTGAAGGATAATCCAAAGAGCTTCTACAGGTATATTAAGAGCAAAAGGTTAGTAAGGGTTAAAGTTGGTCCTCTTGAAGATCAGAGTGGTCGGTTATGTATGGAACCAAATGGGGGAGATCTTAAATGTTTTTTTTTTATGTCTGTATTTACTAAGGAAACTGGCATGGAGTCAATGGAAATAAGGCAAACAAGTAATGAGGTCAGGGAACCTATACAGATTGAAGAGGAGGAGGTGCTTGCTATCTTGAGGCAAATCAGAGTAGATAAATCTCCAGGACCTGTCAGGGTATTCCCTCGGGCCTTGAAGGAGACTAGTGTTGAAATTGCAGGGGCCCTGGCAGATATATTTAAAATGTCGGTATCTATCGGTGACGTGCTGGAGGATTAGAGAATAGCTCATGTTGTTCCGTTGTTTAAAAAAGGATTGAAAAGTAATCTGGGAATTTATAGACCGGTAAGTTTGACATCAGTAGTAGGTGAATTATTGGAAGGAGTACTGAGTGATAGGACCTACAAGTATTTGGATAGACAGGGACTTATTAGGGAGAGTCAACATGGCTTTGTATGTGGTAGGTCATGTTTAACAAATCTATTAGAGTTTTTCGAGGAGGTTACATGGAAAGTGGATGAAGGGAAGGCAGTGGATGTTGTCTACATGGACTTTAGTAAGGCCTTTGACAAGGTCCCACATGAGAGGTTAGTTAGGAAGATTTAGTCACTAGGTATACATGGAAAGGTAGTAAATTGGATTAGACATTGGCTCAGTGGAAGAAGCCAAAGAGTGGTAGTAGAGGATTGCTTCTCCGAGTGGAGGCCTGTGACTAGTGGTGTGCCACAGGGATCAGTGCTGGGTCCATTGTTATTTGTCATCTATATCAATGATCTGGATGATAATGTGGTAAGTTAGATCAGCAAATTTGCTGATGATACAAAGAGTGGAGGTGTAGTGAACAGTGAGGAAGATTTTCAAAGCCTGCAGAGGGACTTGGACCAGCTGGAAAAATGGGCTGAAAAATGGCAGATGGAGTTTAATACTGACAAGTGTGAGGTATTGCACTTTGGAAGGATAAACCAAGGTAGAACATACAGGGTTAATGGTAAGGCACTGAGGAGTGCAGTAGAACAGAGGGATCTGGGAATACAGATACAAAATTCCCTAAAAGTGGCGTCACAGGTAGATAGGGTTGTAAAGAGAGCTTTTGGTACATTGACCTTTATAAATCAAAGTGTTGAGTATAAGAGTTGGAATGTTATGGTGAGGTTGTATAAGGCAGTGGTCCCCAACCTTTTTTGCACCGCAGACCGGTTTAATATTGACAATATTTTTGCGAACCGGCCGACCCGGTGGGGGGGGGCGTGTTCAAGTAGGGTTAAACTCACCTCAACATGTCTTTTACAGTTAGGGTTGCCAACGTTCTCACTCCCAAATAAGGGACAAAAGAAGCAGTTAAATCCCGGGACACCTTACCCCAAGAAAGATTACCATGACCATGAAGCCTTGCACGGGCACTTGTGTGCACATGCGTGATGTGCGCATGCACGTATGTGCTGGTATTTTCCCACAAATCGGTTTTGCCTTCATCTTCCCGACTATACTGTACATACATTATTTTTACTTTATATAGGCTGTGTATTTATCATATCATTCCTGCTTTTACTATATGTTAGTGTTATTTGTGGGCACGTGGCCAAGTGGTTAAGGCATTGGACTAGCGACCTGAAGGTCGTGAGTTCGAGCCCCAGCTGAGGGAACGTGTTGTGTCCTTGAGCAAGGCACTTAATCACACATTGCTCTGCCACGACACTGGTGTCAAGCTATATGGGTCCTAATGCCCTTCCCTTGGACAACATTGCTGTCGTGGAGAGGGGAGACATGCAGCATGGGCAACTGCTGGTCTTCCATACAACCTTGCTCAGGCCTGCACCCTGGAGAGTGAAGACTTTCCAGGCGCAGATCCATGGTCTCGCAAGACTAATGGATGCCTTTACTTTAGTGTTATTTATTTTCGGTTTTATGTGTTATTTGGTATGATTTGTTAGGTTATTTTTTGGGTCTGGAAATGCTCAAAAATTTTTCCCATATAAATTAATGGTAATTGCTTCTTCGCTTCACGCCATTTTGGCATGAAAGGTTTTATAGGAACGCTCTACCTTAGTGGGGGAAATAATTGACCAATTTAGCCCAATATACAGGATGTCCCGGCAAATACGGGACAGTTGGTAACCCTACGTTCAAGTTCAACAGTGCGTGACAGGGAATGAGGAAAGGTGCAGCTGACTCATATCGTTTCCTCACGGCCCAGTAGCACATGCCTTGCGGCCTGGTGGTTGGGGACCACTGGTATAAGGCATTGATGAGGCCAAATTTGGAGTATTGTGTGCAGTTTTGGTCACCAAATTACAGGAAGGATATTAATAAGGTTGAAAGAGTGCGGAGAAAGTTTACAAGGATGTTGCTGGGATTTGAGAAAGTGAGTTACAGAGAAAAGTTGAATAGGTTAGGACTTTATTCCCTAGATAATAGAAGAATGAGGGGAGATTTGATAGAGGTATATAAAATTATGATGAGTATAGATAGAGTGAATGTAAGCAGGCTTTTTCCACTGAGGCTAGGGGAGAAAAAAAACCAGAGGACATGGGTTAAGGGTGAAGGGAGAAAAGTTTAAAGGGAACATTAGGGGGAGCTTCTTCACACAGAGAGTGGTGGGAGTGTGGAATGAGCTGCCAGATGAAGAGGTAAATGCGGGCTCACTTTTAACATTTAGGAAAAACTTGGACAGGTACATGGATGAGAGGTGTATGGAGGGATATGGTCCAGGTGCAGGTCAGTGGGACTAGGCAGAAAAATGGTTCAGCACAGCCAAGAAGGGCCATAAGGCCTGTTTCTGTGCTGTAATGTTCTATGGTTCTATGGTTCTAAGTCCAAAACATATAAACTAA
The DNA here is from genome assembly GCF_030028105.1 of Mobula birostris. Lineage (NCBI taxonomy): Eukaryota > Metazoa > Chordata > Chondrichthyes > Myliobatiformes > Myliobatidae > Mobula > Mobula birostris. The sequence continues at coordinate 78,524,928 of NC_092385.1, forward strand.
TTGAAAGGAAAACAAGGGAGCCGGGAATGTGAGTCCACTTTGTTTTTACTTTAAGCAAGGCACATATCATATGGTAGTGTCATGATGTACTGTATGCAGTTCATATACTTTTACATATAATCCATAATTAATTATTTAAATAAACAGGAATGCTTAATTAAACAATATATTTAAAATATTACTGAAATAGTACAATAAATACACAACAAGAGGGATATGTAGTGCAGGAAAATGCTGCTGAGGTAATAGATCAGCCAAGTTCAGGTTCAGATTACTTTATTATGTACACCAGGGTGCAAGGAAATTCCCTGCTCACGTGAGGCTTACGGAGTAAACCGTATACAGTACTGGTAATAATAAATGTAACAATAAACACAATAATGAGTACAGAACAATGAAATGGTGGCGTAGCGTCAAGGGAAATGTTAAAGTGACAATGATGAATGAGGTATAATTAAGGGTTTGAGAATGTGGTCATGGTTTTATACTATAGTGGATCGGACATGAATGGCCTACTTGGTTTTCTATATCAAATATTCCTTTTCAAATACAAAAATTGGTTGATGAGGTTTTTAGTTTCTAGCATGATTTTAATATTACCAGCAAGGACTGACCTGGAGCAGCAATTTCAAGTTCGATTGTCATTCAACCACATTTGAATAACCATGAATACATCCAAACAAAACAGTGTTACTCCAGGGCCAAGGTGCAAAACACAGTCATACACAGCACAAGGCACATATAATACACATAAAACAGCAAGCACGTATAAGGTATTAGTAAAATACAGTCACACAAAAAAATGTAGCCCAAGGCCCTAAATCCACGAATGTTGCAGCAGTCTATAGTTGAACACAATACAGCTTGTGCTGTGCTGAGTGAGCACTGGGGGCAGCTTGGATACAGTGCCACACCGCCTGCATCAACTCTGACTCCTCTCTCACAGGTGACTGTAAATGGGCAACACCACGGCTTCAGGCCTGGAACAGCAGAGCATTTCCTGAGAAATGACGCATGTTGAGTACCCCTTATCTGAAAATGCATGGGGCCGGAAGTGTTTCAGATTTGGGATTTTTTTCAGATTTTTGAATATATAATGAGATAGCTTTGGATCGCATCATTTCCAACTCTGAATTTATGTGCTGCCAGTAAGCAGCCTTTCTTATACTTGTACAGTAAAGATGATTACATACCATCAGTATAATGATGTGTGCAGGGTAACAAAAGCAGCACAACACCATTGGGAGAATAAGAGCTGACAACTAACAATGGCAGGCTTTCAGTCTCCACCTGTGATGTCATGTTTTCGGTAAAAAGTTACAGTATTTGTATTTTACTTTTTTTTAAGGTTTTGTGTAAGGTATAAAAACTATCAGAATTGTAGACTTGTTCTAGTACTAGCTTTTCATCTGTGATGATCTTCACAAGCTCATCAATGAATTTTTCTGCTGCTTTGTGATCAGTAGACACTTAAAAACTTTTAAAATCTTTAAAATTTTAATGCCGTAACTTTTCTTAAATCTCTGCAACCAACCTGCTGAATATCCAAAAATACCTTCAATTATCAGTTCGTCGTGATAGATCTTTGCTTGTTTTATGATCAGCATACCATTAAGCGGCATACATTCACTCCAACACTGATGAATCCACTCTTTCACTACACAATCCAAATCTTCATTGTACCATCTTATGTAGTGCTTTTTTCTATTTTTCAGTAACATATGTTTATGACACATATGAGTCACTTCTCAGAACTGTCTGTGATGTGCAGAGCCTGGGGACCTTTACAGTGCCTTGTGGGATTTTCCATTTGAGATGTCATGACAATGCTTAAGAAAATTTCAGATTTTGGAGTTTCGGATAAGGGATACCCAACCTGGATTTCATTATCATTTCTCATAATGGTATTATGGTAGTTATCATAACTGTATCATATCTTCATCTAAGTCACAATAATAGACAACACAATCTGCCTTAACTAATAGCACACAAACAATTGTTTTTCTTATCATCATTACTGAGTACACCATGTAAACAATCACAGTCGTGGTTCAAGAAAGTATATGAACCACTGGAGTAATGTCTTCTACAAAAGCTATTTGGAGTCAGGTGTTGCAATCAATGAGATGAGATTGGATGTGTGGGCTGTAGAGCTGCCCTGCCCTTTAAAAAAGACACACAAAGTCACTGACAAAGTCTGCTCTTGTCAACAAAGTTCTGTTTATGTGCACCATGCCTCGATCAAAACAACATTCAAAGAACCTTAGAAGAAGCATTGTAGAGATGCATAAAGCTGGAAAAGGCTACAAAAGTGTTTCTAAAGACCTGAGTGTTCATCAGTCTACAGTGAGAGAAACTGTCTCTAAATGGTGGAAATTCTGGACTGTTGCCACTCCCCTGAAGAGTGGGAGCCCTGCAAAGATCACACCAAGAGTACAATGCACAATGCTGAAGGAGGCGAAAAAAAACCCCAAGGATAACAGCAGAAGAGCTGCAGAGATCTCTAGAACTTTCTAAAGTCTCTGTTCACGTGTCCAGTCAAGAAAAACACTGAACAAGAATGATGCTCATGGAAAGACACCATGGAGGAAACCACTGCTCTCCAAAAAAAGTATTGCTGTACATTTCAAATTTGCAGAGACTAACTGGATGTTCCACAATGCTGCTGGGACAATATTCTGTGGACAGATGAGACAAAGGTTGAACTTTTTGGCAGAAATGCACACCGCTATGTTTGGAGGAAAAAGGGCACTGCACATCAACACCAAAACCTCATCCCAACTGTGAAGCATGGTGGAAGGAGCATCATGGTTTGGAGCCACACACATAAAAATTGCTGGTGAACGCAGCAGGCCAGGCAGCATCTATAGGAAGATGTACAGTTGTCGTTTCAGGCCGAGACCCTTTGTCAGGACTAACTGAAAGGAGAGATGGTAAGAGATTTGAAAGTGGGAGGGGAGAGGGCGATCCAAAAAGATCATGGTTTGGAGCTGCTTTGCTGCCTCAGGGCCTGGACAGCTTACAATCATTGAGGGAACAATGAATTCAAAATTGTATTCAGGTCTTTTTACAGGAGCCTGTCACTTGAAGCTTAATAAAAGTCAGATGATGCAACAAGACAATAATCTGAAAGACTAGAGTAAATCAACAACAGCATGGTTTAAAAAGAAGAAAATTCATGTTTTAGAATGGCCAATTCAGAGTCCAGATCTTAACTCAATGGAACTGATGTTGCATGACCTGAAGAGGGCTGTTCATGTGAGGTATCCCAATAATACTGATGAATTGAAGCAACACACATCAAAGTTGCTGGTGAACGCAGCAGGCCAGGCAGCATCTCTAGGAAGAGGTACAGTTGACGTTTCAGGCCGAGACCCTTTGTCAGGACTAACAGACGTCGCGCTGGTGAACGCCTCGCCATCCCACCCCGTCGATCGCGCCGGTGAGGTCCGCACCTTCACCGCCTACGTATGCGCGTGAGTGTACCTGCCTTCTCAGGATGGTTGACTGTCGTTCGACCGGACCCCGTCATCTATGCGCACAGTCCTGACGAAGGGTCTCGGCTTGAAACGTCGACTGTACCTCTTCCTAGAGATGCTGTCTGGCCTGCAGCATTCACCAGCAACTTTGATGTGTGTTGCTTGAATTTCCAGCCTGTTGTTTGCTGATGAACTGAAGCAGTGTTGTATAGAGGAATAGTCTAAAATTCCTCCAAGCCAATGTGCAGGACTGATAACAGTTACCAGAAATGGTTGGTTGAAGTTACTGCCATACAAGGGGGGAGGTCACACCAGTTACTGAAAGCAAAGGTTCACATACATTTCCCAACAAAATACATGTAATATTGGACCATTTTTCTTAATGAATAAATGAACAAATATGATGTTTTTGTGTTATTGATTGAATTGGGTTCTCTTTATCTAGTAAAAGGATTCACAAACTTTCGAGCACGAGCAGCTTTTTGTCTCGCACTTGAAATTCATGTAATAACCTTAATGCAGGCAGAGTAGTTTTGGGTTCTATAATGCTGAATGCTTGCAACTTTCCTGAAACTCCATGAACTCTATTCCAGCATAAAATGAAACCACGTTTCACAACTAGCTACCTAATTAACATATCAGAAGCTTTCTCAGATATGTTGCCTATAAAAACTGTTGTCAGACCACTGCTTTCATCACTTTCACAATCCCTCTGAGCAGCATGGACTTTCCTTGGTCCAATATGCTTCTGAACCAGAGGCACGGAGTTTGGCACCAACACCTGTTTGTCCTCTGTTGGGCAATGGTTCATGCTGTTTGGTATTGAGACGGTTATGGCATCATCTGGTACCTTTCTTAATTTGCTTTCAGGTGACTCTGCTACAGGCAATGTGGCATGCAAATAGCGAATGGATCTCCAATTAAGCTGTAGTTGTCTCAGCCAATCACGATCCCACAATTCTGGTTCTTCTGTTTTATTCCACATATAAGTTCAATATGGCTTATTAGTTGGCGTATTTCACTGTTACGGATGTTCTTTCCACTGGATTTATCTTTTCTCCAGTACAAGATTTTAGATGGATATCTGTAGGTTTCAGTTCAGTATCTTTGAAATGCCATTCAAACTCATTTTGTGGAATGACTGAAACAGCAGAACCACTGTCAAATTCCATTTTAATTAAATAGCCATTTAACTTCTGGTGTAAGTCATCTTACTTGTCTATTGTTAGTTTTCACATTGTACATCTCAAGGTTACACAGTCCTGTTTCACTTTCATCATTATAAGATGTTTTCAACAGCATACAGATCAGTGTTCTTTTTGAAACTGAAACTTGAACTTTTAATGCTTTCTCTTCTCTGTGCAGTCCATTTATTTTTGTATGCCTGCCATGCTCTTTGTATGTGTCCCACTTTGTTGCATTTTCTGCAAGTTTCACCTTTTAACCTATATTTGTTGGGTGTATGTGAGCCCCTGCCACAATGGTAACACAATTTGTTCAGCCGGGCTGATTGTTGTTTAGATGTTGCAATTTCATCTGTCTTTGGTTTCCATTGAAACAACAATTTCCACTGCTCTTTTAAATGTAAGCTGTGCTTCAGTTAGGAGCCATTTTTGAATGCTGTCTTATAAGATTCCACAAACTAATCAATCTCTCAGTATATCATGAAGCCCATTTCCAAACTGACAATGCTCAGGCAATCTCTTCAATTCAGCCATGTACGCTGAAATGGACTCCCTTTCTTTTTGATTCCGCTTATGAAACTGAAAGCAGTCTGAAATCAACAATGGTTTTGGTTCTAAGTGTTCACTTTTACTATAGCAACAAAGTTAATTTCTGGTGGTTTGTTGGAATAGTCAAATTTTGAAGCAAACTGTACACCTTTATACCTAATGCATTTAGCGAAATTGGCACTCACGTCTCATTAGCTATTTCATTTGCTTCAAAGTACTGTTCCAATAGCTCAGTGTACATAAGCCAATTACCCATTGTGTATTCAAATGTGTCAAGTTTTCTGATGTAACCAGCCATTTCTGATTTTTTAAATAATGATTATTATCACCCGGTACTCACACTTCATGAACCCTGAATTCTTCAGTGTATGGCCTTTTAAAAAAAAATTGGATTGTGTTTTCCCATCCAAAGAACACGTGCTGCTCTGTGTTGAGATTGCTCTTACTGCATTCTATTTTATTTTGAACATCTCACTGCAACTGATCAAAACCTGTGTCAGCTTCGTCTTAAAAATACCTCGTCACTAACACTATGTTTTGTGACTTCAAAATATTAAACTAATTCAAAAGAACACATAAGTCCAAAATTATATGGGTGTACCTTCATCTTTACTTGAAGCGAGGCATGCACATATCACATGAGAGTGTGATGACTCGAAGATAATGTATTTTTACATATAACCTGGAATTAATTATTTAAAAGAATAAGAATGCTTAATCAAACTATATATACACACACAAGATTAATCTGTCATGATCCGGATCGGGGTCTCTTTAAATTTACTTTGTTTATGTTACGATCCGGACCGTTGACTCCCTGTTTCCGTTTGGTTCCCTGTTTTCCCGTGTCCCTTGGCCTTGGTGGTTAGAGGCAATTTACTCTCGGCTGAACCGGTAGATTATAGTCTCTGGCTTTCAGCTGTTCGGGGTGGGAGCATCTGCAAAGTCACCAAAGGTACAGCGTGCCAATGTCATCTGGCCGGAGCAAGCCTAGTCCCCGCCTGAAGCGAGTGCCGGTAATTCGCCTGTCCTCACCAGAGCAACCCTGTCAAGTTACCTCGCCAAAGCGAGCCTGCAAAGTTTCCTCACCGAGGTGGGTCCGTCAGTTAACCCGCTGGAGGGAATCAAGAACTGCTGAATACTGTTCCCAGGCCGAGTCCAGAGCTCGCCACGGCTCCGGGGGCATTCAAGTTTCAAGTCAAGTCCCATCCCTGGCAGCATCCAAGTTCCAAATCAAGTCCTGGCCCTGGCGGTCTGTGATTCCTGCCCTACCCCCCTGTCTGAATCTCTTCTCTGCCCCTCTCGCCTCTAGCTCTCGTCTGCAGCCCCCGCCTGCACTTCGGTCTAGATAGGTACTGTCTGGTGTTCATTCGTGTTGGTCTTGTCTTGTCCTCGCCTCCGTGGGGTAAGTCAGGCCATCTTGCCGTTGCCCCGCGGGGGGTCATGTCTTGTCCTCGCCTCCGTGGGGTAAGTCAGGCCATCTTGCTGTTGCCCCGCGGGGGGTCATGTCTTGTCTTGTCTTGTCCTCGCCTCCGTGGGTAAGTCTGGCTGTTTTGCCGTTGCCCCGTGGGGGGTCATGAGTCCCGGCCCTATGTCCTGTTCCCAAGGAGGGGTCCCGACTCTGTGTTCTGTGTATGTGTCCATGGTTCCATGTACCTGCTGTCCCGAGACCGAGGCTCTGTTTTCCCATATTCCTCCTCTCCCTAGTCCACGTCATGTCCATGCCTGGTTCTGGGGTCCGAGCCCGGGGCAAGACCCAGGTACTGGGTCCTTGCCCAGTCTCTGGCTTGGAGTCCATACCGTAGCCTCTTCATGTCGCCAGTAGTTCTGGGATCCAGTTCCGAGTCCTAGCCCAGACCCTTGTCCCAGCCTGGTCGTAGTCCTGAGTTCTTGTCCAGTTCGCTATTCCTGCTTCTGCTTTGCTCTCCTGGTATCAAACAATAAACTCAATTTAATTAACTTCACAAGATGCGTCTTGCATTTGGGTCCCCCAATACCCCCCCATTGTGACATAATCAAATATTATTGACGTATTAAATACACAAGACCTCCTGCCAGACGTAGCCTCCAATGGTTCACCACTCGTGTCCTCATACCTCGGTTCCATTCTAACACTCTTGGTTCAGTCCCTTCCCACTTATACCTGCGACACTTCTCATGCTCTCAGTCTCCTCAGTAACATTCAATTCCCTAGCCCTGACTACCTCATCTTCACCGTGGATGTTCAGTCCCTATACACATCTATCGTCTATCAAGAAGGCCTCAAAGCTCTTCACTTCTTTCTTAATAAAAGATCCAGCCAATTCCCCTCCACCACCACCTTCCTCCGTCTGGCAGAAGTGGTCCTCACCCTCAACAGTTTTTCCTTCAGCTCCTCCCAATTTCTCCAGACATGAGAGATAGCCATGGGCACCTGCATGGTCCCAAGCTATGCCTGCCTCTTTGTTGACTATGTAGAACAGTCCATGTTCGAAGCTTTCCTTGGTTCTGGTTTAATATAGCAGTACCGAAGGCAAGAACTTTGACAGGAAATGTTATTAATAACACCTTTTCTGAAGTAAATTGTGGTAAACTGTCACTGCAAACAATGAAGAGGTGAGTGAAGGGAGGGATGAGCTGTGCTGGTGTGTTGCAAAGTCGAAACGTAGTATGTTTGAGATGAGGCTGCAGATGGAGTTGGAGTGAGTGATTCTGAGAGGAAGAGTCAAGGCAGAGGAGTTTTGATGTCCATCAAATTAACCCAGGTGCGAGGTTGGACCACTCTAAGTGCCAAGCCAATTTGGAGAGGCCGAGAGGTCTTGGCAGCAAGGTCTAGACCCAGAACAATTGCTGTGGTGGGTCCCAGCACCCGTTTTGAGACACGACCCACTGCTTGGACAATTTAAACGCTAGTCCAGATAGACTAGAAAGGCAGGTTGTCAGGACCTGGAGTGAGAGTTGGGCCAATTTTGCACACTCTCTCACAATATTCACTCCTTTCTCTGCAGCGCTGAGGCTATGAGACTGCCCCTATTGCCTTGCTTCACGTCTGCGAGCGTCACGGCGAATTGCCCTGCTAATATGATAACTTGAGAACGAGGCTTTAGGCCTACTCTGGCCTGCTGTGGGGATTCAGACCTAAGGACTCAGTTTGGTTCAGAATGCTGTGCTGGTTTCTATTGCTTATATGATTTGTGTTTTTTCCCTTTCTCTGAGCATTGGGTGTTATTCTTTTTTTAATTGGTTCTTCCAGGTCTTGCTTTGTGGCCGTCTGTAAGCAAACAAATCTCAAGGTTGTATAATTTATACAAACTATGATAATAAATGTACTTTCAATCTTTCAATTTAATGTTCCCCAACTCTGCCTCCATTACATTTTGCTGCTTTATGCACCCATGCCGAGCTCATCATTTTTATCAGTTTTGCCTCTAACTTTCACCCTGCCCTTCAATTCTCTTGGTCCATTTCTAACACCTCCCTCAACTTTCTCAATCTCTCCGTCTTCATCTCTGGAGTCAAATTGTCAACCGTCATTTTTTGTAAACCTACCGATTCCCACAGTTATCTTGACTTGCCCTCTTCCCGCCCAATCACCTGTAAAAATGCTATTCTCTTTTCTCAGTTCCTTCTCCTCCGCTGCATCTATTCCCTGGATAACGTTTTCCTTTCCAGGACATCACAGATGCTGCCCTCACCTGCATCTCCTCCATTTCCTGCACTCATCTCACCTTAACAGTGACAGAGTTCCTTTTGTCCTTACCCACCACCCCATGAGCCTCTGCATCCAACACATCATCCTCCACAACTTCTGCCATCTCCAGAGGGGTCACAGCACTAAACATAAATAAACCTTACCTCCCCCTTTTAGTTTCCACAGTGATCACTCTCTCCACAATTCCCTTGACTATTCATGCTTCCTCATTAATCTCCCTCCTGACCTTTATCTCCGCAAGTAACTCAAGCACTACAGCTGCCCTACACCTCCTCCCTCACCTCCATTCAGGGCCCCAAACAGCCCTTCCAGGCGAGGCGACTCTTCACCTGAGAACCTCTTGTGTCTGGAGCTCCAATGCAGCCTCCTGTACATTGGTGAGACCCTTCTTAAATTGGGGAACCTCCTCTCTATTCACCAAAAGCAGAGTTTCCCAGTAGCCAAGCATTTTAATTCTGATTCCCATTCCCATTCTGACATGTTCCTGTTCCCGTTCCATGGCCTCCCCCTGTGCAAAGATGAAGCCACCGGGTGGAGGAACAACACCTTATATTTTGTCTGGGTAGACTCCAACCTGATAGTCATAGTCATAGTCATAGTCGTACTTTATTGATCCCGGGGGAAATTGGTTAAAATCGTAATATTATAAAATCATAAAATCATAATATTTATGATGGCATAAACATTGAGTTGTCCTTCCAGTAATTTCCCCCCCCCCACCCTTCCCTTCTTCTTCTATTCCCCACTCTGGCATTTTCCTCTTTTAACCTGCCTATCACTCCCCTGGGTCCTCTCCTCCTTCCCTTTCTCCCAATGGTCGACTCTCCTCTCCAATCTGATTTCTTCGTCTCCAGCCCTTTACATTTCCCATCCACTTGGCTTCACCTATCACCATCTAGCTATCTTCCTCCACCCCTCCTCCACCTTGTCACTTTGGCATCTTCCCCTTTCCATTTCAGTCCTGAAGAAGGGTTTCGGCCTGAAACATCAATTGGTTATTTACTTCCATAAATGTTGCCTGTCCTGCTGAATTCTGCCAGCATTTTGCATGTGTTACATCTATAGACTTCCTCATGTTCACCACCCTCATGCACTTGATGTTGTAGTAAGTATAAGCTTAAGGGGTGTATGGGGTGTCAGGGAGGGATAGCGCTTCTGGTGGGGGAACAAGTTGTGTACTTTTCAGGGCGGTTTGTCCACCTCTGGTCCCCACCTGGCACTCAGCTCTCACCTGTGGCTCCCCGTAGCTGTTTGCATGCGACAGCGGCCACACCCCGGGTAACGGCTTCGACAAGCCGGCTAAACCAGGTGAGAGTAGCCGACGGGTCTCGAACCCTCGGTGTGATAGGGAGTTGTCTATCCCAGCACGTGAAGACAGACTCCGGCGGATTGAGCGGACGAGACCAATGGAAGGTCCAACGGTCAAGAAGGCGGTCTCTGCAAGCATCGTGGAACGTGTAGAGCAGGACAAGACACAGAAGACGTCCTGGTCATCCACTGCGCCTAGTCCCATCTCCAGCCGTCTCGACTCTGTCTTGCCACTGGATCTAGATGGGAATTGGGAAGAGAGAGTGAGGCTGACACTGCACAATCCTCCCTCACTTAAATCCAAATCACGCGCTAGTCTCGACACCATCAATAATGGTGTTGAGGTCTTCATCGATGTTGACGATGGACAAACACTGAAGTATAAGCTGAATCTGGTGCTCTGGTGGTCTGGACATGAAACACGTGCGAAGGGTGTTCTGATATCTCCTCTGTTCATTCACAGTTGAAACTGGGATCACAGAGTCAATTCCAATTTTTCTGTGAGTCATAATTGGTTGATGCAACACTCGCAACACGCTGGAGGAACTCAGCAGGTCAGGCAGCATCCGTGGAAAAGATCGGTCGACATTTCGAGCCAGAACCGAAGGGTTCTGGCTCGAAATGTCGACCGATCTTTTCTACGGATGCTGCCCGACCTGCTGAGTTCCTCCAGCGTGTTGCGAGTGTTGCTTTGACCCCAGCATCTGCAGATTATATTGTGTTCATAATTGGTTGATATTTTCCATATTTTGAGGAACATGGGTTCACATTTAGACCCACATATTTGTTCCTATTTCTAGCTTATTTATTGTTCCACAATTTATAGATCAAGAGGTTTACTGATATTCCTGCTGCCTTTCAGGTGGAACAGATCCATATTAGGACAGAATGTGCAACTTGCCAATGGCACACACTTTCTTTCAGGGAGCAAAATAGGAATTGCACAATGAACGGTCGAGCTCTGAAGAGTGTGGTAGAACAGAAGGATCTGGGAATACAGATGCATTATTGCTGAAGGTGGGACCCTATCACAGTGTTACATGGAAGCTGATAAATAGGAAGGAAGACACAGGTTGTGAGTAAGCATGTTGACTATTTACTCACTAACAACAGTGAAACACTCCACCAAGCAGCTAAGTCAAACAAGTACTATTCTAAACCACCCTAACTTACAAAAGCTAATAACACTTATAACTCAAACAGGTACTTTGATAAATACCCCCAAGTTACACAACTACAATACGAGACATTCAACGAACAGGTACTTACCTATGTGTGTGCTTGGGCCCTCCTATCTGCCGCACACTTCCCCAGTGGCTCTTCAGTCCCGGTCGTGACCCAGTCTGAAGGGGAGCTCTGCACAAAAAGAGAGACAGTGCCTCACATGCACTTTTCTTATACGCCGGTTGTGCCTGAGGCCAGTGGCATGAAAGTCAGCAGATGGGAGAAAGCTATCACATCCTTCAAACAGGCTAATCATGGTGGAGGCGGCTTTTGACTGGCAGGTAAGTTAACCCTTGACATTACGCATGGGTAGATGGGATTGTAGAGAGAGCTTTTGCTACATTGGCCTTCAGAGTATTGAGGACCAGAGTTGGTATGTTAAATTACGATTGTATAAAATGTTGGTAAGACCTAATTTGGAGTATTGTGTGCAGTTTTGGTGACTATCTACAGGAAAGATGTAAACAAAATGGAAAGAATGCAGAGAAAACTTAGAAGGATGTTGCCAGGACTTGAGGACCTGAGTTATAGGGAAGGGTTGAAAAAGTTAGGATTTCATTCCCTGGGGCGTAGGAGAATGAGGGGCAACTTAGTAGAGGTATACAAAATTATGTGGGGCATAGATAGGGTAAACACAAGCAAGTCTTTTCCACTGAGGTTGGGTGAGACTAAAACTAGAGATCACAGGTTAAGGGTGAAAGGTGAAATGTTTAAGGAAAACCTGAGGGGGAACTTCTTCTCTCAGAGAGTGGTGAGAGTGTGGAACAAACTGCCAGAAAAACTGGTGGATGCGGGTACGATTTCAACATTTAGGAAAAAATTGGATAAGTACATGGATGGTAGTGGTATGCAGGGCTATAGTCTATGTGTCTATGATATGCAGGGTTATGGTCTATAGTCTATGGTCTATGGTCTATGACCTATGCTCTATATGGTCCATGGTCTATGGTCTATGGTCTATGCTATGGTCTGTGGTCCATATGGTCTATGGTCTATATGGTCTATGGTCTATGGTCTATGCTATGGTCTATGGTCTATATGGTCTGTGGTCTATGGTCGATGGTCTATATGGTCTATGCTATGGTCTATGGTCTATTTGGTCTATAGTTTGTATGGTCTATGGTCTATATGGTCTATGGTCTATGGTCTATGCTATGGTCTATGGTCTATATGGTCTGTGGTCTATGGTCGATGGTCTATATGGTCTATGCTATGGTCTATGGTCTATTTGGTCTATAGTTTGTATGGTCTATGGTCTATATGGTCTATGGTTTATGTTTGGGCTGATGGGACCAGGCTGAATAACAGTTTGGCACAGTCTGGAGGCCAGTCTCTGTGTCATCACTCGCTCTCTTCCTCCTGCTCAGTTCCTCAGTGAGCCACTAAGAGAGGGGAAAGCCCTCACATCTGCCGACAACAATGTAGGCTCCTCCATGAATGAGTTTTGGCTCCTGTTTGCTGACTGGTAGGAGAGCCTTGGATGAATGAGACCACGGGAAGGAGCAGCTCAACATTTGGTTCGGTCTGGGACTGCAGGGTTTGTGGGGCTCAAAAGGGAGCAGCCTTTCATTTCATATCATATGTTGGTTCGAGGAAGAAAATAATGAAAAGGAATGATACAGTGATTAGCGCAGAGCCTAGTCCAGCAGCAGTCTGGATATATACATCAAAAATTTGCTAATGCATTGCCTGTGGATTTACATTTATTAATTCTAGTACATTGAGCTATGGGCAAAGTTTTTCATAGTGTCACACTGTCAGAAAAATAGCCTGACAAGCATTTAAGTTAATAAAATAATCTATAAGTAATAGATGCCAAATATCATTTCAAGACAGGGTCTGAATATAACACAGGCCAGAATATCCTCCAGCAAAAACTGCTGTGTTTGTAATATATGATGTTTGTTAGGAAGGTCAATAAGTAAAGGCAAGTGGTTAGATAATTAGATAAAAAACAATAAAGACAGCAAATTCTACCATTCTGATAAAGATATTGATGACCTTGCACCCCTCATGGGAATCTGTCTGTCATGAATAATAGAGTGTATGAATTATAGTATGTTTCATCACTTAAGGCCTCCGTCGTTCAGGACACGTTCTCTTCTTACGGCGACTGTACTATCGAAGAGGAAGTACAGGAAGCCCGACGACATGCAAGGAATGTTTTCAGAACAGTTTCTTCCCCTCCACCATCAGATTTCCGAATGGACAATGAACCGATGAACACTACCTCATTAGTTTTGCTCTCTTCTTTGCTCTACTTATTTAATTTATATCTATATACAGAATTTCTTATTGTAATTTACTGTATTTTATATATTGTTATGTACTGCTACCGCCAATTCTCGATATACAGAAAGTCAGTGCTATTAAATATGATTCTGATGCTGTTTGAAATATATGGTGAGGATGACTATTATAATGAGAGGCTACAATATTACCATAAATTATTTGTTACCAGCCAGAGCTCTGATCCCTAAATTGATGTTTGCCTCAAAAATCGGAATGGATGCAAGGAGGTGAAGTGGCTCTCTTACAATGCATTTCAGAATATACTGTATCTGAAACACCCTCTCATATATTAATGTTCTTGCTTCCAAATTACGAAGTCAAGGGTGAGGGATATTGGGTAGCTGTTTGTCTGTCAAGATTATAGAGCTACCCAGGATAAATGTGTAGCAGTTCTTGGCCTGAGCAGGTTAGCAGGGAGGTTCTGTGCATCTCTTTGGTACTGTTTTGGCATTGTTCATTTTGCAGAGCAGCATAAAGACAAAAAATTCTACAGATGCTGGAAATTCAAAGCAATACACACAAAATACCAAAGGTACTCAGTAGGTCAGGCAGCATCTATGGAGAGGAATAAAAAGTTGATGTTTCAGGCTGAGACCTTTCTTCAGGACGTGAGGTTGTGGTTACAGAGATGAGTACAACACCATTCTCTCCAGGTGAATTCTGCACCTGATTCCTCTTCCATGTAAACATCATTTCCTCTTTCACCCTTCAACGTGCAGACACCTGAAAGCTAACAAAGGCCATCCAATGTCCCCTTCAGAAGGGTTGGCTTGAACATTTCATTACATTTACTTATAGAATGCCATTTTAAGTTTTTTGATATAAATTGCATTTTTTAATTTAGCGATACAGCATAATAACAGGCCTTTCTGACCTGAGGAGCCCATGTTGCCCAGTTACACCCATGTGACCAAATAACCTGCTAACACGTGTGTCTTTGGAATGTGGGAGGAAAACAGGGCACCCGGAGGAAACCCACATGGTCAAACTTCTTACAGACAACGGTGGGTATTGAACCCAGGCTGGTAACTCAGTAAAGCATTACGCTTACCGGTACCTCGACAGGCAATCTTCAGCAATACTTCTGATTTTTGTAGGCAATTATTTGTTATATTCTAAATTTGTAATTGACATATAAGATTTTGCCATGGAAATAATAAAAGTAAATTCAGGTATTTGGCATTTTGCATTGAATTGTCTGTATGAGGGTGTCATAAGGTGGTGGCTGGGAACAGACCCACGTGCAAGACACAGACACTGAAATACTAGGGACAGGACTAGGATACAGGCTGAGAGCAAAGACATGGACACGAAAACCGGGAACCCGGAACAGGACTGGACAAGAGAGCTAGGAGCCCGGGCTTGGACTCCGAGCCAGAGACTGGACAAGGACCCAGTACCTGGGTCTTGCCTCTGGCTTGGACCCCAGAACTAGGCAAGGATGAGGCTTGGCAGGCAGGCAGGACGAGGCTGGAGTCTTCAGGCTTGAGGCTAGAGGCAAGGCTTGGCAGATGGCAGGAGATTTGAGGCAAGGCTTGGCAGGAGGCGGGAGACTGGAGTCTTCAGGCTTGAGGCTAGAGGCTAGAGACCTCAGGCGAGACTTGGCAGGAGGTGGGAGACCTGAGGCGAGGCTCAGCAGGAGGCAGGAGACCTGAGGCTAGAGACTTGAGGCGAGGCTTGGCAGGAGGCTGGAGTCTTCAGGCTTGAGGCTAGAGGCTAGAGACCTGAGGTGAGGTTTGGCAGGAGGCTGGAGTCTTCAGGCTTGAGGCTAGGCAGGAAGCTGGAGTCTTCAGGCTTGAGGCTAGGCAGGAAGCTGGAGGCTTCAGGCTTGAGGCTAGGCAGGAAGCTGGAGGCTTCAGGCTTGAGGCTAGGCAGGAAGCTGGAGGCTTCAGGCTTGAGGCTAGGCAGGAAGCTGGAGGCTTCAGGCTTGAGGCTGGGCAGGAAGCTGGAGGCTTCAGGCTTGAGGCTGGGCAGGAAGCTGGAGGCTTCAGGCTTGAGGCTGGGCAGGAAGCTGGAGGCTTCAGGCTTGAGGCTGGGCAGGAGGCTGGAGTCTTCAGGCTTGAGGCTAGGCAGGAGGCTGGAGGCTTCAGGCTTGAGGCTAGGCAGGAAGCTGGAGGCTTCAGGCTTGAGGCTGGGCAGGAGGCTGGAGTCTTCAGGCTTGAGGCTGGGCAGGAGGCTGGAGTCTTCAGGCTAGAAGCTAGGCAGGAGGCTGGAGTCTTCAGGCTTGAGGCTTGGCAGGAGGCTGGAGTCTTCAGGCTTGAGGCTAGAGACCAGAGGCGAGGGTTGGCAGGAGGCAGGAGTCTAGAGGCTTGGCTGGAGGCCAGAGTCCAGTGGCTTCTCCTGGGCAGGGCGCGGTACTCTTGGGCAGGGCGCAGATCGCCACCCAACAGAGGCAAGTGACAGGAAGGGACAGAACGAACCACAGGTAACGGCAAGATGGCCTGGCTTACCCAACGGAGGCAAGGGTTAGGAAGTGACTGAACCAACTGTAGGTAACGGCAATACGGCAATACAGCCTGGCTTACCTGACGGAGGCAAGGGACAGGAAGGGAGCTAGCTACAGGGTGGCTCCAGGACCATACTGCAGGCGAGATGAGGGGAGAGTTACCAGCAAGACAAGGCAAGGCTTCAGGCAATGCAAGGTGAGATGAGAACTACAGGTGAGGCGAGAGTAGCAGCAAGACAAGGCAAGGCTTCTGGCAAAACAAGGCGAGATGAGAACTTCAGGCGAGGCAGGAGTTATCAGCAAGACAAGGCAAGGCTTCAGGCGAGGAAACAGAAGGCAGAGGAAGGGATACAAGGAGTAAGGACAAGAACAAACCAGCAGCCACGCCCTGGTCTCTGATGGTATTTATGCAGGCAGCCCCAATGAGAATCAGCTGCCTCAATTAGTGCTCAACAAGAACAGAAACAGGGTAGACAGGAAAACCTGGAGCAATGGTCGATGGACCGGACTGTGAACCGGAATACGGACTTCACGGACTGGACCATGACAGAGGGGTGATTGATAAGTTTGTGGCCTAAGGCAGAAGGAGTCAATTTTAGAAAACCTAGCACATTTATTTTTCAACATAGTCCCCTCCTACATTTACATACTTAGTCCAGTGGTCGTGGAGCATACGGATCCCTCCTTTGTAGAAGTCGGCATCTTGGACCTCCAGAAAGTGGTCCACAGCAGGGGTGATTGATAAGTTCATGGCCTATGGTAGAAGGAGATGAGTTATACAGCTGTCATTACATACACGTGCAGTTCAGCTCTTTGAATGATTATGTAGAAAGTTTGAAATTAATAACTCATCTCCCCCTTGTCGGGTAAATTCCATGCGTGCTGGGATTAACCAATCTCCTTGTTGGGTAAATTCTATGTGTGCTGGGATTATCCAATCTCCTTGTCGGGTAAATTCCATGTGTGCTGGGATTAACCAATCTCCTTGTCAGGTAAATTCCATGTGTGCTGGGATTAACCAATCTCCTTGAACAATTAGCTTGTGATGACTACTTGTACCACTGGACCCAGACTTCCAAGGCCAAGAGAGAGGAACTTCCCCAGTGCAACGGGTTTTTGACTTTAAAACTCTCCCACACTGGTCTCTGGTCATTCCTGGATACAATGGACAACCAACAATTTCTATTTTAAAACTCTTCCACACTGGTCTCCGGTCGTTGTTGGATACAATGGACAACCAACAATTTCCACTTTAAAGCTCTCTGCACTGGTCTCCTGTCATTCCTGGATACAATGGACAACCAACAATTTCCACTTTAAAACTCTCCCACACCAGTCTCCGGTCATTGCTGGATACAATGGACAACCAACAATTTCTACTTTAAAAACACTCCGCACTGGTCTCCTGTCATTGCTGGATACGATGGACAACCAACACATTGGGATGTTGGCAGTATTACCAAGTGACAACTGAACAGCCATCACAGCAGTTGTGACCCTCAGGCATGGAGCCAACAAATGTTGAGCTGGATATTCTGGCCTGTTATGTGTAACATCCAGTAAAATACCTATAGGGACAAAGATTTTAATGGATTTATTTGTTCATGAAGGTGGATGGGACCAACAAGGCCAGCAATTACTGCCCATCCATAATTGGCTGTGAACTGAGAGGCTTGTTGGGCTGTTTCAGAGAACAACAAAGAGTCAAACAGATCAGTTGGTCTGATGTCACAAACAAGGCCAGATTGTGTTTAGGTGGCAGATTTCCTTCTCCGAAAGGCAACAGTAAATGAACCTGGTTTACGTTTAATCTGCAGTCTCAATCCAGTGAGGTAGATATTGGGCACGTAAAGACTTTACACTTTGCAGAACAAGGCTTATTTCTATTAAATTTGAGCAAAGAAATTACACTTATTTAGCATATTTTGTGACTTTGAATGCTGCAGGTCTTAACGGCCATCTTTTAGAATACAGATTCTAAGACAGGGGTTCTCAACCTTTTTTTAATCTACGTTATGTGTTGTTCCTTTCCTTGGCACATTGGGTGGCGACCTTGCCATTTCTTTGGCATTTTATCTATTTTCTTTACAAGGCTGAGTTGCTAGCTCAATGCTCAACCCAGCACGGATGGAAAGCGTGCAAGGACCTGGCTGGATTCGAACCTGGGACCACTCATCTCAAAGTCCAGTGTGGATGCCACTACACCATCAACTGGCTTTTTTATGCCATGGACCCCTATCATCAACCGAGGGTTTCGAGGACTCCAGGTTAGGAATCCCTGCTCTAAGGAAATGTGACAACCAATTTGCTCCAAACAAGCTCCCACAATAATTTTCTTTGTGATGTAGCTTGATAAATAAGAGTTGAGCAGGACATGAGGATGGCTCCCCTGACCTCTTTGAAATACTATCATTGGAGTTTTTTACATCCACCTGAGTCAGTAAACAAGACTTCAGTTACATGTCTCATCTCAAAGTTGACATTTGCAATTGTATAGTTCTTTCTCAGTAACACATTTTTGTATTCAATTATCTCTGACTCAAAGTGAAGAATACCACTCATTGTGCAAAGGCTGACATTTAAGTCAGTCTTAATTAAATTCTCAAACAGCAGGGGCTTTCCCCAGTGTCTTCCTCAACCACCTTTATCAAAGCAGGTCATTTGACTCTTAGGAAGAGAGAACACTTTCTAAAACTTGATTTTGAAAATTCACATTTATCTATTTTACACCAACTACAATAAACTTCAAAGTTAAAGGGCCAGATCAGGCTGAGCTTTGCCAGTGTTCTGACTGGAATTGTTGGTTATTGAATTGTTTAAACAGCTATAATTCAAACCTTCCATGCTTGTGTGCAAAACACAAAGCCCAGAACTTACTGAAGATTTAGAAGGTTAAATCTGTCAGGATTTTTTTTGCCACTTAAGTTCTTGTGGAATCTGGATACAGGACCCGGTCGGTGGTGCTTACTTTCTCCCATATTCACTAGGAAATCAGCACGTGGATCTCAGATCAGAAAGCAAAAAGGAAAACAAGGATTTGTTTTTTAATTATTTCAGTTCAGTTTAATGTTTTGTTTGTCGGTACTTCAGTTGTTTTCGAGATTCAAAATTGTTCATTGTCATTCTTCAGTAAACGAGTATAGAGGAGAACAAAATGATTGTTACTCCCACTTGGCAAAATGAACTATTCTAGGTAGCAGCAGGACATATGGAAACAAAATAAGACAGTGGCTGTGTCAATGTGCAAAAGTCTTGGGCACGTATACAGTGTCTATAAAAAGTATTTACCCCCCTTGGAAGTTTTCATATTTTTTTGTTGCACAACATTGAATCACAATGGATTTAATTTGGCATTTTTTGACACTGATCAACAGAAAAAGACTTTTGTGTGAAAGTGTAAACAAATCTCGACCAAGTGATTGAGATAAATTATAAATATAAAACACAAAATAATTGATTGCATAAGTATTCACCCCCTTCAGGTCAGTATTTAGTAGATGCACATTTGGCAGCAATTACAGCCTTGAGTCTGTGTGGATAGGTCTCCATCAGCTTTGTACATCCGGACACTGCAATTTTTCCCCAATCTTCTTTACTAAACTACTCAAGCTCTGACAGATTGCATGGGGATCGTGAGTGAACAGCCATTTTTCAAGTCCAGCCACGAATTCTCAGTTGGATTAAGGACAGGACTCTGACTTGGCCACTCCAGGACATTAACTTTGTTGGTTTTAAGCCTTTCCTGTATAGCTTTGGCTTTAAACTTGGGGTCATTGTCTTACTGGAAAACAAATCTTCTCCCAAGTTGCAGTTCTTGTGCAGACTGCGTCAGGTTTTCCTCCAGGATTTCTTTGTATTTTTCTGTATTCATTTTACCCTCTACCTTCACAAGCCTTCCAGGGCTTTCCTCCTAGTATGATGCAGCCACCAGTATGTTTCATGTTAGGGATGGTGTGTTTTTGATTATGTGTGGTGTTTAGCTAATGGCAAACATAGCATTTAGTCTGATGGCCAAAAAGCTCAATTTTGGTTTCAGCAGACCATAGAACCTTCTTCCAGCTGACTTCGGAGTCTCCAACATGCCTTCTGGCAAACTCCAACTGAGATTTCATGTGTGTTTTTTTTTCAATAGTGGCTTTCTCTTTGCCACTCTCCGATAAATCTGCAACTGGTGAAGCACCTGGGCAACAGTTGTTGTATGCACAGTCTCTCCCATCTCAGCCACGGAAGCTTGTAACTCCTCCAGAGTTGTCATGGGTCTCTTGGTGGCCTCCCTCACTCGTCCCCTTCTTGCACGGTCACTCAGCTTTTGAGGACGTCCTGCTCTAAACAGATTTGCAGCTGTGCCATATTCTTTCCATTTCTTGTTGATTGATTTAACTGTACTCCATGAGATATTCAGTGACAGAAATTTTCTTGTATCCTTCTACTGACTTATGCTTTTCAATAATCTTTTCGCAGAGTTGCTTGGAGTGTTCTTTTGTCTCCATCATGTAGTTTTTGCCAGGATACTGACTCTCCAACAGTTGGACCTTCAAGATTCAGGTGTATTTTTACTATGATCATTTGAAACACCTTGACTGCACACAGGTCTCCAAAAACAGATCTCCATTTAACTAATTATGTGACTTCTAAAACCAGTTGGCTGCCCCAGTGATGACTTGGTATGTCATATTAAAGTCGGGGGAGTGGGTTGAAGACTTATGCAATTAATTATTTTGTGTTTTATATTTGTAATTGAAATAGATCACTTTGTAGAGATCTGTTTTTACTTTGACACGAAAGAGTCTTTTTCTGTTGATCTGTGTAAAAAAACCCAAATTAAATCCATTATGGTTCAATGTTGTAAAACAATAAAACATGGAAACTTCTAAGGGGGTGAATACTTTTTATACTTATTTATATAGCTA
The DNA here is from genome assembly GCF_030028105.1 of Mobula birostris. Classification (NCBI taxonomy): domain Eukaryota; kingdom Metazoa; phylum Chordata; class Chondrichthyes; order Myliobatiformes; family Myliobatidae; genus Mobula; species Mobula birostris. The sequence continues at coordinate 78,546,011 of NC_092385.1, forward strand.
GGATGCCTAAGACTTTTGCACAGTACTGTATTTGTCAATATGGAGCAGAGAGTAAGTTTGTAAATCTGTGGGAGCAAAGGATGTCCAGAATTATGAGGGTGGAATAACACGGGAGGGGTGTGGAACAGTTGGGAGAGGAGTGCTGGAGAGGGTGGGGGTGGAACGGATGCAGACTTACCCTGCCCTGAGACACAGGCAAGATCATTTGATTGCATCAATTGGTTAATTGATCATTACAGAATGTCTCTCTGGTGTTTCCTGCTACCCCCCTCTGCCTTCCCCTTTTCCCAAGCATGATATCCCTCTCCCTGCTCTCTTCCCACCATCAGTCCACAACAGAGACCCATAGCAGGATCAGTTTGATCATTACCCATATGTTGTGAAATTTGATTTTTGTTGTGGCAGCAAACCAGAGCAATACATAAAATTACTATAGTGCTATGCAAATTCTTAGGCACCCTAATGATATATATGTGCCTCAGACTTTCAACAATACCATAGATATGAGGTATAATTGGAAACTTCCTGAACTTATTTACATTTACAATTAGAATTGGAGCCTGTTTCTTGTTTGAATTGCTTGATTTTCTGCTATATTCACATAACTCCAGAAAACTCCCTAACATGGAACAGACCCTTTGGCCCTCAACATTGTGCCAAACTAATACATTTTGTAATTAAATGCCTAATGAAACTAGTCCCTTCTGCCGTCATAATGTCCGTATTCTTCCAATATAATGTGCTTATCTAAGAATCTCACAAATGCCTCTAACGACTGTAAAAAATTTGCCGCACACTGCCCTGGTAATCTTAACCCATCTCACCTTAAATGCATGCTCTCTGACATCAGTTATTTCAATGTGGAGAAGAAGATATTGGTTGTCTACTCTATGATATATGCCTCACATAATCTTGTGAAACATAATGAGATCTTCACTGAGCTTTCAGTGCTCCAGAGAAAACAGCCCAGGTTTGTCCAATCTCTCCTTGTATCATGCCCTCTACTCCAGGCAGCACGCAGGTAATCCTCTTCTGTACTCCCTACAAAGTCTCCACATCCTTCCTATAAGGAGGTGACCAGAATGGAATGCAATAGTCCAGATTTGGCTTAACTAGAGTTTTATAAAGCTGCCGCATAACTTCCTGACTCTTGAACTCAGTAAACAGACCAACGAAGGCAAGCATAACCATATAGTAAACACAGCAGATTCTGCAGAAACCTTGAGCAATATTTGAGAAACTCAGGCGGCCTTCAGGGGAATAAACAGTCAATGTTTCGGACTGACATCCTTCATCTGGACTGCAGAGGAAGGGGGCAGGAGCCAGGGTAACAAGGTGGGGTGGATGGAAAGGAGTACACGCTGGCAAACTATAGATGAGAACAGGTGAGGGGGAAGTTGGGTGGGTGGGAAAGGGGGATGAATTAAGAAGCTGAGAAAGGGTGTGTGGAAGATGTAAAGAGCTCAAGAAGAAGTAATCTAATAGGAGAAGACACCATGGAAGAAAGAGAAGGAGGAGTGGAAACTAGGGGCAGCTGGCTATCCATTTCAATTAACCCTCCTATTCCTATCAGTTTCTCTATTGCCATGGTGAAGCTAAACTCAAGTTGAAGGGACAACACATCATATTCTGTCTAGGTAGCCCCCAACCAAATGGCATGAGCATGGATTTCTCCAACTTCCGGTAATTTCTCCTCCCTTCCCTCTTTCTCTGTATTTCCATTCTCCAATCTGGATATCCCATCACCCCTCTTCTCCTCGAAAAATGCATGCTCCACACAGACAGCGTTTGAGGCCAAAAAAACTCGAAATGCTGGAGGAGCTGAGTGGATCAAGCAGGCAGAAGAGCAATGGATTAAAGTAAGAGTGACATGTTGCTGGAGCGTCTGCTAACCATTGATGTAGGAGTGGTGAATTGTCCTAAAGCTCCCAACTGGAATCAAGTGAGCTGTCTTTAAACTAGAACAATTTTAAATTATTTATTGTCTTTCTTCTAGGAAGAATAACTAATAGTCCCCAATGAACAAGTATACTAGTTATTTTGTAGAATCTGAAATTAGGCTATCTAACAAAGTCAGATAAATGATATCGTATCCATTAAAGAGAGGCCCTGGACAATTCTGATTTGATGGAGAATGGACGTGAAAGCACAAAGGAACAGCTGGAGAAATTTCTGAAACGCACGTTTGCTGCTGTCATTACTGTGTGGTGGGGAATCTTTCGGAGGGTAGGCCTCAAAATCCCCGGCCTTGCCTGCTTTTGGCGACCAAGAAGGAGGTCGAATCGTTCGGACAGAGATGGCGCTCAGTACTCGGTGTTGGAGAGCTGATGAGAGCTCGAAGTTTTCGGATGACTCAGAGTCGGATTGTGGTCGGCATGGCAGGGAGAGTTTTTCTTCCTTCTCCCGTCTGCGTGAGATGTGGGACATTTGAGAAACTCAACTGTGCTCACGGACTTCTTCATCAAGTTATGGTATTGTTGCACTGTTTGTAACTATATGTTATAATTATGTGGTTTTGTCAGTTTTTTCAGTTTTGGTCTGTCCTGTGTTTTGTGATATCACACCGGAGGAAATAATGTATCATTTCTTAATGCATGCATTACTAAATGACAATAAAAGAGGACTACGTGTCTTCATAATCATCATCATCAAATCTTAAATTGGGAAAAATGAATTGGATTGTGTAATAAAATGTGTAAATGCAAAAAGCAAGATTGACTACAAAAATAATATTTTAAAAATGAAGTAAAAACAAAAGGAGTTATTAAGAGAATGAAGTGTTTATTTATAGGAAAGATACAAATAAAAATACTGTAACGCATACAAAATGCTGGAGGAACTCAGCACGTCAGACAGTAACTAGGGAAAGGAATAAAGAGTCAATGTTTCAGGCCAAGACCCTTCATCTGGATTGGATGAAGCATATTCCTGGTGAAGGGTCTTGGCCTAAAACATTAACTCTGTATTCCTCTCCATAGATGCTGCCTGACCTGCTGAGTTCCTCCATTATTTTGTCAGTATCTGTTACTTTGGATCTCCAGCATCTGCAGAATCTCTTGTGTTAATGATAAAAATGCTGTTTAGTATTCTTGTAATGCTAAAGATAAAAGATGTGGACAGGAGAGGCGAGGTACGATAAATAGTAAAAAAGGTGTTTTAAAAGATAAAATTTGAATAATAGAACTGCAACCACAGATATTTGTTCATGGAAAGAGCACAGTCCAAACAGAAGAAAATAATTGTTCAAATTAAGGAATGGTGAAAATAAAATGAACTCAAAATAAAATTTACACAGAATAGCATGAAATGTATCGCTCAGAAATAGGTCATCGCTACCATTTAAGTTCCAATCGATTCAATGCCAGATCATTATTATTCTCTGGAACTAGGTACATATTGCCAGCTACACCCACACAAAATGCTGGTAGAATGCAGCAGGCCAAGCAGCATCTATAGGAAGAGGTACAGTTGACGTTTCAGGCCGAGACCCTTCGTCAGGACGCCAGCTTCCTTGTCTGCTCTAACCTTTTTTCAAATACTTAAGATGTGCAAAACAAATTTTAATTTTCTTTCCCTTTCTTTACCCATAAGTGAAGCTAAACTTATGATTTCAATGCCTGCTTTGGTCACTCCTTTGTGTTAAGGATCTTTCTGAGTATTGCTGAGTGTCATTTCACAAACTGTTGGCAAAATCTGAATCTATCAACTCTTCAGATGTTGCTGTTGCCAGCAGCATGAACAGCGGCACTGTCAAAAGCAGCTCTGATGAAAAGCCTTCTTATCCACAGATGCTGATTGACGTGTGTTTCCAACATTTTCTGTTTTATTTCAGGATTCCAGCATCTGCAGTATTTTTTGGGGTTTTCACAGTATTTTCCCCTATTTTTTATTATTCTGAATAACTGGTTAAGTTATTATTGAGTAGAACTCCAGAAGCCAGCAAGGGCCCTACATGGTCCAAGAAGCTTTAATGAATTCAATGTGGAACTGAGTCAACACCCCAGATATTGACAAGGATCTGTACAATTACATCAGGAATACAATGCCGAGTACATTTATGAAGCCATTAGGTTATACAACATAGAAATAGCCCCTTCATCTCACAGTACCTGTGCCAGCCATCAAGTAGCTACAGACTTATACTAATGCATTTTCCAGCAATCGTTCCTTAGTCTTCTATCCCATGGGATTTCAAGTGCTTATCTAAATACTTGTCAAATGTTGTGTGAGGGCCTGACTCCAGCAACTCTTCAGACATACAGTAGATTCTAACTACATTTTGGTTACTGAGGTAATTGCTATGTTCACCTGAAGGAAAGGTTTTTCTAATATCTAGAGGGCTTATTATTCCCAGAATCATGACATCCTGTGAAGCAACATAGCCTTTGAGTGTGTGCTCTTTTAAAACGGAATCTAACAAATTTATAGTGTTAGTACAATTCACTGTCTGAATCCTTGCTCATGAAAAAGAAGGAAGATTATGCTTTGTCTAAATGTCCTTGGATGGCAGCCCACCTAGGAGAAGGAAAACTCTGATTTTAAACCTCCACTGCCTTGCAGCCATGCCCACCCATGGGAAAGGCATCAGGAGTAAGCCCCAAGAGGGAAATCTGGAGCCGGGGTCCCTAAGGCAGTTTGATGTTGTTTACAGCTTCACTCTGCGATGATACTGATGCTAAGCTGTATCGGTACTTGTCCTTCCCTTGGACTACATCGGTGATGTGGAGAGGGGGAATCCGCTGCACGGGCAACAGCCGGTTCCTCAAATCTTCCTGCGAGGCTTGTGCCCTGGAGAGGACACAGTCCACCAGAGGCACAAACCCATGATCCCCTGGGATCGACGGCTGCCTACTACTACTGTATGTGTTTTGTTTGTGGTAGTGACTCATTGTTTGTGTCACATTTAGGACATTTCCAAGGTATATGATTAAGGGGACTTATAAATGCATCTTCTTTTATTTTAGAGGGAATTATTTGGAGACAGTTCAAATAATTGGTTATTATGAGAGGATTGAATACATTTTCATCTTTGTTACCTTCATCGGGTAGATTTAAAGCAGAGGTTGATGGGTTCTTGATTATTAAGGGCATCAAAGGTTATTGGGAGAAGGCAGGAGAATGGGATTGAGAGAGACAATAATGGAATAGCGGAGCAGACTCAAAGGGCCAAATAGCCTAATTCTGTTCCTATGTCTTTATGGTCTTATATGAATGTTGGCCACTTTCAAAACAAATTTAATTGGAAGGTTAAGTTTAATTAAAATGGGCCTTGGCCTGAAATGTCCACTGTTTATTCATTTCCATAGATGCTGCCTGATCTGTTGAGTTCCTCCAGCATTTTGTGTGTGTTGCTTGAGTACGAACTTGCCTTTTCTCTACATGGTTACTGTTTAATCCTGAGCACTGGTCTGTCCCTTCTTTTTCTTGGTAGTGCCAATTTATATTGATTTATAGGTAGTTTTTTTTTTCCCCCACGGTCTCCCTCTATACGAAATGCACTAATTTTGTGATGCATTATTACAAATCAAAGTTCCATAGGGTTGTGTTACATCATCAGCAACAATGAATATAGAATTGAGTCAGGTTTTATAAACAAACATAAACATTTATTAAACTCTGCTCAACAATAGCGAAAAGTATTCAAACGACTAACTTAACCGGAAATTAACTGCTATATGGAAACTCTGGAACAGTTCTTAAAGTTGTAAATTTGAACACAGTCTTAAAGTGGTAAATTCGCAAGTCCAAGTGATTTATACAGTCAGTAAGGAGAGACTTCTGAGAAAACGGATTTCTTCGAAGACATGACGTTACTGCTGATTCCGTCCTAAGGATTCACGACGAAGGAATGAACACTGCACAAACCTTCCTGATCTTACAGGGGTTATCTCAGATGCAGGTCACTATTCGTGAACAAAGATTCAATAAAGTCGACCCTTTATGAAACGACCAAACGACACTAACCTTCCCGTACTTTGGTAAGGTCTTCGCTCTCTGGTACTAGACTGTAAAGGTAAATCAAAGGTATCCCAAACAAAAACTAGCAGCGATTGGCGAAACTGCCGGCACAACGATTTTACCTTACAATAAAAAGTAAAGCTCCACTTTAAAACGAAACTGCGCCATGAGACGAATACGCAGTATAACGGAGTAACTGACGAATTAAACAGCAAACTAAACTGCGTAACAACAGGGGTTTCCCCTTTTATATACCTGTAGGGAACATGTCATCATGTGACCTCACACTGGCGGGAAAATTACATCACCCCACCATCACAAGGCCATTACATCATGCTCACAAGATACTCAATTACATCATGGTCATAAGACAGTCACAAGTTACCCACGAGGTATGTAACAAGTGAAGAAGCCTCAGCTGCTTCCCTGGGCAGGGAATTCCACAGATTTTCCACTCTCTGGGAAAAACTGTTTCTCCTCATCTCTGTCCTAAATCTTCTCCCCTGAATCTTGAGGCAATGTCCCCTAGTTCTAGTCTCACCTACTAATGGAAACAACTTTCCTACTTCTATTTCATTTATCCCTTTCAAAATGTTGTATGTTTCTATAAGATCCCCTCTCAGTCTTCTGAATTTCAGAGAGTATAGTCCCAGGTGACTCAATCTCTCCTCATAGGTTAACCCCTTCATCTCTGGAATCGACCTGGTGAACCTTCTCTGCACTGCCTCCAAAGCCAGTGTATCCTTCCTTAAGTATGAAAGGTATCAGAGTCAGTGCATGAAGACGGTGTGCCATCTAACAGCAACTGATTGTCTTGGTCATTTTTCATGTGGTCACAAGATCCTGTTGGACGCTTGTAACGTGGAAAGCTGCAAGTCCAGTTCACGGGTTTACTGGCGGAACTGACGGTGGGGGGGCTGTGTGGCTTCGGTGGTAGCAAGGACAAGGTCTGAAGCTCTGGTGACCTCAGCTTGCAGCTGCCCCAAAGAGATGCGTTGGAGCTGGTGATGGAGGTGGTGAGACGCAGTTTCATGCTGGGCTCAGGGCTGTCCTCCACTCGGTGCAAATTAAGCAGGACTGTGTTTGACTACAGACTTCTGCCGGCATGTTCATGAAGTCAGGAATTTTGGCTATATTAGTATCGGGGTGGGGGGGGGGTGCTCCTGCACAGGGTTGAGCCACAGAAAGTTGTAAACTCAATCAGTTCCATCACGGTCACTAACCTCCCCAGCATCCAGGACATCTTCAATGAGCGATGCTTGGAAAAGGCAGCGTCCATCATTAAGGACCCCCATTACCCAGGACATGCCCTCTTCTCATTGCTACTATCACAGAGGAGGTACAGGAGCCTGAAAACACACACTCAATGATTCAGGAACAACGTCTTCCCCTCAGTCATCAGATTTCTGAACAGACATTGAACCCTTGAACACAACTTCCTGGGCCTCCTGTCCCATGATCCTCTCATATCCCTTTTGTCAATCACCTGTCCAGCTCTTGGCTCCATCCCTCCCCCTCCTGTCTTCTATCATTTTGGATCTCCCCTTCCCCCTTCCACTTTCAAATCTCTTACTAACTCTTCCTTCAGTTAGTCCTGACGAAGGGTCTCGGCCTGAAACGTCGACTGCACCTCTTCCTGGAGACACTGCCTGGCCTGCTGCGTTCACCAGCAACTTTGATATGTGTTGCTCACTAATTTTTTTCTCTTTTTGCTCAACTTATTTAATTTAACATTTTATAATATGTATATGAAATATACATGTACTTCTTTCTGTAATTTACACATAACAACAAATTTCATGTGGTATGCCAGTGATATTAAATCTGAGTCTGATTATATTCTTTTGTGTGATGGCACGCTTACTGCTCTCTTATATGGGCTGTTTGTGCCTTGTGCTGTGTATGACCATGCAGATACTGTGTTTGGAGCACCTTGGCTCCAAAGGAACATTGTTTCATTTGGTTGTATTCATGTATGGATGAATAAGAATTGAACTTGAACTCAACATCGCAGCAAAATGCTTTGTTAAAGTCAGATCACAGAAGGACATTCAAGAATGACATCTTGTCTGACTTCAACATCCTCAAAATTTGAACCCATTACCACCTTGTTTCTCAGGGACTAAATAATACTTCCTTCTAAGAAAGCAGCTGTGAATAACTGTAAATGATACCTCACAGCCTTAATGACAAACATTTACCAACGGGGAAAGAAAGCACTTCTAAATACAGGGTCGTTTCAATGTGACTGTGTATACTTTTGATATATTGTACTAGCCATAACTGTGAATTGAATGTGGACTGGCTGTTGTATTCCAGTCTCCTTCCCAGAGCACTCCGTGTCCATGTAGTTGTGTTCACTTTCACCTCCAGTTCTTTACTCATGACTTTGTAGTTGAAGTTGCTGTGGGATGGTATTATCCATCTGATGCAGGCGGTACTGGGCTGCTTATATGACAGTTACATAAGAACATAAGAACATAAGAAATAGGAGCAGGAGCAGGCCATCCGGCCCATCGAGCCTGCCCCGCCATTCTATAAGATCATGGCTGATCTGTCCGTAAACTCAGCTCCATCTACCTGCCTTTTCCCCATAACCTTTAATTCCCCTACTATGTAAAAATCTATCTAACTGTATCTTAAATATATTTAGTGTGTCACGTGACCAGTGACAATGAATATATAATTAAGTCAGATTTTTAAAAACAAACAAACATTTATTAAACTCTGCTCAACAATAGCGTAAAGTATTCAATCGACTAACAACCGGAAGTTAATGGCTATACGGCAAATCTGGAACAGTTCTTAAAGTGGTAAATTCGAAAGTCCAAGTGATTTATACAGTCAGTAAGGAGAGACTTCTCTGGAAACGGATTTCTTCGAAGACGTGACATTACTGCTGATTTTTCAAAGGATTCGCGATGAAGGAAATAAAACGGCTTAAAGGAACTGACCTTTTCCTGGCGAATGAACATTGAAAAAAACCTTCCTGATCTTACAGGGGTTACCTCTGTTGCAGGTCACTATTTCTGAACGAAGATTCAATCAGGTCGATCCTTTATGAAACCACCGAACAACACCAACCTTATTCAATCCTCCAGCTTCCCGTACTTTAGTAAGGTCTTCACTCTCCAATACTAGACTTACAATAGAAAGTAAAATTCCACTTTAAAACGAAACTGCATCATGAGATGAATACGCAGCATAACAGAGTAACTGACGAATTAAACAATAAACTAAACTGTGTAACAGCAGGGGTTTCCAGTTATATACCTGTAGAGAACATGTCATCACATGACCTCACACTGGCGGAAAAATTACATCACCCCACCATCACGAGACAATTACAGCGTGCTCGCAAGATACTCAATTACATCATGATCATAAGACAGTCACAAGGTACTCACAAGTATGTAACAGCTGTTATAGCCGGGGAGGGGGGTAGTGGGAATACACTCTCGCTATCTATTATATGTTCCCAATGGTGTAAATCTCGAATAGCCTCTGAAAACCAATTCCAGCTCCTGGCCTTCACGTGCAGCTTTGCTATGAAGCCTGACCGAACCATCTCTACTGACAGGAGAAGAGGAAAAGGTGGGTTACTGGTGCCTTAAAACCAGTTGCTTTGGGCAGATAGGGCTAGTTAGCTGTGGTTGGCAGCTTATCCAGGAGAAGTGAAATTCTGATCTCAATCCTCTGCTGCCATATGGCTATACCCACTCATGGGGAAGGCCTTGGGAGTAAATCCTGATGAAAAATTCAGAGATGGAGTCCGGAAGTCAGCCCTATATTAAATTCAATGTGAATTAGCAACTCTTGCAACACAACTAGTGCTAATCTGTATCGGTCTTGGCCATTCCTTTGAAGGTATCCGCTGTGTGGAGAGGGGTAGCCTGCTTTGTGGGCAACAGCAATGCTGTTAAATACACCCAACAACCTGGCCTTCACAGCTATCTGTGGTAATAAATTCCACAAATTTACCACCCTCTGGTTAAAGAAATGTCTCCACATCTCTGTTTTAAATGGAGTCCCTCTAATCTGAGGCTGTCCCCTCTTGTCCTAAACTCCCCCACCATGGAAAATATCCTTTCCACATCTACTCTGTCTAGGCCTTTCAACATTTGAAAAGCTTCAATGAGATCCTCCCTCTCATCCTTCTAAATTCCAGTGAGTACAGACCCAGATCTATCAAACGTACCTCGTATGATAACCTTTTCATTCCCAGAATCATCCTTGTGGACCTCCTCTGAACCCTTTCAAATGCCAGGTCATCTTTTCTTAGATGAGGAGCCCAAAATTGTTCACAATATTCAAGGCGAGGCTTCACCAGTGCCTTATAAAGCCCTACTTTTGTATTCTAGAACTCTTGAAATGAAAACTATTTGCATTTGCTTTCCTCACCACTGACTCAACCTACAAGTGAACATTTAGGGTGTTCTGCACAATGACTCCTAAGTCCCTGTGCATGTCAGATTTTTGGATTTTCTCTCCGTTTAGATAATAGTCTGCACATTTATTTCATGGCCATGCATTTTCCAACATTGTATTTAATTTGCTAATCTCTTGCCCATTCTCCTAACCTGTCAAAATCCTTCTGCAAACTATCTGTTTCCTCAACAGTACCTACCCCTCTACCAACCTGCGTATCATCTGCAAACTTGGCAACAAAGCCACCTATTCCATCATCTAAATCATTGACATACCGCATAAAAAGAAGCGGTCCTGTAATACCATGGGCTCTTAACTTGGTAAGCAACCTCATATGTGACACCTTGTCAAAGGCCTTCTGAACGTCCAAATATACAACATTCACTGCATCCTCTTTATGTATCCTACTTGTAATCTCCTCAAGGAACTCCAACAGGTTTGTCAGGCAAGATTTTCACTTAAGGAAACCATGCTGACTTTGTCCTATCTTGGCTTGTGTCTCCAAGTGCTCCGTAACAATCTTAACAATTGACTCCAACATCTTCCCAACCACTGAGGTCAGGCTAACAGGTCTATAATTTCCATTCTGTTGCCTTCCCCCTTTCTTAACGAGTGAGTGACATTTGCAATTTTTCAGATTCTGGCAGCATGCCAGATTCCAAACATCAAATGATTTTTGAAAGAGCATTACTAATGCCTCCAGAATTTCTACCATTACCTCTTTCAGAATCCTAAGGTGCAGTTCACCTGGTCCGGGTGACCTTAGATCTTTCAGCTTTTTGAACACCTTCTCCCTTGCACGCACTTCTCTTCCCTCACACCTTCAACATCTGGCACACAATGAAGACTGATGCAAAATACTCACTTAGTTCATCTGCCATCTCCTTCACCCTCATTATTATTTCTCTGGCCTCATTTTCTAACAGTCCTATATCCACTCTCATCTCTCTTATTTTTTACTTACTTGAAAAAGCTTTTACTATCCACTTTGATATTGTTTGCTAGCTTGCTTTCATATTTCATCCTTTCCCTCCTAATGATTCTTTTTTGTTGTTTTCTGTAGGAATTTAAAAGCTTCCCAATCCTCTGTCCTCCTGCTAATTTTTGCTTTATTGTATGTCTTCTCTTTTGCATGTAGATCAGCTTTGACTTTCCATGTAAGACAGTGTTGTAAGATTTTGCCATTTGAGTATTTACTTGCTTTGGGATACATCTGTCCTGCACCTTCCTCACTTTCCCCAGCAGCCGCTCCGCTGTCACCCCTGTCAGCGTTCCCTTCCAATTTATTTTACCCAACTCCTCTCTCATACCACTGTAATTCCCTTTACTCCACTGAAATACTGCTATTTCAGTCTTTACTTTCTCACGATTAAATTTCAAGTTGAACTCACTGGTTCCTAAGGGTTCTTTTACCTTAAGCTCCCTAATCACCTCCGATTCATGATATAACACCCAATCCAGTACAGGTGATCCCCTAGTAGGCTCAATGGCAAACTATTCTAAAAAAACTATCTCTTAGCCATTCAACAAACTCACTCTCTTGTGATCCATTACCAACCTGATTTTCCCAATCGACCTGCATGTTGAAATCTCCCATGACTACCATAACATTGCCCTTTTGACTCACCTTTTCTATTTCCTGTTGTAATCTGTGGTCCACATCCCAGCTACTGTTGCATGCCTGTATATAACTGCCACCAGGTCCTTTTATCCTTGCCGTTTCTTTACTAAACCCACAAGGATTCAACATCTTCCGATCCTATGTCACATCTTTCTACTGATTTAATGCTGTTCTTCACCAGCAGAGCCACATCACCCTCTCTGCCTACCTTTCTATCCTTCCGATACAGCGTGTATGTAACCTTGGACATCTAGCTCCCAACTACAACCATTCTTCAGCCATGACTCAGTGGTGGCCACAACACCATACCTGACAATCTGTAATAGTGCAACAAGATCATCCACCTAATTTCTTATACTCCGTGTATCATACTCAAACAACCCTTGGTAGTATGAGTGTACTGAATTGAAACTTCTCCTGTAAGGCAATAAACTGCAGGTGGAGGTAGGATGACATACTTTGAAAGGAAATTATTTGTACTGATTTAGGGACACAGCACTGTAACAGGCCCTCCAGCCCAACAGACCCGCATCACCCAATGCGACCAATTACCCTACCGACCCATACATATTCCGAGTGTGGGAGGAAACCCAAGCACCCAGAGGAAACCCACACGCTCACAGGGAGAACATTCAAGCTCCTTACGGTCCGCGGCAGGAATTAAACCCGGGTCGCTGGACCTGTGATCACCTTAAGCTAACTGCTACACTACCGTGATGCCCAAAAACAATTGCTACTCCCATAGCCCTGTTGCGTGGCAGCAGATGGAGCCTAGACACTGATCCTTCTCCCACAGAGTTCTTTCGTTGACTGACCGAGTTTCAGTGCGTCCCTTCGCAGGTACTCCAAATTGGCCGCATTCCCCTACAGACATCTCACTGGCCAAGGGCTTAACAGCAACACATCACCAGTCTCTCACTGCCCCATCAGCTAATTAATCTAGTGGTGGACTCAGCTTCTTGTTTAAATGTGTGTAGAAGATCCCATAGCACCATCTGAATCTCAAAATTTACCTCTAGTCCTGCACAACATCTTTCTTTCAATCAATGCTAATTTGACCATATTTTGGTGTGTGTGTGTCCCTGCTATGTGCAAATTAACTATATATTTTGCTTGGATAGCAACAAATGGTTACACTTCCAAATTAATACATCAGCTAGGCTGTGGTTTGGTGTTCAGTTATGATGGATGTAATTGCAAATATTTTCTTCCTATAACAGACAAGAGATTTTGATCCAGTGTATGTAACCAGACCAGTTATACAGTATGGAATCTTTATCTGCTGTATGGAAATAGCTCTATACATAACTAAAATTAGTCCCCACCTTTCCTATAAAAGGGAAAAGCCAGTCCTGATGAAGGGTCTCGGCCCGAAACGGTGACTATTTATTCATTTCCGTAGATGCTGCCTGACCTGCCGAGTTCCTCCAGCATCTTGTGTGTGTTGCTTTGGACTTCAAGCATCTGCAGAATCTCTAGTGTTAAAACATGTTCCTTACACCTTTTCTATATTCCCTTTACACAGATGTGTCTTAATGTTCTGCGTATTCTCTAGATCTGGAGTGTTGAAAATGTGGCTCACCATTTCAGACAAAGCAACTCTACACTATTTTGTACTTATCCATATCTTGGCTGGCTCTGTTTGCAATCTGTCTACTATAGAGAGAGCACTATGGCTGGCCTCTTTAACCTGAATATCTCTGCTAAATGCCACACGGCTCATAAGAATTAACAATCAAACTCTCAGAATTCTGTCCACATATTACTCTGCGCTGTGAATAGAAGAGTTTACATTCTTTATTTATCTTATTTAAGGCAGAGATTGATAGGTATTTGAGTAGCCAGGGCATCAAAGGTTATGGTGAGAAGGCGGGGGAGTGGGACTAAATGGGAGAATGGATCAGCTCATGATAAAATGGCAGAGCAGACTCGATGGGCCAAATGGCCGACTTCTGCTCCTTTGTCTTGTCGTCTTATTGTCTATCTCAGTATTACAAGTGGGTTGTGTTGGCACGTGGCCAAGTGGTTAAGGTGTTGGGCTAGTGACCTGAAGGTTGTTCGTTCAAGCCTCAGCTGAGGCAGCTTGTTGTGTCCTTGAGCAAGGCACTTAACCACACATTGCTCTGCAGCGACACCAGTGCCAAGCTGTATCGGCCCTAGTGCCCTTCCCTTGGACAACATCGGTGGTGTGGAGAGGGGAGACTTGCAGCATGGGCAACTGCCAGTCTTCCATACAGCCTTGCCCAGGCCTGCAGCCTGGAAACCTTCCAAGGCGCAAATCCATGGTCTCACGAGACTAACGGATGCCTATTATTACAAGTGGGTAAAGTTCCAAACTAGCTTATTGTCTATAAGGAGCTTTGAGATGTTTGTGGTTGCAGAAGGCACCATGCATGTACATTCTTAATTTCTTAATTTCTAGAAAGACTGGTGAAACAAACATCTGTGAGTGAAGAGATATCCACCCTGTTCGAGTTGAGTGTCTGCATTACTCTATTAGCGATGGCTGGTTGGGTGCAGTTGAACTTGTGAGTGGATAATTGCCATGAACTGCAAGTGGATCTGTGAGCTTCTCAGTGTGAAAATCAGCAAAGTTCAATCTCATTCCCAGGAGGCTGCGTGAGAGAGAGGAATACGTTATTTTAGCTGAGCAGCTCTGTGTTTATGAGGAAGTATAATGCAGCATTAAGACTCAGATCAGATCATAAAGCAGATTAAAGTCGGACAAATAAGATAATATTATACAGCTCGCTAGCTGTGAAAATCTATAAAATCATCAGCTCAAATATTCTGCACAGCTAAAGTCTGATAAGTTATAAATTTTAACCTACCAGCCTAAGAATTTGGACTTTAGAACTTTTCAGTCAGAAAGGAAAAACGTTTCAGCAAGAATCTCTGCTTCAGGTCATCACCCAGCAACTCTCATGTGTACAAGTCTGTTCTGTTTGACTTGGCTGTGCTGAACTTCACCTTTGACACAGGTTGTATTCTATGGAACGTAACTAGCATTGTAAAAGATCTGCAACATTTAAATTTTTGAACAGACTCCCAGCTTTCGCATTATTGAACAGAAACTCCTGTCAGTAAACTGGTTGATCACTCTGCCAATAATTGTAGCATTAGTGATTAGAATCCAGTTGTTCCGCCAGCAGCTCATTTTTTGACTCTAGGTCTCAGCATCTGCAGTATCTTCTGTAACCAGGAGGTAAAGTGGGTGGCCACTTTATTCTGTGATGCACACTTTGATGAACTATTGAGTTAGAAGTGAGGAGATGAGGGTTATCTGATTTCTCACTGTTCAGATATGAATATCAGTGGTAAAAGATTTTGGATTGATAAAAGATTGTGTACAGTTCTGGTCACCGAATTATAGGAAAGATGTCAATAAAATTGAGAGAGTACAGAGGAGGTTTACTAAAATGTTGCCTGGGTTTCATTTCCTAAGTTACAGAGAAAGGTTGAACAAGTTGAGTCTTTATTCTTTGGAGCGTAGAAGGTTGAGGGGGGACTTGGTAGAGGTGTTTAAAATTATGAGGGGGATTGATAGAGTTGACGTGGATAGGCTTTTTCCATTGAGAGTGGGGAAGATTCAAACAAGAGGACATGAGTTGAGAGTTAAAGGGCAAAAGTTTAGGGGTAACATGAGGGGGAACTTCTTTACTCAGAGAGTGGTAGCTGTGTGGAACGAGCTTCCAGCAGAAGTGGTAGAGACAGGCTCGATATTGTCATTTAAAGTTAAATTGGATAGCTATATGGACAGGAAAGGAATGGAGGGTTATGGGCTGAGTGCAGGTCGGTGGGACTAGGTGAGAGTAAGAGTTCGGCACGGACTAGAAGGGCCGAGATGGCCTGTTTCCGTGCTGTAATTGTTACATTGGTTATATGGTTATATGGGTAAGAAAAAAACTGAACACCCTGGAAAAACTTAGCAGGTTACTTTAGTATCTGTGGAAAGAGGAACAGTTAACGTTTTAATGAGTGACCCTTCATCATAACTTAGAAAGAGAATACAAGGTAGCCTAGATATCAATGACGCTATTGCGTTGTCAGATCATGCGCCCACGAAACTAATACTGAAGTTCCCTGATAATATACGGAATGCATCTCAGTGGAGATTTAATGCTAAACTGCTGCATGATTCAGCATTTATAAGTTTTATTAAAGAGCAAATTTCTGTTATTTGAATTAAATACAACTGAGGGTATGTCAAATTTGGTTATTTGGGATGCGATGAAATATTTTCTTAGGGGACAGATAATCTCATATTCAGTAGCTTTAAGAAGGAAAACTAAAGCGGAACTTTTAGTGGTTACTAACAGGATTAAAGAAATAGATAAAGATTATTTTGTAACACCTAGTGAAGATTTATATAAGGAAAGGGTGGAACTTCAAACACAGCATGATCTGCTTTTGACTTTTCCCATTGAGCAGCAACTTTTGAAGTCTAAAAGTCAATTTTATATACATGGGGATAAGTCAGGTAAATTGTTGGCCGGTCAACTTAAAGCAACTATGGCTAGAAGGCAGATTTTGAAAATACAAAGAACTGATAGAACTGAAACATTGGATTGTCAGGAAATTAATAAGGTATTTCTGGATTTTTACTCTAACCTTTATAAATCTGATTCTCCAGACAATACCACATTTATGAACAGATTCTTGCAAAGATTAAATATACTCAAAATTTCTATTCAATATATGAAAACATTAGATGCGCCTATTAAACGAGAGGAAATAGCAAGGGCTATATCCTCTTTTCAATCAGGTAAAGCTCTGGGACCGGATGGATTTACAGTAGAATTTTTTAAGACTTTTACTGAAATACTGACACCTCATTTATGCCAAATTTTCACTGATTCTATTTCCTCTGGGACCCTTCCGAAAACTTTCTATGAGGCATCAATTTCATTAATTCCCAAAAAAGAAAAAGATTTATCTAAATAAGCCTCTTACAGACCAATTTCCTTATTAAATGTGGATTCTAAAATTGTTTCTAAGATTTTGGCTAACACGCTTGAGAATATTTTACCTAAGTTTATTTCTAAAGATCAAACTGGATTTATTAAGAATAGATATTCATATTTTAATATTCAGAGATTATTGAACATTATTCATTCCTCTCCATCGAAAGAATCTGAATATGTTGTTTTCCTTGATGCAGGGAAAGCCTTTGATAGGGTAGAATGGTCTTATTTATTCGAGGTTTTAGAAAGATTTAATTTTGGTCCAGGTTTTACTTCCTGGATTAAGCTGATCTATCAAGCTCCTGTGGCGGCAGTTATAACCAACAATCAAAAATCTCCTTATCTTCGGCTATACAGAGGTACCCGGCAGGGTTGTCCTCTTAGTCCGTTGTTATTCAACTTGGCTTTAGAACCTCTTGCTATTGCCCTTTGGGACTCCAACAATGTTCAAGGTAATAAGAGAGGAGATAAAGTGCACAAGGTTTCGTTGGATGCAGATGGCTTGTTAGTTTATAGTTCAGATCCTAAGAAATCTATTCCTTCTATGTTATCTATATTTTCTGAATTTAGTAGTTTTTCTGGAAATAGAACCATAGAACCATAGAAACTACAGCACAGAAACAGGCCTTTTGGCCCTTCTTGGCTGTGCCGAACCATTTTCTCCCTAGTCCCACTGACCTGCACAGGGACCATATCCCTCCATGCACCTCCCATCCATGTATCTGTCCAATTTATCCTTAAATGTTAAAAAAGAACCCGCATTTACCACCTCGTCTGGCAGCTCATTCCATACTCCCACCACCCTCTGTGTGAAGAAGCCCCCCCAATGTTCCCTTTAAACTTTTCCCCCCTCACCCTTAACCCATGTCCTCTGCTTTTTTTCTCCCCTTGCCTCAGTGGAAAAAGCCTGCTTGCATTCACTCTATCTATACCCATCATAATTTTATACACCTCTATCAAATCTCCCCTCATTCTTCTACACTCCAGGGAATAAAGTCCTAACCTATTCAACCTTTCTCTGTAACTGAGTTTCTCAAGTCCCGGCAACAACCTTGTAAACCTTCTCTGTACCCTTTCAACTTTATTTATATCCTTCCTGTAATTTGGTGACCAAAACTGAACACAATACTCCAGATTCGGCCTCACCAATGCCTTATACAACCTCATCATAACATTCCAGCTCTTATACTCAATACTTTGATTAATAAAGGCCAATGTACCAAAAGCTCTCTTTACGACCCTATCTACCTGTGGCGCCACTTTTAGGGAATTTTGTATCTGTATTTCCCGATCCCTCTGTTCCACTGCATTCCTCAGTACCTTACCATTAACCCTGTATGTTCTACCTTGGTTTGTCCTTCCAACGTGCAATACCTCACACTTGTCAGTATTAAACTCCATCTGCCATTTTTCAGCCCATTTTTCCAGCTGGTCCAAATCCCTCTGCAGGCTCTGAAAACCTTCCTGGCTGTCTACTACACCTCCAATCTTTGTATCATCAGCAAATTTGCTGATCCAATTTACCACATTATCATCCAGCTCATTGATATAGATGACAAATAACAATGGACCCAGCACTGATCCCTGTGGCACACCACTAGTCACAGGCCTCCACTCAGAGAAGCAATTCTCTACCACCACTCTTTGGCTTCTTCCATTGAGCCAATGTCTGATCCAATTTACCACCTCTCCATGTATACCTAGCGACTGAATTTTCCTAACTAACCTCCCATGCGGGACCTTGTCAAAGGCCTTACTGAAGTCCATGTAGGCATTATCCACCGCCTTCCCTTCATCCACTTTCCTGGTAACCTCCTCAAAGTATTCCAATAGATTGGTCAAACATGACCTGCCACGCACAAAGCCATGTTGACTCTCCCTAATAAGTCCCTGTCCATCGAAATGCTTGTAGATACTGTCTCTTAGTACTCCCTCCGATATCTTACCTACTACCGACGTTAAACTTACCACCCTATAATTTCCCGGATTACTTTTCGATCCTTTTTTAAACAACGGAACAACATGAGCCACTCTCCAATCCTCCGGCACCTCACCTGTAGACAGCAACATTTTAAATATTTCTGCCAGGGCCCCTGCAATTTCAACACCTAAATTTGCACAAAAGTGAGTTGTTTCATATTAATAACTACTTGGATCAATATGATCAAATTTTTTTAGCATTGCTAAAAATAACTTTACTTATCTTGGTATTAAAATTACCAAAAATTTTAAGGACCTGTATAAATATAACTTTCTTCCATTAATTGAAAATACGCAACAAATACTTTCCAAATGGTCTCCTATGACATTATCATTAATTGGTCAAATTAATGTTATTAAAATGATAGTGCTACCGAAGCTCTTATATGTATTTCAACCAATCCATTCCTTTGTTCCTAAACTGTTTTTTGATAGAATAAACTCTAAAATTTTATCTTATATTTGGAATAATAAAAATCCTAGATTGAGTAAACCTCTACTGCGAAATTAAAAAAGCATGGTGGTATGGCTTTGCCAAATTTTAGAAAGTATTACTGGGCAATTAATGTTTGATATATTTCTTTTTGGATTCATTAACCAGATATACATGACTGTCCTTTATGGGTGGATTTGGAGGAAAAACTCGGTGAAGGGGTATTCTTTGGCCTCTTTATTGGGAGCTCCTCTTCCTTTCTTGCTTTCTAAGATTGGTAGTCGAGACCTCAATCCCAATATTAAACATACATTAAGAATTTGGTTTCAGTTTCATAGATGTTTTGAGTTTAATAACTTTGTTCTTTCTAGTAATATCCATCTTAATTATTTTTTTAAACCATCAATTTTCAATCAGGCAAACACAAGGAAATCTGCAGATGCTGGAATTTCAAGCAACACACATAAAAATTGCTGGTGAATGCAGCAGGCCAGGCAACATCTCTAGGAAGAGGTACAGTTGACGTTTCGGGCCGAGACCCTTCATCAGGACTAACTGAAAGAAGAGCTAGTAAGAGATTTGAAAGTGGGGGGGGGGGATCCAAAATGATAGGAGAAGACAGGAGGGAGAGGGTTGGAGCTAAGAGCTGGACAGGTGATTGGCAAAAGGGATATGAGAGGATCATGGGACAGGAGGCCCAGGGAGAAAGAAAAGGGGGGGAGGGGAAAGCCCAGAGGATGGGCAAGGGGTATAGTCAGAGGGACAGAGGGAGAAAAGGGAGAGAGAGAAAAAGAATGTGTGTATATAAATAAATAACGGATGGGGAACGAGGGGGAGGTGGGACATTAGCGGAAGTTTGAGAAGTCAGTGTTCATGCCATCAGGTTGGAGGCTACCCAGACAGAATATAAGGTATTGTTCCTCCAACCTGAGTGTGGCTTCATCTTTAATGTAGAGGAGGCCGTAGATAGACATATCAGAATGGGAATAGAACGTGGAATTAAAATGTGTAGCCACTGGGAGATCCTGCTTTCTCTGGTGGACAGAGCGTAGGTGTTCAGTGAAACGATCTCCCAGTCTGCATCGGGTCTTGCCAATACATAGGAGGCCACATTGGGAGCACCAGAAGCAGTACTTCACCCCAGCCGACTCACAGGTGAGGTGTCGCCTCACCTGGAAGGACTGTCTGGGGCCCTGAATGGTGGTAAGGGAGGAAGTGTAAGGGCATGTGTAGCACTTGTTCCACTTACAAGGATAAGTGCCAGGAGGGAGATCGGTGGGGAGGGATGGGGGGGACAAATGGACAAGGGAGTCATGTAGGGTGCGATCCCTGCAGAAAGCGGGGTGGGGAGAGGGAAAGATGTGCTTAGTGGTAGGATCCTGTTGGAGGTGGCGGAAGTTACGGAGAATAATATGTTGGACCCGGAGGCTGGTGGGGTGGTAGGTGAGGACCAGGGGAACCCTATTCCTAGTGGGGTTGCAGATGTGCGTGAAATGGGGAAGATGCATTTGAGAGCAGAATTTATGGTGGAGGAAGGGAAGCCTCTTTCTTTAAAAAAGGAGGACATCTCCATTGTCCTGGAATGAAAAGCCTCATCTTGAGAGCAGATGCGGTGGAGACAGAAGAATTGCGAGAAGGGGATGGCATTTTTGCAAGAGACAGGGTGAGAAGAGGAATAGTCCAGATAGCTGAGAGAGTCAGTAGGCTTATAGTAGACATCAGTGGATAAGCTGTCTCCAGAGACAGAGACAGAAAGATCTAGAAAGGGGAGGGAGGTGTCGGAAATGGGCCAGGTAAACTTGAGGGCAGGGTAAAAGTTGGAGGCAAAGTTAATGAAGTCAACGAGCTCAGCACGCGTGCAGGAAGCAGCGCCAATGCAGTCATCGATGTAGCGAAGGAAAAGTGGGGGACAGGTACCAGAATAGGTTTGGAACATAGATTGTTCCACAAAGCCAGCAAAGAGGCGGGCATAGCTAGGACCAAAAAAGGTCAATCAGACCTTTTTAATTTGGAGAACCAAAGGAATAATACCTTTTCTAGACTTGCTTATGGGGAATTGTTTAATGTCTTTCACTCAGTTAGTGGACAAATATGACTTATCTAATGCACACTTTTTAGATATTTACAAATTAGGAATTTTTTACGTAGTTTACTTACAAATTTTCCCTCTGTTTAGCCACCCAATATGATAGATCGCTTTTTCAGGTTAAACCATTTCAAAAAGGTCTGATAGTTATAATTTATAAATGGATATTGATTTTGCAAAAGCTATCTAATGATGAAATTAAAGGTGCGTGGGAATTGGAATTTCGAGAGTCACTTTCAGATAATCAATGGGATAAAATTTTTCATTTGGTAAATACTTCATCTGTTTGTGCCCATCGTTCCTTGATACAGTTCAAGGTAGTATATCGGGCACATATGTCAAAGGATAAATTAGCCCGTAGTTTTCCCCAATATTAATCCTATTTGCGACAGATTTAATATTGAGGTGTCGACTTTAACTCATATGTTTTGGTCTTGTATCAAGATAGATAATTTTTGTAAAGATGTCTTTAAAACTTTAGTAAAAGTCTTGAATTTGGACCTACAACCGAATTTATTTACAGCAATTTTTGGGATCATTCCAACGGAAGCAGGATATATTCCTGTTTCTGCTCAATGGATGATAGCTTTTACAACTTTATTGGCTAGGAGAGCCATTTTGCTTAAATGAAAGGACTCTAATCCACCTACTGTCTTTTTTTGGCTTGCCTCCATTATGTCCTGTCTAAGTTTAGAGAAAGTAAGAAGTCAGATATTTGATACATCCTTTAAATTTGAAGAAACCTGGCAACCTTTTATTCAATATTTTCATATGGTTTCATCTATTGCTCTTCTAGTTACTTTCTCGAAACTTTGAATTTGATCAGAAAGTTTCTTTTTTCTTGCTTTTACTCTCAGTATGGGCTGCCCAGTCCCTTTTTTTCCTTCTTTTTTTTAATTTTTGTTTTTGTTTACAGAGAATAGTGGGTTTTTTATATGTATATATATTATAAAAGTTTCTTTATCTTTTTTTTCTTCTTATGAAATAATAAGAGGAGAATTGATTATCTTATTTTTTATTATATACTATTAAATTAATACTATGTATGATCTTGATAAAGTTTATTTTACCTGTTATTTGTATTGTTATTGATATAGATATTTGAGATAATTCTCTTGTTTGCATATATGTACTTTTTTAATTATTAAAAGGATTGATAAAGAAAGATATCAATGAAGTTAAATCAGGGGTTGCTGGGGTGGTGTGGCTCGAGGGCTGGAATGGCGTATTTCACGCCGACCCTAGGCCAGACCCTATTCCGCACTGACCCTAGGCCAGATCCTATTCTGCGCTGACCCTAGGCCAGATCCTATTCCGTGCCGACCCTAGGCTGGACCCTATTCCACGCCGACCCCAGGCCGTGCCAACCCTACGCCAGATCCTATTCTGCGCTGACCCTAGGCCAGATCCTATTCCGTGCTGACCCTAGGCCAGATCCTATTCCGCACTGACCCTAGGCCCGACCCTATTCCGCGCCAACCCTAGGCCCGACCCTATTCCACGCTGACCCTAGGCCAGACTCTATTCGGCTTTAACCCTAGGCCAGACCCTATTCCGCACTGACCCTAGGCCAGATCCTATTCTGCGCTGACCCTAGGCCAGATCCTATTAAACGCCGACCCTAGGCCCGACCGTATTCCACGCCGACCCTAGGCTAGACCCTATCCCACGCTGACCCTAGGCCCGACCCTATTCCACACTGACCCTAGGCCAGATCCTATTCCACGCTGACCCTAGGCCAGATCCTATTCCACGCTGACCCTAGGCCAGATCCTATTCCACGCCGACCCTAGGCCCGACCCTATTCCGCGCTGACCCTAGGCCAGACCCTATTCGGCTTTAACCCTAGGCCAGACCCTATTCCGCACTGACCCTAGGCCAGGTCCTATTCCACGCTGACCCTAGGCCAGATCCTGTTCCGCGCTGACCCTAGCCAGATCCTATTCCCCGCTGACCCTAGCCAGAACCTAGCCTGACCCTATTCCGCGCCGACCCTAGACCAGACCCAATCAATGTGTGGAGGACATGGCTCTGATATTGGACTGCATGTGCATTCCAGAGGTGGAGAGAAGTGACCCATGTGCACCGTCGCCTATCATGTATTAGTCAGCTCCAAAGTTTCAGAGCAAGTCCACAACTCTAAACTTATCTACTAGTTACCAGCAGTTTCCTTCGGAGCTGTTATCCACAGCATGAGTTAACTCAACACTAATTAGAAAACAAATTAGTGGTGATAACTACAGTTACTTTTACCAATTGGTAGTTTTGGATTTTACTCTCCTGTTGATCTTTAAGGATTCATGAACCATGACTGCTAATGGTTAAAACTGAATTGTCACCAAGCTCCCAGTGGGAGTCCTTTGATCTGTTCGAAGGAAGAAGAAGACCCCGGTTGAATCTAGATACGCCACACTGTGTGGCAGATTCTCAACCGCCAACCACTGAACTCCTCACAGTCTGCTTTTGCAGATGTTTGATGGGGATAGAAAGAAAGAAAGCTGTGTATGCAAATCACTTTGATTTTTCTGTTCTTGTTTTTCTGATTGCTTGGAAATGCCTCTTTCCTGCCAGTCATTGCCACGGCAACAGAATGATCAGCTGCATAGCCTGGTTACTGCACTTGTCAAGATGCATTGTACTGTATCCAAAAAGCCTGGTATTTCCACTGTGTTCAGGGGATAGAGACAGGCAGACGCCAGCCTCGGAGGCATGCCATCTGCTACGTAGAGTGTATGATTGTCACACTTAATGACGGTAACTGTCAGATTCATCTGTGTGCAGCTGTGCCCATGGGCATCTCGCCATTGAGTGACACCTGGCAACGCTGTCCTTATGCACCTTGTTAGCAGCCAACAAACAGAGGGCAGAAGCCAGGCTACTTAGTTATTTCCTCATTGACTCACACTTGTAACTCAGATTGTATCTATTTATTTAGAGACAGAATGTGGACCAGGCCCTTCTGGCCCACCAAGCCACACTGCCCAGCAACCCACCGATTCAACACTAGCCTAATCACAGGGCAACTTACAATCACCAATTGACCAACTAGCTGATACGTAGGAGGACTGTAGGAGGAAACCCATGCGTTCACACGGAGAATGTACAGACTTACAGATACAGACAGCGCTGGAGCAGAACTCTGACCTCTGGAATGCCCTGAGCTGTAATAGCATTGCACTAACCACCACGTTACCATGCTGTTTCCCATCAGAATCAGAATCAGGCTTATTATCACCGGCATGTGACGAGAAATTTGTCAACTTAGCAGCAGCAGTTCAATGCAATACATAGTATAGAAGAGAAAATAATAATAACAATAACAAATAAAATAATAATAATAAATAAACAAGCAAATCAATTACGTGTATTGAATGGATTTTAAAAAACGTGCAAAAAAACAGAAATACTGTATATTAAAAAAGTGAGGTAGTGTCCAAAGCTTCAAAGTCCAATTAGGAATGAGACAGCAGAGGGAAAGAAGTTATTCTTCAATCACTGAGTGTGTGCCTTCAGGCTTCTGTATCTCCTACCTGATGGTAACAGTGAGAAAAGGGCATGCCCTGGTTTTGGAGGTCCTTAATAATGGACACTGCCTTTCTGAGACACCGCTCCCTAAAGATGTCCTGGGTACTTTGTAGGCTAGTACCCAAGATGGAGCAGACTAGATTTACAACCTTCTGCAGCTTCTTTCGTTCCTGTGCAGTAGCCCCTCCATACCAGACAGTGATGCAGCCTGTCAGAATGCTCTCCATAGTACAACTATAGAAGTTTTTGAGTGTATTTGTTGACATGCCACATCTCTTCAAACTCCTAATGAAGTATAGACACTGTCTTGCCTTCTTTATAACTACATTGATATGTTGGGACCAGGTTAGATCCTCAGAGATCTTGACACCCAAGAACTTGAAATTGCTCACTCTCTCCACTTCTGATCCCTCTATGAGGATTGGTATGTGTTCCTTCATCTCACCCTTCCTGAAGTCCACAATCAGCTCTTTCGTCTTACTGACACTGAGTGCCAGGTTGTTGCTGTGGCACTACTCAACTAGTTGGCATATCTCACTCCTGTACACCCTCTCATCACTACCTGAGATTCTACCAACAATGGTTGTATCATCAGCAAATTTATAGATGGTATTTGAGCTATGCCTAGCCACACAATCATGGGTATAGCGAGGGTATATAGTATAGAGCAGTGGGCTAAACACACATCCCTGAGGTGCGCCAGTGTTGATCGTCAGCAAGGAGTATATATTATCACCAATTCACACAGATTGTGGTCTTCCGGTTAGGAATTCGAGGATCCTATTGCAGAGGGAGGTACAGAGGCCCAGGTTCTGCAACTTCTCAATCAGAATTGTGGGAATGATGGTATTAAATGCTGAGCTATAGTCGATGAGCAGCAACCTGATGTAAGTGTTTGTATTGTCCAGGTGGTCTAAAACCATGTGAAGAGCCATTGAGATTGCATCTGCTGTTGACCTATTGTGGTGATAGGCAAATTGCAATGAGTCCAGGTCCTTGCTGAGGCAGGAGTTCAGTCTAGTCATGAACAACCTCTCAAAGCATTTCATCACTGTCGATGTGAATGCTACTGGGCAATAGTCATTAAAGCAGCCCACATCATTCTTCTTTTTGAAGCAAGTGAGAACTTCCACCTGTTGCAGTGAGAGGTTGAAAATTTCCAGGGTGAGAGTTGAAAATTCTCACTTGCTAATTCCCACAAATTTCACATTCAGTGATGTTCCATTTTATTGCCAAGCACCGAGTTACTTTACACCGCACGCTGTCGGAGCAGTGCTGCCAGGATAATCAAGGACACGACCCACCCAGCCAACACACTTTTCGTCCCTCTTCCCTGCGGGAGAAGGCTCAGGAGCTTGAAGACTCGTATGGCCGGATTTGGGAACAGTTTCTTTCCAACTGCGATAAGACTGCTGAATGGATCCTGACCCGGATCTGGGCCGTACCCTCCAAATATCTGGACCTGCCTCTCGGTTTTTTTGCACTACCTTACTTTCCATTTTTTTATTTTCTATTTATGATTTATAATTTAAATTTTTAAATATTTACTATCGATTTGTAATCCAGGGAGCAGGAAGCGCAGAATCAAATATCACTGTGATGATTGTACATTCTAGTATCAATTGTTTGGTGACAATAAAGTATAAAGTTATTCTTTAAGTCTGAAATCTATGCAGTGCAGTGGTGATTCGATCCTGGCCTCAGGTGCTGTCTGTGTGGAGTTCCCACGTTTGCCCTGTGACTAAATGTGTTTCCTCTGGGTGCTCTGGTTTCCTCTCGATTCTCAAACACGTGTAGTTTGGCAGGCCAGGTGGACAGTGAATTGTTCCTAGAGAGTAGATGGTGGTAGAATTTGTGAGGGAGCTGATGGGAATTTAAGGAGAATTAAAAAAGGGGATTTGTGCAGCATGAATGTAAATTGGTCACCCTGGGCTCAATGGGCCAAAGGGCCTAATTTTCTCTCTTGTTTTTCTCTGGTCTATTGTTGAAATGTTTGATCCTGAATCCTACCTATTCCCTTTGTCACTTCCAGACTTGAATATTCCAATACAGTATCCCTCGGCTGGCCTTCCTTCCTCCATTGCCTGTAAACTTCCGTTTATTAGCTTGTTGTTCATGTAGGGGTGGAGGGGTGTTCTGGGATGTTTTCTTTCTAACACTTTGCACATTTGGTAACGTAGTATAGTTGTTATATTATTAGTCCAGAGACCTTGACTGTCAGGCCTGCACAGGTAGGCATCTCCCAATCTCACCTGGTCACCTGGCACTCATTTTCAACTCATTGCCTGCAGCCTATTTAAACTCAGCTCCCAGCCACAGTCCTTCGTTCGCACACTGAACCAGCAGTCTCAACCAGTTGCTACTAGCCTTCAGTTACCTTGTTGTCTTGTCGTGTTATGTATCTGTTCTCTCTTGTTTTGAGGCCCCTCGTGGCTTGTTATTTTGTAGTTTATCAGTAGAGTATCATTTACTACTAAATCATTTCCACTGCTCTGCTTTTGGTTTAAGCCTCCTCTACATTTACTGGCATAGATGGCTGATCTGAAGCATTGAGTCCAAATCACAAACAAGGAACAATGTAGATTGAGCAAAGAAGCAGATCTGTATTAAACTGTCATATTGTCATACACACCCTGAGACCCTTGCCTTTGGGAGAGATAATATCCAATCATCTTCAAATCTAGGCTCATGTAAAATGAGAAACAGCAATAGGGCCCACCTTTCACTGCTCTTTGACAAAGCCAACACATTGTTGTGTTTAAGGACAAATTGGGCTGGGCTTATCAGCATTAAAGATGCTACATTGATGTTTGCTGCCTTAAAATGCAATTTCATTGTAAAAAGTGGGCTATTGATTAAAGGTGGCCTGAACTAAATCAACAGTTACAATATTTCAGTTTGTCACACAAAGCAAATCATAAACCAGTTGTTTACTCAGTGATATCAAGTCACAAACACTAATTAATCAAGCAATGATGAACCATATTTCATTAATTTACAAGGCAGCACTAAAGTACAATACAGCACTGTTGAGTGTGACTGGGTCAAATGACAGAGGGACCATCAAGTATTCGTACATAGATCACCAAAGGTAGGAAGGCAGCTGGACAGAGGAATATAAAAACATGTGGATACTTTATTTTACATGGAATATAAAAGCAACAGGCTTATAAGGTTACGCTAGAGTTGAGTACAGCATTGAAGCTGTAGTTAGCCACACGGTCATCGGTATAAAGTGAGTAAAGCTGGGGCTTAAGCACGCAGCCTTGTGTACTGATGATAAGTGTGGAGGAGATCTGTATTGACTAGGGACTGCAAGT
Source organism: Mobula birostris (assembly GCF_030028105.1). NCBI lineage: Eukaryota > Metazoa > Chordata > Chondrichthyes > Myliobatiformes > Myliobatidae > Mobula > Mobula birostris. The sequence continues at coordinate 78,574,326 of NC_092385.1, forward strand.
GAGGAAATCAAGGATCAAGTTGCATAGGAGCTTAATGATGAATTTCAAGGAGATGATAGTGTTGAATGCTGAGCTGCATTGATTGCATCACCATTGTCCAGATGTTCCAGAGCTGAGTGACGTCTGCTGTCGACTTGTTAAGACCATAAAACCATAAGATATAGGAGCAGAAGTAGGCCATTCAGCCCATCGAGTCTGCTTTGTCATCCAATCATGGGCTGATCCAATTCTTCCAGTCATCCCCACACTCCTGCCTTCTCTCCATATCCTTCGATGCCCTGGCTAATCAAGAACCTATCTATCTCTGCCTTAAATGCACCCAATGACTTGGCCTCCACAGCCACTCATGGCAACAAATTCCACAGATTTACCACCCTCTGACTAAAGTAATTTCTCTGCATCTCAGTTCTAAATGGACGTCCTTCAATCCTGAAGTTGTGCCTTCTTGTCCTGGACTCCCATACCATGGGAATTAACTTTGCCATTTCTGATCTGTTCAGGCCTTTTAACATTCGGAATGTTTCTATAAGATCTCCCCTCATTCTCCTGAACTCCAGGGAATACAGCCCAAGAGCTGCCAGACATTCCTCACACGGTAACCCTTTCATTCCTGGAATCATTCTTGTGAATCTTCTCTGAACGCTCTCCAATGTCAGTATATCCTTTCTAAAATAAGGAACCCAAAGCTACACACAATACTCCGTGGTCTCATAAGCGCTTTATAGAGCCTCAACATCGCATCCCTGCTCTTTTATTCTATGCCTCGACAAATAAATGCCAACATTGCCTTCACCTTCTTCACAACCGACTCAACTCGGAGGTTACCTTTAGGGTATCCTGCACAAGGACTCCCAAGTCCCTTTGCATCTCTGCATTTTGAATTCTCTCCCCATCTACATAATAGTCTGCCCGTTTATTTCTTCCACCAAGGTGCATGACCATACACTTTCCAACATTGTATTTCATTTGCCATTTCTTTGCCCATTCCCCTAAACTATCTAAGTCTCTCTGCAGGCTCTCTGTTTCCTCAACACTATGCACTCCTATCTTTGTATCATCGGCAAATTTAGCCATAAATCCATTAATCCCATAGTCCAAATCATTAACATACACCGTAAAAAGCAGCGGTCCCAACATCGACCCCTGTGGAACTCCACTGGTAACTAGTAGCCAGCCAGAATAGGATCCCTTTATTCCCATTCTCTGTTTTCTGCCGATCAGCCAATGTTCCACTCATGCTAGTAACTCCCCTGTATTTCCAAGGGATATTATCTTGCTAAGCAGCCTCATGTGCAGCATCTTATCAAAGGCTTTCTGAAAATGCAAGTACAGCACATCTACTGCATCTCCTTTTTCTACTGTGCTTGTAATTTCCTCAGAAAATTGCAGTAGGTTAGTCAGGCAGGATTTTCCTTTCAGGCTTTGGCCTATCTTGTCATGTGCCTCCAGGTTATTCCTAATCTCATCCCTAACAATCGATTCCAACAACTTCCCTACCACTGATGTCAGGCTAACAGGTCTATTGTTTCTTTTCTGCTGCCTCCCACCCTTCTTAAATAGTGGAGTAACATTTCCACTGCAATTTTCCAGTCATCCGGTCAATACCAGAATCTATCAATTCTTGAAAGATCATTGTTAATGCTTCCGCAATCTCTCCAGCTACTTCCTTCAGAACCCGAGGGTGCGTTCCATCAGGTCCTGGAGAATTTCAGGTCCAGGAGATTTATCCACCCTCAGACCATTAAGTTTCCTAAGCACCTTCTCAGTTGTAATTTTCACTGCACAAACTTCACTTCCCTGACACTCTACAATATCAGGTACACTGCAGATGTCTTCCACTGTGAAGACTGAAGCAAAATATGCATTCAGTTCGTCTGTCATCCCTGCGTCTTTCATTACAATATCTCCAGCGTCATTTTTTATTGGACCTATATCTACCCTCAGCTGTCTTTTTACCCTTTATATACTTAAAAGAGCTTTTAGTATCTTCTTTGATATTAGTCGCCAGCTTCCTTTCATAATTCATCTTTTCCTTCCTAATGACCTTCTTAGTTCCCTTCTGCAAGTTTTTAAAAGCTTCCAAATCCTCTATCTTCCCACTAGCTCTGGCTTTCTTGTATGCCTTTTCTTTTGCTTTTACTTTAGCTCTGACCTCACTTGTCAGCCACGGTAGTGTCCTTCTTCATTTGAAAATTTCTCCTTATTTAGAATATATCACTGTCTTGCACTTCCCTCATTTTTCACAGATTTTGATGGACCTAGACATAGCACATGAAAACTTATTTCTCCTAGCAGAGGGGCCAGAGACCAAAAGGCAAAGAATTACATTCATTGGAAGAAGTATTGGAGGGAAGAGGAGGAAAACAATATTTTTTCACCTGGAGGGTGGGGGACATGTAGAATTTGCCAGCTGAAGGATGGTTGAGGCAGAGAGCTCAACACATTTAAATAGTATTTGGTTCACTACTTTATGAGCAGTGACCTGCAGGACCCCGGAGTTCAGGAGGATGGGATTAGACTGAAGACCATTACAATCTGCATGAATACAGTGAGGTCTCTGCCTAAGATTATAAGAATTCACGGACTGGCACCAATACACAATATACCGGTCTGCTACATGAAACCAGGTCACAACATACCAGTTTATTGAATGATAACGAGTCACAATTATGCAGCTTACTGTGTGGCATGGAGGTACGCTGCACCAGTTTATTCACTATAATATTTCTTCCTTAGTAACACTGACTCACAAACACCTATTAACTTATTGAGTCACGATGCATCATTTATGAATGGCACAAGAACAGCATATAATTGCAGATATTGAAGCTCAAAATTTACAGGACAAATCTGTTAATTAAACCTAACTTGATTCTTTAGAAAATGGTACAATGTTCCATTAAATCTAATGCTGACAGGTCGCAGCAATGAAAAAATTAGTAGCGCCAGAAAATTATTCGCTGGTCAACACTGTAGGTGGGTAAATAAAATGTTCAAAATTGTAATTTCCTTTTAATTGGAATATATTTCAACGTAGAAACACTTAAAATTGTTCAGTTCAAATTACTAATGGGAGTGCTGAGGTTACACTTCTCAAAATGGATAGCACAACAGTTCACATGAATTTTGATTGATAGCAAATGATAATTTTCTGTTTTGGAAAACTAGAAGGAGATATTTGATCTCCATTATATGAAGACTACAGTATCATGTTTGACATCACAGTAGCTTAGTAAAACAGCCTTTGCAATTCTGTCAGTCAGGTGAAGGCACCAACATAATCATTACATGTCTTACTAAACATGATAATGTTGATAATGCACGTAATAAAAAGCAAGCAGTTCGCTGTAAAATACAGATCACAGGAATCTCAATTCTTCAACAGCTGTAACATATAAAGGTACCCTAGACTAACAATAACATTCACAAGTAACCATGACAGCTGCTTTCTGAACTGTTACCTTTAGATTTAGCATATTACTCATTTATTTCTGTCACAGGGGACAGAGTTGAATGAACCCTTACTTATTTTACAAATTTTATTCCCCTCACTCAATCATCCATTTCTGCTTCTAATGTTATCTGCATTTTAACTATTTATTCATTATTATTGTACTTACAAGGATGTGGCTGATTCTCAGTTTATCAAAATAGTGTACATGGAATATAAACCAGCCATTTTAAAGATCTCAAGAATCTTGTGAACTGAAGTGTGTGATGACAGCAAAGGTTATGTGTTACTTCTAATAATACCTTTCGCTGACGTCACTCAGCTGTTGACTGACAGCTGAGAAGCTTTCTGTTACAGATTTATGGCAAGGTCTGAGGATGCACTGTTCTGTTTAACTGTGTTCTTTTGAAAGGCTTGACAGGAAGAATGTGGTTGGCACACCCTTTCCTTCCTAACGACTAACACGAAAGCTGCCATAAAGGCTTTTTGCTACTCTCCAATCATCTCCTGATTTAATGCACCAATGAATATGCACAGTTCGGTTACAGCCCTTAAAATTAAAAAAAATCAAAAAGCAAGATATTGCACGTTGCTGAAAGTTTTAGCCATAAACAGGAAACAAAAGGAACAAAGGTACATTTGAAAGATCAAGCATAATGTCTAAGAAAACTTCTGCTTAACCCTGTTCTCAGAGTTGCAGGGTTTTACAGATGTGGAGCAAGACAAAATGATGTTGTGGTTGGTGGGAGGAGTGGAGCGGGGAGGAATATAAAGGCCACACCACCTGGAAAAATTGCTTAGCACATCGAGAGAGCTTACATTTATGATGTGACTGAACCAATAACAACTATTTGATAACATTATCCAACAGTAGAACAGTCATATCTTTTGTGTCTTCAACTGGATATTACCAGGCAGCTTGTTAACTTGTAACTAAATTCTTGCAAGTTCTGTCACGTTTCTGTAAAAAAAAAATAAGCTTACAGAAAAGATTTCACAACAGGTTAATTTGGATGAATTGTAGATAGTCTTATAAAAGGGGCTGCAAAGTCACAGGTGACTGGGGACTCTTCACAGCGAGATCTTTTTCAATATGTTCCTGTGTAATTTGAATGTTACAGAAGGAAACTATAAGTTGCTTTTCTCATCTGAAGCTTCTCAGTACAGTTTTGTGGTCCATCATTATCAAGAAGGATTGCTTAAAGTAATTTTGAAGCTGAGTTAAATACCGATGAGAAGTCAAGAACAGTAAAACTCCAATAACCAGTACCCTCAGGACTCTCGAGGTGCCAGACTAGCAGATTTGCTAGAATATTGGATAGTACTCCTCTTAATACCCTAGTATACATATATCTAATCGTCTTAACCTTTCACACAGTAATTTTGCAGTGAAACTGGCAGAGTTAAGTAGACTGGAAAATGTATGAGAACTCCAGAACTGGGCTCTGGCCTCACACCTGGGCTCTGGCCTCACACCTGGGCTCTGGCCTCACACCTGGGCTCTGGCCTCACACCTGGGTTCTGGCCTCACACCTGCGTTTTGGCTTCACACCTGGGCTCTGGCCTCACGCCTGGGTTCTGGCCTCACACCTGGGTTCTGGCCTCACACCTGCATTTTGGCTTCACACCTGGGCTCTGGCCTCACAGCTGGGCTCTGGCCTCACACCTGTACCCCGTCATTTACTGCACTTGGACCCTCAGCTTTGGCCACACTCCTTACTCACACTGCAGACCCCTAACTCGTGTTCCAGAACAACAGCTTAGCTAACTGTGGTAACTTCTACTTTGAAAAAGGCACACTTGACAACTTCATGCCCAAAGAAACCACTTTATCTGGAATGTCAAAACCGTTATGTATATGTGGAGGCTTTCACAACCCGTACAGCAATGCAGGAACACTATATACAAAGCCCACCGGAAGTAAACTCCCCATTATCCTAATTAGTATTAACTTACCTTTAATAATGCTGACATTACAACACTTCTCCCCCTTTAAAACCCAACATCCCCAAATGTAAAAGCTAGGAAATAAAAACAGTGGTGTTATTAACTTGCGTACCCCTGAAAACTTATACTAGTATCTCAGCAACAGTTTATCAATACAAAACATCTGGAAAACATGACAGATTCAACATTCAATCTAACAACAACAAAAAAGAACTGTCCCGTCAAAGATTCAGTCTGTCAGGAGGTTTACGAGTGCGCAGTGATCTGCGCACTACCCCCGGTGACCCAGCAGGCACCGCTGGTGAGGGTGTTTTGGGTGGATCTGGTTTTGGGGGCATGAGAGGGGTCTGTGCGTCTGTGTGAGAATGTCCATCCTCCTCAGGGGACCCCGACCGCCCTGCCAGTGTCTCGCCCTCTGGCAAAGTCACTGGTGGACATGCTTCCACAGTAGTCTGTCTCACTTTTGCCTTCATGTTCGGGCGCAGCAGGTCCAATCTTGACTTGGGCCTATGCCCCATCAGCATCTCTGCTGGAGTGTGGGCAGTCGTAGTCTGTGGCGTGAGGCGGTATTTAAACAGGAAACATGAAAGCCGCATGCTAAGAGAGTCCCATCATCCGCTTTAGCCTGCCTTCACTGTCTGAACAGCCTGCTCAGCCAAACCATTGGAGGCTGGGTGGAAAGGGGCCGTCCGAATGTGATGAATGCCATTCTGCTGCATGAACTCACTGAACAGCTCACTGGTGAACGTCGGGCCATTATCAGTGACCAGAGTGTCAGGCAACCCGTGGACTGCAAACACTTGCCTGAGTTTGTCTATGGTTGAGGGGGCTGTGATGTTGCTCATGATGTGAGCTTCGATCCATTTAGAATGTGCATCCCCATTACAAGAAACATCTGCCCCATAAAAGGGCCAACAAAGTCCAAATGTAGCCTAGACCAGGGGTGGTCTGGCCACTCCCATGGGTGCAAGGGAGCTGGTGGTGGCATATTCTGATTAGTCTGACATTGCGTGCATGATTTTACCTTGTTCTCCAGATCCTGATCCATTCTTGGCCACCAAACGCAGGATCTTGCAAGGCTTTTCATTCGAGACACTCCTGGATGAGTCTCATGAATTTCCTCCACAATCTGTGAACAGCCAGGGGGAGGCACAATGATCTTCGCCCCCCAGAAAATGCAGCCATCCTGCAGACTGAGTTCTGTCTTGCGTTTGGCATAAGGTCTCAGTTCCTCTCCTTCCATGACTCTGGGCCAACCTTGTAAAAGAAAAGCCTTGACTTGGGACAGGACTGGGCCCCTCTCTGTCCACTGCTTGATCTGGGTCACCTTTACAGGTGTCTCTGACAGCCTCTCCAATGAAAACACAGTCTCTGGAGGCACATATGTAGTAACAGGTGTCTCAGGTAAAGGTAGTCGACTCGGTGCATCAGCATTTGCATTATCCCCACCCGCTCTGTACACTATACTATACTGGTAGGCTGACAATGTAAGAGATCAATGCTGTATCCTGGCTGAGGCTAGCGATGGGATGTATCTAGTCTCACTGAACAGGCTCATCAGTGGTTTGTGGTCCATATAAATTGTAAATACGCGTCCATAAAGGTACTGATGAAAGTGTTTGACCGCAAAAACAATGGCCAGACCTTCTTTGTCTAGCTGTGGATATCCCTTCTCAGCAGCTATCAGGGTACATGAAGCAAAACCAATAGGCTTCTCTGAACGGTCCTCCATTACATGTGAAAGAACTGCCCTGACTCCATAGGGCGAGGCATCACATGCAAGGGTGATCTCCTTGTCTGGGTCATAGTGAACAAGCAGCTTTGCTGAGTGGGGTTCTTTCACTTCCTTGAAAGCTTTCTCCTGCTCTTCACCCCACTGCCACTTAGTGTCATTGTGAAGCAGCTTATACAGTGGGGTCAAAACCCTTGACAGGTCAGGAAAAACTTGCCATAATAATTCACCATGCCCAAAAATGATCTGAGTTCTGTGACGGTCTGAGGGCTTGGGGCCTCCTTAATAGCTCTCACTTTGTCCTCCACAGGGCAAGGCCCCTCAGCTGTGATCTTGTGTCACACTTGATGCCAGGACTACACATTTTCCACGTTTCAACCGCAGCCCTGCGTCTGAGAGCCTCTTCAGCACCCGTCCTAAATTAGCCAGATGCTCCACCTCCGTAGCCCCTGTGATCAAAATATCATCAAGGTACACTGCTACGTGCAGAATCCCCTGCTGCAAAGTGTTCATTGTCCTTTGGAAAATGGCAGGGCTGGACGCCACTCCAAACACCAGGTGATTGTACTTGAATCATCCCTCGTGCGTATTAATTGTGACGTACTCCTTTGAATCCTTGTCGAGCAGCAGCTGGTGGTAGGCGTAGCTCATGTCCAGGTTTGTGAACAGCTTACCCCCTGACAGGGCCGCCGACAGGTCGTCCACCCGTGGCAATGGGTACTCCTCCAGCCTGATTCACCGTAAACTTATAATCCCCACTTATCCTCACCGTTTTGTCTGCCTTCAAAACTGGAACAATGGGAGCCACCCGCCTTGAAAACTGGACGGGCTCAATACTGCCCAGCCTCTGTAAACATTCCCACACCTCGTCGACTTTGCCTTTCATGGCATAGGGCACCGACCTGGGCTTAAAAAAACCTGGTGTAGCCTCAGGGTCGACATGGAGTTTCACTGTCACACCCTTCAGTGTGCCTAGCTCATCCCTGAAAACGTCACTGTACCGCTGCAGAATGTCCTCCGTCGTGTGTGCATACTTAATTTCATGCCAGTTTAGCTGGATTTTGCGAAGCCAATCGCGACCCAAAAGACTGGGTCCCCTGCCCTTAGCTATCACTAGCCTGGCTTCATCCTTCTGACCCCTGGCTGAAATGTCCACATATAACTTATAACTTAGTTCACTACAGGGGGATGGGAACCAGTGCAGAGAGGCAGAGGGGTGTAAAGTGAGGGTAGAAACAAAAAGTACTATGGAGAAAAGTAAAAGTGGCAGGCCGACAAATCCAGGGCAAGCATTAAAAAGGGCCACTTTTCAGCATAATTGTATAAGGGCTAAGAGAGTTGTAAAAGAGCGCCTGAAGGCTTTGTGTGTCAATGCAAGGAGCATTCGTAATAAGGTGGATGAATTGAAAGTGCAGATTGTTATTAATGATTATGATATAGTTGGGATCACAGAGACATGGCTCCAGGGTGACCAGGGATGGGAGCTCAATGTTCAGGGATATTCAATATTCAGGAGGGATAGACATGAAGGAAGGGGAGGTGGGGTGGCGTTGCTGGTTAAAGAAGAGATTAACACAATAGAAAGGAAGGACATAAGCCGGGAAGATGTGGAATCGATATGGGTAGAGCTGCGTAACACTAAGGGGCAGAAGACGCTGGTGGGAGTTGTGTACAGGCCACCTAACAGTAGTAGTGAGGTCGGAGATGGTATTAAACAGGAAATTAGAAATGCGTGCAATAAAGGAACAGCAGTTATAATGGGTGACTTCAATCTACATGTAGATTGGGTGAACCAAATTGGTAAAGGTGCTGAGGAAGAGGATTTCTTGGAATGTATGCGGGATGGTTTTTTGAACCAACATGTCGAGGAACCGACTAGAGAGCAGGCTATTCTGGACTGGGTTTTGAGCAATGAGGAAGGGTTAATTAGCGATCTTGTCGTGAGAGGCCCCTTGGGTAAGAGTGACCATAATATGGTGGAATTCTTCATTAAGATGGAGGGTGACATAGTTAATTCAGAAACAAAGGTTCTGAACTTAATGAGAGGTAACTTTGAAGGTATGAGACGTGAATTAGCTAAGATAGACTGGCAAATGACACTTAAAGGATTGACGGTGGATATGCAATGGCAACCATTTAAAGGTTGCATGGATGAACTGCAACAAATGTTCATCCCAGTTTGGCAAAAGAATAAATCAAGGAAGGTAGTGCACCCGTGGTTGACAAGAGAAATTAGGGATAGTATCAATTCCAAAGAAGAAGCATACAAATTAGCCAGAGAAAGTGGCTCACCTGAGGACTGGGAAAAATTCAGAGTTCAGCAGAGGAGGACAAAGGGCTTAATTAGGAAGGGGAAAAAAGATTATGAGAGAAAACTGGCAGGCAACATAAAAACAGACTGTAAAAGCTTTTATAGATATGTAAAAAGGAAAAGACTGGTAAAGACAAATGTAGGTCCCCTGCAGACAGAAACAGGTGAATTGATTATGGGGAGCAAGGACATGGCAGACCAATTGAATAATTACTTTGGTTCTGTCTTCACTAAGGAGGACATAAATAATCTTCCAGAAATAGTAGGGGACAGAGGGTCCAGTGAGATGGAGGAACTGAGCGAAATACATGTTAGTAGGGAAGTGGTCTTAGGTAAATTGAAGGGATTGAAGGCAGATAAATCTCCAGGGCCAGATGGTCTGCATCCCAGAGTGCTTAAGGAAGTAGCCCAAGAAATAGTGGATGCATTAGTGATAATTTTTCAAAACTCGTTAGATTCTGGACTAGTTCCTGAGGATTGGAGGGTGGCTAATGTAACTCCACTTTTTAAAAAAGGAGGGAGAGAGAAACCGAGGAATTATAGACCAGTTAGCCTAACGTCGGTGGTGGGGAAACTGCTGGAGTCAGTTATCAAGGATGTGATAACAGCACATTTGGAAAGTGGTGAAATGATCGGACAAAGTCAGCATGGATTTGTGAAAGGAAAATCATGTCTGACGAATCTCATAGAATTTTTTGAGGATGTAACTAGTAGAGTGGATAGGGGAGAACCAGTGGATGTGGTATATTTGGATTTTCAGAAGGCTTTTGACAAGGTCCCACACAGGAGATTAGTGTGCAAACTTAAAGCACACGGTATTGCGGGTAAGGTATTGGTGTGGGTGGAGAGTTGGTTAGCAGACAGGAAGCAAAGAGTGGGAATAAACGGGACCTTTTCAGAATGGCAGGCGGTGACTAGTGGGGTACCGCAAGGCTCAGTGCTGGGACCCCAGTTGTTTACAATATATATTAATGACTTGGATGAGGGAATTAAATGCAGCATCTCCAAGTTTGCAGATGACACGAAGCTGGGTGGCAGTGTTAGCTGTGAGGAGGATGCTAAGAGGATGCAGGGTGACTTGGATAGGTTGGGTGAGTGGGCAAATTCATGGCAGATGCAATTTAATGTGGATAAATGTGAAGTTATCCACTTTGGTGGCAAAAATAGGAAAACAGATTATTATCTGAATGGTGGCCGATTAGGAAAAGGGGGAGTGCAACGAGACCTGGGTGTCATTATACACCAGTCATTGAAAGTGGGCATGCAGGTACAGCAGGCGGTGAAAAAGGCAAATGGTATGCTGGCATTTATAGCGAGAGGATTTGAGTACAGGAGCAGGGAGGTACTACTGCTGTTGTACAAGGCCTTGGTGAGACCACACCTGGAGTATTGTGTGCAGTTTTGGTCCCCTAATCTGAGGAAAGACATCTTTGCCATAGAGGGAGTACAGAGAAGGTTCACCAGATTGATTCCTGGGATGGCAGGACTTTCATATGAAGAAAGACTGGATGAACTGGGCTTGTACTCATTGGAATTTAGAAGATTGAGGGGGGATCTGATTGAAACGTATAAGATCCTAAAGAGATTGGACAGGCTAGATGCAGGAAGATTGTTCCCGATGTTGGGGAAGTCCAGAACGAAGGGTCACAGTTTGAGGATAAAGGGGAAGCCTTTTAGGACTGAGATTGGGAAAAACTTCTTCACACAGAGAGTGGTGAATCTGTGAAATTCTCTGCCACAGGAGACAGTTGAGGCCAGTTCATTGGCTATATTTAAGAGGAAGTTAGATATGGCCCTTGTGGCTACGGGGGTCAGGGGGTATGGAGGGAAGGCTGGGACTGTGTTCTGAGTTGGATGATCAGCCATGATCGTAATAAATGGCGGTGCAGGCTCGAAGGGCCGAATGGCCTACTCCTGCACCTATTTTCTATGTTTCTATGTTTCTATAACACCCCTAAATGAGGTATGGGCTGCCCCATATAGGTTCTGAGTTTGAGCTTTGATGGTCTAATGGGAGGCAGGTCGGACCCCCATGTCCTTCTGTAGGTCTCCTCACTAATGACCGATGCAGTAGCCCCTGAATCAATCTCACACTTAATGTCCTTTCCCCTGACAGTGACTGGCATAATATGGTTCAGGTGGTTCCTCATCTGTTTCCACTCCAAACATGTTGTAGGCACACGCTGCCTCTTCATCTGTTTCTTCTAGATGGTGTGTGGCTGCCCGAGCCTGTTGAGCTTTCCCCTGCTCGGGTTTAATCTTACCCTTTGAACTTCTGCACTTTTTAGCAAAATGTCCCTTTTTGCTACAAGCATGGCAGACAGTGTCTTTGAACTTGCAGTCATTTACATTGTGCGTCCCTCCGCACCAAAAACCTTCCACACGCTTTGCCTGTTTACCAGTCTCCCTCCTGACTTGGTGCACTGCTGCAGAATGCGACCCCCATGTCCTTTCTGGGTATCCTTGACATTATTAGCAGCCATCTCCATGCCTTGGGCAATCTCTAAGGCTTCCTTGAAAGTCAACGGTGGGGTTTCCCCTAACAGGCGGCGTTGTATGCCATCATTATTAATGCCGCATACCAATTTATCATGGAGCATGTCTTCCAACACCGCTCCGATATCACAATGCTCCAACAGCTGCCGAACCTCGGCCACACAATTGGCCACAGACTGACCTGGCTTCCTGAAACGGCTGTGAAACTTACACCGTTGGACTATCACAGAAGGTTTTGGATTGTAGTGGTTCCCCACAACTTGACCATCCTCGGGTGTGTTGGTTGCTAAAGCAAATCTCAATGTAGATGTGATAAGTAAATCTGAATCTGAAACAAGAGGACAGATGCATGATATTTCTGCAGGTGGCACTGAAAAGTCAATCGAAATAGACAGCAGACATCAGCAAGAACACTTCTTGTTCTGGTAGTACTGATGAAAAGACACTGACTCAAATATTAATTCCTTTCTGTTCTCTGGATACTGAAAAACTCCTGTTGTGAATAAAAAGAGGTGCATAATAAAGCTCTGAGGTAACTTTCAGATAGAGTATGCAGGAACGCACTCAAGCACTGGAGTTCAGTTAAGTTTCCTCTGAATAATCTCCCTAGTGATCATTCCTGCTGCTCTGCGTCTAAACTGCTTAATAGCAGGGGAGAGAGGGTCCAGTGAGATGGAGGAACTGAGCGAAATACATGTTAGTAGGGAAGTAGTGTTAGGTAAATTGAAGTTATTAAAGGCAGATAAATCCCCAGGGCCAGATGGTCTGCATCCCAGAGTGCTTAAGGAAGTAGCCCAAGAAATAGTGGATGCATTAGTGATAATTTTTCAAAACTCGTTAGATTCTGGACTAGTTCCTGAGGATTGGAGGGTGGCTAATGTAACCCCACTTTTTAAAAAAGGAGGGAGAGAGAAACCAGGAAATTATAGACCAGTTAGCCTAACGTCGGTGGTGGGGAAACTGCTGGAGTCAGTTATCAAGGATGTGATAACAGCACATTTGGAAAGCGGAGAAATGATTGGACAAAGTCAGCATGGATTTGTGAAGGGAAAATCATGTCTGACGAATCTCATAGAATTTTTTGAGGATGTAACTAGTAGAGTGGATAGGGGAGAACCAGTGGATGTGGTATATTTGGATTTTCAAAAGGCTTTTGACAAGGTCCCACACAGGAGATTAGTGTGCAAACTTAAAGCACACGGTATTGCGGGTAAGGTATTGGTGTGGGTGGAGAGTTGGTTAGCAGACAGGAAGCAAAGAGTGGGAATAAACGGGACCTTTTCAGAATGGCAGGCGGTGACTAGTGGGGTACCGCAAGGCTCAGTGCTGGGACCCCAGTTGTTTACAATATATATTAATGACTTGGATGAGGGAATTAAATGCAGCATCTCCAAGTTTGCAGATGACACGAAGCTGGGTGGCAGTGTTAGCTGTGAGGAGGATGCTAAGAGGATGCAGGGTGACTTGGATAGGTTGGGTGAGTGGGCAAATTCATGGCAGATGCAATTTAATGTGGATAAATGTGAAGTTATCCACTTTGGTGGCAAAAATAGGAAAACAGATTATTATCTGAATGGTGGCCGATTAGGAAAAGGGGGGGTGCAACGAGACCTGGGTGTCATTATACACCAGTCATTGAAAGTGGGCATGCAGGTACAGCAGGCGGTGAAAAAGGCAAATGGTATGCTGGCATTTATAGCGAGAGGATTTGAGTACAGGAGCAGGGAGGTACTACTGCTGTTGTACAAGGCCTTGGTGAGACCACACCTGGAGTATTGTGTGCAGTTTTGGTCCCCTAATCTGAGGAAAGACATCTTTGCCATAGAGGGAGTACAGAGAAGGTTCACCAGATTGATTCCTGGGATGGCAGGACTTTCATATGAAGAAAGACTGGATGAACTGGGCTTGTACTCATTGGAATTTAGAAGATTGAGGGGGGATCTGATTGAAACGTATAAGATCCTAAAGAGATTGGACAGGCTAGATGCAGGAAGATTGTTCCCGATGTTGGGGAGTCCAGAACGAAGGGTCACAGTTTGAGGATAAAGGGGAAGCCTTTTAGGACTGAGATTGGGAAAAACTTCTTCACACAGAGAGTGGTGAATCTGTGAAATTCTCTGCCACAGGAAACAGTTGAGGCCAGTTCATTGGCTATATTTAAGAGGGAGTTAGATATGGACCTTGTGGCTACGGGGATCAGGGGGTATGGAGGGAAGGCTGGTGCAGGGTTCTGAGTTGGATGATCAGCCATGATCATAATAAATGGCGGTGCAGGCTCGAAGGGCCGAATGGCCTACTCCTGCACCTATTTTCTACGTTTCTATGTTTCTATTCCTCTGTCTCTTACTCATTTTCTCTCCCGACCGCAAAATAAGTTTACTTCCTCCCTTTTAAAAACAGTCTGCTTTCACTCTTAGATAGTAAATGGTTAATTTGACATTTTGTTCAGTCTTACTGTTTTGTACTTTCTCACAGCCTTCACCATTATCTGAACAGCTGGTTCCACCAGGGTCTCCTAGCAACCACGAACATGAAAATCCAGTTGTCAGAACCTGACAGGTAGGGGCTGATGACTGTTGCCAGCCACTGAAACAAAGCCAAAATAAATCAACAGAACCTGGAGAAAAGTGATAATGTGCAGCCCAAAACTACGTGACAGAAAGATGCTTCTGAAAATAAATCTGCTGTTTTCTGTGCTAGATTATCTAGAATAACAAATACATCATTATAATCTTTGTGACTGGTGACACAGATTAATATTACAACAAATTCAACTTACTGAATTATAGTCAGGATTACGATTGTGATTTGCAAAACTGAGTCAACAATATCCTTAACATACTGTGGCCGTATGTAAGCCATGCGTAAAATCAGAATGGTTGCCTAACATAGTGATGCTTCAGAGTCTGCTTCATGTCTAATACAACATTGAAGAAACCCTGTTAGACAAAAGTTTCACCTCTGCTGAAACAGATAAAAAAAAATCAATGCAGATGGGCTCAAAACCCAGACAGGATGAACATCTATAACAGTGCAGGGATTTGGTAGAGCTTGGTTCTGTGTCACTGACTACGATTGTTATTTCTGGGTTCTGTGTCATTGCATTTGCTTGTCATTTTTAGCTTCTGTGTCAGTGTGTCTACTTGTGATGTGTTTAATATCTGGTATCTATGTTTGCATAGTTGCTTGTAATTTCATGGTTTTGTGTCACATATCTGCCTGTCATTTCTGCATTCTGTGTGTCATCGGGTCCGCTTGTTACTTTGGTAATTGTTAGTGGTGAAAGATACCATCCCTTTTTATTTATAGCTTATTAATTTATTTAGTGATACAATGTGGAACAGGGCCTTCCGGCACAACGAACTTTGCCAATCAGCAAACCACCTTTTTAACCCCAGCCTAATCACAGGACAATTTACAGTGACCAATTAACCTACTAACTGGTATGTCTTTGGACTGTGGGAGGAAACTGGAGCACCCGGAGGAAACCCACGCAGTCATGGGGGAATGTATAAAGTCCATACTGGCGGCACTGGAATTGAATTCCAAACTCCGGTGCCTTGAGCTGTAATAGTGTGGCTCTAATCGCTGCTCTAGGGTATCTAACTTTATGGCATGGCCCTTATGCAACAAATTGTTTAAAATAATTATTATGAGCTTACACGAAGTCCTGTTGCTGCAGCTCGTTAGGAAGTTGATGTTTCTGAGTTGACTCTGGAATGCAGACTGTTTTACCAGAAGTGAAATGTAAACCAGAAAACCTGGCTAATGGGACGTTACTGTTCCTTTTCGAGTCACAAAAATAATGACAAACACAGTGATATAAAGTCCTGCAGTAACAGACATATAGGTTGTGGTTGATCCCGACCAGATCAGTTTGAACACATGTGATTCCATGGTAATTTTTGAGGATTTATGTTTCCTGTGAGAATGCCTCTTTTTCATTCTGCGTTGTGAGGCCTGTTGCTTCCTGTTGAGTAACTAACTGGCTGAGGCAACTTCACCTTTTTTAGTAACCACTTCCTGAATGATTAATATGCAGAAGTGAATGAATCCAGAACATTTGTGTCTCCACTGATACGTACTCAAGTCACTGTAGAAAGGGAAGGTGGGAGAGATGTACAAGTTCAAAGACTTAGGAGCAGAATCAGGCCATTCGGCTCATCGAGTTTCATCATGGTGATTGATTTTTCCTCTTGACTCCATTCTCCTGCCTTCTTCCCATTACCTTTCACACCCTTAATAATCAAGAGCTTATCAATCTCCGCTTTAAATATACTCTGTAACTTGACCTCTGTGGCTGTCTGTGGCAATGAATTCCACGATCACTACCCTCTGGTTACAGGAATTCCTCCTTATCTCTATTCTAAAGTGACGTCCACGTATTCTGAGGCTGCCCTCTGGCCCTAGACACCCCCCACCCCACCATCCTCTCCATGCCCAGTCTATCTAGACCTTTCAATATGCAACAGGCTTCGATGAGGTCCTCCTCATTCTTCTAAACTCCAGAGTGTACAGGCCCAGAGCCATCAAGTGCTCCTCATTCATTAACCCTTTCGTTCCTGGGATCATTCTCGTGGCCCTGCTCCAATGCTAGTACATCATTTCCTGGATAAGGGGCCCAACATTGTTTACAATACTGGTAGATGATCTGCTGCTCTGTCCAACAAAGGTGAATGTGAACCCCATCTTATCACTATATTTCACTCAGCCTGTGCAGCCAATACTGCCTTTGGTTCAGTGAAAACCCATGGAAGAGCTGAATATTGCTGATGCCTTTTCAAGCTCCACAAACAATTACTTTCAATTAATTAGTGATTAATAGACATGAGAAAAAGTTATTGTACTCCAGCAGTTATGGATAACGGGGGATTATTTTAAAGCAAAATCAGTATCTGTCAGAAATTGTCAAATCAAAATTCACCTTAAACTTATGGAATTGTAAGAAATTAATATGCCCCATTTATGGAAATTTTTGGAAGTAATGAATGTTAGTATTATTACAGAACAGGCCCTTCAGCCCACTGAACCCATGCTGTTCTTTGTATCACTAACCCAATTAATTCTTGCTTGGACTTATCTTCCCTCACACATTCCAAAGACATGTGGGTTAAGTTTACTAAGTCGTGGACATGCTAAGTTGGTGCTGGAAGTGTGTTGACAATTATGGGCTGCCCCCAGCTCATCCTTGGACTATGCTGCTCATTGACACCAACAACACATTTTACTATACAATATGTTTTGATATTTCAATGTACATGTGACAACTAAAGCGAATCTTTTCTTCTTACCCCACATTTCTTTTTTCTCTTTTAAATGCCTTCTGCATTTCTTACTGAAAACTATCATTAATAACCACCAACTCAGTGAACTCTTCTGTCACCTTTAGTTCATTCACCAAACATTTTAAATGTGCATCCTCTCGTTTCCTGCTCTTCAAAACAGTTTCCCTTCTTCTAGGTTCCTTATGATTTTAAACATTTCTCTCAGAACACTTTGTAAGTGTGCATGCGCCGGTCGTGCATGCAGCCAGTTACAGTTGCTCCTTAACCAATTTCCCCCAGGATCAATAAAGTATGACTATGACTATGACTATGTAATGTTCTCAGCTTCAAGTGGAGTAAAGCCAGCCCCTCCAAATTATCACGTCTGAAAATCTTCACCCTTAAGCCCCAGCAATCTTTCAGCTGCTCTCTAAATTCCCTTCTTCCTTCTTAAAGTGTGGAAACCAGAAGTGACTGCTGGATTTGAAGCTGAACCAGTAGAATTTCAACGTAACTTACTTTTACACTCTCAGTCTCGATTTATAAACTCCAGGATCTTGTGAGCCTTTGTATCTGCTTTCTCAGCCATTCAAAAGTTTGCCCAGATACAGTCAGGGACTATTTATTCTAATTATTCCCCACTTTGCATATTAACTAATTATATCATATTACTTTTCTTGTTTTTTCTATAGAACAGTACCTTGCAGTTCTCAGATAAGATTTCGTCTGACACATATTCACCCATGTTGGCATAGAGACAGACATTACAGTACAGCACACAAGCAGGCCCTCAAACTATCTTGACCATGCCAACCAAGATGCCTGCCTGATCAAGTCCCCTTTGCCTCTGTTAATCCCATATCCTGTAACATTTCCTGTCCATGTACCTATCCAGGTGTCTCCTGAAAGTTGTCATCCTTCCTACCTCTAGCACTTTCTCTGGCAACTTGTTCTGTATATTCACCGTCCTGTGTTAAAAACTTGCCTCTCAGTTCACTTTTAAATTCTTCCCCTCTTACCTTAAACAATTTAACAGTTTTATAATTGCCTGCCCTGGGAAAAAGGATTTTCATCGATCTTCCCCGAACCACCCATGATTCTGTAGACCTGTCTGAGGCCACCCTTCAGCATCGAGGGAAAACGGCCCAGACACAGCCCACCTGCTCAGGAGGTTGCGTGCCCACCTCCCCTTCAGCATCGAGGGAAAACGGCCCACACACAGCCCACCTGCTCAGGTGGTTGCGTGCCCACCTCCCCTTCAGCATCGAGGGAAAACGGCCCAGACACAGCCCACCTGCTCAGGTGGTTGCGTGCCCACCTCCCCTTCAGCATCGAGGGAAAACGGCCCAGACACAGCCCACCTGCTCAGGAGGTTGCGTGCCCACCTCCCCTTCAGCATCGAGGGAAAACGGCCCAGACACAGCCCACCTGCTCAGGAGGTTGCGTGCCCACCTCCCCTTCAGCATCGAGGGAAAACGGCCCAGACACAGCCCACCTGCTCAGGAGGTTGCATGCCCACCTCTGCTGAGGTCCTTTTGTAGAAGGTGACAGCCAGTGACTCCCCACACAACCCCTGCTGGTAGATAGGCCAATTCCACCCATTATTACTGTAACTTCTGGGCCTAAATCTTTCATTCCAACCGGAGTCATTTGCAAAAACAAGTAGTTCTCATTAATATCAACTGCTTCAGTGCCTTGTGAAAATAAGGTAACAAAAGATGAAACAAACCCAGCTGAAAATGTTTACCAAAGAGATCAATAATATTCTTTTCACTGAAATAATGAATAGCAGAGAAGTGACATAGTTGCCATTGGTATTTGTATAATTTTGAAAGGTATAAACCCCAATCACATGAGTTTGTTCGAGCCTTGAGTCTGGGCCCGTGTCAGCAGCTCGTCTGGAGGTCGATACGGAATGTCAGTCGGAAGTGCGGAAGTTAGAGTACGAAGGCGAAGTCTGGAGACCGGAGGGCCTGAGACCTGCCCTGGCAATGGAGGACTGTCTGAGTGGGTGGGAGGGAGGAAAGGGCTTATTTTGCTGTTGTTGTTTTGTTGCTTGCTGTGTTCTGTTTTGTTCTTTTTCAATGTTGTTCTGTCAAGCTTTGTAAGCACGCTATGTTGACACCGAAATTATCTGGCAATACTTGCAGGCTGCCCCCAGCACATACTTAAGCTGTTGGTTGCTAACGCAAGTGGGGCATTTCCCTGTATGCTTCGATATACATGTGATGAATAAATCTGAATCTGAATAAGTCTTCAGTCGGATTTCATCAATTCCAATGTAGCTGGCCTCTTATCAGATTTTTCGTATTTCAGTTCTATTTTAAAGTCCTTTTTGATTATTTGAACAAACATGATTATAGTTGGATGTGACAGTGATTACAGAAGGGAAAAATGGATAAGCCTGTAGAAAGATCAAGCTGAGTAGGAAGAGGATTTTAAAAACTAGCTAGTGGATTCAGCTCAACTCTCAACACACCGCTGACACCTGCTGACAGCATTGGGATTGTTGCTTCTGGTTATTTCAGTGGTCAAGTGGGGCTGGTTTCTATCTGATAATGATGGCTCAAGCCACAGGCTCCCCTAACTAAGGAATGTTTCGGCAGTCCACAGTAACACATCATTCTGCAGTACAACGTGCAGGATGATGGAAATATACATGGGTCAAATTTGCCAGGGTGAAATGGGAGATAATATTGCCACCTCTCCAAGAAAGGGCTTTGTCACGTCATGAAATTAACCTCAACTCACTGCACCACTGACAAAACGTCAAGTACAAAGACAAGTTTATTATCATGTGCACAAGAACAAGTATGCACAAGTGTAACAAAAAACTTACCTGCAATGGCATCACAGACATCATATAAGCAGCATTCACAAGAAAAACATGAGCATAGATTATAAACAATTTTTATCAGAACATAATTAAGGAAAAATTTATACACGTTGCTACGCTGCAGTGAACAGATCTTTGGCCGGTAGCTACACTGTAGTGATTGGAAATTTGCCGGTTTCTACTCTCTAGTGATCGGGGTTTTGCCAGTTACTACACCGTGGTGATAGGGGTATTGCCGGTTTCTAGACTGTCGTGATCGAGATTTTGCCGGTTTCTAGACTGTGGTGATCAGTGTTTTGCCGGTTTCTAGACTGTCATGATTGGTGTTTTGCCGGTTTCTAGAATGTCGTGATTGGTGTTTTGCCGGTTTCTAGACTGTCGTGATTGGTGTTTTACCGGTTTCTAGACTGTGGTGATAGGGGTATTGCCGGTTTCTAGACTGTCATGATTGGTGTTTTGCCGGTTTCTAGACTGTCATGATTGGGTTTTGCCGGTTTCTAGACTGTGGTGATAGGGGTATTGCCGATTTCTAGACTGTGGTGATCGGGGTTTTGCCAGTTTCTAGACTGTGGTGATAGGGGTATTGCCGATTTCTAGACTGTGGTGATTGGTGTCTTGCCAGTTTCTAGACTGTGGTGATAGGGGTATTGCCGATTTCTAGACTGTGGTGATCGGGGTTTTGCCAGTTTCTAGACTGTGGTGATAGGGGTATTGCCGATTTCTAGACTGTGGTGATAGGGGTATTGCCGATTTCTAGACTGTGGTGATTGGTGTCTTGCCGGTTTCTAGACTGTGGTGATCAGGGTATTGCCGGTTTCTAGACTGTCGTGATTGGTGTTTTGCCGGTTTCTAGACTGTGGTGATCAGGGTTTTGTCGGTTTCTAGACTGTGGTGATAGGGGTATTGCCGGTTTCTAGACTGTCGTGATTGGTGTTTTGCCGGTTTCTAGACTGTGGTGATCAGTGTTTTGCCGGTTTCTAGACTGTGGTGATAGGGGTATTATCGGTTTCTAGACTGTCGTGATCGGGGTTTTGCCGGTTTCTAGACTGTGGTGATAGGGGTATTGTCGGTTTCTAGACTGTGGTGATAGGGGTATTGCCGGTTTCTAGACTGTCGTGATTGGTGTTTTGCCGGTTTCTAGACTGTGGTGATCAGGGTTTTGTCGGTTTCTAGACTGTGGTGATAGGGGTATTGCCGGTTTCTAGACTGTCGTGATTGGTGTTTTGCCAGTTTCTAGACTGTCGTGATTGGTATTTTGCCGGTTTCTAGACTGTGGTGATAGAGGTATTGCCGGTTTCTAGACTGTGGTGATAGGGGTATTGCCAGTTTCTAGACTGTCATGATTGGTGTTTTGCCGGTTTCTAGACTGTGGTGATCAGTGTTTTACCGGTTTCTAGACTGTGGTGATAGAGGTATTGCCAGTTTCTAGACTGTGGTGATAGGGGTATTGCCAGTTTCTAGACTGTCGTGATTGGTGTTTTGCCGGTTTCTAGACTGTGGTGATCAGTGTTTTGTCGATTTCTAGACTGTGGTGATAGGGGTATTGCCGGTTTCTAGACTGTCGTGATTGGTGTTTTGCCGGTTTCTAGACTGTCGTGATATTTTGCCGGTTTCTAGACTGTGGTGATCAGTGTTTTGCTGGTTTCTAGACTGTCATGATTGGTGTTTTGCCGGTTTCTAGACTGTCGTGATTGGTGTTTTGCCGGTTTCTAGACTGTCGTGATTGGTGTTTTACCGGTTTCTAGACTGTGGTGATAGGTGTATTGCCGGTTTCTAGACTGTCATGATTGGTGTTTTGCCGGTTTCTAGACTGTCATGATCGGGTTTTGCCCGTTTCTAGACTGTGGTGATCAGGGTATTGCCGGTTTCTTGACTGTTTGATCAGGGTTTTGCCGGTTTCTAGACTGTGGTGATCAGTGTTTTGCCGGTTTCTAGACTGTGGTGATAGGGGTATTGTCGGTTTCTAGACTGTCGTGATCGGGGTTTTGCCGGTTTCTAGACTGTGGTGATAGGGGTATTGTCGGTTTCTAGACTGTGGTGATAGGGGTATTGCCGATTTCTAGACTGTGGTGATCGGGGTTTTGCCAGTTTCTAGACTGTGGTGATAGGGGTATTGCCGATTTCTAGACTGTGGTGATTGGTGTCTTGCCGGTTTCTAGACTGTGGTGATTAGGATATTGCCGGTTTCTTGACTGTTTGATCGGGGTTTTGCCGGTTTCTAGACTGTGGTGATAGGGGTATTGTCGATTTCCAGACTGTGGTGATTGGTGTCTTGCCGGTTTCTAGACTGTGGTGATCAGGGTATTGCCGGTTTCTTGACTGTTTGATCGGGGTTTTGCCGGTTTCTAGACTGTGGTGATCAGTGTTTTGCCAGTTTCTAGACTGTCGTGATTGGTGTTTTGCCGGTTTCTAGACTGTGGTGATCGGGGTTTTTCCGGTTTCTAGACTGTCGTGATTGGTGTTTTACCGGTTTCTAGACTGTGGTGATAGGGGTATTGCCGGTTTCTAGACTGTCATGATTGGTGTTTTGCCGGTTTCTAGACTGTCATGATCGGGTTTTGCCGGTTTCTAGACTGTGGTGATCAGGGTATTGCCGGTTTCTTGACTGTTTGATCAGGGTTTTGCCGGTCTCTAGACTGTGGTGATCAGTGTTTTGCCGGTTTCTAGACTGTGGTGATAGGGGTATTGTCGGTTTCTAGACTGTCGTGATCGGGGTTTTGCCGGTTTCTAGACTGTGGTGATAGGGGTATTGTCGGTTTCTAGACTGTGGTGATAGGGGTATTGCCGATTTCTAGACTGTGGTGATCGGGGTTTTGCCAGTTTCTAGACTGTGGTGATAGGGGTATTGCCGATTTCTAGACTGTGGTGATTGGTGTCTTGCCGGTTTCTAGACTGTGGTGATTAGGATATTGCCGGTTTCTTGACTGTTTGATCGGGGTTTTGCCAGTTTCTAGACTGTGGTGATAGGGGTATTGCCGATTTCTAGACTGTGGTGATCGGGGTTTTGCCAGTTTCTAGACTGTGGTGATAGGGGTATTGTCGATTTCTAGACTGTGGTGATTGGTGTCTTGCCGGTTTCTAGACTGTGGTGATCAGGGTATTGCCGGTTTCTTGACTGTTTGATCGGGGTTTTGCCGGTTTCTAGACTGTGGTGATCAGTGTTTTGCCAGTTTCTAGACTGTCGTGATTGGTGTTTTGCCGGTTTCTAGACTGTGGTGATCGGGGTTTTTTCGGTTTCTAGACTGTGGTGATAGGGGTATTGCCGGTTTCTAGACTGTCGTGATTGGTATTTTGCCGGTTTCTAGACTGTGGTGATCAGTGTTTTGCCAGTTTCTAGACTGTCGTGATTGGTGTTTTGCCGGTTTCTAGACTGTGGTGATCAGGGTTTTGTCGGTTTCTAGACTGTGGTGATCGGGGTTTTTTCGGTTTCTAGACTGTGGTGATAGGGGTATTGCCGGTTTCTAGACTGTCGTGATTGGTGTTTTGCCGGTTTCTAGACTGTGGTGATAGGGGTATTGTCGGTTTCTAGACTGTCGTGATCGGGGTTTTGCCGGTTTCTAGACTGTGGTGATAGGGGTATTGTCGGTTTCTAGACTGTGGTGATAGGGGTATTGCCGGTTTCTAGACTGTCGTGATTGGTGTTTTGCCGGTTTCTAGACTGTGGTGATCAGTGTTTTGCCGGTTTCTAGACTGTGGTGATAGGGGTATTGTCGGTTTCTAGACTGTGGTGATAGGGGTATTGCCGGTTTCTAGACTGTCGTGATTGGTGTTTTGCCGGTTTCTAGACTGTGGTGATCAGGGTTTTGTCGGTTTCTAGACTGTGGTGATAGGGGTATTGCCGGTTTCTAGACTGTCGTGATTGGTGTTTTGCCGGTTTCTAGACTGTCGTGATTGGTGTTTTACCGGTTTCTAGACTGTGGTGATAGGGGTATTGCCGGTTTCTAGACTGTCATGATTGGTGTTTTGCCGGTTTCTAGACTGTCATGATCGGGTTTTGCCGGTTTCTAGACTGTGGTGATCAGGGTATTGCCGGTTTCTTGACTGTTTGATCAGGGTTTTGCCGGTTTGTAGACTGTGGTGATCAGTGTTTTGCCAGTTTCTAGACTGTGGTGATAGGGGTATTGTCGGTTTCTAGACTGTCGTGATCGGGGTTTTGCCGGTTTCTAGACTGTGGTGATAGGGGTATTGTCGGTTTCTAGACTGTGGTGATAGGGGTATTGCCGGTTTCTAGACTGTCGTGATTGGTGTTTTGCCAGTTTCTAGACTGTGGTGATCAGTGTTTTGCCAGTTTCTAGACTGTCGTGATTGGTGTTTTGCCGGTTTCTAGACTGTGGTGATCAGGGTTTTGTCGGTTTCTAGACTGTGGTGATCGGGGTTTTTTCGGTTTCTAGACTGTGGTGATAGGGGTATTGCCGGTTTCTAGACTGTCGTGATTGGTGTTTTGCCGGTTTCTAGACTGTGGTGATAGGGGTATTGTCAGTTTCTAGACTGTCGTGATCGGGGTTTTGCCGGTTTCTAGACTGTGGTGATAGGGGTATTGTCGGTTTCTAGACTGTGGTGATAGGGGTATTGCCGGTTTCTAGACTGTCGTGATTGGTGTTTTGCCGGTTTCTAGACTGTGGTGATCAGTGTTTTGCCGGTTTCTAGACTGTCGTGATAGGGGTATTGTCGGTTTCTAGACTGTGGTGATAGAGGTATTGCCAGTTTCTAGACTGTCGTGATTGGTGTTTTGCCAGTTTCTAGACTGTGGTGATCAGGGTTTTGTCGTTTTCTAGACTGTGGTGATAGGGGTATTGCCGGTTTCTAGACTGTCGTGATTGGTGTTTTGCCGGTTTCTAGACTGTCGTGATTGGTATTTTGCCGGTTTCTAGACTGTGGTGATCAGTGTTTTGCCGGTTTCTAGACTGTCATGATTGGTGTTTTGCCGGTTTCTAGACTGTCATGATTGGGTTTTGCCGGTTTCTAGACTGTGGTGATCAGGGTATTGCCGGTTTCTTGACTGTTTGATCAGGGTTTTGCCGGTTTCTAGACTGTGGTGATCAGTGTTTTGCCAGTTTCTAGACTGTCGTGATTGGTGTTTTGCCGGTTTCTAGACTGTGGTGATAGGGGTATTGCCAGTTTGTAGACTGTCGTGATTGGTGTTTTGCCGGTTTCTAGACTGTCGTGATTGGTGTTTTACCGGTTTCTAGACTGTGGTGATAGGGGTATTGCCGGTTTCTAGACTGTCATGATTGGTGTTTTGCCGGTTTCTAGACTGTCATGATCGGGTTTTGCCGGTTTCTAGACTGTGGTGGTAGGGGTATTGCCGATTTCTAGACTGTGGTGATCGGGGTTTTGCCGGTTTCTAGACTGTGGTGATAGGTGTATTGCCGATTTCTAGACTGTGGTGATTGGTGTCTTGCCGGTTTCTAGACTGTGGTGATCAGGGTATTGCCGGTTTCTTGACTGTTTGATCGGGGTTTTGCTGGTTTCTAGACTGTGGTGATCAGTGTTTTGCTGGTTTCTAGACTGTCATGATTGGTGTTTTGCCGGTTTCTAGACTGTCGTGATTGGTGTTTTGCCGGTGTCTAGACTGTCGTGATTGCTGTTTTACCGGTTTCTAGACTGTGGTGATAGGGGTATTGCCGGTTTCTAGACTGTCATGATTGGTGTTTTGCCGGTTTCTAGACTGTCATGATCGGGTTTTGCCGGTTTCTAGACTGTGGTGATAGGGGTATTGCCGATTTCTAGACTGTGGTGATAGGGGTATTGCCGATTTCTAGACTGTGGTGATTGGTGTCTTGCCGGTTTCTAGACTGTGGTGATCAGGGTATTCCCGGTTTCTTGACTGTTTGATCGGGGTTTTGCTGGTTTCTAGACTGTGGTGATCAGTGTTTTGCTGGTTTCTAGACTGTCATGATTGGTGTTTTGCCGGTTTCTAGACTGTCGTGATTGGTGTTTTGCCGGTGTCTAGACTGTCGTGATTGCTGTTTTACCGGTTTCTAGACTGTGGTGATAGGGGTATTGCCGGTTTCTAGACTGTCATGATTGGTGTTTTGCCGGTTTCTAGACTGTCATGATCGGGTTTTGCCGGTTTCTAGACTGTGGTGATAGGGGTATTGCCGATTTCTAGACTGTGGTGATAGGGGTATTGCCGGTTTCTTGACTGTTTGATCGGAGTTTTGCCGGTTTCTAGACTGTGGTGATCAGTGTTTTGCCGGTTTCTAGACTGTCGTGATTGGTGTTTTGCTGGTTTCTGGACTGTGGTGATCGGGGTTTTGTCGGTTTCTAGACTGTGGTGATAGAGGTATTGCCAGTTTCTAGACTGTCGTGATTGGTGTTTTGCCGGTTTCTAGACTGTGGTGATCAGTGTTTTGCCGGTTTCTAGACTGTGGTGATAGGGGTATTGTCGGTTTCTAGACTGTGGTGATAGGGGTATTGCCGGTTTCTAGACTGTCGTGATTGGTGTTTTGCCGGTTTCTAGACTGTGGTGATCAGGGTTTTGTCGGTTTCTAGACTGTGGTGATAGGGGTATTGCCGGTTTCTAGACTGTCATGATTGGTGTTTTGCCGGTTTCTAGACTGTCGTGATTGGTGTTTTGCCGGTTTCTAGACTGTCGTGATTGGTGTTTTACCGGTTTCTAGACTGTGGTGATAGGGGTATTGCCGGTTTCTAGACTGTCATGATTGGTGTTTTGCCGGTTTCTAGACTGTCATGATCGGGTTTTGCCGGTTTCTAGACTGTGGTGATCAGGGTATTGCCGGTTTCTTGACTGTTTGATCAGGGTTTTGCCGGTTTCTAGACTGTGGTGATCAGTGTTTTGCCGGTTTCTAGACTGTGGTGATAGGGGTATTGTCGGTTTCTAGACTGTCGTGATCGGGGTTTTGCCGGTTTCTAGACTGTGGTGATAGGGGTATTGTCGGTTTCTAGACTGTGGTGATAGGGGTATTGCCGGTTTCTAGACTGTCGTGATTGGTGTTTTGCCAGTTTCTAGACTGTGGTGATCAGTGTTTTGCCAGTTTCTAGACTGTCGTGATTGGTGTTTTGCCGGTTTCTAGACTGTGGTGATCAGGGTTTTGTCGGTTTCTAGACTGTGGTGATCGGGGTTTTTTCGGTTTCTAGACTGTGGTGATAGGGGTATTGCCGGTTTCTAGACTGTCGTGATTGGTGTTTTGCCGGTTTCTAGACTGTGGTGATAGGGGTATTGTCGGTTTCTAGACTGTCGTGATCGGGGTTTTGCCGGTTTCTAGACTGTGGTGATAGGGGTATTGTCGGTTTCTAGACTGTGGTGATAGGGGTATTGCCGGTTTCTAGACTGTCGTGATTGGTGTTTTGCCGGTTTCTAGACTGTGGTGATCAGTGTTTTGCCGGTTTCTAGACTGTCGTGATAGGGGTATTGTCGGTTTCTAGACTGTGGTGATAGAGGTATTGCCAGTTCCTAGACTGTCGTGATTGGTGTTTTGCCAGTTTCTAGACTGTGGTGATCAGGGTTTTGTCGTTTTCTAGACTGTGGTGATAGGGGTATTGCCGGTTTCTAGACTGTCGTGATTGGTGTTTTGCCGGTTTCTAGACTGTTGTGATTGGTATTTTGCCGGTTTCTAGACTGTGGTGATCAGTGTTTTGCCGGTTTCTAGACTGTCATGATTGGTGTTTTGCCGGTTTCTAGACTGTCATTATCGGGTTTTGCCGGTTTCTAGACTGTGGTGATCAGGGTATTGCCGGTTTCTTGACTGTTTGATCAGGGTTTTGCCGGTTTCTAGACTGTGGTGATCAGTGTTTTGCCAGTTTCTAGACTGTCGTGATTGGTGTTTTGCCGGTTTCTAGACTGTGGTGATAGGGGTATTGCCAGTTTCTAGACTGTCGTGATTGGTGTTTTGCCGGTTTCTAGACTGTCGTGATTGGTGTTTTACCGGTTTCTAGACTGTGGTGATAGGGGTATTGCCGGTTTCTAGACTGTCATGATTGGTGTTTTGCCGGTTTCTAGACTGTCATGATCGGGTTTTGCCGGTTTCTAGACTGTGGTGGTAGGGGTATTGCCGATTTCTAGACTGTGGTGATCGGGGTTTTGCCGGTTTCTAGACTGTGGTGATAGGTGTATTGCCGATTTCTAGACTGTGGTGATTGGTGTCTTGCCGGTTTCTAGACTGTGGTGATCAGGGTATTGCCGGTTTCTTGACTGTTTGATCGGGGTTTTGCTGGTTTCTAGACTGTGGTGATCAGTGTTTTGCTGGTTTCTAGACTGTCATGATTGGTGTTTTGCCGGTTTCTAGACTGTCGTGATTGGTGTTTTGCCGGTGTCTAGACTGTCGTGATTGCTGTTTTACCGGTTTCTAGACTGTGGTGATAGGGGTATTGCCGGTTTCTAGACTGTCATGATTGGTGTTTTGCCGGTTTCTAGACTGTCATGATCGGGTTTTGCCGGTTTCTAGACTGTGGTGATAGGGGTATTGCCGATTTCTAGACTGTGGTGATAGGGGTATTGCCGATTTCTAGACTGTGGTGATTGGTGTCTTGCCGGTTTCTAGACTGTGGTGATCAGGGTATTCCCGGTTTCTTGACTGTTTGATCGGGGTTTTGCTGTTTTCTAGACTGTGGTGATCAGTGTTTTGCTGGTTTCTAGACTGTCATGATTGGTGTTTTGCCGGTTTCTAGACTGTCGTGATTGGTGTTTTGCCGGTGTCTAGACTGTCGTGATTGCTGTTTTACCGGTTTCTAGACTGTGGTGATAGGGGTATTGCCGGTTTCTAGACTGTCATGATTGGTGTTTTGCCGGTTTCTAGACTGTCATGATCGGGTTTTGCCGGTTTCTAGACTGTGGTGATAGGGGTATTGCCGGTTTCTAGACTGTGGTGATAGGGGTATTGCCGGTTTCTTGACTGTTTGATCGGAGTTTTGCCGGTTTCTAGACTGTGGTGATCAGTGTTTTGCCGGTTTCTAGACTGTCGTGATTGGTGTTTTGCTGGTTTCTGGACTGTGGTGATCGGGGTTTTGTCGGTTTCTAGACTGTGGTGATAGAGGTATTGCCAGTTTCTAGACTGTCGTGATTGGTGTTTTGCCGGTTTCTAGACTGTGGTGATCAGTGTTTTGCCGGTTTCTAGACTGTGGTGATAGGGGTATTGTCGGTTTCTAGACTGTGG
The DNA here is from genome assembly GCF_030028105.1 of Mobula birostris. Classification (NCBI taxonomy): domain Eukaryota; kingdom Metazoa; phylum Chordata; class Chondrichthyes; order Myliobatiformes; family Myliobatidae; genus Mobula; species Mobula birostris. The sequence goes on from NC_092385.1 coordinate 78,603,479, forward strand.
TGATAGGGGTATTGCCGGTTTCTAGACTGTCGTGATTGGTGTTTTGCCGGTTTCTAGACTGTGGTGATCAGTGTTTTGCCAGTTTCTAGACTGTGGTGATCAGTGTTTTGCTGGTTTCTAGACTGTCGTGATTGGTGTTTTGCCGGTTTCTAGACTGTGGTGATAGGGGTATTGTCGGTTTCTAGACTGTGGTGATAGAGGTATTGCCGGTTTCTAGACTGTCGTGATTGGTGTTTTGCCGGTTTCTAGACTGTCGTGATTGGTGTTTTGCCGGTTTCTAGACTGTGGTGATAGTGGTATTGTCGGTTTCTAGACTGTGGTGATAGGGGTATTGCCGGTTTCTAGACTGTCGTGATTGGTGTTTTGCCGGTTTCTAGACTGTGGTGATCAGGGTTTTGTCGGTTTCTGGACTGTGGTGATAGGGGTATTGCCGGTTTCTAGACTGTCATGATTGGTGTTTTGCCGGTTTCTAGACTGTCGTGATTGGTGTTTTGCCGGTTTCTAGACTGTCGTGATTGGTGTTTTACCGGTTTCTAGACTGTGGTGATAGGGGTATTGCCGGTTTCTAGACTGTCATGATTGGTGTTTTGCCGGTTTCTAGACTGTCATGATCGGGTTTTGCCGGTTTCTAGACTGTGGTGATCAGGGTATTGCCGGTTTCTTGACTGTTTGATCAGGGTTTTGCCGGTTTCTAGACTGTGGTGATCAGTGTTTTGCCAGTTTCTAGACTGTCGTGATTGGTGTTTTGCCGGTTTCTAGACGGTGGTGATCAGGGTTTTGTCGGTTTCTAGACTGTGGTGATCGGGGTTTTGTCGGTTTCTAGACTGTGGTGATAGAGGTATTGCCAATTTCTAGACTGTCGTGATTGGTGTTTTGCCGGTTTCTAGACTGTGGTGATCAGTGTTTTGCCGGTTTCTAGACTGTCGTGATTGGTGTTTTGCCGGTTTCTAGACTGTGGTTATCAGTGTTTTGCCAGTTTCTAGACTGTGGTGATCAGGGTTTTGTCGGTTTCTAGACTGTGGTGATAGGGGTATTGCCGGTTTCTAGACTGTCGTGATTGGTGTTTTGCCGGTTTCTAGACTGTGGTGATCAGGGTTTTGTCGGTTTCTAGACTGTGGTGATAGGGGTATTGCCGGTTTCTAGACTGTCGTGATTGGTGTTTTGCCAGTTTCTAGACTGTCGAGATTGGTATTTTGCCGGTTTCTAGACTGTGGTTATCAGTGTTTTGCCAGTTTCTAGACTGTCGTGATTGGTGTTTTGCCGGTTTCTAGACTGTCGTGATTGGTATTTTGCCGGTTTCTAGACTGTGGTGATTGGTGTCTTGCCGGTTTCTAGACTGTGGTGATCAGGGTATTGCCGGTTTCTTGACTGTTTGATCGGGGTTTTGCTGGTTTCTAGACTGTGGTGATCAGTGTTTTGCTGGTTTCTAGACTGTCATGATTGGTGTTTTGCCGGTGTCTAGACTGTGGTGATAGGGGTATTGCCGGTTTCTAGACTGTCATGATTGGTGTTTTGCCGGTTTCTAGACTGTCATGATCGGGTTTTGCCGTTTTCTAGACTGTGGTGATCAGTGTTTTGCCGATTTCTAGACTGTCGTGATTGGTGTTTTGCTGGTTTCTAGACTGTGGTGATCGGGGTTTTGTCGGTTTCTAGACTGTGGTGATAGAGGTATTGCCAGTTTCTAGACTGTCGTGATTGGTGTTTTGCCGGTTTCTAGACTGTGGTGATCAGTGTTTTGCCGGTTTCTAGACTGTGGTGATAGGGGTATTGTCGGTTTCTAGACTGTGGTGATAGGGGTATTGCCGGTTTCTAGACTGTCGTGATTGGTGTTTTGCCGGTTTCTAGACTGTGGTGATCAGGGTTTTGTCGGTTTCTAGACTGTGGTGATAGGGGTATTGCCGGTTTCTAGACTGTTGTGATTGGTGTTTTGCCAGTTTCTAGACTGTCGTGATTGGTATTTTGCCGGTTTCTAGACTGTGGTGATCAGTGTTTTGCCAGTTTCTAGACTGTCGTGATTGGTGTTTTTGCCGGTTTCTAGACTGTCGTGATTGGTATTTTGCCGGTTTCTAGACTGTGGTGATAGGGGTATTGCCGGTTTCTAGACTGTCGTGATTGGTGTCTTGCCGGTTTCTAGACTGTGGTGATCAGGGTATTGCCGGTTTCTTGACTGTTTGATCGGGGTTTTGCTGGTTTCTAGACTGTGGTGATCAGTGTTTTGCTGGTTTCTAGACTGTCGTGATCGGGGTTTTGCCGGTTTCTAGACTACAGTGATTAGGGTTTGCCGGTTTCTAGACTGTCATGGTCGGGGTTTTGCCAGTTTCCAGACTATAGTGATTAGGGTTTTGCGGGTTGGTTCAAGAAATCAATGGCTGAAAGGAAGTAATTGTTCTTGATGCTGGTGGTGTTGAACATGAAGCTTCTGTACCTCCTGCACAATGGTAACTGTGAGGAGAGGGCATGGGCCAGATGGTGGGGATTTTTGATGATGAATGTTGCCTTTTTGAGGCAACGTCTCCTAGTCGATACTACTCTTGGATATGCCACTGATGTAATAGGCAGTGTGTACTAATCTCTGTGCCTCTTACATTTCTGCACTTTCACACTACTGTACCAGGCAAAGTCTGGATACTTCCAGCAGCACATCTGTGGGGGTATTTGGTGCCAAGGTGAACCTCCAAAGAGAATAACACCCCTGGCCTGATTTCTGTATGATTGCATCCTAAAACAGGCCATCTAGTATATTAATTGCCAAGAGTTTAAAGCTGCAGATTCTCTCTACTGCTGATTCTGTAATGTAGACTGGTGCATATTCAACCCCCTTCCCCTTCCTGAGGTCAACAAATAGCTAGTCAATTTTGAACAAGATACTTTGCAGATGCTGGAAATCTAGAACAACACATTCAGAATGTTGAAGGAACTCACTCGGGTCTGGCAGCAACTACAGAGAGGAATAAAAAGTCATAGTTTCAGGCAAAGACCCTCATGCATAAGTCCTCATAAAGGGTCTCAGCCAGAAACATTAACTTTTAATTCTTTTCCACAGATGCTACCTGACCTGCTGAATTCCTCCAGCATTTACTGTGTGTAGCTCTTTAGTTTTGTTGATGACAATGACAAATGTGTATTTAACGTTTCAGTAATATTTGAATAATCTTGTATATATATCATTTGTTTAAGCATTCTGTTCATTTAAATAATTCATTAGAAGTTATATGTAAAAATATGTGAATTGCATACATTACCATGCTACCGCGTGATACGTGCACGCCCTGCTTAAAGTTAACTCGAGGTTAGACTCAGATTTCAGAGTCCAGTGCCTTCCTTTGAATTAGTTTAATGATTCGAAGTTACGAAACATAACATTGGGGTTAGGGAGAGCCAGAACGGCTTTGTGCCTGTTAAGTCATGCCTACCACCTTGAGTGAGTTTTTTGACAAGATGATGAGAGAGGTTGATGAGCGTAGAGCAGTGGATGTTGTCTACATGGACTTAGTAAGGTATCTGACAAATTCCCTCATGGGAGGCTAATCCAGAAGATTAAGATGCATGGGTTCTATAGTGAATTGGCTGTTTGGATTCGGAACTGGCTAACTGGCCCGCGCGTAGAAGACGAGGGTCGCGGATGAAGAGATTTATCCGAGCTGTAGGTCTGTAATTAATGGAGTTCTACAGGGATCTGGGCTGGGACCTCTGCTGCCTGTAATGTATATAAGTGACCTGGATGGATCTGTAGATGAGTGGGTTAGTGGATTTGCAGATAATACCAAGATTGGTGGAGTTGTGGATAGTGTGAAGTGGCAAAGAATACAGCACAATATTACAGAAATGGCAGTTGGAGTTCAACCAAGATAAATGTGAGGTGTTGCACCTCGAAAGGGAAAAAGCCAGTACACTGTTAATGGCAAAGTCCTTAATAGTGTTTGCTGACCAGAGAAATCTTAGGATCCAAGTTCATGGCTCCTTGAAAGTAGCTGTACAGGTTGATAAGGTGGGTAAGAAGGCTTATGGAATGCTTGCTTTTATTAGTTGAGGCACTGTTCAAAAGTCAAGAGGTTATGTTGTAACTTTATAAAGCTCTGGTTAGCCTACATCTAAGTATTGTGTACAGTTCTGGTCACCCTATATAGGAATGCTGTTGAGTCTTTGGAGAGGGTGCAGAGGAGGTTTGCCAGGATGCTGCACTATCAGCTATCATGAGAGACTGGAAAAACTTGGGTTGTTTTCTCCGGAGCGTCAGAGACTGAGGGGAGATCTCACAGAGGTTTAGAAGATTATGAGAGACATAAATGGAGTGGACAGAGAGTATCTGTTTCTCAGGGTTGAAATTTATAATACCAGAGGGCATGCATTGAAGGTGAGAGAGTTAGATTCAAGGGAGATATGTGGATTAAGTTTTTTATACAGAGAATCATGGATGCATAGAATGCAGTGACTGGTATAGTAGTAGAGGCAAATAACTTAGATGTTTTTATGAGACATTTGAATATGTACGTGGATGTAAAGATGATGGAAGGATACGGATATGGTGTAGATAGGAGGAATTAGTGCTCGGGTGTGTTGCTTTTTAGCTGGTTTGGTACAACGTCACGGGCCAATGGGCTGTTGCTGTGCGGTACTCTTGCATGTTCTGTGTTATAGATCCTAGCAGCAAAGGCATTAGTTTCTGGGGAAAATGAGGAAGGTGCAGGGTAGACGTATTCCAAACACGAAGATATACTCAAATATCAACCATGGCTGTCAAGGGAAGTCAAAGCAAAATGTAAAAGAGAAAAAAGCATAAAAAATAGCAGGAAGATAAAAAAACATAAGAACATAAGAAATAGGAGCAGGAGTTGGCCATCTGGCCCATCGAGCCTGCTCCACCATTCAATAAGATCATAGCTGATCTGGCCATAGATTCATCTCCACCTGCCTGCCTTTTCCCCATAGCCCTGAATTCCCCCACTATGCAAAAGTCTATCCAACCTTGTCTTAAATATATTCAGTGAGGTAGCCTCCACTGTTTCATTGGACAGAGAATTCCACAGATTCACCACTCTCTGGGAAAAGCAGTTCCTCATCATCTTCATCCTAAATCTATTCCCCCGAATCTTGAGGCTATGTCCTCTAGTTCTAGTCTCACCTACCAGTGGAAACAACTTTCCTGCCTCCATCTCATCTATCCCTTTCATAATTTAACATGTTTCCAAAACATTTCCTCTCATTCTTCTGAATTCCAGCGAGTACAGTCCTAAGCAACACAATCTCTCCTCATAGTCTAAGCCCCTCATCTCTGGAATCAACCTGATGAACCTCCTCTGTACAGCCTCCAAAGCCAGTATATCCTTCTTCAAGTGAGGAGACCAGAACTGCACGCAGTACTCCAGGTGCAGCCTCACCAGTATCCTGTATAGTTGCAGCATAACCTCCCTGCTCTTAAATTCAGTCCCTCTAGCAATGAAGGCCAACATTCCATTTGCCTTCTTGATAGCCTGCTGCACCTGCAAACCAACCTTTTGTGATTCATGCACAAGCACTCCCAAATCCCTCTGTACAGCAGTATGCTGTAATTTTTTACCATTTAAATAATAATAAGCTGCTCTTCCATTTTTTTCCTTCCAAAGTGGATGACCTCACATTTACCAACGTTGTATTCCATCCGCCAGATCCTCGCCCACTCACTTAACTTATCTATATTTCTATGCAAACTCTCTGTACCTTCTGCACAATTTGTTTTTCCATTCAATTTAGTATCATCAGCAAACTTAGATACCCTACACCCAGTCCTCTATCCTAGATCATTAATGTATATCATGAACAATTGTGGGCCAGCACTGACCCCTGTGGCACACCACTCACCACTGACTGCCAACCAGAGTAACAGCCATGTATCCCAGCTCCCTGCTTTCAATTAGTTAACTAAACCTCTATCCATGCTAATACTTCACCCCCAACTCTATGCATCCTTATCTTACGGATAAGTCTTTTATGTGGCACCTTATGGAACGCCTTCTGGAAATCCAAGTAAATAACATCCATCTGTTCCCCTCTTTTCACTGCACTCATTATATCCTAAAAGAACTCCAGTAAGTCTGTCAGACAGGACCTGCCTTTGCTGTGTCTGCCTGATGGATCCATTTTTTTCCAGATGCCTCACTATTTCTTCTTTAATGATAGCTTCAAGCATTTTCTCAACCACAGATGTTAAATTAACTGGCTTATAGTTACCTGCCTTTTGCCTGTATAATTTTTAGAACAGTGGTGTGGTATTCACTGTCTTCCAATCCACCCGGACCTGCCCAGAGTCCAGAAAACTTTAGGAATTATCACCAAAGCCTCTACTATAAATTCTGCCATGTCTTTCAGTATTCTGGGATGTATTCCATCAGGACCAGGGGACGTTCATCTTCAGGCCCACAAGTTTGCTCAGCTCTACCTCTTCAGTGATAGCTACTGTGTCGAGATCCTCACCCCCCATCGCATCCATAACATCTTTCTTTGGCATGTTAGATGTATCCTGCACTGTGAAGACCGATACAAATAGTCATTCATAGCCTCGTCCATTTCCTCATTACCCAATATCAATTCTCCCCTTCTTGTCCTGCAAGGGACCTACGTTCACTTTAGCTACTCTTTTCAGCTTTATTTAATCATAAAAAAATTAGCTATCCATTTTTATATTTTGTGCTAGTTTACTTTCGTAATCTAGCTTCCTTTTCTTTATTGCTCAGATCATGGTTCTTGAATTGACTTTATTTCTTACATCCTTCACATTTATGAAGAGTAAAAATTCTTTACATTACGTCTCCATATAAATGTGCAATTTATAGTAATTTGTAATAAATAGTATGTACAACAGGACCGTCAATATAACATAGAAATACAATTTTATCAGCGTGAATTAATCAATCTGATGGCCTGGTGGAAGAAACTGTCCCGGAGCTTATTGGCCCCGTCTTTTATGCTACAGTACCGTTTCCAGGTGGTAGCAGCTGGAAAGTTTGTGGTTGGAGTGACTCGGGTCCCCAATGATCCCACAGGCCCTTTTTACACATCTGTTTTTGTAAATGCCCTGAACAGTGGGAAGATTACATCTACAGGTGCGCTGGGCTGTCCGCACCACTCTCTGCAGAGTCCTACGATTGAGGGAAGTACAGTTCCCATACCAGGCAGTGAAGCAGCCAGTCAGGATGCTCTCAATTGTGCCCCTGTGGAAAGTTCTTAGGATCTGGGGGCCCACACCAAACTTCCTCAACCATCTGAGGTGAAAGAGGTGCTGTTGTGCCTTTTTCACCATACAGCTGGTGTGCACAGACTACTTGAGGTCCTCGGTGACGTGGATGCCGAGGAACTTCAAGTTATTTATCCTCTCAACCCCAGATCCATTGATGTCAATAGGGATTAGTCCATCTCCATTCCTCCTGTGTCGACAACCAGCTCCTTGGTTTTTGCGACGTTGAGGGAGAGGTTGTTTTCTTGACACCACTGTGTCAGAGAGATGACTTCTTGCTTGTAGGCCACCTTGTTATTGTTTGAGATTAGGCCAATCAATCTAGTGTCATCGGCAAATTTAATTAGCAGATTGGAGCTGTGGGTGGCGATTCAGTCATGGGTATACAGGGAATAAAGGAGGGGACTCAGTACGCAGTCCTAAGGGCTCCTGTGTTGAGAGTCAGAGGGTTGGAGGTGAGGGAGCCCACTCTTACAACCTGCTGAAAGCTGACAGGAAGTCCAGGATCCAACTGCACAAGGCAGGGTCAAGGCCAAGGATTCTGAGTTTCTTGTCCAGCCTGGAGGGAATTATGGTGTTGAATGCTGAACTGTAGTCCAAGAACATCATTCTCACATAAACGTCTTTCTTCTCCAGATGTGTAAAGACGGTGTGTAGAACTGTGGCTATTGCGTCTTCTGTCGATCAGTTGTGTCAGTGGACAAATTGTAAGGGGTCCAGTTTGGGTGGTAGCAAGCTGCAGATGTAATCCTTGACCAGCCTCTCAAAGCATTTGCTTATTATTGAGCCAGTCGTTCAGACATGCTACCTTGGTCTTTTTTGGTGCTGGGATAATGGTGGATAATTTGAAGTAGAAGGGCACTCTACACTGGGAGAGGGAGAGATTAAAAATGTCTGTAAACACAACTGCCAGTTGTGCTGGGCACACTCTGAGTACCTGCCCTGGGATGCCATCCAGTCCCGCAGCCTTGCAACTGTCCACTCATTGGAAACACCCGTGTACCTCAGCCTCAGAGATGATCAGGTTGCAGGTTCTTCTGCTCAATATTTGAGCGGCACCAGGCTGGCCCAGAAGCTTGGCAATAGGCAGTGGTCAAAAAGGATAAAAAGGCAGAACAGGGTAATTAAGAGAATTCCTTTTGTGAAGCTGGGATGATAAAGAGTGCTACTCCAAATGTCATTAGCAAAGCTTCAGTCTTCACTGCTTCTCCCCTGCAAGGCACTCAGTAAAAACCCTTATCAGTCATCAAGTTGTAAACTGATACATGGCCTGATCTTTGGCAGCCGGTGGGCACCACTCTGCTTGGAACAGGAAATAAAGGTGTGATGTTACTGCAGTTCATTGATGATTTATCTAACCATAGGCTGTTGGATCGTTCAATTTGAATGAACGCTGCAGATTGATTTTAGATTAAAACGCTGTTTGCTACATCATCATCATCATCATCAGGTGCCATGCCCAGTTTGAGCTTTGACTGCCTTGGCCCACACACTCCTGTTTCAGGTCAAGTGGATCAAATTCATTGGTATTCATTTCCAGTTCTCTGGCTGCTGTCTCCATCATCATTTGTCTTTGTCTTCCTCTTGCTTTCTTCCCTTCAATCTTTCCCATAATTACCGTGCATTCTAACTCCTCTTTCCTAATCACATGTCCAATGTAGTTATGTTGCCTTTTCATGATCTCATACATTATTTCTCTTTTTGTGCTTGCTCTGTTCATGATATCCTCATTAGATATTCGTTTTGTCCATGATATTCTTTGCATCCTCCTCAAAAACCACATCTCTGCTGCTACAATTTGTTTCCTCATGTTACTAGATATTGTCCAGCATTCTGAGCCATATAACATAACTGGATAAACGTAACATTTCAGTACTCTGAGGCGGGTTGTCATGCCTAGTTTAGTATGTATTGGTCATTATACTCTTCATTCTCGTAAAGGTGTCTTTTGCCATCCCTGTTCTTCTTTTGATGTCCATGTTGCACCTGTCATCTGATGTCACCCAGCTTCCTAAGTAGCAAAAGTTCTGTACTTGTTTTATGTCTTCCCCATTTATTTTCAGCCTGCAGATACGATTCTCCTTCTTTTTGGATATCACCATATATTCTGTCTTTTTGCGATTGATAGATAGACTCATTTTTGCACTTTCTTCAACAATTATATCAATTAAGTTTTGTAGTTCTTCCTCCATACTTGAAATTAACACAGTGTCATCCGCATATCTGAAATGATTGATGTTTTCACCCTCAAAACACCGGAAGGAAACAGTGATGAGTAGACTGATGGGACTGAAGGCTAACAAATCCCCAGGTCCAGATGGTCTGCATCCTAGGGTACTAAAGGAGGTGGCTCTGGAAATTGCGGATGCATTGGTGATCATTTTTCAACGTTCCTTAGATTCGGGATCAGTTCTTGAGGATTGGCGAATGGCTAATGTTATCCCACTTTTTAAGAAAGGAGGGAGGGAGAAAACAGAGAACTATCGCCCTGTTAGCCTAACATCAGTAGTGGGGAAGATGCTAGAGTCCATTATTACAGATGAAATAGCGGCATATCTTGATAGCAGTGATAGGATTGGGCTGAGCCAGCATGGATTTATCAAAGGCAAATCATGCTTGACTAATCTATTGGAGTTTTTCGAGGATGTAACCAGGAAGATAGACGCAGGAGATCCAGTGGATGTGGTGCACCTTGACTTTCAGAAGACATTTGATAAGGTACCACATAGGAGATGGTGGGTATAATCAGAGCTCATGGCATTGCGGGGAGGATAGTGACATGGATAGAAAACTGGTTGGCAGATAGAAAGCAAAGGGTAGCAGTGAATGGGTGTTTCTCGGAATGGCAGGTGGTGACTAGTGGGGTGCCACAGGGCTCGGTATTGGGACCTCAGCTGTTTGCGATTTACGTCAATGATTTAGAGGAAGGCATTGTGGATAACATCAGCAAGTTTGCTGATGATACTAAGCTGGGTGGCAGTGTGACATGTGATGAGGATGTTAGGAGAATTCAAGGTGACTTGGATAGGCTGGGTGAGTGGGCAGAAACTTGGCAGATAGCGTTTAATGTGAATAAGTGTGAGGTTATTCACTTTGGGAGCAAGAACAGGATGGCAGATTATTATCTGAACAGTGTGGAGTTAGGTAAGGGAGAAATATAAAGAGATCTAGGAGTACTTGTTCATCAGTCTCTGAAGGTGAATGAGCAAGTGCAGCAGGCAGTGAAGAAGGCTAATGGAATGTTGGCCTTTATTACAAAGAGAATTGAGTACAAGAGCAAGGAAATCCTTTCGCATTTGTACAGGGCCCTGGTGAGACCACACCTGGAGTATTGTGTGCAGTTTTGGTCTCCAGGGTTAAGGAAGGACATCCTGGCTGTGGAGGAGGTGCAACGTAGGTTCACTAGGTTAATTCCTGGGATGTCCGGACTGTCTTACGCAGAGAGGTTAGAGAAACTGGGCTTGTACACGTTGGAATTAAGGAGATTGAGGGGGGATCTGATTGAGACATATAAGATTATTAAGGGATTGGACAAGATAGAGGCAGGAAATATGTTCCAGATGATGGGAGAGTCCAGTACCAGAGGACATGGTTTAAAAATAAGGGTTAGGTCATTTAGGACAGAGTTGAGGAGGAACTTCTTCTCCCAGAGAGTTGTGGAGGTGTGGAACGCGTTGCCTCAAAAGACAGTGGAGGCCAATTCTCTGGATGCTTTCAAGAAGGAGCTAGATAGGTATCTTATGGATAGGGGAATCAAGGGTTATGGGGACAAGGTAGGAACCAGGTATTGATAGTAGATGATCAGCCATGATCTCAGAATGACAGTGCAGGTTCGAAGGGCCGAATGGTCTACTTCTGCACCTATTGTCTATTGTCAAATTTGATTCTCAAGGTTTCTGTTATTTTTTTGTAATATTGTTTCACTGTACACATTAAACAAATCAGGGGAGAAAACACCCTTGTCTAACGCCTCTCTTGATTTTCATAAACTGACTCACTTCTCCATCTATTCTTACAGCGGCAGTTTGTTCCCAGTACAGATTTCTGATTAGGCGGAGGTCTCTCGAATCTAGATCTAGAGTTTCCTGTAATATTTCAAATAACTTATTGTGCTTCACTTTATCAAATGCTTTTGTGTAGTCAATAAAACAATCAAATCTTTTTGCATTTGAATAGCTCATTCTGATAGTATCCTTAACATCAATATCACGTTTCTTGTACCTTTGTCTTTCACAAAACCACATTGTTCTTTACCTATTTCAGCTTGTATCTTACTTTTAGCTCTTGTCATCACAATTCTTAGAAGTATCTTAGTGATATGACTCATTAAACCTATGGTCCTATGTAATTCACATTCTATTGCTCCAGCTTGCTTAGGAAGAGAACCCTGAAGCATTACAGCCCAAAGTCCCGGTTCTGGGACGTATGTAAAGAGACCACATTGCACATTTAGCAATGTGTTCAAATTCAAAAAAAAATTATTTAAACAGAATTACAGAACTTTTCAAAGTTTTTATATATTTACAATGTAATTATAAATGACTGGATTTCCTCCATTAAATCTGTGACTCAAATCTTTCGCCAACAAGCCTCTGAATTTTCAAAGGGTCGTGAGATCACTTCATCAACTCATAACAAAATAGGTCTTTGCAATCTGAGTTTGCCTTTATGACAATTTATTTTAGCAGCAGCTCTAATGCAAAGCTTAAAATTTAAGTTTTCATTATCTCCGTCCTTTTTTTAAACTTCCTTTGTCTTTACTCATCCTGCTATTGTACCTGTATTTACTTTAGTGCTCTTGTATTCAATCTTTCTTAGATCAATGCTCCAAACCAGAAGGCTGGTTTTCCTTAGACTTTATTCCCTCTCAGTTATGTTTACAAGTTGTCTCTATGCCTCTCCTAGCATTATCCTATCCCAAGGGTACATCAGATTTATTGCTACAGAAAATTAGTAAGACAATAAGACCATAAGATAGAGGAGCAGAATCAGGCCATTTAGCACATCGAGTCTGCTCCACCATTTCATCATGGCCAGTCAATTTCCCTCTCAGCCCCAATCTCCTGCCTTTCCCTGCATCCCTTCATTCCCTGACAAATCAAGAACCTGTCAAATCCTGCCTTAAATACACCCAATGACTTGGCCTCTACAGCTACCTGTGGCAATGATTCACCACACTCCAGCCAAAGAAATAGCTTCTCATCTCTGTTCTAAAAGCAAGCCTGTCTATTCTGAGGCTGTGTCCTCTGGTCTTAGATTCCCTCGTCTTTGGAAACATCCTCTCCACATCCACTCGATTGAGGCCTTCCAGCATTCGATAGGTTTCAATGAGGTCGTCCCACATTCTTCTGAATTCCAATGAGTAGTGGTCCAGGACCATCTAATTCAACTTACTTTCCAATTAAAATTCAACTGTCCTTTCCAATTCTCCTACATCCTTTATGACCTTAATTTGATAATCTTCATCCAGCTCTCCACACTCAACCAAAATGGCCTCTGACAGGGAATAGAACTCATAAATGTCCAGAGTAATTCCTTCCTTTAGCAACAGTAATATATTATTCTGTGACGTGCACTGTGATATTCCATACGTAGGTGTGTTTTGTGCAAGTTCTTATATCTAAGGTTCATTACAATCCAGGAAAACATATGAATGGAGAAGATGACTGCAACAGCTTTCTGTGACAACAACCATGTGGTCTTGCCTTTTGTAGGACTCTGGATGGAGTAACGTATGTGGGAGCTGTGAAAGAGAAAGAAGTTGCCCAGAAACAGTATCAAAAAGCTGTTTCACAGGGACAGACTGCGGGGCTTGTAAAGTAAGAACCCAGTTCTCCTTCATTCTTGCCTCATCAACCACTTTGATAAATTAAATTCCTCAGAAATATAAAATGAACATTTTTTCTAATTAATTCCTCTTTCTTTCCTGAGTCAGCAGTGAGGTGCTTGCAAACAAGCAAGGCACTGTTCAAATGTTTAAAGTTTATAAAAATGTTACATTATAATAAGATATAAAGTCTTGTCATTAACCACTTTACTAAAATATAGAAAGAAAGAACACCTTTCAACCAATGAATCTATGAACCAATCTAATACAATGTCAGTGGGAATCCTAAGTGTCCAATATCCTCTTCTACAGTTTTCTTTTTCTCCCTCTCCTCTCCCTCTCTCCCTACCCCTCTCTCCTTCTCCTCTCCTTCTCTACCCTCTCACTATCCACTCCGTCCCCCATTCCCTTTCTCTTGATCTCCCTCACACACCTTCTCCTCACTCTCTCACTCATTCTCTTCCTTCCCGCCTCTCCTTCTCTCCCTTCCCATCTCCTTCTCTCCCCTCCCCTCTCCTTCTTTCCCCTCCCTCTATTTCTCTCTCTCCCTCTACCTCTCTTCTTCTCCCCCCCTCTACCCCTCTCCCACTCAGTCCCTCCCTCTTTCCCTCCCTCCCTCTCTCTCTCTCCCTCCGTCCCCCTTTCTCTCCCTCTCCCTCGTGTCAGTCTGTTTCTTAAAACTGGTCTGGTCTCTGGTGCAGAAAGAAGTAGCCCTATTTTATACCCTTCAAAACTTCTACCCCACTACTTTTCCATTTAGTCCTGGTACCAGCCTGTACCTGCTTATCTCCCATAATCATCAGCCTTGACATATAACATCAGACTACACATATACCTTAAAGACAAAGACAAAAGAACATATATTTCACCATTATCTATCTCAGTGCTGAGGCTGCATTCTTGTACTCTTGCATGTTCTCAAAACTTTCCTGCATTCCAAGCTGTCTCCATTTTCTCTTACAACCACCATTTTGAGTTACACATTTTTGTACATTCCAAGAAAGAATTAAATATAACTCCTGGAGAATTTCACTCCCTCGTTACATCTATGTGCAAATAAACCATTAAAAAGAAATCTTGAAACAGCAGTAATCCATATCTCTCTCCCAGTAGATGAGCCCTTGTCTGTCTATAATTACCTGTTATGAAGGCAGTTTTTATCAGTTCTGGTTAACCTTTTCTTTTCTGAAATCCTCTTTGTGGGATGCCAAGTTTCTATGGAAAATAACTAGGATTAAAGCTCTGGAAATCACAGTAAGTGCCTGAAATAGGATTCCTATTTCAGGCACCAACTCCCAGTACAGATGTTGCAAGACAAAGGAATCAGTTTAATTATGCAGTTTTTCACATAACTATTTTACATACCTATACTATAAGTCATTGTGGTTTTGAAAACAATTATTATAATTATATATCAGGTGACTTAGAATTGTCTGGATTGCATCAATGTTAGTATTAAGTGCCAGAAACTGCCAGTGAAGAGCCCCTTGAACACACACCTTCTTTATCAGCTCCTCATGTGCATATTTTGTACGTTCTACAAAGGTCTTTGTTGGAGATGATAAACCCACTGAGCACGTGGGTGATGAAGTCAGTGAAGAATCATAGCAATTAAAAACAATGAAGTTAGTAACAACGTAGAATGTCTACATGATTGTGTTGGTAGTTTGATTGAGCGGACTGCCAAATAATTCTTTCTTTGAAGTTGTCATGTCTTATGTGCCTGGACATTCTGGATTGGACTTCTTCCCAAGTTAAGATCCCATTGCACACACGTACATTACAACACCAACACCCTAGAAAATCAAAATGACACACTTTTTCCTAGAATCCATTAACAATTTTGTTATGTACTGTCTAGTGTAGAGTCATTGTAAGGTGATTAAAATTCAGAAGTAAATCTTGCGCTGAGAAACAAGGCACCCCAGCAGCAGATATCATAAAGCTATGTAAGACTATGGTTCTGCTGCCTCAGATTTGGACATTTTTAGCTGCTGGCCTCATTAATATCGTACGAGACAACATGTAATAGGAAATCAATGCAATCCTTTACTGAAACTGGTTTCTTTATGTCACATGTGCCAAGATACAGTGAAAAGCTTGTCTTGCATATTGCCATACAGATCAGATCATAACACAGTGCACTGAGACAAAACAAGGCAAAACAATAACATAATGGAGAATAAAGTGTGACAGCTACAGAGAAAGTGCAGTGTAGGTAGACAGTGAGGTGCAAGATCACAAAGAGTTAGAATCTGAAGCTAAGAGTCCATCTTATCGTACTAGGAAAGTATTAAATAGTCTTATAATCTGGACTGCTGGGAACCATCCATTTGCAGGACTTGTTGCTCAGGGACTTGAACTAAAAATTTGTTTTCTTATGTGAGTATGTCCTTTGTTTTTTTCCCTTTCTCGTTATTTTGAATGCACGTGTATGTTTTGCACCTTGGTCCCAGAGAAACACTGTCTCATTAGGCTGTGCCCATGTATGGTTTGAAGAGAGAATGGCCTGAGAGGGTGGGGTTTTTGATTTTGCTGGCTGCTTTAGTGAGACAGGAAAGTACGGACAGCATTCATGGAGGGGAGACTTGTTTCCGTGATGTGTCCACAGCTCTGTTGGTAGAAAGCAAGCTGTCCATTACCTTCATGCAGCATTCACTGCAGCTTTTTGTCTTGCTTTTGAAAGGGCATCCGGAAGAAAACTGGAGAAGTTCAAAGTTTCAGTAAATATTGGACCAACCAAAAAGGTCACATTCGAACTAACTTACGAAGAATTATTAAAACGTAACCTGGGAAAATATGAAATGAATATCGGAGTGAACCCCAAGCAGCTTGTCAATCACTTCCAGGTATACTTACAAAGAAGCACTGATGCTAATGTGCTTTGGCTATTTGCAAATTTGCCCATTTAAGATGATTAAATATCAATACACTTTGCATTCTTGTCTGCAGATTGACGTGCATATTTTTGAACCACAAGGCATTTCCTTTGTGGATGTTGATTCCAATTTCCTAATAAATAATCTGACTTCTCTCGTGGAGAAGACTGTGAGAGGAACAAAGGTACAGAACAATGAGCATTTTGTTTTTGGTTTATTGTAAAGACCAGGGCAATACAAAATTAATACTGATCCGTTTTTTCATTCAGGCACACGTCTCCTTCAAACCAACACTTGAGCAACAGCGCAAGTGCCCCGATTGTCAGGACACAGTTCTGGATGGAAACTTCATCATACGTTATGACGTCAATAGAGATCTGTCTGCCGGCAGCATTCAGGTAACTGAAGAACGTGCCTAAACATAACGTATTGATGACAACGTTAACTGATTCTGATGCTTGTTGATTTTCTTTATTCAGATTGTAAATGGATATTTTGTACACCATTTTGCGCCTGCTAACTTAAACAGGATTCCAAAGAATGTTGTATTTGTGATAGACCACAGTGGATCCATGTCAGGAACTAAAATGCAACAGGTAAGAAGAGTTGGGAGAGAAGGGTAGAAATCGCTGTATATGTATGCTCTTTATACCCACAAGAGTTACTGCTTGACTTGTTCTAGATTGCCACAAATATGAGATTAGAGAGAAAAGCTTTCGTTTTACATAAGTTGTTTTTATGACCTCAATACTTTCCACCTAGTGATGTCTTGATCACAGATGTAATGTAAGAAACAGGTACCTGGTTTGCAAACAGTTAGGTAACATAGTGTTCATGATCAGATAATTTCCTTAAGAGGCAGATCTTCATCACTTATTCCCCAGTTTAACTGAAAGGTGTCTCCCCAATCAACAACAAATCTGCAGGTGCTAGAAATCAGTAGATATGTGCCCCAACTATGTTTGCCTTTTTGTCGGCTACATGGAACAGTCTGTGTTCCAAGTTTACACCAATATCACTCCACAACTTCTTCTACTCCACATCGATGACTGCATTGGTGCTGCTTCCTGCACCCATGCAGAGCTCGTTGACTTCATCAACTTTGCCTTCAACTTCCACCCTGCCCTCAAATTTACCTGGTCCATTTCCGACACCTCCATACCCTTTCTCGATCTCTCTGTCTGTCTCCCTGGAGACAGCTTATCTGCTGATGTCTATAATAAACCCACAGACTCTCACAGCTACCTGGACCATACTTCTTCCCACCCTGCTACTTCCCCTTCTCTCAATTCCTCCATCTCAATCACATCTGCTCTCAGCATGAGGTTTTTCATTCCAGAACTAAAGAGATGTCTTCCTTCTTCAAAGAAAGGGGCTCCCCTTCCTTCATCATCAATGCTGCCCTCAACTGCCTCTCTTCCATTTCGTGCTCATCTGCTCTCACCCCATCCTCCTGCCACCCCACCAGGGATAGGTTCCTCTTGTCCTCACCTACCACCCCACCAGCCTCCGTGTCCAGCACATAATTATCTGTAATTTCCTCCAGCTCCAATGAGATCCCGCCACCAAGCACACATTTCCTTCCTCCTCTCCAACTTTCTGCTTTCCACAGGAATCACTCCCTACACAACTCCCATGTCCATTCATTCCCACCCCCCCACTGATCTCCCTCCTGGCACTTATCCTTGCAAGCGGAACGAGTTCTACTGCTACCCCTATACCTCCTCCCTCCCTACCGTTCAGGGTCCCAAACAGTCCTTCCAGGTGAGGCAAACCTTCACCTTTGAATCTGTTGGGGTTACCTACTGTATGCGGTGTTCCTGGTGTGGCCTCCTGTACATTGGTGATACCTGACGTCGATTGGGAGACTGCTTCATCAAGCACCTATGCTCTGTCTGCCAGAAGCAAAATGGGATCTTCCAGTAGCAACCCAGTTTAATTTCACTTCCCATTCCCATTCTGACATGTCAATCCATGGCCTCCTCTACTGTCGTGATGACGCCACACTCAGGTTGGGGAAGCAACTGCTTATATTTCGTCTGGGTAGCCTCCAACCTGATGGAATGAACATTGATTTCTCCAGCTTCAGGTAATGCCCCTCCCCACCTTCCCCATTCCCCATCCCCCTTTCCCTCTCTTACCTTGTCTCCTTACCTGCCCATCACCTACCTCAGGTGCTCCTTACCCCCCTTCCCATTCTTCCATGGCTTTCTTTCTCTCCTATCAGGTTTCCCTTTCTCTAGTCCTGTACCTCTTCCACTAATCACCTTCCCAGCTATTTTCTTCACCCCTCCCCCTCCCAGTTTCACCAATCGCCTTGTGTTTCTTCCTCCCCTCTCCCCACCTTCTTACTCTGGTTCCTCGCCTTTTTATCTCCAGTCCTGACGAAGGGTCTCGGCCCAAAATGTCAACAGTTTACTCCTTTCCATAGATGCTACCTGGCCCTTTGAGTCGCTCTGCCATTTTGTGTGTTTTACTCTATCAATGCATTACTTTCTTACCAGTGAAATGAGAAACCTCTCTAGATTGTGTGCATTATGAAGATTGCTCCAGCAGAGCCACAGGGGAATAATGACTCTGTAGCTGTGACCTGCAGCCATCGGCACAGAGCCGAGGGCTCATCTCACTTTTGGGGACTCTGCAGTTAATATTATTTGTTTACTTTTTGTTGTTTGCACGGTTTGTTCTTTTTTCACACATTCAGTCTGCGTTGGTTTTGTCGTGTGTGGCTTTTCTTTAAAAGGGCTGTATGCTCGTACATACATACTTCGATAACAAATGTACCAAGCTATACTTTAGCCAGCCAGCAGCTAACTCAGGAGTTTCTCAGCTGCATGAATGATGTCTAAATTCAGAGCTGACTCACGATGTCTGAGCATCTTCCTGTCTAGGAGAGTGGCAGTTCACAGCAGCCAAAAGCTATCCTTAAATGTGTTCAACAATCATAAATATGGATACTGACTATATGGTAAACTGTATATGTTTGAATTCCTTACTTGTAAGATCAATCGCCATTCACAATAGTGGTGTTAAAAGTTAATTGAAACTTCAAGCTGACAACTAATGATATTCTGAAATTAATAAGGAAATTGTCCTTAGTTGTCGGGTACATTTCACATCCTTCTATTATTCCTGTCTCTCCTGTCTCTGAAAATTCTCACGACAGAGGCCTCACTCGTCTGGCTTGAATATATGCCGCCGCCACCCACGACTGCCTCATTTGAGGTGCCACCAGCAGTCTCACTTCAAAGGCCTCACTTGACTACAACCGCCTCATTCTATCCCTGCCTGAACCTTGCCTTTGACCTTTGCCTTACTGCAACTTCCACACTCCTTTACCGGACTTTAGTTGTAAGTCCAGAGGTGAAGTAAATGTCCTAATAAAATGACACATCTGCATCTTCTTTGGAGCACATCACAGAAACTAGCCTCCCACCTCTGGACTCTGTCTAGACCTCATTATCTCAGGAAAACAGCCAGCATAATCAAAGACCCCTCCCACCATGGACGTTCTCCCTTCTCCCCTTTCTCATCAGGCAAAAGATACAAAAGCCTGAAAGCACATACCACAGGCTCAAGAGCAGCTTCTACTCTGCTGTTAACAGAGTCTTGAAAAGACCTCTTCTACAATATCATGTGCTCTTGGTCTTACACTCTACCTTGTTCTCACTTGCACTTTATTGTTTGCTTGCACTGTCCTTTTTCAGTGGTGTTTACACTTTATTCTGCTTTGTTACTGTTTTGCCTTCTTCTGCCCCAATGCACGGTGTAATCATCTGATCTGTATGATCAGTGTGCAAGACAAGCTTTTCACTGCATCTTGCTGCATGTGTCAATAGTAAACCAATGCCAATACCACTTCAGAGCTTTCCAGGGCCAAAGTACTTCTCCGCTTCGCCTTGTCTTCAACAACTCCTTCTCCCCCACCTGATTCTCCCACACTAGGGGCAATTCATGGAAACCAATTAACCTCCGATGACATTGGCACCTGGGAGAAAAATCGGGAGGAAACCCATGAGGTCACAAGGAGAATGTACAAACTTCACATAGACAGCACCCAAGGTCACGATCAAGCCTGGGTCTCCGGAGCTGCAAACCAACAGCTCTATCAGCTGTACCATTATCCAATCAACTTCAAATTACCTAGTCAAAATAATCATATCCCCATTGAGCGTGCATGATTGATGATGCCTCCACTTCTTCATGAAGTAAAGAAAAAAACAACAATATCAAAGCCTACGGCCGATGTTAAAGTTTTGGCTGTTGTAGAAATTCTGGGTCCACTAAAGCTACAGACAGAACATGGAACAGTGAAGCACAAAAACAGATCCTTTGGTCCATGATATCTGTGCCAACCAAGATGCCAAGTTAAACTGCTCATGGTTTATTATTCCTACTGAGCCTGTCCACTCATATGTCTTATAAATGCCTCTTAAATGTTGCTACACACATCAGAGATGCTGGTGAGCGCAGCAGGCCAGGCAGCATCTCTAGGAAGAGGTGCAGTCGACATTTCAGGCTGAGACCCTTCGTCAGGACTAACTGAAGGAAGAGTGAGTAAGAGAGTTGAAAGTGGGAGGGGGAGGGGGAGATCCAAAATGATAGGAGAAGACAGGAGGAGGAGAGATGGAGCCAAGAGCTGGAAAGGTGATTGGCAAAGGGGATATGAGAGGATCATGGGACAGGAGACCCAGGGAGAAAGGCAAGGGGGAGGGGACCCAGAGGATGGGCAAGGGGTATAGTCAGAGGGACAGAAGGAGAAAAAGGAGAGTGAGAGAAAGAATGTGTGTATAAAAATAAATAACGGATGGAGTACGAGGGGGAGGTGGGGCATTAGCAGAAGTTAGAGAAGTCGATGTTCATGCCATCAGGTTGGAGGCTACCCAGACGGAATATAAGGTGTTGTTCCTCCAACCTGAGTGTGGCTTCATCTTTACAGTAGAGGAGGCCGTGGATAGACACGTCAGAATGGGAATGGGATGTGGAATTGAAATGTGTGGCCACTGGGAGATCTTGCTTTCTCTGGCAGACAGAGCGTAGGTGTTCAGCAAAGCAGTCTCCCAGTCTGCATCGGGTCTTGCCAATATATAGAAGGCCACATCGGGAGCACCGGACACAGTATATCACCCCAGTCGACTCATAGGTGAAGTGTCGCCTCACCTGGAAGGACTGTCTGGGGCCCTGAATGGTGGTAAGGGAGGAAGTGTAAGGGCATGTGTAGCATTTGTTCCGCTTACACGGATAAGTGCCAGGAAGGAGATCAGTGGGGAGGTATGGGGGGGACAAATGGACAAGGGAGTCGTGTAGGGAGCGATCCCCGCGGAAAGGGGGGGGGAGGTAAAGATGTGCTTAGTTGTGGGATCCCGTTGGAGGTGGCGGAAGTTACGGAGAATAATATGTTGGACCCGAAGGCTAGTGGGGTGGTAGGTGAGGACCAGGGGAACCCTATTCCTAGTGGGGTGGTGGGAGGATGGAGTGAGAGCAATGTACGTGAAATGTGGGAGATGCGTTTGAGAGCAGAGTTGATAGTGGAGGAAGGGAAGCCCCTTTGTTGCTATTGTTTTTGGTTCCAACACTTTCTCTAGCAGTGAATTCCAGACATTACCACTCCCTGTGTAAAGAACAACAAACCGCATAAATTGTCTTTAGACGTTCCTCCTTTCACCTTAAAGATATGCCTTTAGAATTTGATATTTCTGCCCTGGTAAAAGGTATTGACTCTCTACCCTAACTCTGCCTTCCATAATTTAATACACTTCAATCACGTCACCCTTCAGCCTTTGATGCTCCAGAAAACAATCTAACCTCTCCTTAGAGCTAAGTCTATCTAATCCAGGTAAAAGCCTGGTGATTTGCTTCTTCACTCTCACAAAGCCTTCACAATGTCTCTGTAATGTAGCAACCAGAGTTAAGCATAATTCTCCAAATGGGACTGGACCAATGTTGCAACACAACTCTCAGCTTTTATACTCTACAACCCAAATAGAGAAATTATGTCACACATCATATTTACCAGCCTACCTATTTACTTTGTCACTTTCAGGGACTTACACCCCTAGATCCCTCCGTACATCAATATTTCTAAGAGGTTTGCCATTTACTGTATACTTTCCTACAACATTTGACCTTGCAAGTTGCAGCACTTCACATCTGTCCAGATTAAACTGCATCTGCCATTTCTCTGCCCACATTCCCAAATGTAATTGGAATTGGTTTATTATTGTTTCATGCACTAAGATACAATAAAACACATATCTTCTATTCAGATCAATTTGTTACTCAGTGTATTGAGGTGGAACAAGGTGGAACAATAACAATGCAAAATAAAGTATGATGGTTATAGAGAAAATGAATTGTAGCTAAACAAAGTTTAAGATCATAATGGGGTGGACTGTGAAGTCAATGGCCCATCTAGTTGCATTAGGGAACCGTCCAATAGTCATAACTACAGGGTAGAACGTGTTCTTGAACCCGGCAGTACACGCTTTCAGTCTTTTGTATCCGCCGCCCAATGTAAAAGGGGAAATGAGATGATGGGTAGGGCGGGCAGGGGCTTTGATTCTGCTAGCTGTTTTACTGAGGCAATCGGAGGTATAGACAGAGTCCGTGAAGGGGGGGCAGATCTCTGTGATGTTCTGAGCTGTGTCCATAACTCTCTGCAGTTTCTTGAGGTCACAAGTATAGCAATTGTCATAAAAAGCTTTCTATGGTGCATTACTAAAAATGTGTAAGTGCTGACAGGTACGTGCCAGATTTCTTTAACCTCCTGAGGAAGTAAAGGTAATGAGCTTTCTTGACTATGATAGTTACAGCCCATTACATCTGCAAACTTTTAGATGGAGCTTAGAGCAAAGTCTGGCCACATCTGAGTGTGCAGCGAGCAGAGTAAGGAGCCGAGGACACAACCTTGTGGAGCAGTAGTGTTTACAATAACAAAGGTGGCGGTGTTTTTGCCTATTCTTATTGATTGCAGTCTGCTGGTCAGTTGGTCAAGAATCTACTTGTAGACGGAAGCATTGGCTCCAAGGGTTGAGTTTGCTTAGAATTATAGCATTGAAGGCAGAGCAGTAGTCAATAAATGACAGTCTGATGTAGGTGTCTTGACTGTCCAGATAATTCAGAGATGAGTGTCAAGCCAGGGAGATAATATCTGTCATAGACCTGTTTCAGCAGTAGGCGAGTTCCATAAGGTTGAGGTTGTCTGGAAGGCTGGAGTTAATGTGTACCATGACCAGCCTCTTGAAGAATTTCAGGATAGTAGATGTCAGAGCCTCTGGGTGGTGGTCATTACGGTATACTATCATGTTTTTTTTGGGTACAAAGATCTTAGTGTCTGCTTAAAGATGGAGTGAATCATACATTGAAGTAGGAAGGGGTTGAAAATGCCCCCAAGAACCCCAACCAGCTGATCTCTACAGTACATAAAGATATGGCTCGGGACATCATCTGGGCCAGATGCTTTCCACGAGTTCACCTTCTGGAAGACTGATTTTACAGACTTCAGCAGGGGTGGTTTCCCATGGTTTCCAATTTGGAACCACCCAGCCTGACCTCTTTGCTAGTGACACATTCATCTAAGCTGGCAGTTGAGTCTTTGAACATGGACGAGACTAATAACTCCACCAATTTTTGATTCATCTGCAAATTTACATGGTTAGCCCCCATTTTCATCCAACTCATATCATATATACATTACAAATAACACTGATCCTACTGGAACACAACCAGGCACAGACCTCGGTTCAGAGTAGCACCCCTCCTCCACAATTCTCTGTCTACTATTTTCAAGCTACTTTTGAACTCAGTCTACCAGGTCTCCATCGTTTGCAGGTGCCTTAATCTTTTGGATCACCTATCATGAAGAACCTCACCAAAAGCTTTACTAAAGTCCATTTTACAAGATCCACTGCCCTGTGTCAATCATCTTTGTCACCTCTCAGAAAAAAGCTTGATCAAATTTGTATGACTTGACCTAACCCCCACAAAGTAATGCCTATAAGGCTTTTCCAGAAGTAGGTAAATCTTATCATGAAAACTCTTCTTCAACAACATTCCTCCCAATAATAAAACAGTTCACCAGCTTCTAATTCCCCAATTTGCCACTGCAGACCTTCTTACAGAGAATAACACTGGAAATGGTTTATTGTTGTCACAAGTACCAAGATACAGAGGAAAGTTTGTCTTAAATACTTTTCATACAGTGCATAGAGGTAGAACAATAACAATGCAGAATAAAGTGTGACAGCTACAGAAAAAGCGCAGTACAGGTAAATAATATAGTGCAAGTACATAACGAAGTAGATTGTGAGGTCAAGAGCTAATCTTATCGTACTGGGGATTCATTGGCTATGCAGACTGACATTTCATCTCTTTCAGACAATTGAAGCTTTTCTAAAAATTTTGAGTGATATGGATGAAGAGGATGGTTTTGGCATCATTATCTTTGATCATGATGTGTTTACATGGAAAAATACCATATTCCAAGCAACTCCAGAGAACGTAAACGAAGCTAAGGATTTTGTAAAAACTATCCGAGCGCAGGGAGGTAAAGTTACAGTTTTCAAAAATAAAAGAACTTTTTTTTTACTCTACTCATTGAGACCAGTTAATCAAAAAGGAAATATTAGGGGAATATTTAATCCTCAATGTAAATCTCAGATTTCTTTTCCTCAAGGAATTATGCTCCTAATTATTTTTATTGTTACACTAATGTATCATATGGAAGGAAACTATGTATCAATATATAGCACTTCTCACTTCCTCAGGCAGCTCCAGAATATTCTTCAGGCTACAAGCAACCTTCAAAAAATAGTGACATTTGTTATGTGGATGGGCACATCAGAAAGCTTGTGCTTAGCAAGCTTCCAACACAGTAAACCTATTCTTCGTGGTCTTCACAGTCATTGGGTTATTGGGTACAGAAAATGTTCCAGTCTTGGGACACCTCTATCATGCAGAAAAGTTCCTCACTATCAACTCTAACTGAACCCTTCATAATTCTTACAGCCAGTTCTGCCACTAGCATTTAGGGCAGCAATGAATGTCCTCCATCTCTGTCTGTCCTTGGTCAATTCTGGTCTCGGACTTGGTGGTGATCAGGGCTTCCTTCATTGTGCCAGTAGCTTCCTTTCAGTTTTTGGTACTGTCAGCCATGCAAGCTTGAGCGGAGACTCAGAAATAGCATTGCCCTCAGATGTAGAAGGATTCTTCATTGCTGTTTCCATAACAATTTTGTTTGACTGGTCAGGATTGTTAGCCCTGAGTTGAACTGCCAAGTCTGGAGCACTCTTAGTCTAGCCTCTACCCTTTGACCTGTTTGGCATGGGTGACCCTACCATGAGTGAAAGCACAAAACTCTCCAGTCATTGAGGGACACAAGCCTCCAAACTCTACAGCAAGATTGTTGTCCTCTTGAAGACCTTCATAAATCAGTGTACTTTAATCCTGTTCCTCAGAACTTTTTCCAATGAATTCCCTACCACTAACATTAGATTAGTTGTCCAATAAGTACTTGGCTTATCTCCACTGCCCTTCTTGAATAGAAGTGCCACACTTGTTGCCTTGCAGTCATCTGGTACCCCACATACATCCAACAGTAAGTTAAACTGCTCCATCGGGTCTCAGCAATCTTCTCCCTTGCCTCCTCCAGCAGCCAGGGACACATCTCATCAGACCCTGTAGATTTATCCACCTTTATGCCCACTGAAACATACATCCACTTTTCATCTGTGTTCACTAAGGAGAAAGATATGGTATCTGGAGATTTCAGCTGTAACAGTGAAATTCCGCAGCTCTGAATTCTTACTATTTAATATCATATGACATAGGAGCAGAATTACACCATTGTGTCTGTTCTGCCATTTCATCATGATTGATTTATTTTCCCTCTAAACCCCAAGCTCCTGCCTTCTTCTTGTAACCCTTGATGCCCTTACTAATCAAGAACCTTTCTATTTCTACTTCACATATATCATAGAAACATAGAAAACCTACAGCACAATACAGGCCCTATAGCCCACAAAGCTGTACCGAACATGTCCTTATCTGAGATAGTACCTAGAGTTACTAATAACTCTCTATTTTTCTGAGCTCCATGTACCTGTCCAGGAGTCTCTTAAAAGACCCTATCGTATCCACCTCCACCACCGTCGCCAGCAGCCCATTCCACGCACTCACCACTCTCCACATAAAAAACCTACCCCTGACTTCTCCTCTGTACCTACTTTCAAACACCTTAAAACTGTGCCCTCTCGTGCTAGCCATTTCAGCCCTGGGAAAAAGCCTCCGACTATCCACACGAGCAATCTTATACACCTCTACCACGATCGATCTTATCACCTCTCATCCTCTGTCACTCCAAGGAAAAAAGGCCAATCACTTGGCCTTCACAGCCTTCTGTGCCAACGAATTCCACAGATTCACCCCCCTCTGGCTAAAGAAGTTCCTCTTCATCGCTGTTCCAAAGGGATGTCCTTCTATTCTGAGGCTATCCTCTTCCGTCCTAGATGCCCCCACTATAAGAAATATCCTCTCCATATCAACTCCATCTAGGCCTTTCATTAGCCGACAGGTTTCCCTCTCATACTTCTAAACTCCAGCAAGTACAGGGTCAGAGCCATCAAATGTTCCTCATGTGTTAACCCTTTCATTCCCAGAATTGTTCTCGTGAACCTGCTCCGGACCCTCTTCAATGTCAACATATCCTTTCTTATACAAGGTACCCAAAACTGCACACAATAGTCCCAAGTGCAATCTGACCAATGCCTTACAAAACCTCAGGATTACACCCTTGCTTTCATGTTCTAATCCTCCAGAGATGAATGCCAACATTGGATTTGCCTTCCTTAGCATCGATTCAACCTGTAATTAACTTCTAGAGAATCCCACATGAAGACTCCCGAGTCCCTTTGCATCTCTGATTTCTGAATTTTCTCCTAATATTTCACCTCTAAAAGACGCCTACTCTCAAAACATAGATTAACCTGTAAATAGTTGCTCCCAGTTTATCTTTGTCAGGACTGAAGTTAGCCTTCTCCCTATTGGGGTGCTGGATTTTTGGACTATTCTTACCCCTTTCCATTACTATTTTGAGACTTAATAAGTTATGGAATAGATGGCTTTGTGGCTAAGTTTGCTAATGATATGAAGATAGGTGGAGGGGCCGGTAGTGCTGAGGAAACAGAGAGTCTGCAGAGATACTTGGATAGATTGGAAGAATGGGCAAAGAAGTGGCAAATGAAATACAATGTTGGAAAGTGTATGGTTAAGCACTTTGGCAGAAGAAATAAACGGGCAGATTATTATTTAAATGGGGAGAAAATTCAAAGTTCTGAGATGCAACGGGACTTGGGAGTCCTCATACAGGATACTCTTAAGGTTAACCTCCAGGTTGAGTCAGTGGTGAAGAAGGCGAATACAATGTTGGCATTCATTTCTAGAGGAATGGAGAATAGGAGCGGGGATGTGATGTTGAGGCTCTATAAGGCGCTGGTGAGATCTCACTTGGAGTACTGTGGGCAGTTTTTGTCTCCTTATTTAAGAAAGGATGTGCTGACATTGGAAAGGGTACAGAGAAGATTCACTAGAATGATTCCGGGAATGAGAGGGTTAACATATGAGGAACGTTTGTCCGCTCTTGGACTGTATTCCTTGGAGTTTAGAAGAATTAGAGGGGACCTCATAGAAACATTTTGAATGTTGAAAGGCATGGACAGAGTGGATATGGCAAAATTGTTTCCCATGATGGGGGAGTCTAGTACTAGAGGGCATGATTTAAGGATTGAAGGGCGCCCATTCAGAACAGAAATATGCAGAAATGTTTTTAGCCAGAGGGTGGTGAATCTATGGAATTTGTTGCCACGGGCAGCAGTGGAGGCCAAGTCATTGGGTGTATTTAAGGCAGAGATTGATAGGTATCTGAGTAGCCAGGGCATCAAAGGTTATGGTGAGAAGGCGGGGGAGTGGGACTAAATGGGAGAATGTATCAGCTCATGATAAAATGGTGGAGCAGATTCGATGGGCCGAATGGCTGACTTCTGCTCCTTTGTCTTATGGTCTTATGGTCTTATGGTCACTATCCTTGAATTACCTGCACCCAGGCACTTCATTCACGTGCCTCAGGTTCTTTTCCTCGGGGTTAAGGCTAGCACTTCCCCATCGCTAGTAGGGAAATCTATAGACTGAAACAAAAGCTCCATTTTGGTCTAATTCTTTCACACTTGGACAAACCCTGTTAATTTTGGAGAAATTGAAATACCCTGATATTACAACCCTTTCCTTTCACACCTCGCCATAATTTATCGAAACATCCACTCCCCTATCTCTCACCCTAAATGTCAGAATTCCTGTAATATAATCCCAGCAAAATGATCACCTCTTTTTTAAAATTTCTCAGATTTAGTCATACTGCCTCGTTTGAAATGTCTTCTAATACTATCTCCTTTATTACTACAGTGCAAGTCTCCTTGATCAATAATGCAATGCTCTCTTCTCTTTTGCACTGGGAATATTCAAAATATATATTAATATATTTAATTATGTGCCCTGCAATTATTGGCCTTGCTTTTCATGAAATGACCTACTCTAGCAATAGATATATTTGACAAATATGAAGAACTAATTATTTCAAATGGCTAATTAAGGAGTTCATTAGCAGCACTCGATTTCAGAAAAGCAGAAAATGCTGGATGTACTCAGCAAACTATACAGCATCTGTGGAAAGTGCAACAAGAGTTATCTTACTGGTCTTTGCCCAGAAATGTTACTGATGCTTTGATAGCTGTGACGTTGGTAGTATGGCAAATGCAGATAAATTTCAATGCATGATTTTAAGAGACTCAAGTGATATTATGTTGCAGCAACAAACATAAACGATCCCATGCTGGAGGCAGTTAGGCTTCTGGACAGGGCTCATCAGAAAAAGCAGCTGCCTGAGAGAAGCGTCTCCATGATTATTTTGTTAACTGATGGGGATCCAAATACTGGTAAGTAAAATAAATGCACTTTCTCTCTCTCTTTTCAAATGTTTATCTCCGTAAACTTGAACTCAAAACGGAATAGCACAAATGAAAGTGCTTCCACACCCTATGAACTCACGGTCAAGCTCTCCCACCTCATGCTGTCAGTATTCTTTTGTTTGCATCTTTTCTCAGCTTAAGCAGGTTAAACCTGAGATGCGGGCATAGCCAAGCACACTCACCTGTCGATTGCTAAAGAGCTTTCGCACTAATCTAGTGGCTTTCTGAAGATTTACTGTGTGGCCCTAATTGTTTAATGCTCTTGTGTAGTGTCTTTGGGGTGACACCAGTTGTAGATATTACTATCAGGACAATATATACCTAGTGAGGGTAGAAACAGGATGATCTGGCAGATAAATGTGTGGCTGAGAAGCTGGTGCAGGGGGCAAGGCTTCAGGTTCTTGGATCATTGGGATCTCTTCTGAGGGAGGTATGACATACCAGAACCTGAGGAGGGCCAATATTCTTGCGGGCAGGTTTGTTTAGAGGTGTTGTTGAGGGTTTAAACGAATTTGGCAGGAGAGTGGGAACTAGAATGAGGGGAGTTAGGATAGGACGGATCGTAAAAAAGCAAAGATAGCGTGCAATCAGTCTGTCGGGAAGGACAGACAGATGATAGGACATAATTGCAGCCAGCAGGGTGAGTACCAGTGCATTAGGGATGCAGAATCAAAAAGGGTAGTAAATACAGCACTCAAAGTGTTATATCTCCATGCACAGAGTATAAGAAGTGAGGTGGATGATCTTGTTGCACTGTTACAGATTGTTAGGTATGATGTTGTGGCCATCACTGAATCATGGCTGAAGGATGGTTGTAGTTGGGAGCTGGATGTCCAAGGTTACACGTTATATCAGAGGGATGGGAAGGTAGGCAGAGGGGATGTTGTGGCTCTGCTGGTAAAGAATGGCATCAAATCAGTAGAAGGATGTGACATAGGACTGGATGATGTTGAATCCTTGTGAGTTGAGTTAAGAAACTGCAAGGGTAAAAGGACCCTGATGGCCTCCCAACAGTAGGTGGGATGTGGACAACAGATTACAACAGGAAATAGAAAAAGGTGTGTCAAAAGGGCAATATTACAATAGTCATGGGAGATTTTAACATGCAGTTAGATTGGGAAAATCAGGTTCAACAGGTTCAACAGGTACATTTAATATCAGAGAAATGTATACAAAATACATCCTGAAATTCCTTTTCTTTGCAAACATCCACGAAAACAGCGGAATGCCCCAAAGAATGAATGACAGTTAAACGTTAGAACCCCAAAGCCCCCCCAGCTCCCCCTCCCACACACAAGCAGCAACAAGGCAACAACCCCCCTCCCCCACCAGCAAAAAGCATCGGCGACCCCCACCGAGCAATCAAGTGTGCAGCAACGCATCAATAAAGACACAGACTTACAGTACCCCAAAGACTACTTGTTCACCTAGTAATTTGACACACCACAGCCTCTCTCTCTCCCTAATAAGGGAAAAAGAGGTGTCCCCATTTCACAGCAGGAGGAGGGACATAACAGTATCTATTATTGGTTGGTAATAGATCTCAAGCGATCTATTTGTTGAATGCCTATGAGATGGCTTTTTAGACCAGTATGTCATCGTGCCTACTAGGGGATCAACTATGCTGAGTTAGGCGTTATGTAATGAACCGGAGGCAATTGAGGAGCTTAAAGTAAAAGAGCCCTTAGGAACCAGTGATTACAATATGATTGAGTTCAACTTGAATTTGATAGGAAGAAAGTAGAGTCTGATGTAGCAGTATTTCAGTTTATTAAAGTAAATTACAGTGGTATAAGAGAGAAGTTGGCCAAAGTACATTTGAAGGAAATGCTGGCAGGGATGACAGCAGAGCAGCAATGGCGTGAGTTTCCGGGAAAATGAGGAAGGTGCAGGATAGATGTATTCCGAAAATGAAGAGATACTCAAATGGCAAATTTGTACAACTGTAGCTGAAAAGGGAAGTCAAAGCTAATGTAAGCGGCAAAAAGAGAGGGCATACAACAAGGCAAAAATCAGCAGGAAGAGTGAGGATTGGCGAGCTTTTAAAAACCTACAGAGAGCAACTAAAGGAATCATTAGACGAGAAAAGATGAAATATGAAAGCAAGCTAGCATACAATATTAAAGTGGATAGTAAAAGCTTTTTCAAGTATATAAAAATAAAAGAGAGATGAGAGTGGATATAGGACCGCTAGAAAATGAGGCTGGAGAAATAATACTGGGGACAAGGAGATGGCAGATGAACTAAATGTGTATTTTGCATCAGTCTTCACTGTGGAAGACACTAGTAGTGTGCCAGATGTTCTAGTATGTGAAGGAAGAGAAGTGGGTGCAGTTACTATTACAAGGGAGAAGGTGCTCAAAAAGCTGAAAGACATAAGGGTACATAAGTCACTCAGACCAGATCAACTGCACCCTAGGGTTCTGAAAGAGGTAGCGGTAGAGATTGTGGTGGCATTAGCAATGATCTTTCAAAAACCATTGGAGTCTGGCTTAGTGCCAGAGGACTGGAAAATTGCAAATGTCACTCCACTCTTTAAGAAAGGAGGAAGGCAACAGAAAGAAAATTATAGACCAGTTAGCCTGACCTCAGTGGTTGGGAAGATGTTGGAGTCAATTGTTAAAGATGAGGTTAAGGAAAAAATCTAGCTTGACAAACCTGCTGGGATTCTTTGAGGACATAACAAGTAGGATGGATAAAGCGGAGTGGATGTTGTATATTTGGATTTTCAGAAGGCCTTTGACAAGGTGCCACACATGAGGCTGCTTACCAAGTTAGGAGCCCATGGTATTTCAGGAAAGTTACTAACATGGTTAGTGCATTGGCTGATTAGTAGGAGGCAGTGAGTGGGAATAAAAGGATCGTTGTCTGGTTGGCTGCCAGTGACTAGTGGTTAACTTGCAGGTAGAGTTGGTGGTGAGGAAGCCAAATGCAATGTTACCATTCATTTCAAAAGGTCGAGAATACAAGAACAAGGTTGTGATGCTGAGGCTTTATAAGGCACTGGTGAGGCCTCACCTTGAGTACTGTGAACAGTTTTGGGCTCCTCATCCTAGAAAAGATGAGCTGGCATTGCAGAGGGTTCAGAGGCAGTTCACAAGGATGCAAGCATCGTTGTCGTCATCGTTGTCGTCGCATCACAAGTTCTGGGAACGAAAGGGTTATCATATGAGGAATGTTTGATGGCTCTCAGAAGGATGAGGGGGGATCTCATTGAAATCTTTTGAATGTTGAAAGACTGAAACAGAGTAGATCTGGAAAGGATGTTTCCCATGGGGGGGTGTCTAGGACAAGAGGGCACAGGCTCAGAATAGAGGGGTGTCCATTTAAAACATAGATGTGGAGAAATTTCTTGAGCCAGAGGGAGGTGAATTTGTGGAATTTGTTGCCACAGGCAGCTGTGGAGGCCAGGTCATTGGATGTATTTAAGGCAGAGATTGATAGGTTCTTGATTAGACATGGCATCAAAGGTTATGGGGAGAAGGTGGAGAACCAGGGAATGGGGTTGATGAGGGCAAAAAAAGGATCAGTCGTGATTGAATGGCAGAGCAGACTTGATGGGCCACATGGCCTAATTCTGCTCCTATGTCTTATGGTCTTATGGTCTCATGGTCTTAAAGTCTTGTTTATGTTCCAAAGTCTTTCAATGTCCTCTTTATTTATTTATTTGTATGTTCATTTATTTATTTATTATTAATATCTGTTTTATTGTATTTGCACAGTTTGTCTTCTTTTGCAGGTTGGTTGGTTGTCAGGCTTTGTGGATAGTTTTTCATTAATTCTATTTAATTTATTTACTTTACTACAAATGCCTGTGAGAAAATGACTATCAGAGCTGTATATGGTGATATTTACACACTTTGATAACAAATTTACTTTGAACTTTGAAGTACAAACCTGGGAAAGTCATCACTTGTGTTCTAAGGCCTCACTTTTTGCTGATGGAGAACTCTGTGACAATTTTTAAGCAGCTTCTGATAATAAAAGAGAAAATAGAAATAAAATGTTATTGTTCCATTCAAAAGTGACAAAACTGAAAGGACAGTCCACATTACAAATATGAATCAATAGGAGGAATCCTCTGTTCTAATACAAAGTGTCTAAATTTTATGGAAGTTAATTCTCAGTTTCTTACATCCACAGTTGAACATTAGCACAACCCAGGAATGACGGCATGGTACCGTAGTAGTTATCATGATGCTATCACGTCTAGGGGCATAGGGGTTTGGAATTCAATCCTGACATCCTCTTTGACGAGTCTGTATGTCCTCCCCATGGAGTACGTGGGTTTTCTCTGAGTGCTCTGCTTCCTTCCCACAGTCCAAAGAGTACTGAGTATGTTAATTGGCAATTGTAAATTATCCCATGATCAGGGTAGGTTTAAATTGGGGGTTGTCAGGGAGTGGCGTGGCTTATCGGGTTGGAAGGGTCTATTCCACGCAGTATCTTGAAAGAAAATAAACGTAGGCTTGATTTTTGTCATTGGGTCATTGAGAAATAGCCTATAGAAACAGGTCCTTTGGTGCACGGAGTTCATTCTGACCATCAGATATCCATTTTTACACCACCCTACCCAAGATGATTATATACTCCACACGTTTTTGTAGATATCCCTGAGCTTATTTTATTTTTCAATTACTTGATTTTATTTAGAAGTACAGCACAGTAACAAGTCCTTGTGGCCCAAGAAGCCCACACCACCCAACTGCACCCATGTGAATGATTACTCTAATCAGCCGCGAGTCTTTTGGAATGTGGGAGGAAACTGGAGCACCCGGGGGAAACACATACAGTCACAGGGAGAACTGCTAAACTCCTTAACAGCTGCAGGAATTGAACTATGGTCGCTGGCACTGTATAGCATAACGCTAACCACCAGAGTGACAAAGTTTTAGAAACGTAATTCCTTTCACTGACTTTCCTGCTTCCCTCTCAACCTGAAACGTGGGCAGTCTCTTTCCTTTTTTATT
This sequence comes from Mobula birostris, assembly GCF_030028105.1. NCBI lineage: Eukaryota > Metazoa > Chordata > Chondrichthyes > Myliobatiformes > Myliobatidae > Mobula > Mobula birostris. Next base: position 78,637,381 of record NC_092385.1, read on the forward strand.
TGTCCCTCCATGCCAGTTCATCAACCTGCTCAGATGAAAGTGGGCTCATTCAGGATTTGAACCTGGGACCTCTTACCCCCTAAGCAAGGATAATACCCCCAGACTAACGAGCCTACGTATTCAATCAACTTGTCTGGATGCTTCAGGCATTTTACAGTGACTAATTATCTACCAACTCACCGGTTTTTGGAGTGAGAGTGGACATCAGAATGCCTCAGTTAGTCCCTGAAAGAACGTGTAAACTCCACACAGACGGTACCAGAGATCTGGATTGAACCAGGGTTGTTGGGGCTGCGAGGCAGCAGTTTCACTAGCTGTACCCATCTGAGCCACTATGTCGAGATCTTGCCTTACCTATTTAATGAGATTTCCAATCTACAGTAGCAAATACATGCCTTATACCTTCATAATTTGCTTTGTTTAGATTTAACAAGCTAGCTTTGGATTGATAAAATCACTTTCACTGTTACAATAAAATTAAGTCACCCCTACCCTTTATCATTAATTGCTGCAATCCTGAAATATCATAATTGAATGAGGGCTACTGATGGATAGTGTTACTTTACCAACGTGCTGGAACTTCTGGACAAGATGGCACCTGCAAGCAATGTTCCTTTGGTCGACATCTTCTGGATAAGTCACAAAACCATTTATTTCACTTCTTTTACATTTGGTTTTCATCTTGAATGTGTATCTACAATTGCTAGAGCCTGCAATTTCCAGTTTGGAGATCAATTGAGTGATCCAGTACTTTGCTGTCTCCAAGAAGATTCCAGGAAGCAAGCTTTGAGGTGAAGAAACTACGAGACAGGACATGAGCTGATGTTTGACTCCATTTCACCTATTAAAGCTTCGATTATTCACCAATTAAAGTGCCGAGGAAGATTGAAACATCAAGGCGGATCTGGAGAGCAAGTGCCGACAGCTGGTGGGATCGCTCTGCTGCTGAAGAGGACGCCAGCGTGGCCTCTTGCTGTGCCTGGGCATTCCTTTCAATAATGTTACCGAGCTTTCTGCGTGTGGCTCTTGGACTGTGGACTATAGACTTTTTTGTGCCTGTGCCTGGTCACTCTCTTTCAATAATGCTGCTGAATGTTACTGAGGTTTCTGCATGTGGCTTTTGGACTGCGGACTATAGACTTTTTTTGGTTTTTATATTCTGTGTTTTTGCCATTCTTTCTCATTCTTCTTTGTGCGGGGAGAGGAGATTTTGGGGTCGATGTTATCACATTTCTTGCAGGGGAGGGGCTTTGGGGGGGTTGATGGCTGTATTGGTGAGTTCGTTGTTTCTCTCTGACTGACTTCCATGGTATTTATTTGTGTTGTGGCTATCTGGAGAAGAAGAATCTCAGAGTTGTGTACTGCAAACATACAATGATAATAAATAAACATTTGAACCTTTTGAACCATTGAAGGGTTAAATATATAGGCAATTTTCTAAATCTTGAAAATATGTTCATGTGATTATTTGATAACTCTAGCTGCTGACATTGCTGAGCTAAATAATTAAGGTATTGCCTGCTTATTGGAAATGGTTAAATGAAGATGAATGTGAAAGAAATTATTTGTGTTTGTTTCTATTGTAGGAGAGTCAAACCCATCAAAAATTCAGCAAAATGTTAAAAGTGCTATAAAGGATAGATATAATGTATATGCCCTTGGCTTTGGTTATGATGTTAAGTTCAGCTTTCTGGAGAAATTGGCTCTGGATAATAATGGCATAGCACGGCGGATTTATGAGGACTCGGATGCTCCCCTGCAGCTCCAGGTGAAGTGAATATTAGATGTTTATAGATATTGGTTCACCTATTGTGGCCCAGATTTTCTTCAGAGCTGTCTCACCTTCGCAGCAAAAAACATATTCCACACTCATGAAAAAACATATTCCAAGCTCATGAACCAGATTTCCAATACATTTCTGGTAAAGTTATAGTGAGGAAGCTTCTTTCTTTCCCAGACTTCTGGAGATAAACATACACAGAAAAGTATTAAATACTGTAATAACTGGTAACTTATAGATTTGAGTCTCTACTAAGAGCAGTCAATGACATTAAGGTTAATTAATCCAATTATATTTCCACCTGAGGTATCGGATATTAAGCTTAATAAAGTGTTTAAAGGAATACTTCCTATGTCTGTTGCTGTGAAAGCAAACCAGATATATTTTGTGACAGTTTGCCCGATTCCACTGATATTCAAAGTACAAGAGGAGAGCGTGAGGCAATTTTACAGAGGATGGGAACAAGGGAATAAGATTGTCTCCTATTTCCCTCTAAGTATAGGGTATTCTTCCTCCTCATCTGCATCTGGGATTCTATATGCCTCCTCCCTTAATCCTCAAGCCAACCAGAGCACTCCAAGTAGAACTGAGAGTTAGGACTGCATCATAAAAACACTCAAATTAAAGTACCTCTTCCTAGAGATGCTGCCTGGCCTGCTGCATTCACCAGCAACTTTGATGTGTGTTGGTTAAATTAAAGTTTAAATGGGGAAACTCCATGTCAATTGGTGGGGAGGGTATGTACAACAGTACTTGTATTACAGTGATAAGAAATCACTTCTAAAATTGGGCAGTGAACCAGTAAACTGTGAGTTTGGTAATTCCCAGTTGGTTGTTTATTTATTGAGATACAGCACAGAATAGGCCGCCCATTCAGAACCCTCCCAGCTTAACCCTAGTTTAATCACGGGACAATTTACAATGACAAATTAATCTACTAACTTGTACGTCTTTGGGCTACGGAGGGAAACCAGGGCACCCAGAGAAATCCCACACATTCCACAGGGAGGATGTACAGATAGACTCTTACTGATGACATTGGAACTGAATTCTGAGTTCAGAAGCACAGTTTAAAGAAGTGAAACCCATAGAAGAGAATGCTGGCCTTGTCTTTGCATGGCCCCTTGCAACAAACTCGAGGCCTGAAGAGATCTTCCCTTCTCTCGTGCTGGGAACCAAGGAGATGGGGAATAGGATTAGAGAAGAGGTGTTAAAAAGGCCAAGGAATGGTGTAAATAGGATTAGAGAAGAGTTGTTAAAAAAGGCCGAGGAATAGTACAGTAGGAATATTCAGGGAGTGACTCAGAACAAGTGGGCGGGCATTGAGTCAAGGTATTCATGATCTGAGGAGAGTGTGGATGGGAGGACAGAGGTCAAGGTCAGAACATTGAGGCTGGAGTTGGATTGAAAAGGCTTTCATTTTTCATTCTATGATGTTGGGAGTGAGACTTTGAGGGATATTTCAGAGCTTGGGGTTTACTTTAATGATGTCATAACAGAAGGGCAGGGAATAATAACGCATTGTAGAATATAGATATTGGATACTGCAGTCCTTTAACTCTCAGTTATATACCATTGCTATGGAAGTAACTTGCTTGAAAGAGTTCAAATCAATTACTAAAATGTTGCAACTCCTCAAGTCAGGAAGAACTAGTTTGAGATGTGGTCTGACCTTTGAGTGTGCATAAGTGGAACCTCCAGATTAACATCTCAATGATTGCATAATTGTGGAGTAAACCAAACTTCTTAAATGTTTCTTTTTCACAGGGATTCTATGAGGAAGTGGCAAATCCCTTGCTTTTAGATATCGAATTGCAATACCCAGAAAATGGCATTTCTGATTTAACTCAGGCCAGTTTCAGACAGCATTTTGATGGGTCAGAAATTGTAGTGGCTGGCAAGATTTCAGACAATAGTTTACAATTACTCACAGCAGAGATCAATGCTAAAACAGTAAGTATTATTGGTTATGCTAATTGATTTATTGACATAATTGAATGATAAAATGCAGTGTTATAGTACTACATGTTAATTAACTCATTATACCTGTGGTGGCTCATTTTTCCACAGCCTCCTCAATTTTTATATATATTTTGCACCCATTTGCTTTTTAATAATTTTCTACTTACAGTTAAAATATGAACGTGATGGATTCTTCAACCAGAATCTTACTGTATCGGCCGTAAGTTTGCCTGGCATCTATCCTTGCCCACATCTCCAAGATGCTGAAAACGATACTGCAGTATTTATCCTATTCTGTGATTAATAAATATAGAAAGCACAGCACAGGTACACATCCTTCAGCCATGATGTTGTGCCAAGCTAATTAAGCAAATGACACCTAATCCTTTCTGCTTGTACCATGGTCCATTTCCCTTCATTCTCTGCATACTCATCTGAAACCCTCTATCGTATCAGGCTCCATTGCCATCACTGACAGTGCACTTTGGGCATCATAAATTCAGGTAGCATATTCCTGACTGGATTATAATCTTTGTCAGGATGCGACAAATTGTTTCACACAGTATTGAAATGGTTGGTGGTATTTTACAAGTAAATGTAGCAACCAATTTGCAGAGATTCAAAATCAATAAGGATAATCATTCTAATGAGCTGCCTTGGTAGCATTGATTAAGGAATAAACATTACCCAAACCAGTTACAAACTTCATAACAGTACAAAGTATGACCCAAATACCCTCTGATGGCATTATGTATTGAACATGTTCTATTGATTATTATATAGGCATAAATATGTTACATGCTTTTTTACTTCACAAGTAATTAAGAACTGTATAACATAACTGCATTATTTTAAAGTGACTTGTAAATTGAGTTCACGCCATGGAACAAAGATAAAAGTTTAATTTACTTTCCTGATCTTTATAAGATTTAGTTTCTTTCCTAATTCTCCAACAGGCCTCTGAAAACCTGACTTTTAAAGCTGGTGTGAACATCTCAGAGGCTGAGAATATTATTCAACAACAGCAATATATTTTTGGTGACTTTACTGAGCGTCTATGGGCTTACCTGACCATACAACAACTCCTAGAGCAGCGGTAATATAACAAGAGTTTTCTTTCTGTAAAAGTGCAATATCAAAACACAATGCAAAACATAAAAATAGGAGCAGGAGTAGGCCATCTGGCCCACCGAGCCTGTTCCGCTATTCAGTAAGATCATGGCTGATCTGACCATGAAATCATCTCCACCTACCTGCCTTTTGCCCATAACCCATAATTCCCCTACTATGTAAAAATCTATCCAACCTTGTCTTAAATATATTTACTGGGGTAGCCTCCACAGCTTCATTGGGCAGAGAATTCCACAGATTCACCACTCTCTAGGAAAAGCACTTCCTCCTCATCTCCAACCTAAATCTACTCTCCTGAATCTTGAGGCTATGACCCCTAGTTCTAGTCTCACCTACCAGTGGAAACAACTTTCCTGCCTCTATTTTATCTATCCCTTTCATTATTTTATATGTTTCTATAAGATCTCCCCTCTTGCTTTTGAATTCCAGCGAGTACAGTCCCGGGCGACTCAATCTCTCCTCATAGACTAACCCCCTCATCTCTGGAATCAACCTGGTGAACCTCCCCTGCACCGCCTCCAAAACCAGTTTATCCTTCCTCAAGTATAGAGACCAGAACTGCACACAGTACTCCAGGTACAGCCTCACCAGTACCCTGTACCATTGCAGCGTAACCTCCCTGCTCATAATTTCAATCCCTCTAGCAACAAAGGCCAACATCCCATTTGCCTTCTTGATAGCCTGCTGCACCTGCAAATCAGCCTTTTGTGATTCATGCACAAGCACTCCCAAGTCCCTCTGCACAACAGCATGCTGCAATTTTTCACCATTTAAATAATAATCCGACCAGCTATTTTTCCTTCCAAGGTGGATGGCCTCACATTTGCCAACATTGTACTCCATATGCCAAACCCTTGTCCACTTAATTAACCTATCTACATCTCTCTGCAGACTTTGCGTATCTTCTGCACAATTTGCTTTTCCACTCAGTTTAGTGTCAACAGCAAACTTAGCTACACTACACTCAGTCCCCTCTTCCAGATTGTTAATGTATGGTCTGCATCCCAGGGTGCTTAAGGAAGTAGCCCAAGAAATAGTGGATGCATTAGTGATAATTTTTCAAAACTCGTTAGATTCTGGACTAGTTCCTGAGGATTGGAGGGTGGCTAATGTAACTCCACTTTTTAAAAAAGGAGGGAGAGAGAAACCGGGGAATTATAGACCGGTTAGCCTAACGTCGGTGGTGGGGAAACGGCTGGAGTCAGTTATCAAAGATGTGATAACAGCACATTTGGAAAGTGGTGAAATGATCGGACAAAGTCAGCATGGATTTGTGAAAGGAAAATCATGTCTGACGAATCTCATAGAATTTTTTGAGGATGTAACTAGTAGAGTGGATAGGGGAGAACCAGTGGATGTGGTATATTTGGATTTTCAGAAGGCTTTTGACAAGGTCCCACACAGGAGATTAGTGTGCAAACTTAAAGCACATGGTATTGGGGGTAAGGTATTGGTGTGGGTGGAGAGTTGGTTAGCAGACAGGAAGCAAAGAGTGGGAATAAACGGGACCTTTTCAGAATGGCAGGTGGTGACTAGTGGGGTACCGCAAGGCTCAGTGCTGGGACCCCAGTTGTTTACAATATATATTAATGACTCGGATGAGGGAATTAAATGCAGCATCTCCAAGTTTGCGGATGACACGAAGCTGGGTGGCAGTGTTAGCTGTGAGGAGGATGCTAAGAGGATGCAGGGTGACTTGGATAGGTTGGGTGAGTGGGCAAATTCATGGCAGATGCAATTTAATGTGGATAAATGTGAAGTTATCCACTTTGGTGGCAAAAATAGGAAAACAGATTATTATCTGAATGGTGGCCGATTAGGAAAAGGGGAGGTGCAACGAGACCTGGGTGTCATTATACACCAGTCATTGAAAGTGGGCATGCAGGTACAGCAGGCGGTGAAAAAGGCGAATGGTATGCTGGCATTTATAGCGAGAGGATTTGAGTACAGGAGCAGGGAGGTACTACTGCAGTTGTACAAGGCCTTGGTGAGACCGCACCTGGAGTATTGTGTGCAGTTTTGGTCCCCTAATCTGAGGAAAGACATCCTTGCCATAGAGGGAGTACAGAGAAGGTTCACCAGATTGATTCCTGGGATGGCAGGACTTTCATATGAAGAAAGAATGGATGAACTGGGCTTGTACTCGTTGGAATTTAGAAGATTGAGGGGGGATCTGATTGAAACGTATAAGATCCTAAAGGGATTGGACAGGCTAGATGCAGGAAGATTGTTCCCGATGTTGGGGAAGTCCAGAACGAGGGGTCACAGTTTGAGGATAGAGGGGAAGCCTTTTCGGACCGAGATTAGGAAAAACTTCTTCACACAGAGAGTGGTGAATCTGTGGAATTCTCTGCCACAGGAAACAGTTGAGGCCAGTTCATTGGCTATATTTAAGAGGGAGTTAGATATGGCCCTTGTGGCTACGGGGGTCAGGGGGTATGGAGGGAAGGCTGGGGCGGTGTTCTGAGTTGGATGATCAGCCATGATCATAATAAATGGCGGTGCAGGCTCGAAGGGCCGAATGGCCTACTCCTGCACCTATTTTCTATGTTTCTATGTTTCTATGTATATTGTGAACAGTTGTGGGCCCAGCATCCTCTCCTGTGACAGGCCACTCACCACTGATTGCCAACCAGAGAAACACTGATGTATCCCAACTCTCTGCTTTCTATAAGCTAACCAATCCTCCATCGATACTAATACATTACCCCCAACTCCATGCATTCTTATCTTATGGATACGTCTTTTATGTGGCACCTTATTGAACACCTTCTGGAAATCTAAGTAGATAACATCCATCTGTTCCCCTCTATCCACTGCCCTTGTTATATCCTCAAAGAACTCCAGTAAGTTTGTCAAACAGGACCTGCTTTTGCTGAATCCATGCTGCATCTGCCTGATGGATCCATTTCTTTCCAGATGCCTCGCTATTTCTTCTTTAATGATAGCTTCAAGCATTTTCACAACTACAGATGTTAAACTAACTGGTCTATAGTTACCTGCCTTTTGCCTACATCCTTTTTTCGAACAGTGGTGTGACATTCGCCATCTTTCAATCCACCAGGATGTGCCCAAAGTTGAGAGAATTTTGGTAAATCATCACCAAAGCCTCTACTATAACTTCTGCCATTTCTTTCAGTACCCTGGGATGTATTTCATCAAGGCCAGGGGATTTGTCTACCTTTAGGCCCACAAGTTTGCTCAGCACTACTTCCTTAGTGATAGCTATTGTATCGAGGTCCTCACCTCCCATCACATCCATATCATCACTCTTTGGCGTGTTAGACGTGTCCTCCACTGTAAAGACTGACACAAAATAGTCATTCAAAACCTCTGCCCTTTCCTCATTACCCAATATCAATTCCCACTTCTTGTCCTCCAAGGGACCTATGCTCACTTTAGCCACCCTTTTCCACTTTATATAATTACAAAAACTCTTACTATCTGTTTTTATATTTTGTGATAGTTTATTTTCATAATCTAGCTTCCCTTTCTCTTTTGCTTGCTTAGTGCTTCTTTGTTGCTTTTTAAAGTTTTCCCAGTCTTCCAGTTTCCCACCACTCTTGGTGACTTTGTATGCACGAGCCTTTTGTTTGATGCCTTTGTTTATTTCTTTAGTTATCCAAGGCTGGCTCTCCCCACCCTTACTGTCCTTGTTTTTAACTGGAATATACTTTTGTTGAGCACCATGAAAAATCTCTTTGTAAGTCTTCCACCGTTCCTCAACTGTCCCACCATATAACTTGTGTTCCCAATCTACCCTATCCTCTCTCATCCTGTTGTAGTCTCCACTATTTAGGCAATATACACTGGTTTTAGATTGAACTATTGCACCCTCCGTTTGTATGAGAAATTCAGTCATACTGTGATCACTCTTTTCAAGGGGATCCCTGACTACAAGATCACTAATTTTACCTGTCTCACTGCACAGGACCAGATCTAAGGTAGCACGTTCCCTTGTAGGTTCAGTAACATGCTGTTCAAGAAAGCTATCACGGATGCATTCTATGAAGGCCTCCTCAAGACTGCCTCAACCAACTTGATTCACCCAATCTATGTGCAAGTTAAAGTCCCCCACGATAACTGGTGTTCCATTCTTACATGCCGCAGATATTTCTCCGTTTATTGCCTGTGCCACTGTAATGTTGTTATCTGGTGGCCGATAGGCAACTCCCACCAGTGATTTTTTTTCCCTTTATTATTGCTAATCTCTACCCAGATGGATTCAACATTCTGCTCCTTAGATCTTACATCATCTTTCACTATCACCCTGATCTCATCCTTAATTAAGTGCACTACCCCACCTCCCTCACCTTCCTGCCTATCCTTCTGTGTTACCTGATATCCTTGGGTATTTAATTCCCAATCCTGTCCACTCTGCAACCACATCTCTGTAATGGCCACTAAATCATACCCCTTTGTACTGATTTGTGCCACAAGATCACTGACCTTGTTACGAATACTATGGGCATTCAGATAAAGTGCCCTTACGCTCATTGTGCTTTTAAAATCGAGTAATCTTTTACTCTTTTGCACTTGACTTTTCTTCACTCCACTCTTACTTTTCTCTTTTTTTATCTTTTGCCTTTACTTTATCTTTATCCACACTTTTCTCTTTTACTTTATCCATACTTCTCTAATCTGTTGAATCCACACCCTACTATTTAGTTTGAATCCCTATCCACAGCCCTCGTTATGTGATTCACTAGGATCCAGGTCCCATCACAGTTCAGGTGGAGCCCGTCCCATTGGTTCAGCTCCCTCCTTCCCCAATACTGGTGCCAATTTCCCGTGAATTCAAACCCACTTCTCCCACACAAATCCCTGAGCCACGCATTTAACTCTTAATCTTCTTGACCCCATGCCCATTTGCACGTGGCTCAGGTAGTAATCCAGAACCTTTTTGGTTCTGCTTTTTAATTTAGTCCCTGGCTGCTGAAATTCCCTCAGCAGAACCTCTTTCCTCGTTCTACCTGTGTCATTGGTACCCACATGGACCACAACAAATGGAGCTTTCCCCTCCCACTGCAAATTTCTCTGTAGGTCAGATAAGATGTCCTGAACCTGGGCACCAAGCAGGCAACACAGTCTTTGAGAAGCTCTTTCCCTGTGACAGAGAACTTCGTCTATTCCCTTGACTATACTATTCACAATTACCTCTACATTTCTCCCCTCTACCCCCCCCCAGCCCCTTGAATGGTGCCAGAGTTAGGTTGCTCATCCTTCCTACAGTCCCCACCCTCATCCACACAGGGAGCAAGAATCTCTGACCGGTTGGACAAGCTCAAGGGCTGAGGCTCGTCCAGCACTTTCTCTTAGATCCCACTACCCACCTCACTCATAGTCACACCCTCTTGTCCCTGACCATAGACTGAATTTGCTGCAGCTAATCTAAAAGGGGGTGTCTACCTCCTGAAACAGAGACTCCAGGTAACTCTCCCCCTCCCTGATGTGCCGCAATGTTTGAAGCTCAGATTCCAGGTCATCAAATTTGAGCCTGAGTTCCTCGAGCAGCCAACGCCTGCTAGAGATGTGGTCACCAGGAATCACTGTGGGGTCCACCAGCTCCCACATCATGCAACTACAGCACATCTCCTGATCCTGCATCATCCTTAATTTAATTGATAATTGATAACTCAATAGCAATTGAAAAATAGATGTTTTGATTAAGTCTCAATGCCCCTTTGTCGATACTCTCAATGAGACTGCCACAAAAATATCTCATAATAATTTTGAAATCATTTTGATTGGCTGTAGACAAAAGACACACAAATAGTTTACATGATTTCAGGAATGGTTATTTACCTGGGAGGGCTTTTATTTATTTCATGGGGTGACAATTGCTACCAAAATAGTTTCTATCAATTGTTGTATTCAGGGTTTCTGCAGCTGGAGAGGAAAAGAACAATCTAACAAGTAGAATTCTGGAACTTTCACTGAAATACAACTTTGTTACTCCACTAACGTCAATGGTTGTAACAAAACCAGAGGAAAACAAGAATGACACCTTTGTGGCTGACAAACCATTGGAAGACGGTAATCTTTGGTTTAAGTTATCTTCATTAGCCCATGATTTTGCAATTGTTTTCCATCTTGACTCTGATCCATATGGAATATCTAAACTTAACTAAAAGACAAGATTTTTGATTAAAACAGAGATAAGATTTATCAATTAAATACCGCTGAGATCCTAAAAGTGGAAATAATTCTTCTGATACAAAACTTACACCCCTCTAAGAGAGTTAAAAATTGAATTTTATAAATAAATAACATCTTAAATCCAGACTCTGGATCTAGTAATCTCTGGATTGCTGCCTGTGCCACGTGCCGGTAAGGGTAAGAATAGAATGATTGGGCAGGTGAATGCGTGGCTGAGGAGCTGGTGCAGGGGGCAGGGGTTCAGATTGATGGATCAGTGGCATCTCCTCTGAGGAAGGTATGACCTGTACAAAAGGGATAGGTTACACCTGAACCCGAGGGGGACCAATATCCTTGCGGGGAAATTTGCTAGAGTTGTTTGGGAGGGTTTATACTAACTTGGAGGAGAATAGGAACAGAATGAGAGGGCTGAGGATGAGGTAGTTGGTTTAAAAATAAAATAATGAGACTTCGAGCAAGGAGATGCTGATGACAGGGCAAAACTGCAGTCAATGGGATGAGTTGCGATGTAAAAGGTGGACAAAATCATAAAGGATAAACACAGGACTAAAGGTGTTGTATCTGAATGTGCACAGTATATGGAATAAGGTAGATGAACTTGCAGCACAGTTGTAGATTGGCAGGTATGATGTTGTAGGCATCACTGAATCACGGCTGAAAGAAAATTATAGCTGGGAGCTTAACGTCCAAGGACAGGCAGGATGGAGAGTGGAGGTGGTGTTACTCTGTTGGTTAAAAATTAAATTGAGTGATTAGAAAGAGGTGACACAGGTGTTGAATCATTGTGGGTAGAGCTAAGGAACTGCAGAGGTAAAAAGACCCTGATGGGAGTTGTATACAGACCCCCAAACAGTAGTAAGGTGTGGTCTACAAATTACAATGGGAGATAGAAAATGCATGCCAAAAGAGTAATGTTACAATACTCGTGGGGGACTTCAATATGTAGGTAGTTTGGGAAAATCAGGTTGGTGCTGGATTCCAGGAGGAGGAACTTTTAGAGTGCCTACCAGATGGCATTTTAGAGTAGCTCATGGTTGAGCCTACTAGAGGATCAGTTATTCTGGATGGGGTGTTGTGCAATGAACCAGAATTTATTAGCGAGCTTGAAGTAAAAGACCCCTTAGGGGCAAGTGACCGAATTCAGCCTGAATTTTGAGAAGAAGCTAAGGTCACATGAATCAGTATTACAATGGAGTGAAGGGAATTACGGAGGCATGAGAGAGGAGTTGGCCAAAATTGATTGGAAAAGAACACAGGCACGGATGATGGCAGAGCAGCATTAGCTGAAATTTCTGCAAACAATTCAGAAGGCATAAGATATATATATATCCCCAAAAAGGAAGAAGTATTCTAAAGGCAAGATGACACAGCCAAGGCTAATAAGAGAAGGTAAAGCCAACATAAAAACCAAAGAGAGAGCGGAAAACAGAACAATAACTAGTGGGAAGTTAGAAAATTGGGAAGGTTTTAAAAAACAACAGAAGGCAACTAAAAAGACATTAAGAGGGAAAAGATTGAATACAAAAGTAAGCTAACCAGTAATATTAAAGAGGATTTCCAAAAGTTTCTTCAGATACCTAGAGTGTAAAAGAGGGTTTTGAGAGTGGATATTGGACCACTGGAAAACAATGCTGAAAAGGTAGTAAGGGGGACAAGGAAATGGCGGATGAATTTAATAAGTAGGTTGTATCATTCTTCACTATGGAAGGCACTAGCAGGATGGTGAAAGTTCCAGAGTGTCAGGAGTCAGAAGTGTGTGAAGTTGCCATTACTAGGAAGAAGATTCATAGGCAACTGAAAGGTTTGAAGGTAGATAAGTCATCTGGACCAGATGGTGTACACCCCAGGGTTCTAAAAGAGGTAGCTAAAGATATTGTGGAGGCATTAGTAATGATCTTTTAAGAGTCACAAGATTCTGGAATGGTTCTGGAAGACTGGAAAATTGCAACTGTCATTCCACTCTTCAAGAAGAAAGAGAAGTAGAAGAAAGGAAATTATAGGCCAGTTAGCCTAACCTCAGTGGTTGAGAAGATGTTGGAATTGATTGTCAAGGATGTGGTTCCAGAGTACTTGGAGGCATATGATAAAATAGACTGTAATCAGCATGGTTTCCCCAAAGGAAAACCTTGCCTGCCAAAACTGTTAGAATTCTTTGAAGAAATGACAAGCAGGATAGACAATGTGTCACACATGAGGCTGTTAAACAAGCTAAGAGCCTATGGTATTACAGGAAAGATTGTAGTATGGATAAAGCAGTGGTCAATTGGCAGGAGACAAAGAGTGGGAATAAAGGGAGCCTTTTCTGGTTGGCTGCTAGTGACTAGTGGTGTTCCACAGTGGTCTGTGTTGGGACCGATTCTTTTTACGTTTTATGTCAATGATTTGGATGATGGAATTGATGGTTTTGTTACAAAGTTTGCAGACAATATGAAGATAGGTAGAGAGGCAGGTAGGTTTGAGAAAGTAGAGAGGCTATGGAAGGATGTAGATAGATTAGGAGACTGAACAAAGAAATAGCATATGGAATACAGTGTTGTGAAGTGTATGGTCATGCACTTTGATAGAAGAAATGAAAGATTTAACTATTTTCTAAATAGAAAATCTGAGGTACTTAGGAGTCCTCGTGCGGGATACCCTGAAGGTTATTTTGCAGGTTAAGTCTATGGTTTGGAAGGCAAATGCAATGTTAGCATACACTTCACGAGGACTAGAGTATAAAAGCAAGGATGTACTTTTGAGGTTTTATAAAGTTTTGGTGAGGCCCCACTTGGAGTATTGTGAGCAGTTTTAAGTCCCTTATCTTAGAAAAGATGTGCTGAAACTGGAGCGAGTCCAAAGGAGGTCCACAAAAATGATTCCAGGATTGAACATCTTATCACATGAGGAGCATTTGATGGCTCTGGGAAGTATTCATTAGAATTCAGATGAGTGAGGGATGATCTAACTGAAACCTATCAAATGATGAAAGGTCTTTCCTAGAGTGGATGTGGAGAGGATGTTTCCTATGGTAGAAAAGTCTAGGATCAGAGGACACAGCTTCAGAATAGAGGGATGTCTTTTTAGAATGGAGATGAGGAGGAATCTCTTTAGCCAGAGAGTGGTGAATCTGTTAAATTCATTGCCACAAGCAGTTGTGAAGTCCCTGTCTTTATATTTAAGGTAGAGTTTGATAGATTCTTGATTGGTTAGGGCATGAAGGAGAAGGCAAGAGATTGGGGCTGAGGGGCCAGATGGCTCAGCCATGGAGAGATTGCAGAACAGACTTGATGGGCCAAATGATCTAATTCTGCTCCTGTATGTTATGGTCTTATGGTCTAAGGCATTAAACAATGTCATTAAATATAGCTCAATCAATTAATTTCATTGAAAGAGGGCATTCGCCTCCATGAAATTATTTCTATGCAGTATTGATTAATTATAGCACTGGCAAGTTACTGATGATCATTTAGCATTTCTAATGGAAGATAAATTTTTTGGTACTATCTTTTCTTCGGAATGATACAATGCATCCAGCAGAGCCTCGGCTTCTCTTTAACAAAGACCTGCCCCTTTGAGAACGCACCATTCTCTCTCAACAGTGCCCTGAAGTGTCAGTCAAAAGAATGTACTCCAGTTGAACATGAATTCACAATTGATAGGAGACAATTTAACGTTTTATTATTTTCTGCATTGTAAAATAACTGCGCCCAATGTTGCTGCTGATCAGAATTGAGGGACATTGGTAAGATATTTTACAACAAAATACCAGGTGACATATAAGCATTATTCATCAGTAGTATCCTGAGGGAAGCAGGCAGAGAGAATAAAGGGACTGTGACAGACAGGAGACTTTTTTCCTCGATAGAATTCCCTCAATTGCTTGTTGTAACTTTGCTAGAAGAACAGCAGCTCTCATTGGAAAGTCAGCTTCATGGTTTTCAAGTTAGGAAGGATTAAAGCTCTATTCTACAGTGCAAAATGGAAGACAGAAATGACCAGTTGATTAAAAGGAGAATGAGGGATATGGTGAAATGTGATTACTCTGACGGCTTAAGTAATTTATTTGCAATGGTGCAATACACAGTTTTTGTTTTAAAGAGGAAAGCTGAAAATTCTTGGTACTGCTGGTATTAACCTTGGTCTGGAATCATGCTTATGGTATCATGCCTCAGAATTCTGGCGGCTCCATGAGAAAAAGAGAAATAAAGTGGCTTCAAGAAGTAGATGGGCATGGAACCAGAAAATCAGAATTAGAAAGAGACAAGATAATGTATTCTACTTCACAAATCCCTCACTTTCAGGGTCCCTGGCAATTGTAATCAATTACATGACCGTAGGGATTCTGTAGATGCATAGTCGGTGTCAATTTACCCATTCTATTTTCAAATAAGTATATATCATGCAATTTATGTTTAAAAAAGTGTAACAAATGCTTCAATCATGTGAACCATTCACTTTGTAATTTATGTTATTTAGTTTGATGTCTGATTGCCTCAGAAAGCCACTTATCTATTAAGTTATCAATCATTAATTCAGGGTTTTTTTTGCCGAAAGAGACATACTACTTTACAACTGTGGCACTTTTGAGGTGGCCTTGAGTCATCACGAACGCAGCACCATTGCAAATAAATTATTTAAACCATCAGAGTAATCACATTTCACCATATCCCTCATTCTCTTTTTAATCAACTGGTCATTTCTGTCTTCCATTTTGCACTGTAGAATAGAGCTTTAATCCTTCCTAACTTGAAAACCATGAAGCTGACTTTATAATGAGGGTTATAAATACATTAACAAATTATTCAATTCTTCAAAACCGTTGCTAACCTTGGCTCCAGCAATATTTTGGCTACATACAAATTACAAGCACGTGTCGTGAAACTTTACATTTTTTTTTCCAGTGAAATCATCCCAACCACAAAGATCATACGCTCCTCCGGCACTTAGAGCGCGTAAGTGTTTCTGAAAGTCATGGAATTTTTTTAACTAGAGGATGGTGAATCTGTGGAATTAATTGCACAAAGCACTATGGAGGCCAAGTCATTGGGTAT
The DNA here is from genome assembly GCF_030028105.1 of Mobula birostris. Taxonomy (NCBI): domain Eukaryota; kingdom Metazoa; phylum Chordata; class Chondrichthyes; order Myliobatiformes; family Myliobatidae; genus Mobula; species Mobula birostris. Next base: position 78,653,443 of record NC_092385.1, read on the forward strand.
ATTTAAAATGGAGGTTGATAGGTACTTAATCAATAACGGTGTCAAAGGTTATGGGGAGAAGGTGGGAAAATGGGGCTATGAGGGAATATAAATCATGCATGTTCAAATGGTAAAAGAGACTCGATGGTAATGGCCCAATTTTGTGCCTTGTCTTATGGAAAGCTGTGAAATCGTTGTAAGAGAATCTTGGACAAATCAAATATGCGAAGGAAACCTAGGTCATTGCCACCTCAGTCACTGAAGTATAAAGGAGTATATTATATTACCTTATGAGCAGGATAAGGTGTAAGGCTGGGGCTCCCAACTTTTATTATGCCATAGACCCCTACCATTAGGCGAGAGGTCTGTGGACCCCAGGTAGGTTGGGAAGCCCTGGTATACAGGAATCTGCCAGGGAAAGGTGGCATGTGGAGAAAATGAGCAGCATGTCAGAGGGATCAATAAAAGAAGTATTCCACAGGAAGCACATATTCTTTATTCATTCATAGAACTGTTAGTTCAATGGTGGAATTTCAGAAATGTATTTAGTTACATCACTGAAGGAGTTCTCTCTATGCTTAGTCGGTAACTTAAATAAAGTGAACTTGAAAACTTAGTTTGCCAAGTTGAAAAAGTGAAATATTGGGAAGGAAATTATCCCTGCAGTCATACACCATGAAATAATTATTACCGTTTTTCATAAATAAAACAGAGGAAGCATTTTAAGTTTAAAGGAAACCATAACAACTCATTTATTGTCAACCAAACACAGAACATGAAGCAACACACACAAAGTGCTGGAGGAGCTCAGCAGGCCTGGCGATATCTATGGAAAAGAGTAAACAGGCAACGTTTCAGGCAGAGATCCTTCAGCAGGACTGGAGGACCAGGCCTGCTGAGTTCCTTCAGCATTTTGTCTGTTGCTTGGACTTCCTGCATCTGCAGATTTTCTCTCGTTTGTGACAGAACACAAAGTGCAGTAAAAACTTCAAATCATTATGTCATCGCGTCAGACCAGCCTGTTAAGGTGAACCCCAACTCAATGTAGGTGGTTGTGAATTATGCCTATGTTTCCACCAATTACATTATCCTGCATTATCCACGAGTGGAAAATAAAGTTTGTGGCATGTTTGTAAGGGTACTTTAAAAAATAAATACACTTCAAAGTCATACAATATTAAAACTTCAAATTTTAGCTGTAAAGATCAGCAAAAGCACACCAAGAACAGTTTGTTGGTTCTGTTAATTAGTTAACTGGCCAAGAAGGAGTGCATATAAAATAGTAAGATTATTATGAAGCATTATACCTAATCAGGAGTTGTTTCTACAGAGGTGATAAAGTAAAATGGAAATATGATTTTTGTTAGTTGAAGTGCGCTTGCTAGCAGATTTTCTCCCCAATATAGCCACATTAATTATTTTCAGGTAATTGTCATGCCTGGTATATGTCCCTCATTCCAGAAACCCAGAAAATGCAACAGTGAAGTTCAGTGATTAAATGTTTTAATATATTTTAGTTACTTGTTAAAAATTAATTCCTGTATTTTTCTCTATTCTCTACAGCTCCCTCCTACACATATGGTAAGATACAATTTTGGCTTTTTCATAATTCATATCACAAGTTAACACACCGTTTAAATGTGTCAAATTGTATTTGTAAACTGACAAAGAAAAGATTGGGTGATCTTGCTGCATCCTTAGGACGTAAGCATCAAGATTAAATAGGTTCTTCTTTTCCTCCATTTTTGCAGCTGAGAATGACAAAAGACAATAGAAATGTTCTGCACAAGTAGGGGAAAATACTCTGGAAAACTCTGTTCCTAGTCCTTCAGTCCAGGACTCATCAAACTTTGATATCTGACCCAGTCAAGAATTGGTCTTGCTCATACCTGTAGACATACAAAGAATCACTACAATCCACACAGCCTATGGCTAATTATTTTTGGAAAAAGAAAAGCTGCCTAAAATGTTGTCTGTTGCAGCAGACATGTAGATTGAACCCATCTCCAAAATGTGTGGGTTTATAATAATCCCTGCCATCCATCTTTTGAATCATTTAATCAGATTGCCACTAGGTCCATGTGTTTTAAAGTAAATGGACAACAATTCTTCAGCATATCTGCATAGTATTTATTCTTTAAACTAGAAATAACTTATGTAGCTTTCTTTTGACCTTTTTTATCACCTCAAAATTGCTAAATATCATCCAGTCATTAAAACATTTTCTATGACACCCATGACAACATCTTAATTTCCGGACGTCCCTTAGCTACTTTTTAGCTACTTTTGTTCTCCTTGTCCTTCCTCCAGCATTTAGACGCATCTAGGCATATTACAGCCCTCCACAGGATGTATAATTAAATATAGAACTTCAAGGAACTCAAATATAACCTAGTCTCACATATAAACTGAATAATAAATTCTTCAATCAGATGTTGATTCTCTTGATGGCCAAACAAAGATTTAGTAGAAAACCAAAACAAATTTAAGCCAGATAGCCTCTTGAGCAACATGTTTCTTTGAATTTTGTATCGATTACAGCTCAGCAAAACATGCTGGACTGTCTCTGGACTACCACAGTCACATAATCCAGTAGGAGGTTTTCCTATTCTCTTTAAATAATAGTTTAGCCCACAATGCCCCAACCTAAGTCTTGTTAATTTCACCATATCTCTACGACTTAAAAGGTAACAGTCTGAGACCTTTTTACCTAGTGGGTGACTAGAAAAATAATGCCTGCCCCTTAATTCATTTTTCCAATCCTCCTGCCACTTCTTCTCTATACCTTTTTTAATCCTACTTCTCAATTCTGCTCTGCCTAGGGGAACTCTAATTTCTACCTGCTTGCTCTGTAAGGAGGACTTTGCAATGCTATCCACAATTTCATTTCCCTCCACCCCAGCATACTCAGGTATCCTTTTGCCTCTCTCATTTGACTCCTTTGATTTAAATGCCTTTCATGTTTAGAATTTTTTATCTTAATTTCCTTTGATTTACTGCTCCTCGTTCTAGATTTTTTCACACAATCTACTGATCATTGTCACCTGTTTTAAAATGCTTTCAATTAGAACTTATTTGACCTCAGATTGCCCATTGGGTAAATTGTTTCATTAGAGTAGTTCATGTTTTTTTAGGACAGAAAAATACAACATAATTGTGAATATTGTGGTGAAGGAAATGCTAGTCTTTGGCAATGCAATTTTCAAATTTTAAAAAATTAATAAAGGGCTATGCTATTTAACACAAAGTCAAATGTTAACAAATTGTTCAGTAATAAACTTGATGTGAACTAACATTAGGCAATATTGCTCTAGGTCCTTACTGTCCAAAAACAATGTGAACTAAGCCATACAGACCAGAAGATCCTAGATTCATTCCTTAGTATAATAACTAACTTCAGCACTACTGGAGCAGGAATGGAAAATAAACCAAGACTGATTTCCACTTTGTTGGAAAGAGTGTGTTTGCAGAAGTCAAATTGTTGAGGCTATATGCTAAGGCAGCAGTGTGTACTCTGATATCAATTATAGTCTTTAAAAAAGTTGCAGCTACTCAGATTCTCGATTCATGTGTGGAGAGAGGCTGTTTGAATGAGCAAATGGCAACTGTGAATTAATTTCCCTACCAGCACCTTAACGTTCCTGCCCCCACCTGGCTCAATATTGTAAGAGGTGCTCACACAACTAATTCTGATATTGCAAGTACTGTATCAATTACGTCAGCCTGAAACAAACTACTATGGCACTTCAGTTTTCAAAAAATATCTAATTGTTGTCTTCCTTCCAACATTCAATGGATATCCATAATTAAATTCATTGATTACAAAATGAAGAAATTCATGATCAGTAAATTCCATTTTTCATCCACCTTCAAATATTGGAAACTTGTTTCTGGTTACTCAACAGGTGAGTTCTGAATTAGGATCCCATGGCAGATATTACCCCTGTTAAGTAAAGGTCCTGTCTTCCTAAGCACTTCATAGAATTAATAACTGTAACTCAGGAATGATAGCAGCAGGAAATGAGTGACTCTTTCAAAGTTGTTTCACATCTATAAGAATGTGAATTTGAAGTATCATAGAATTAAATCTTGCTTTATGAAAAAATAGCAATGATTTCAATGTTCTAAACCTCTAACAATTTTTTTGAAGTCGACAGTGATCCTCATTTTATCATTTCCGCCAACAACCATAATGATGCTGTATGTTTCAACATTGATGGGAAGCCTGGTTCGGTTCTCAATCTGATCTCAGATCCTTATACAGGTAGGTCTTAACCTATCCCAAGGAAGGGAAACATAACTATGGAATTACAAAGTAACATTTCAAAGTTCAAGGTAATATTTATTATCAGAGTGCTTACGTGTCACCATATACAACCCTGAGATTCTTTTTCTGTGAGCATACTTAGCAAATCTGTAGAACAGTAACTGTAAACAGGATCAATGGACAAAAACTGTGCAAATGCAGATATAAATAACTAGCAATAAATAATGAGCATGAAATAACAAGATTAAAGAGTCCTTAAATGAGTGTAGCTATCCCCTTTTGTTCAAGAACCTGATGGTTGAGGGGGTAGTGACTGTTCTTGAACCTGGTGGTCTGAGTCCTGAGACACCAGTACCTTCTACCTGATGGCAGCAGCGAGAAAAGAGCCTGGCCTGAGTGGTGAGAATCTTTGATGATGGATGCTGCTTTTCTATGGCAACGTTTCATTTAGATGTGCTCAATGGTTGGGAAACTTTTACTCATGATGTACTGGGCCGAATTCACTACCTTTTGTAGGATTTTCCGCTCAAAGGCATTGGTGTTCCCACGCCAGGCCGCAATGCATTCAGTCAGCAAGCGCACTTTCCACCGCACACCTCCTGAAGTCTGCCAAGGTTTCAGCATTCCAAAACGCACCTTGACTTACTAGTGCCTGTAAAATTATATTTTTTGGCAGCTCTACCAAATTTTTGGCTGTTAAAGTAAGAACAAGATTAGAAATGCCGTATATTATAATTGGTATCTGCAGTGAATTGGTACATAAAATTAAGATTGCTGATTTATTAAGGTGCTTTTCCACTTTTCAGCATCGCAGCCGAATCGAGCCAGAATTTGATTATGTGTTTATTTTCCCACAGAGTAGTTGCAATATAAGAGGAGTACATTTGACTTGTTGAATCTATACCGAAATGTACAAGTAAATCAGCTTGTCCCATTCCTCCAAGCCACTCTCTTTACCACTGTAACTTTTATTTTCAGTTACTGTCTATGGTGTTATGTTTCAGAGCCCAGATATTTTGAGCAAATACACTCGGGGCCAATTTATTAGGTACACCTGTATACCTGCTAGTTAAAGTTCAAAGTTCAAAGTAAATCTATTATCGAAGTATGTGTATGTCACCACTTACAACTCTGAGATGTATTTTCTTGTGGCATACTCAATAAATCCAATAACCACAATAGAATCAATGAAAGACCATACCAACAGTTAGACAACCAGTGTGCAAAAAACAACAAACTATGTAAATACTAAAATAAATTTTAAAGAAATAATAATAAATAAATAAACAATAACTATCAAGAACATGAGATGATGAGTTTTTGAAAGTGAGTCCATAGGATGTGGGAACAGTTCAGTGATGGGGCGAGTGAAGCTGAGTGAAGTTACCCCTCTGATTCAAGAGCCTGATGGTTGAGGGTTGATAACTGTTCCTGAACCTGGTAATGTGAGTCCTGAGGCTTCAGTACCTTCTTCCTGATGGCAGCAGAGAGAAGAGAGCTTGTCCTGGATGGTGGGGGTCCCTGATAATGGATGTTGCTTTCCTGTGACAATGCTGAATGGTGGGGAGGGCTTTACTTATGATGGACTGGGCCATATCCCCTACGTCTTGAAGGATTTTTTGTTCAAGGGCAATGGTGTTTCCGTACCAGACTGTGATGCAGCCTGTCAATATACTCTCCACCACACATCTATAGAGCTTTCTCAAAGTTTTATTTGTCATACTGAATCTTCACAAAGTTCCAAGGAAGTAGAGGTGCTGCCATGATTTCTTCATTGTTGTCCTTCGGTGCCAGGTCCAGTAATAATAATTTAAGGTTACTGACCCTCTCCACCTCCGATCCTTCAATGAGGACTGGCTCATGGACCCCTGGTTTCCTCTGCCAGAAACAATAATCAGCTCCTTGGTTTTACTGACATTGAGTGAAAGGTTGTTGTGGCACCACTCAGCCAGATTTTCAATCTCCCTTCCCATATGCTGCTTCATCACTACCTTTGATTGGGTCTACGGCAGTGGTGTCATCAGCAAACTTAAATATGGCACTGGAGCTGTGCTTAGCCAGAGTCATAAGTATAAAGCAAGAAGAGCAGGAAGCTAAGCACGTGGTCTTGTGGTGCACCTGTGCTGATGGAGATTGTGGAAGAGAAGTTTCCAAATTAGGTACAGGAGGTACCTAATAAAATATAATAATAAAATCCTCATGTCTCTTGATTTTTCTGACCTATTACTTTTATTCCATTTCCTCCAATTCTTGATCTCTCCAGTAATGGGTGTGGTTTCTCTTTGCTTGCTGTCTTGACATCCTTATATATTTTAAATCCCCTCACGTCCTCTCTGGCAAGGAGAAAAACCCCAACTTTTCCAATCTTTCCTGAATGAGTTTCTGTGATCTGTTTTGAATTTCAAGCTGTTTCACATCTACTCTAAAACATGGTGCCCAGAACAGGACGCTGAATGCTCCAACTTTGGGTAAACCACTGTGACTAGTTTTAGTCTCTATTTATAAGGCCAGGACCCCATATGTATATTTTCACCCACTCTTTTCAAGGAGTTCTGCCATTTTCAACAAGCTGATCATTTTCACCCCAATCTCTTGTCACATTTATGAATGTCAAATTTGTTCTCAAGTTCAAGTTCAACCACACACACACACACACACATATATACAGCTAAATGAAGCAGCATTCCTGTGAGACCAAGGTGCAAAACACAGTACATACAGTCACACACAGCACAGAACACATACAGTCACATACAGTACATACAGTCACACACAGTACATACAGTCACACACAGCACATACAGTCACACACAGTACATACAGTCACACACAGCACATACAGTCACACACAGCACATACAGTCACACACAACACATACAGTCACACACAGCACATACAGTCACACACAGTACATACAGTCACACACAGCACATACAGTCACACACAGTACATACAGTCACACACAGCACATACAGTCACACACAGTACATACAGTCACACACAGCACATACAGTCACACACAGTACATACAGTCACACACAGCACATACAGTCACACACAGCACATACAGTCACACACAACACATACAGTCACACACAGCACATACAGTCACACACAGTACATACAGTCACACACAGTACATACAGTCACACACAGCACATACAGTCACACACAGTACATACAGTCACACACAGCACATACAGTCACACACAGTACATACAGTCACACACAGCACATACAGTCACACACAGTACATACAGTCACACACAGCACATACAGTCACACACAGTACATACAGTCACACACAGCACATACAGTCACACACAGCACATACAGTCACACACAGTACATACAGTCACACACAGCACATACAGTCACACACAGCACATACAGTCACACACAACACATACAGTCACACACAGCACATACAGTCACACACAGTACATACAGTCACACACAGCACATACAGTCACACACAGCACAGAATACATATAGTTACAATAACACATACAGTCACAAAAAATACAAACTCCCGAACTGTGTGTCATGGCCTGAAGATTGATAATGTTCTAGAGCTAAGTTCTGCAAGAACAAATGGATTGGAATAAGGTGATTACAATGAGTGGATTTCTGCTGACTATTGATCCATTCATATGTTTATGAATTAACTCTCCCTGTCTACTTTCTTAACTCCTCTTTTGTAGAAATCATTTGGACAATTAACTGGTGCCTGTATTACATGCTTCATTATTTCCTGCTCACATTTAATCCCTGGATGTCTGAAGTCACTATCCAGCATGAAGGGACACTTGATGAAGTACTTGCACATTTCCAAAACAAAATCCTGGCATCACGGACGTCAAGGCCAGCTCACTAAGTTATATGCCTTCCTTATTACCCTTACAGATTTTCAAACTGCTCTAGATTTATAAACAAATCAACCCAATTTATAAGAATTTATCAGGAGTTTAGCAACACAGTTATAAGCTTACATAAGACTCTTTAATAGTCACATATGCATTTTCTTCACAAGCATTTCTTATTTTTGTCTTGCTTCTATATAAAAACATGCTTTGGACACACTGAAACTTAAGATAGAAGTTCTATGGTACATTATTCCATTGAGAGAAAATATTGTCTACTTTTCATACGAAAGCAAAAAATACAAGAAATATAATAACAAATCAATTAACATCTAAAAGGAAAGGAGGCAAGACAGTTAGGTGTGTATCCCTAGAACAGACTATCGCCAAGTCATTCAGGCCATTCAGCCCATCAGGTGCATGTTCACCCATGGGCAACCGTGTTTATTAATCCTATCATGAACATGGACCAGAGCCTTCTATGTCCAATTGATTAAAGTGCTGTTCCAGTGTTTAAATGATGTTAGAGTCCCTTATATCAGCATGGACAGAGGATTGGTTAACTACCAGAAAGCAGGGAGTTGGGATACATGGGTGTTACTCTGGTTGGCAATCAGTGGTGAGCGATGGGCCGTAGGGGTCGGTGATGGGCCTGCAACTGTTCACAATATACATTAACGATCTGGAAGAGGGGGTTGAGGGTAGAGTAGCTAAGTTTGCTGATGATACTAAATTGAGTGGAAAAGCAAATTGTGCTGAGGGTATGGAGAGTCTGCAGAGAGATATAGATAGGTTAAGTGAGTGGGCAAGGGTCCGGCAGATGGAGTACAATGTTTGTAAATGTGGGGTCATCCGCTTTGGAAGGAAAAATGAAAGGTCAGATTATTGTTTAAATGGTAAAAGATTGCAGAATGCTGCTGTGCAGAGGGACTTGGGAGTGCTTGTGCATGAATCACAAAAGGTTGGTTTGCAGGTGCAGCAGGCTATCAAGAAGGCAAATGGGATGTTGGCCTTCATTGCTAGAGGGATTGAATTTAAGGGCAGGGTGGTTATGCCGCAACTATACAGGGTACTGGTGAGGCCGCACCTGGAGTACTGTGTGCAGTTCTGGTCTCTATACTTGAGGAAGGATATACCGGCTTTGAAGGCGGTGCAGGGGAGGTTCACCAGGTTGATTCCAGAGATGAGGGGGTTAGACCGTGAGCAGAGAATGAGTCGCCTGGGACTGTACTCACTGGAATTCAGAAGGTTGAGATGAGATCTTATAGAACCATATGAAATTATGAAAGGGATAGATGAGATAGAAGCAGGGAATTTGTTTCCACTGGTAGTTGGGGACACTAGAACTAGGGACATAGCCTCAAGATTTAGGGGAGTAAATTTAGGATGGAGATGAAGAGTAACTCGTTTTCCCAGAGAGTGGTGAATCTGTGGAATTCTTTGCTCAATGAAGCAGTAGAGGCTACCTCAGTAAATATATTTAAGACAAGGTTGGATAGATTTTTGCATAGTAGGGGAATTAAGGGTTATGGGGAAAAGGCAGGTAGGTGGAGATGAGTCCATGGCCAGATCAGCCATGATCTTATTGAGTGGCAGAGCAGGCTCGACGGGCCAGATGGCCGACTCCTGCCCCTATTTCTTATGTTCTTGTGTTCTTGTGTTCTTCCACCACTCTTTCCAGCAGTGCCTTACAGTACTCAGCCCTGATGGAGTGAAAGTGGTCCCCCTCCAGATCCCTCACCTACTGCCCTGCAGGTCTGCCAAGTTTTATTTAGAGATACAGCATGGAACAAGCTCTTCCGGCCCTTCGAGCTGTAAAAGGTTTGCACTAACTGCTACACTACAATGATGCCCCCATGGCAGGTTTATCATTTGTGAGTCACATACATCAATAAAAGCATATTTTCCAAGTGAGGTTCTTAGAAATTCTATTGCTGTGATTTTCATACCTTAGATAATCTATCCAATTACATGACTTTTTTTTCCCTCAGCTACAAATAATTCAGCTGTTCTGGGAAATAATAAGTTATCTAGTTTTATGACAAGATGATTCCCAGAATTTTAATTTAGCATTGTCACAATTGATTAACACTAATTAATCCATTCTTAAATTTACTTGAAGGTTTTGTGGTAAATGGCCAATTGATAGGAGATAAGAAAATAGAAAACAACAAGAAAATAAATACCTACTTTGGAAGATTTGGAATTATGAACAGCAACATGGATATAAAATTTGAAGTATCGACTGAAGCAATCACAGTGTTTCACAGAAAAGAGAAGATGATTTTCCCATGGTCAGCAACAGCATCTATAACGAAACAGAGGTATAATTTATCCCATAACAAAGCAACATTCATTAGAAAATAGACAATGCCAATACAAATGAAACTGTAGCCATGGTTCTAATTCTTATCAAATTCCTTGCAAAGCAAAAATTAGTTTGTACAACTTTGATAGATACTTATTTTGATTTAACTTTTGAAGTTTTGATTTACATATATTAATAAGAACATGCATGGCAAAACAAAAGTGCTAATAAGATTTAACGTTGACATCACACATACAAGACTGAACAGCAGTAATTCTACAGGAACATATCTAAGTAGCAGCTATGAGAACTCCACTGGAACTAAGCGGTGGGTTGTGGCAAATAAGAGTTGGCCTATAGACTTTGGTCTCTTCCACAATCCCTGGGGTCAATATTTGAAGCCTGAACTAGGCAATTCACAGCTTTGGTAAATTTTCATCTACATGTCTACTATTAAAGCTGGATACCTCCACCACCTTTGCTCAGCTCCCTACTGTTTAATTTGACTAACATTTCAATTTTAAAAGTACCACTCTCAAGTCCTTCCATATAACTATGACCTCTGCTTCCTTTTCTAACCCTAATGATCCTTGCTCATTCATTTCCGGTCTCTTCAACCCCCCGGATTTTAACGATGTGAATCAGACTGAGAATCTGAATGAAGTTTATTATCAGTGACGTATTTGAAGAAATTTGTTGTTTGTGGCGGGAGTGCAGTGCAAGAATTTTAAACCCTCATCAAGTTACAATAGGAAAATGTATAGTGCAAAGGAGGAATAGTGAGCTGGACCATTCAGAAATCTGATGTTGGAGGGGAAGAAGCTATTCCCAAAATGTTGAGTGTGCGTGTTCAGGCTCCTGTACCTCCTCCCTGTTGTTAGCAATGAGGAAGAGGGCACGTCCTTGTATGGTGAGGGCCTTTCATAACGGATGCTGCCTTCTTGAGGCATCGTCTTTTGAAAATGTCCTTGAAGATGGGAGGCTTGTGTCCATGATGGAATTGGTTAAATCTACAACCCTCTGTAGCTTCGTACAATTTTGTGCATTGCAGCCTTCATACCAGGCAGTGTGCAAATGGAGTTTGGAAATCAGATACTGTACCTTGGCATAAGCTCTGAAACTCTGTCCCCGCTCTCCACCTTTGACCAACTGAATTGCCTTGTGGTTCAGTAGAAAATTATTTAATAATACTCTGCTAGTAACTGTCACTTCATGGATGCTCGTTGGCTTGATTGCTTCAGGGAGACATCAGATCCAGCATACTCAGTGGCCTGTGATGAAGAAGAGTAAAAGCTGAGTAGCGGTCCATTGAAGGAAGACTTGGATGCATAAGTGATAACCGAGCAATCTGTCATGATAGCAAGAATCAATCATTATAACATACACCATCTACATATCAAATAGGGTTTCATAGATTGCCTTTTTATTAAAGTTCAAAGTAAATGTATTATCAAAGTGTTTATAAGTCACCATCTACTGTCCTGAGATTCATACTCTTGCAGGCATTTACAGTAGAAATACAATACAATACAATCAGTGAAAAACGACACGCAAAGACTGACAACCAACTAATAGGCAAAAGATGACAAATTGTGCAAAACGAAACAAATAATCAATAAATAAGTAAATAAATAATACCAAGAACATGAGTTGTAGAGTCCTTTAAGAGTGAGCCCATAGGCTGTGTAATCAATTGAGGTGAGTGAAGTTATCCACACTGGTTCAGGAGCCTGATGGCTGATGGCTGACCCTGGTGGGGTGGGACCTGAGGCTCCTGCATCCCCCTTGCTGGTAATATTGAGCAGAGAGCGTGATCCAGATGCTGGGGTCCTTGATGATGAACGATGCTTTCTTGTGACACCGTTTCATGTATATTCTGGGAAAGGTATGATGAAATAAATTATTTAAATTTGACAGCATTAAAAACTTCATTTCCACCCTCTCAGGATATCAATGTAAGCCCAGCCTAATTTGTTGCATTTATTTCACAGCTTCTCAATCTCAATCGCAAAAGAAAAGAATGTCACAGTGACAATTGGAGACGATGCGACATTTGTTATTTTATTGCACCGTGTCTGGAAATACCACCCTCTACACAGGGACTTCCTTGGGTTTTACACACTTGAGGGTCACCAACTCTCAAATATGACCCATGGATTACTGGGTATGTGAAATATTCATTTGATTTAACATTGAGCAACACTATAAGGCGTTAAGGCTTTTGTTTGACAATAATCTTCCAAATTCCCGTGCTTAAAAACAAGTATTGAAACACAATTCGTTCATAATGCTGAATGAGCTCAGCAGGTCAGGCAGCATCTATTGAAAGGAATAAACAGTCAACATTTGGGACCAAGACCCACCATCAGGGCCCCGAAGAAGGGTCTCGGCCTGAAACATAGACAGTTCATTCACTTTCATTGATGCTGCCTGACCTGCTGAGTTCCTCCAACATTTTGTGTGTGTTGCACTATCTTTACAAATATTTGTTTTACTCGCAGTTTAACAACAGTTTCTTGATCATAGGAATCTGAATACCTTCCTCACAAACAAAATTAACTAAAAGTTGCATTGTTCCCTCTTGGCATCCCACACTTCCGTATTTGTCACTTTGCTGTTACGTGAATTTGCTCTGCTCTGACACAGGTCAGTTCTACGGTGGAGTGAGTGCTGAGATATATAATATCCACCCTGGCTTAGATGAAGGAAAACCTGATGCAACAATGATTGTGAAGGGTCATAAATTAAGAGTCACAAGGTATTGCATCCAAGATAATTAACACTATTAATTTGTTCTATTCAACATTTTAAAAACTTCTGTGGACTTTTGATCTTAATTTTTATTCCTGTTTTCCAGGGGGTACCAGAGAGATTTCAGACTCAACCCAAAGCAAGGTATCAGAATTCCATGCTGGTTTATCTACTACAATGGAAAAGGATTCATTGATGGGACACCTACTGATTATGTTCTTTCTTCATTATTTGATTCTGTTTATCCAAGATTTGAGAGCGGGTGGTGAAAATGTATCCCTTTGGTATCCCTTTCCTAGCTTAATTGTTCAATTATTACACATTAAAAATCATACTACTCTTTCCATTATAAAACCCTGCATTAATTTACAGTAGAATCTGCAGATCTAGCTGGTGAGTGTCAAGCATGGCACCAGATGACAAAAGGTCTGCTCCAATTCACATCCAGCCACTGACTGGCCACCCAGATGCAACTCTGTATTCATCTAATGACAGCAGATGTTAGTCCAGACCTTGGCAACTGAACTGGAAAGATTTAAGGAGCCAGTTTCTACCAACTACTTTGGCACAATACTAATGACTCCATAGGCAGTGACTCTCAAGTAAGTGATTTTCCGGCTGCATTAGTGATGATGAGTGGAGGGAAAAGTTTCAGCGCTGATCCCTATGGTGAAGGAACATCACTCAGATCTTTGCATAAAGGCAAATCCACTTTGAATACGCAGTTGAAAAAACCCTGACACCCAGCAGCACTGGACTAGTTCCTGTAGCATTTTTAATAGAAGACGAAACTTTTTGATTTAATGAGTTCAAAAGGGAGCCCTGAACAATGCCTCTGATACCTACTTACTTACTGTGTAAGTAATAGTGGGGAACAGTTGTCCTTCGGGCACTTATCCCTGCAAGCAGCCAAAGTGCGACACCTGTCCAGGTACCTCCTGCCTCACCTCCATTCAGGGCCCCAAACAGTCCTTCCCAGTGAGGCAAAACTTGACCTGCAAGCCTGCTGGGCTCATCAATTATGTCCAGTGCCCCCGATGTAGCCTTCTCTACATTGGTGAGACCTGCCATAAATTGGGGGACCACCTCATTGAGCACCTCAGTGCCATCTGCTGCAAGCAGGACTTCCCAATGGCTAAAGATTTTAATTCTGCTTTCCATTCCCATTTGGACATGTCGGTCTCTGGGCTCTGCTTGTGCCAGGAATCCCTGGGTCCCTTCCTCCTTCCCTTTCTCCTCTGGTCAACTCTCCTCTCCTATCAGATTCCTTCCCTTTCCCCTCTGGTCAACTCTCCTCTCCTATCAGATTCCTTCTTCTCCAGCCTTAGACCTTTCCCACCCACCTGGCTTCACCTATCACTTTCCAGCTAGCCTCCTTCCCCTCCCCCCACCTTTTTATTCTGGAATCTTCCCCCTTCCTTCTCAGACTTGAAGAAGGGTCTCAGCTCGAAACGTGGACTATTTATTCATTCCTGTAGATGCCACCTCACCTGCTGAGTTCCTCCAGCAACTTGCATGTGCTGCTTTGGATTTCCAGCATCTGCAGACTTTTTCGTGCTTATTACTTATTATGATGCAGAAGGAGATCTTTTGGCCCAATGTGTCCATGTTGACTCTCAGAAGTGCCATCCCTTGGGACAATTCACCTTTCATTATTTCTACATTTCTCACATCTCTTACGATTTATTTACCACTTACACACATGGAGTATGGATTTGGGTTATTGGAGGACACCCAATGAGCTTGATGGAAACCTGTGCAATTAAAAGGAGAACATGTAAAGTTCACACATACAGCACCTGAAGTCAGGACTGAAAGAGAATTGGCAACACACACGCACAGACTCACACCCTGCAACACACACACGCGTGCACCCTGCCACATACACACACGCGCGCACCCTGCCCCCCACACACACACACACATACCCTGCCACACACATGCGTGCACCCTGATGTGCATGCGCACGCACCCTGCATCACACCCTGCCACACACACACGTGCGCACATGCACACGCGCACCCTGCCCCACACGCACGCATGTGCATGCGCATCCTGCCCCACGCACACACGCACACACACGCACACACAAAACTTGTGTATCTTCCGGTAAACAGAGCTATGGTACTGACACTGCTCTGTATAGCTAAAGATTCTGTACACAATCAAGTAAAACACGCAACTCTGGAATAGATACTCTTACACAGAGAAATGAATAAATTAAGCTTATTCCTTTAATTTCTATTTATGTATATTGTTCTTGCTGCTTTGTTTGTGTTTTCTGATCTTCCATTAAATTGACTTCTATGTTCCAAAATTTCTTAAGATATAAATTTTCTTCCTAAATTTAGTTACTCATGTTTCATTTGAATGCAGCTTCATGCACTACTTTCATGTTCTGTTTAGGTAAGACCCAATTCAGATTGATTTTTTTTATGACATTTCCCTTAGCACAGCATTGACCACTTGTCGGTCACACTTTCCCTCAACAATTCCTTTCTACTTGAGATCCTTTGTCGTCCTGAAACAAAAAATATAGAGGCACAACCAGGTCACTGAAAAAGCTGAAGAACATACATTCAGTGGGAACTTTATTCGGTTCATTTGTACACCTGCTCGTTAAAGCAAACATCTAATCAATCAATCATTTGGCAGCAACTCAATGCATAAAAGCATGCAGACATGGTCAAGAGGTTCAGTTATTGTTTAAATTAAGCATCAGAATGAGAAGGAAATGTGATCTAAGTGACTTTGACCATAGAACGATTGCCGGTGCCAGACAGGGTGGTACGAGTTTCTCAGAAACTACAGATCTTTTGCGATTTTCACGCACCATTCTCTACAGTTTACAGTGCCAGAATGGTTCAAGCTGACAATAAGGCGACAGTAGCTCAAATAAACACTCATCATAAACTACGACAGTAACTCAAATAACCACTCATCATAAACTACGACAGTAACTCAAATAACCACTCATCATAAACTACGAGAGTAACTCAAATAACCACTCATTATAAACTACGACAGTAACTCCAATAACCACTCATCATAAACCACGACAGTAGCTCAAACAACTACTCATCACTAAAGGCTGGTCCTGGACTTATTTCCATCTGGCATAGTTTGCATATTGTTGTTTGATTGTTTGTGGTTTTTGTATTGCTGTATTTATGCTCCATCTTGGTTGGTGCAGCTGTAATGAAACCCAATTTCCCTCGGGATCAATAAAGTATGTCTATCTATCTATCTAAACTACGACAGTAGCTCAAATAACCACTCATCGTGAGCTATGACAGTAATCCAATAACCACTCATTGTAATCTGTGACAGTACTGCATCATGAACTGCAACAGTAACTTGAATAACCACTCATCATAAACTACGACAGCAACTGCATCGTAAGCTATGTCAGTAATTGCATCATAAACTACAACAGTAACTACATCATAAACTACGGCAGTAACTTAAACAACCACTCATAAACTACAACAGTAACTCCAATAACCACTCATTGTAAACTAAGACAGTAACTGCATCATAAACTACAACAGTAGCTCAAATAACAACTCATTGTAAACTCTGACAGTAACTCAAATAACCATCATCATAAACTATGACAGTAACTGTACCGTAAGCTATGACAGTAATTGATTTGTAAACTATGCCAGTAACTCCAATAACCACTCATTGGAACCTATGATAGTAACTGCATCATAAATTACGACAGTAAATGCATCGTAATCTACCACAGTAACTCCAATAACTACTCATCATAAACTATGACAGTAACTGCATCATAAACTACAACAGTAACTGTATCGGAAACTACAAAAGTAACTTAAATCAGCAGTCCCCAACCACCGGGCCGCGGACCGGTACCAGTCCACAAAGCATGTGCTATCGGGCCGCAAGGAAACGATATGATTTGGCGATATGACTCAGCTGCACCTTTCCTCATTCCCTGTCACGCACTATTGAACTTGAACACATGCGAGGTCATTACCCGCGCGTCATCCATGTCAGCGCGGGAAGGAGATCAACTCCTCCAGCTTGCAAATGACGGCAGGCTGAAAAGTATGTTTGACATAACATCTCTGCCGGCATTCTGGATCAAAGTCAAGGCTGAATATCCTGAGATAGCCACGAAAGCACTGAAAACGTTGCTTCCATTTCCAACATATCTCTGCAATGAATGCAACGAAAACTACATTGCGGAATAGACTGGACATAAGGAACCCCCTTCGAGTATCACTGTCTCCCATCAGCCCTCGATAGGACCATCTTGTTGTAGGAAAACAAGCCCAGGGCTCCCATTGATTCAGCGATATTGGCGTGTTGCAATGATTTTATATGTTCATGCGGGGAAAATATGTGCTGTGTGTTTAATATCCAAACATTACTTAAAATGTTATGATGCTATTGACTTATAAGTGACTTATATAACCATATAAGAATTACAGCATGGAAACGGGCTATCTCTCCCCTTCTAGTCCGTGCCGAACGCTACTCTCACCTCGTCCCACCGACCTGCACTCAGCCCATAACCCTCCATTCCTTTCCTGTCCATATAGCTATCCAATTTTTCTTTAAAAGATAATATCGAACTTGCCTCTACCACTTCTACTGGAAGTTCGTTCAACACTTACTTCAAACTCCCCTGTCCTCCCCTGATAATTGACTTATCGCTATATTCGTGTGAGGAAAATATGCGCTGTGTGTTTAATATTAAATTTGTTAGATAAACCCTTTTAGAAACGAAATTGAGTGTATTAGCCACTTATCACCTATATTCCGGTCGTTAACACCCACCCCCGAACAGAATCGCCAAAAACGATTTGTAGAAAAAAATCAGCACGTACACGCATGCGCACAGGTGCCCGCGCAAGGCTTCATGCTCATGGTAGTCTTTCTCGGGGTAAACATAACGTATTTGACAGCTACTCTTGTCCGTTGGCAACCCTACCCGCCCCCTCCCCCGGGTCGGCCGGTCCGCAAGAATATTATCAATAATAAACAGGTCCACAGTGCAAAAAAGGTTGGGGACCCCTGACTTAAATAACCTCTCATCATAAACTACGACAGTAACTGTATCGGAAACTACAACAGTAACTTAAATAACCTCTCATCGTAAACTACAACAGTAACTGTATCGGAAAATATAACAGTAACTACTTTGTAATTATGACAGAACTCAAGTGACCACTCATCGTAAACTACAGCAGTAACTGTATCGGAAACTAAGACAGTAACTGTATCGGAAACTAAGACAGTAACTGCATCATAAACTACGACAGTAACTGTATCGGAAACTACAACAGTAACTTAAATAACCTCTCATCGTAAACTACAACAGTAACTGTCGGAAAATATAACAGAAACTACTTTGTAATTATGACAGAACTCAAGTGACCACTCATCGTAAACTACAGCAGTAACTGTATCGGAAACTAAGACAGTAACTGCATTGTAAACTATGACAGTAACTGTATCGGAAACTATGACAGTAACTGCGACGTAAACTACGACACTAACCATGCATTACAACAGTGGTATGCAGTTGAGCATCTCTGAATGTACACATCAAACTATGAAGCAGATGGGCTGCAGCAGCAGAAGACCACAATCATCACGAAGATCACAAAGATCATGAACATACACTCTGCTGCCACTTTATTAGATAGATTGATAGATAAATAGATAGATAGATATTTTATTAAGCCCAAAGAAAATTACAGTGTCACAGTAACAATACAAGTGCACAGATAAAAATATTAGAAGAGAAGTGAAGTTAAAAATAAGTTACCCGAACAGTCTAACAGGAGGGGTCATCACTTCCCCGGCTACAGGTTGACTCATTATAGAAACTAATGGCTGAGGGTAAGAATGGTGTTATTTTGCGCTCTTTACAGCAGTGCAGTTTCTTAGCTTGATGGCCACGTCTGCACCAGGTGCATGGTGCTGCACCTCCTTAAAGACCGAGTTAGGAACTGCAGCTGCAGCTCGATGACCTTTGGCTTGTTAAGGAGAGTGAGGAGGCGATAGAGAGGAGCTACAGTCAGGTAGTCACCCCGGGGCCTCAGGAGGCAGATGAGTGGGTAACTCAGGAGAGTGAAGAGAGGGCGTCTGGCAGTGGCTGTGCCCCTGAACAGTAAGTACTCTATTCTGAGTGTTGTTGGGGGTGGTGGTATGACCTACCTGGGGGAAGCAACAGCAGCTGTGCCTCTGGCACCGAGTCTGGCCCTGTGGCTCAGAAGGTTAGGGAACAGAAGAGGATGTCAGTATTAATCGGGGACTCTATAATCAGGGGGACAGACGGACAATTCTGTGGGCATGGAAAAGAAACAAAGATGGTAGTTTGCCTCCCAGGTGCCAGGGTTTGTGATGTTTCTGAGTGCATCTACAATATCCTGAAATGGGAGGGTGAGCAGCCAGAGGTCGGGATACATATTGGTACCAACAACATAGGTAGAAAAAGGGTGCAGGTCCTGAAAGCAGAATACAGGGAGTTAGGAAGGAAGTTGAGAAGCAGGACCTCAAAGATAGAAATCTTGGGATTACTGCCTGTGCCACATGACAGTGAGTATAGGAATAGAATGAGGTGGAAGATAAATGCATGGCTGAGGGATTGGAGCAGGGGGCAGGGATTCAGATTTCTGGATCATTGGGACCTCTTCTGGGGCAGGTGTGACCTGTACAAAAAGGATAGGTTGCACTTGAATCCGAGGGGGACCAATATCCTGGCGAGGAGGTTTGCTAATGCTATTGGGGAGAGTTTAAACTAGATTTGCAGGGGGTGGGAACCGAAGCGAAGAGGCAGAGGATGGGGAGGTTGGAGTACGAGTAGAGACAGCTTGTTGGGAGTTTGTGAGGACGGATAGGCAGATGTTAGAGCAAAGATACACTTAGCCTGATGGTTTGAGATGTGTCTATTTTAATGCAAGGAGTATCATAAAAAAGGCGGATGAGCTTAGAGCGTGGATCAATACATGGAACTGTGGTGTTGTGGCCATTACAGAGACTTGGATGTCTCAGGAGCAGGAATGGCTGCTGAGCGTGCCAGGCTTTAGATGTTTCAAGAAGAACAGAGAGGGAGGCAAAAGAGGTGAGGTGAGGCATTGCTAATTAGGGATAGTGTCACGGCTGCAGAAAAGGAGGAAGTCATGGAGGGATTGTCTACTGAGTCAGTGTGAGTGGAAGTCAGAAATAGGAAGGGGGCAATAACTCTACCAGGTATTTTTTTATAGACCCCCCCCCCCCCCCCCAATAGTAACAGGGACATCGAGGAGCAGGGAGGGAGGCAGATTCTGGAATGGAGCAATAATATAGGGTTGTTGTGATGGGAGATTTTAACTTTCCTAATATTGACTGGCATCTCCTTAGTGAAACGGGTTTAGATGGGGTGGAGTTTGTTAAGTGCATTCAGGAAGGTTTCCTGACACAATATGTAGCTAAGCTAACTGGAGGAGAGGCTGTACTTGATCTGGTATTGGGAAATGAACCTAGGAACACTCACAAAACGCTGAAGGAACTCAGCAGGTCGGGCAGCATCCGTGGAAAAGATCAGTTGACGTTTCAGGCCGGAACCTTTCATCAGGACTGTAGAGGGAAGGGGCAGAGGCCCTATAAAGAAGGTGGGGGGAGGGTGGGAAGGAGAAGGCTGGTAGGTTCCAGGTGAAAAACCAGTAAGGGGAAAGATAAAGGGGTGGGGGAGGGGAGGCAGGGAGGTGATAGGCAGGAAAGGTGAAGAAGGAATAGGGGAAAACACAATGGGTAGTAGAAGGAGGCGGAACCATGAGGGAGGTGATAGGCAGCTGGGGGAGGGGCAGAGTGACGTAGGGATAGGAGAAGAGAGAGGGAGGGAATTACCGGAAGTTGGAGAATTCTATGTTCATACCAAGGGGCTGGAGACTACCTAGACGGTATATGAGGTGTTGCTCCTCCAACCTGAGTTTAGCCTCATCATGGCAGTAGAGGAGGCCATGTATGGACATATCTGAATGGGAGTGGGAAGCAGAGTTGAAGTGGGTGGCTACCGGGATATCCTGTATGTTGTGGCGGACGGAGCGGAGGTGCTCGACGAAGCGGTCTCTCAATCTGCATCGGGTCTCACCGATGTAGAGGAGGCCGCACCGGGAGCACCGGATGCAATAGATGACCCCAACAGACTCACAAGTAAAGTGTTGCCTTACCTGGAAGGACTGTTTGGGGCCCTGGATGGTAGCAAAAGAGGAGGTGTAGGGACAGGTGTAGCACTTACACTTACAGGGATAAGTGCCGGGTGGGAGATCCGTGGGGAGGGACGTGTGGACCAGGGAGTTGCAGAGGGACCGATCCCTGCGGAAAGCGGAGAGGGGTGGAGAGGGAAAGGTGTGTTTAGTCGTGGGGTCCTGTTGAAGATGGCGGAAGTTGCGGAGGATAATGTGCTGGATCCGGAGGCTGGTGGGGTGGTAGGTGAGGACAAAGGGAAGTCAATGATGTCCTCACCCACATTTCCTCCATTTCCCACACTTCAGCTCTCACCCCATCATCCCACCACCACAACAGGGACAGAGTTCCCCTTGTCCTTACCTACCACCCCACCAGCCTCCGGATCCAGCACGTTATCCTCTGCAACTTCCGCCACCTTCAACAGGACCCCACCACTAAGCACATCTTTCCCTCTCTACCCCTCTCCGCCTTCCGCAGGGATCGGTCCCTCTGCGACTCCCTCGTCCACACATCCCTCCCCACGGATCTCCCACCTGGCACTTATCCCTGTAAGCGTAAGTGCTACACCTGTCCCTACACCTCCTCTCTTGCAACCATTCAGGGCCCCAAACAGTCCTTCCAGGTGAGGCAACATGTCACTTGTGAGTCTGTTGGGGTCATCTATTGCATCCGGTGCTCCCGGTGCAGCCTCCTCTACATTGGTGAGACCCGACGCAGATTGGGAGACCGCTTCGTGGAGTACCTCCGCTCCGGCCGCCACAACAGACAGGATCTCCCAGTAGCCACCCACTTCAACTCTGCTTCACATTCCCATTCAGGTATGTCCATACATGGCCTCCTCTACTGCCACGATGAGGCTGAACTCAGGTTGGAGGAGCAACACCTTATATACCGTCTAGGTAGTCTCCAGCCCCTTGGTATGAACATAGAATTCTCCAACTTCTGGTAATTCCCTCCTACTCCCTTCTCCTATCCCTACGTCACTCTGCCCCTCCCCCAGCTGCCTATCACCTCCCTCATGGTTCCGCCTCCTTCTACTACCCATTGTGTTTTCCCCTATTCCTTCTTCACCTTTCCTGCCTATCACCTCCCTGATTCCCCTCCCCCACCCCTTTATCTTCCCTCTTACTGGTTTTTCACCTGGAACCTACCAGCCTTCTCCTTCCCACCCTCCCCCCACCTTCTTTATAGGGCCTCTGCCCCCTCCCTCTACAGTCCTGACAAAGGGTTCCGGCCCGAAACATCGACCCATCATTTCCTCGTATGCTGCCCGACCTGCTGAGTTCCTCCAGCATGTTGTGAGTGTTGCTTTGACCCCAGTATCTGCAGAGTATTTTGTGTTTGGGAAATGAACCTAGTCAGGTGTCAGATCTCTCATTGGGAAAGCATTTTGGAGTTAGTGATCACAACTTCATCTCCTTCACCATAGTGCTGGAGAGGGATAGGAGCAAACAATTTGGGAAAACATTTAATTGAGGTAGAGGAAAATATGATGCTATTAGGCAGGAACTTGGGAGCAGATGTTCTCAGGGAAATGCACGGCAGAAGTGTGGCAAATGTTCAGGGAACATTTGCATGGAGTTCTGCATAGGTATGTTCCATTGAAAGGACTGTAGGGTAAAAGAACCATGGTGTACTAAGGACGTAGGAAATCTAGTTAAGAAGAAAAGAAAAGCTTACAAAAGGTTCAAGAAACCTTGGTCGGATAAAAGTGTTCCCCTTCACAAACCTCTGTCACCTGCCATTTCATTCCCAATAGCAGATCAAGTATCGCATGCTCCCTCGTTGGTTTTGTACGTCCTGATGAGCGAAACCTGCCTGAACACAGCTGACAAACTCTATCCCATCTCATCCTTTACAGTATGGGATTCCCAGTCAATATAGGAACAACTTCCCAGTCAATATGTTTTGTGATCTTCACAATCAATTGCAGGATGAATTTTTATCCTAATAATATCAGTCAAATTCAGATCCAAATCCTACAGGTCAAAGGGCCAAATGCCAGCCGAATCTCTAAACCTAACAGATTTTTATTTCAATAATTATCTTTCCTTTAATATTTTTCCTTGTTCATTTGCTAAGCTCACTCAGCTGATTTCTGTCAATGTCTCTCTTTCTCTTAGAAGACACCTATATAGTTCCCTACTATGATAAGTTGGACTCTTGACCTGAAATCTACCTTGTTATGATCTTGCACCTTATTTACCTCACTGCATTTCCTCTATGGCTTTTACACGTAATTCTGTATTGTTATTTATTATGGACTGATGATTCAGTACTATGCAAGAAAGGCTTTTCTCTGTATCTTGTGCCAGTAACAATAAACCATCGAACCAACCACACCACTAACCAATTACAAATACCCACACTTCTGAGGTTAGCAGATAATTTGCCTGCGCTCTTGCTGAATGCATTCTGAGGAATTCTATATGGGATATGCTGACTCTACCATAGGTGGGCAGTTGGAACTTGATTGGAGGAGTAGGTGACTGGACTGGAATATCTTGCACTCCTTTTTACTGTTCGTGCTTAGCGTCCACGTTGTCCAGCTGTAGGATCTCAATGCCTTCCCAGATGTTCTTTCTCCACTTTGATCTGTTACAGGCTCAGGACTTTAATGAGTCTAACAGGTTGATACAATCTTTAAAGGTTTGCTCCATCCTTCAGGAAAGTTCTTGCTATCCTGTAGGGCAGAAGAAGGAAACTGTTTCAGAAGTTTGGTGTTAGTCAGAATCAGGTTCATTATCACTGACCTGTGTCGTGAAATTTGTTGTTTTGCAGCATCAGTACAGTGCCATACATAAAAATTACTCTGTTACAACAAAAAATATAAAAGAAAATTAAAAAGTGCAGAACGAGCAAAATAATGAGGTGGTGTTCATGGGTTCGTGAAATCTGATGGCACAGGAGAAGACACCATTTAAGGCATTGGGTGTGTATGTATGTTGAGGCTCCTGTGCCTCCTTCTTGATGACAGTGATAAGATGAGGGCATATCCTGGATGCTGAAGGTCCTTAATGATGGATTCCCCCTCCCTGCAGCACCACCTTTTGAAGAAGTCCTGATGATGGGGAGGGTTGTTTCCCAGATGGAACTAGTTGAATCTACAACATCTGCAGTCTTTTTCAATCCTGTGTGTTGGAGCCTCTATTCTAGGTAGTAATATAACCAATGAGAATGATCTCCACAGCATAGCTGTCAGAATTTACTAGTCTTTGGTGACATACCAAATCTCCTCAATATACATAATACTCCTGGTATGGTCTAACCAGTCCTTTGTAACATAATGTCTCAAATTTTATATGTTATGTCCAGACCAACAAAGACAAGCGTGCCACATGTCCTCTTTTCCACCCTCTCTACCTTCATTGCCATTGTCAGGGAACTATGGACTTGAACCTTTCTGTTTATTGTCTCATGCCTGACTGTACTTATACCCTGCTGTATAGAGATACAGAATTGCAAGAGATTACCAATGCTGGAAATCTGGAGCAACATTCAAAAAATATAGGAGGAAATCAGCAGGACAGGCAGCATCTATGGAGGGAAATAAATATCTGATACCTTGGACTGAGGCGCTTCTGGAAAGAGTGACGGCAGAAGCCCAAATAAAAGTTTGGAGTGGGGGGGAGCACAAGATGGCAGCTGATAGGCGAATCCACTTGAGAGGACAAAGGTGGGAAAAGGGAATGATGTGAGAAGCTGGGAGTGGTAAGTGAATTGACTGAAAAAAAGGAATCTGACAGGAGAGGACAGCAATCCAGGGAATAAAGGGAAGGAGGTATGGAACCAGAAGGATGAAGGTGTGGTCATTCGAGGTCATCGAAGAGGAAAGAGAGCTAAAGGGGACAGAGGGCTAAGGGAAAACAAAAGGGTGGTGGAACAGAGGGAAGCAGACGGAAGTTAGAAAAATTGATCTTCATGGCTTGGTCTGTGTGTGGAGGTATGGACTCGGTCATTTGCTGAGAAGTTGCAAGTAGATGTGAACATTGTTACAGCATTAGCAGAATTCTCCAATTCTGACCTATTGACTTCCTGCAGTGACGTTCTGGGGCTGGGCAGATTGACCCTCAATAATCACACCCATCTTCCTTTACATGAACTATTGGAGTATTTTGGAATGGGAATGGGAATTGAAAGGGTTTATTATTGTCACATCATCAAGATGCAGTGAAAAGCTCATCTTGCCTGCTGTTCAGATTATAATGGATATTTATAATTACTATCATGATTATCTCTGGATGGGAACCAGAGTGATAGGTCCAATAACAGGGCTGGAAGACATAAAGCAATTTTTGTCATGATATTTTGAAAATAAATAGTTGGAAATAGGCCAGTAGTTCACCACAAGCAAGTATCTGTTTATACAAATAAATGGGTTTAATATGAAGAAATAATTGATTTAATGACTGAATCAGAAATTGTAATGACCAGAATGGCATGAACACAAAAATATTCCAGCTTCCAGCACTGGTGGCCTTTGTGCCTCTGCTTGTTTGATGACATTAAAGGATACAGGAAGAAGGCAGAAGAATGGGGGTGAGAGAGGGTTAATAAATCAGTCATGATGAATAGTATATCTTATAGTCTTACGATGGGCCAGTTGGTATACAGATAGCATGTATGAGGAAGGATGGCCAGGGCAAAAGACATTCTGTAAGTGCAGTCAGTTGAGTGGGTTGAAATTTGTCTATTTTAATGTGAAATGTATCATGAACAAAGGTGATGAATATAGAACATAGGTCAGTACAAGGAACTATGATGTTGTGAACTTTACAGATACTTGGCTACCAGAAGATCAGGGATGTCTGTTGGATGTTCCAGGGTTTAGCTGTTAAGAAAGGACAGGGAGGGAGGTGGCATTGCTAATCAGGGATAGTATCACACCTGCAAAAAAGGAGACAATCTGGAGTCAGAGTGGCTGGAAGTAAGAAAGAGGAAGAGAGTAATTACTCTATTGGGAGAGTTCTATAGATCCTCCCTCCCCCCTCCCCGATAGCAACAGAGGCACCAAGGAACAGATTGGGAGGCAGATTTTGGAAAGGTGCAAAAATAACAAAGCTGCTATCATGGGTGACTTCAACTTCCCTAATATTGAATAGTGCAAAAGGTGTAGATGGGACGGAATTTGTTAGGTGCATCCAAGAATGGATTTCTGACACAATATGTAGACAGGCCAAATGGAGGAGAGCCATATTGGGTCTGATACTGGGCAATAAACCAGGCCAGATGTCAGATCTCTCAAGGGGAGAGCACTTCTGAATAGTGACGACAGCTCCTTGGCCTTTACCACAGACTTGGAGAGGGATAGGAGCAGACAGTATGGGAAAGTATTTATTTAGAGGAGGAGAAAGTATAATACCATTTTGCAGGAACTTGTGGAGCATAAATTGGAAAAAAATATATAATATATACATATCATCTATAGAAACAAATATATGGAGGTTGTTCAGAGAGCACTTGCACTGGATGGATTTGTCCCATTGAGCAGAGAAAGGTGAAAGCAAACGTCTAAAGAAGAGGAAGAAGTATAATGAAGGTGTAAAAAGCAAGAATCAGACAGGACTCTTGAGAATTATAAGGCATCCAGGAAGGAGCTTATGAATGGACTTAGGAGAACTAGAAGGGGACGTGAGAAGGCCTTGGTGGGATAGATTAAGGAAAACCCAAAGTGTTCTAGGGAATTATAGACCAAAGTTTATCAAAGTATATTTATTATCAAACTATGTATGCAGTATACAATCTTGAGATTTGTCTTCCCCAGAGACAGCCACAAAACTAAGAAAACCAAAGAAAAACATCAAATCCCACCCAGCACCCAGCATGCACAAAAAAAAACAAATCATGCAAACAGCAACAAAAGAAAACCGAGGGAAAAACCACAAAATATAAAGTTCATGGAATATAAAATTCCTGAAACCCTCGTAGAGACAGCAAAATGCCAGATCGCTCAATCAGCCCGAAAACACACCACCAAAATGGAGACCACAGGCTCCAACAGAAGCAAAACTACATTGGAAAGAAAACGAAGACATAAAAGAAATAGTTTTGTGAACCGTCTAAAGGATGTCACCCTTGGTCGCGTTGTTCGTGATGTCATCTTCTTCTATTGCATCTTACATTGATTGTGAGGTCAAGTCCAATTTATTGTCCTCGGGAATTACGCAATAGTTTCATGTCAGTAGGGTAGAGGCTGACCTTAGCCTGTTCATACATACTTCCAAGCTTTTGTATCTTCTGCCCGATGGAGGGGGGGGGGGGGGTGGGGGGGGGGAAGAGGGAGTGTCCAGGATGGGCGGAGTTTTTGATGATGCTGACTGGTTTACTGAGGCTGCAAAAAGCATAGACAGAGTCTATGGAGGGGAGGCTGGTTTCTTTTATTTATTTATTTATTTATTTATTGAGATACGGCACAGAATAGGCCCTTCTGGCCCTTTGAGCTATGCCACCCAGCAATCCCCCAATTTCGTCCTAGCCCAATCACAGTTGAATTTACAACGACCAATTAACCCACCAATTGGTACATCTTTGGACTGTGGAAGGAACTGGAGCACCCGGAGGAAACCTACAGGGTCACGGGGAGAAGGTACAAACTCCCGTGTCACCAGTACTGTAAAGCGTTGTGCTATCCACTACGCCACTGTGCCACCATCGTTTCCATGATGTGCTGAGCTATGTCCATCACTGACTGCAGTTTCTGGTAGCCGTGGGAAGAGCAGTTGTTGGACAAAGCCTTCATGCAACCAGATAGCATTCTTTCTACAGTGCATCAATAAGCATCGGCAAGGGTTGATGGAGAAAAGTCCAATTCTTTAGCCTCCTGAGGTAGATATGTCGGTGAACTTTCTTGGCCATGACATCTATACAGTTGGGCCAGGACAGTTTATTGGTGATGTTCACTCCTAGGAACTTGAAGTTCTCAACACCATTAATGAAAACAGGAGCATGTTTACTGCTCCCCATTGACTCAACTCAATGGCCGGATCTTTTGTTTTGCTGATATTTATAAGAATCAGTCACTCTCACGTCATCTGCAGACTCCAGCTTTTTGCTCTATACTTGAAGGGGCCTGGAGCCAAGTAGTCCTGGTGTAACCCAAAACTGGGCATCAGCGGCCAGGTTGTTGGTGACTTAGATATTAATGGGCACCCTGTTCATCTCTTCTGGAAGCTGTTTCAGCTCAGGTCAATCTTCCACCTGCCGTGGTCAGAGGCCGCAGCTCTTGGCTCATGGAGTCCACTGCCTCTTCTCCCGCTGTCATTCCCCTTCAACAGCACGGATTGAAGATCTTGTCATGCACACTCCTTGGTAGAGGAAAGTCCTGAGCAGCCGCATTGTATAGTTTTCTTTTAACTAATCTCCGGAAATCCAGTAATGAGAAAATGGACTAAATATATTATTATTAAATACTTTACTGGCAAAAGTGAGAGACCTATAAACTCATTAACCAAGTAACTAATTCCATCATGCTTCATTACTGGCCTTGATATACAGATTGTACTTTAAACTATTTAGATTGCAAAAGTTTTCTAAAACATCTGTATTTGCTTTAAAAATACAGGTTGTTTACCTTACCATATTCTGCCAGGACATCACTACCTGGCAACGGTAAGAAAAATGTCAACGCTACTGCTATTTATTAACAGAGTGCTGAATAAAATCTATGACTTGCTTTTCAGCAGAGCATTGTTCAAAATGAAGACCATGTTGTCCTATTTTTTATTAATTTCAATTCCTGTATTGATATCCTCTGATTTCATCATAAGAGAAGTAGACCATCATAAGGTAATCTACAACTTATACCATGACCTCTTGATATTCTTCTTAATTCAAAGAATGATTATTTTAACTGTTTCTTTTTCAGACTGAATATGTAAATTCTTCGTCAAATATTTTGAAGCTGTCGCAAAGAATGCTTAAGTTATAGAGCAGTAAATCTGTGCATGTGAAATTTCTCTTTCACTTAATCACTGTGCAATGTGTTCTCAAGAGAAATAGAAAAGGATTAAATCTTGATCATAGATTTCAAACGGCTGAATTTTTTTACAAAGACAATCATACTGTACTTTTTGCTCATGACAGCTGAAATTATTTTCTAAACATTAAGCCTTGCAATAAAGGAAGGCCTCAGTACAGATAATATTTTCACAATGAATTTGCATGCAAGGGTAAACTAATTCCCAGTCTTTGTCTTAGTTTATAACATTATAGCCACTGTACATTGTCTTGTTTGATTCAATGTCACGTTCTGCTTCGATTCAATGTAAGTTTTATCTCTTGCTTTGGAGTTTATGTTCTATTGGCAGCACCAATCAGCAGTTCAGGAAGATTATTACAGTAAAGAATCAAAGATTAAAATTCCAATACTACACATGTAATTATGGTGATGGTCTGGAGCATACATGATAGCATGTTAAAGGATAGTACCAGAAACCCAAATTATAATCTAGAGATTCAATTAGTTCCAGAATTATCTACTTTTATTTCAGATTCTTCGTTTCTGCAGTCTTCTTCTTTTTAATTACTGAAGAGATGTGACTGATTTTTTTGCAGAAGTGTCAACAAGTCAAGGACTCTGATGTATCATGGGCCTAGACAAACAAACTAGGGATCAGAGTTCAAATTCCAACATGGAGTGAGGAATTTAAAATCAGCTGATAATCTGGAATGTTAAAAAAACTGCTCATTTGAATCATAGAGAAGTACAGTACAGAAACAGGCCTTTCAGCCCATCTAGTCCATGCTAAAACCATTTAAACTGCCTCGTCTCATTGTCCAGCACCTGGACCATAGCCCTCCATACCCCTGTATTCCATGTACCTATCCAAACTTCACAACACCACTTGTGCTGGCAGCTCATTCCACACTCTCGCAACCCTCTGTGTGAAGAAGTCTCCCCTCATGTTCCCTTTAAGCTTCTCACCTTTCACCCTTAACCCATGAACTCTGGTTATAGTCCCACCCAACCTCAGTGGAAAAAGCCTGTTTATATTTACCATATCTATCCCCTCATAATTTTGTATACCTCTATCAAATCTCCTCTCAATCTTCTATGTTCTAAGCCATGCAGTCCTAACCTATCCAATCTTTCCTTATAACTCAGGTCCTCCAGGCCTGGCAACTTGCTGGTAAATTTTCTCTGTTCCCTTTCAACTTTATTTACATCTTTCCTATAGGTAGGTGACCAAAGCTGCACACAATACTCTAAATTAGGCCTTAACAATGTCTTATACATCTTCAACATAGCATCCCATCTCCTGTACTCAATACTTTGATGTATGAAGGCCAAAGTGCCAAAAGCTTTCTTACGACCCTATCTACCTGTGACGCCACTTTCAATAAATAATGGTCCTGTATTCCCAGATCCTTTTGTTCTACCACATTCCTCAGTGCCCTACCGTTCACCAGGCAAGACCTACCCTGGTTGGTCCTACCAAAGTGCAACACCTTGTACTTGTCTGTATTAAATTCCATGGGCCATTTTTCAGCCCACTTTTCCAGCTGGGGCAGATCCCCCTGCAAGCCATGATAGCCTTCCTTACTATCCACTACACCCCCAATCTTGGTGTCATCTGCAAATTTGCTGATCCAGTTAACCACATTATCATCCAGATCAATTATAGAGATGACAAACAACAAAGGACCCAGCACTGATCCCTATGGCCCACCAGGAGTCAGAGGCCTCCAGTCAGAGAGGCAACCCTCTACTACCATCCTCTGTCTTCTCCCACATTCTCACAATGTCTAATCCAATTTACTAACTTATCTTGAATGCTGGGTGACGGAAGTTCTTGACCAGCTCCCTTGCGGGACATTGTCGAATACCTTACTAAGTTCCATGCAGTCAACACCCACTGCCTTACCTTCATCCACTTTCCTGGTAACTTCCTCAAAAATCTCTATATGTTTGGTAAGGCATGGTGTACCATGCACAAAACCATCCCTAATCAGTCCATGTCTGTCCAAATACTTACAGTATATATCTAGTCCCTCAGAACACCTTCCAACAACTTTCCCGCAACTGACGTTAGACTCATTGGCCTATAATTTCCTGGTTTATGTTTAGAGCCTTTTTCAAACAGCAGAACAACATTGGCTCTCCTCCAATCCTCTGGTACCTTCCCATCACTGAGTATTATTTAAATATCTCTGAAACAAAACATAAAAGCAGAATATTTTTCATTTGAAGTGTGTTGGTGTTCAGAGGGGCCTGGGCCCCAACAACTTCTACATTTGCCTCCCTTAGGATCAGAGGGAACTCCTTGTCAGGCCCTGGGGATCTATCCATTCTGATCTACCTCAGGGAAGCAAACACCTCCTTGTCTGTAATCCATACAGGGTCCATGAAGTTGATGCCCTGATGCCCCTTTGCCTCACTTCTATAGACTCTGTGACCATCTCCTAAATAATTACACATGCAAAGTAGTTTTTTAAGATCTCCCCCATGCGTTTTGGCTCCAGACGTGGATTACCATTTTGGTTTCCCGGAGGACCAACTTCATCTCTTGCTGTCTTTTTGTTCTTAACATACCTGTAGAATCTCTTAGGATTCTCCCTCTCCTTATCTGCCAGAGCAACTTCATTCCTTCCTTTAGCCTTCCTGATTTCTTTCATTTTGTTAAAAATGATGGCAATCCTATTAGATTGAGGTGAGTGAGGAAGATAGGCTGAAGGTGGGGAAGTGGGAATGATGTAACAGACTGGGGCAATAGAAGTGGCAAAGGATTGAAGAAACTGGAATCTGATAGGAGAGGGCAGTGGACCATGGAATAAAGGAAGGAGGTGAGGATGTGTTCCATACGGAAGAATGTGCAGTTGATAGACATTTGCTCCTTCAAGTACCAACCTCACCGCCTTCTCTTTACTCATGGTCCACTATCCTCTCC
Source organism: Mobula birostris (assembly GCF_030028105.1). Lineage (NCBI taxonomy): Eukaryota > Metazoa > Chordata > Chondrichthyes > Myliobatiformes > Myliobatidae > Mobula > Mobula birostris. Next base: position 78,685,705 of record NC_092385.1, read on the forward strand.
TATCAGATTCCATCTTCTTCAGCCCTTCCTCCCTTCCACCTATCATTTCCCAGCTTCTTACATCTTTTCTATTCTCCCTTTCCCTTACCTGACAAACAGCAAACACGGCTCTCCTCCCATTACCCCAGCACCTGGATCTACCCATCATCCACCAGCTCTCACTCCACCCCTTCCTCCTACCTTTTTATACTGGATCTCTCCCCTCCCCCTTGATTCCAGCCCTGAAGAAGGGTCTCGACCCAAAGTATTAACTGCCTATTTCCCTCCATAGATGTGGCCCCAGCACCTTGTGATTTGCTCCAGATTTCCAGTATCTGCAGTCTTTTTTGTGTTTTCCTGGAGTTTCTGTCACCAGCAGGTTTTAACAATAATTTTAAGTATTTTTTACAGCCACAAGTTCCCAGCTATCAGTAAGAGGAGACCTGTGCAATCTATTTTATAACAGGGGAACAAAAACTTTACAGGACAGTACACTGCTTTGTTTACCTTCCTAAAAACAAAAATGTCTTTTCTGTGAGATGTAACTGATTCCAATTACCTCTATGTATAACTTGTGTGCATAATGCAAGTATATGGTAATATTGACATGTTTGTTAATCTTTTCTTGGCCGGGAACAGAAGAGGAGCATAGTGGACCCCAGAACAGTAGGTTTGATTTCTCTGACATTATCTATTTCATTAAGTATGTCCATTCAATTTCATTATGCTGGGTCATAATATTTCTTCCAGTTCTCTTCTTTCTCTGTATAATGATTTGATTGGATTTATTTTAATCATTTTATACCATTCAAACTCCGTCACCATTCATAATAAAGTTGTTGGGGAGGGTTGTCCAGAGTGGTACCAGGACCTATCACCCACAGTGCCCCAGTGTGCTCGTGCCTGATGCAGAAGGCAGGATGAACCAAACAGATAAAGTCAACATGGCGCTGCTGATACACAGCGATGTTTCACAGGCAACTCACAACATTACAAGGTTGTATGGAAGACTGGCTGTTGCCCATGCTGAAAGTCTCCCCTCTCCACGACACCAATGTTGTCCAAGGGAAGGGCACTAGGGCTGATACAGCTTGGCACCGGTGTCGTCACAGAGCAATGTGTGGTTAAGTGCCTTGCTCAAGGACACAACACGTTGCCTCAGCCAAGGCTCGAACTAGCGACCTTCAGATCACTAAACCGACGCCTTAACCACTTGGCCACGCACCAACACACAATTGTGCACTATTGTGCAGTTTTATAAGAAAATCAGCTGGTAAGTTGTTCCAAGCATCCTGGATAACTTGCCAGAATTCTTTTGCAGACTTTGTCTGTCTCCTTTGCTTCTGTTTCTCCAGGTAATCCCAGACAGACTCAATGATGTTGAGAGCAGGGCTCGTGGAGTCCATACAACCTGAAACCACATAAAAAATCTAGGGTGCCTAAGACTTTTGCACAGTCCTGTACAGGGTGCCACCGTAGTGCAGTTGTTAGTGTGACACTATTACAGCTCGGAACATTGCAATTCAGAGTTCAATTCAGGTGTCCTTAGTAAGCAAGTTTGGACAATCCTTTTCGTGTGCACATGGGTTTCCTCCAGGTTCTTCCCACAGTCCAAAACATACCGGTTAGTAGGTGAATTGGTCATTGTAAATTGTCCTGTGATTAGGTTCAGGTTGATTCGGTGGGTTGCTGGGTGGTGTGGCTCAAAGGGCCGGTTCCGTTCTGTACACCGTTATTGACAGGAGGCTTGGTAGCATTAGCAACAGAGGGATCTGAGGGTCCAGATACATCGCTCCCTAAAAGAGACCACATGGGAATAAACGATGTGTGTGTCATGCTTGTCTTCATTAGTTGAGACATTGAGTTGAAGAACCAACAAGTTATATCAGAGGTTTATAAAACTCTGGTTCAACTGCATTTAGAGGATTGCATTCATATCTGATCACTTCATTATAGGAGGGACGTGGGGACTTTGGAGATGGTGTTGAGGATATTGTCTGGTTTGGAGGATCTGTGCTTTGGGGAGAGGTTGGCCAAGATGGGCTGCTTTCTTTCGAATCTGAAGGGAGATTTGATAAGTTTATAAACTATCTGAGGCATAGATGGACAGCTGATATCTTCACACAGGATTGAAATATCTACTACTAATATTTCAGGTGAGAGGGAGAAGGTACAACAGTGATTTGTAAAGCAAGCTTTTTAAAAATAGAGTGGTGGGAGCCTGGAATGCACTGGAAAATATGGTGGTACAGACAGGTAGCATAGGAGAATTTTAGGCACATGAATATTCAGAGGAGGAAGGGATATAGCCAATGTGTGGGCAAGAAGGATTAGATCAATAGGTCAATGGCAGATGCAATCCCAATGGCTCTTCACACGGCTTTAGACCTCCTGAACAACACAAACACTTACGTCAGGACGCTGTTCATCGACTATAGCTCAGCATTTAATGCCATCATTCCCACAATCCTGTTTGAGAAGTTACAGAACCAGGGCCTCTGTACCTCCTTCTTCAATAGGATCCTTGATTTCCTAACCAGAAGACCACAGTCTGTGCAGATTGGTGATAACATATCCTCCTCGCTGACAATCAACACTGGCACTCCTCAGGGGTGTGTGCTTAGCCCACTGCTCTACTCTCTATATACACATGACTGTGTGGCCAGGCATAGCTCGAAAGCCATCTATAAATTTGCTGATTTATAGATAACTATTTATTTATTTATTTATTTCCCTTCTACTTTATGTATTGCATTGAACTGCTGCTGCTAAGTTAACAAATTTCATGTCATGCCGGTGATAATAAACCTGATTCTGATTCTGATTCTGTTTACTCGGGACACATTGGTTGAATTAGTTCAGCACAACATCATAGGCCAAAGGGCTGTCCTGTTCGATATTCTACGTTCTAGCTCATCATAGTTGAAATTTTTGGAATCATTTTTAAATGTTTGCAGAATTTTCAAATAGATGAAATCACTCAAAGTTTAATTATCAACATCTTAAAACATGAGCAAATTATTAAATCATCAAAATGAAGTAAAGTAACTCTCCTATCTGTTAACATTTTCCACAACCCAGCCCACACAAATAAATAATTTTGTTATTTGTGCAGCAGTCATGTCCAGTGTAAAGCTGAGGGGCTGATTGCAAAGTGCATCTGCCCCTCTATATGTTACCGCTGCTATAATCATTGGTTGTCAATCCATTAGATTCATCTTGACTGGTGCTCTTTACTTCTAACGTTTCCATTGATAACAATGCAATGATTTACTTCTGATCTTTCTAGTTTTTTTTTCTCAGTAGTTCTCACTGAAACATTCTCCATCCCACATCCCACCCTCCTAACCCCCACCACCCACCCCACCTTCTGATCTCCTTCAGCATCGGAGGGAACTTGAAATCTACAGCATGAAGATCGATTCCAAAGTAACCTCACGGTTTGCTCACAATGTGATAATTAGCCGAGTGGTAAATCGAGCTGATGCGTCCAGGGAGGCCTTCTTCGAGATAGACCTACCCTCGACAGCCTTTATCACCAACTTCAGCATGTGCGTATCTGCTTACTCAGTTTAGTTTACTAATAAGCTTAAAAGAGGTACTCAGCAGCAATTTTATATTATTAAACATAGTAAAACCAGTATGCAAGGCATACTTCACTGTATCTTGTACATCTGACAACTATAAAGTAATACCAATACCAAAAATATGATCAAGGTTAATTTAAGGAGCAATAAAAATCTGAAGAATCTATTAAACATATTTACAGCAGGGATAATTTATATATTCTTTGAGAAAGTGTTACTTGCTGTGTCTAAATGCTTCATATGTAAGTTTGATATCTAAAGTGAAGAAAAAGAATCAAAAAGAACTCGGAATTTTCTGCCTAAGGAGTTTATTTTATAAGAGTGGATTGTGGCACAGCTATAAGCCTAGTTGAGAGGTTTGGCTTTTTTTTAGTAAATCATAGTAGCTTGTGATCATTGTTACTAAATGTACCATTCATAACATTCTCTGACAGACGAGTAACAAAACCATTGTTGCTGGTTGCCCATTCACTGTTAAATTTGTGAAATTGCCAGATCTATTGATAAACAGTTTAGGATTCAGGGGAACTTACAATTATATTTCTGATATGATATTTTTAATTAATTGAGTTTGTTTTTTTAGAAGCTGCCCTCAGTGTTTTTATTCTGGTGAATTACTGAGGGAAGAGCACTGGTGACAAACTATCAGTTACAATAAATGGTGTGTGAACAGCCACAAATAAAATTGGAAATGGTAGAGGTGTGTAAGAAGATGACACATTGTGACTTACGGATCACTGTGATCATGGAATACAGGCAGCTGAGCAGTCAAACCATGACATTAGTAATTTGCTTGGTACTTGCCTTATTCCAATCCTCTGCGAGGAAGCAGAAAAGCACTGGCAGCATGGGCAAGCAGTCTGGTTTCCTATTACATTAGTGGGACCTCAGTGACATCTGAAGTCATTTTCAGGCCTGAAGAGGTCCAGATGGTGAGAAGGAAGGAGAACCAATCAAGCTTATTCGGTCACTTTTCCTTGTGGCTCTTGCAATGAAGAGGAATGCTGTAGCAGTTGATGCAAGAAAAGCTTTGAACACGCTTGCCCTGGACCATCTACTCCCGCTCAGGAGATGCCCTCAAAACTCCCTACTTTCATTATGCTGGAAGGGGTCTGGAGACCATAGACCACTTTCTCTTTGCCTGCCTGCAACTGAAGGCTGGAAACATAGGAATGAGGCCTAATGGATATCATCACTGAAAGCATGCTGCTACATCTGACAGGGGAGAACTTGACCTGCTATAAATCACTATAAAAATGCATTCACTCCCCTAACTAATTTTCTGAAAGAAGGATTTCTCCCAACTAGACATTCAGGGTCATAAAAAAATGCTGAGTCATATTGTGTTCAAAGCCAAGAATGTGGTTTTCAAATTACATATTGTTGTTGCTTTACAAATATCGACTGGCCACAGTGAAAATGACCTCCTGGTTAAACAGCTCAATGTGCTCTGCAAACAAAATCCTTCTCTTTGCAATTCCAGGAAAAGTCAAGACCCCTTGTTCGTTAAACACATCGTACCGCAGATTCAATTCAGACTCAAAAAATGACTGCATTAGTTTTATTTAATTATTAAATAATGGATTATATTGGACATGTTAAATATCTTGGGGTGATGCTGACCTTTAAACCATTAAAATTCCATTTATTAATATTGAGTTTCAAACTAAATATACTTTCTCTGACTTTCAGTGTTTCAAAAGTCTATATTTGTTTGTTGTAACTTTCCCTGTGGCCTTCAGCAGCTGCAGCCTTCCACAGCTTCTGGGATCATTTTATATTTGCTTCCTATGTACAGTACTCTGTTTTGCAAGTTGTAACCAGAGATTCTGCCAAATCACAAACATGGCCTGATCATGAATTCTTCACAGATCATGTTTGTTACTTATTTATTTACTCAGTGGTCCTTCAAGCCACACTGTAATGATTTACAACGGCCAGTTCATCTACTCATCTGGGAAAAGAAACCAGAGCACCCCGGGGAAGATCCACCCACTCCTCGAGGAGGAATTACACAGACTCCTGACAGGGGACACCGAAATTGAACTCTGAACTCCAACTGTAATAGTGTCCCGCTAACTGCTAACGTTTGCGCTCCATTCCCAAAAACATCTGCTGTTTGCAATGGACAGAAACTTTTGGGTGTCTCACTGCTTTCTGGTCCTGATGAAAGGTTTCGGCTTGAAGCACCGACTGTTTATTCCCTTCCATAGATGCTGCCTGACCTGCTGAGTTCCGCCGGCATTTAGTATGTGTTGCCGGGTGAACCATTACTTTGCAACATCAGTTTTGTCACCCTTACTTTTTATTGGTATTCATCTAAATTAGAGAGGGTAAATTAGAGAAGCTTTTCTGCAACAGAAAAGAATCTTGGCTGGGTCAAGATGAGAGGAAGGTTAAAGCACGTCAACTTAAACGAAGGAGTGAGATGGAGATGGGGTGGAGCTTGGTGCTCATGGAAAATAGAATGGAGGAACAGACTGTTACCATCAGCTGAGAGAAACATATATCACAGTGGCAGTCAGACTGTTGAGAACAGAAAAATGGCTCGTTCAGAGCCAACAGAGGAACTCATCTACAGTATATGGTCAAATATTCTCAATTTCTCCTCAAGAAATTATCAGAATTTCCAGATATTTTCTAATTAGCTTTTAGCTCTAATAAAGAACAGCTTAGTACAGGAACTATTTCCAGCTATTTGAGAAAACATTGGCTCATTCATTATATCACTATAACCCAGAGTACTGAGAGAGGTTGTTGAAGAGATAATGCATGCATTGGTCATGATCTTTCAAGAATCACCTGATTCTGGCATGGTCCCAGAGGACTGGAAAATTACAAATGTCACTCCACTCTTCAAGAAGGGAGTAAGGCAAAAGAGAGGAAATTATAGACCAGTTAGCCTAACCTCAGTGGTTGGGAGAATATTGGAGTCCATTATTAAGGATGAGATTTTGGGGTACTTGGAGACTAATGACAAAATATGTCAAATTCAGCATGGTTTCTGTAAAGGGAAATCTTGTCTGACAAATCTGTTAGAGTTTTTCGAGGAAGTAACAACCAGGGTGAACAAAAGAGAGGTAGTGGATGTCATTTACTTGGATTTTCAGAAGGCATTTGATAAGGTGCCTCACGTGAGGCTGCTTAACAAGATAAAATCCTATGGTGTTACAGGAAAGATACTGCCATGGATAGAGGAATGGCTGACAGGCAGGAGGCAACGAGTGAGAATAAAGGGTTTTTTGGTTGTCTGGGGTCAGTATTGGGACCGCTACTTTTCATATTGTTTATCAGTGAATTAGATAGTGAAATTCATGGCTTTGTGGCAAAGTTTGCAGATGATACGAGGACAGGTGGAGGGGTAGGTAGTGGTGTCTCAGAAAGGTAGCATCCATTATTAAGGACCTCCAGCACGCAGGGCATGCCCTTTTCTCACTGTTACCATCAGGTAGGAGGTACAGAAGCCTGAAGGCACACACTCAGCGATTCAGGAACAACTTCCCCTCTGCCATCCGATGCCTAAATGGACATTGAACCCTTGAACACTACCTCACTTTTTAAATATATATTATTTCTGGTTTTTTTGCATGATTTTTAATCTATTCAATATACATATACTGTAATTTACTTATTTATTATTACTATGTTCTCTCTCTCTGCTAGATTATGTATTGCATCGAACTGCTGCTGCTAAGTTAACAAATTTCACGACACATGCCGGTGATAATAAACCTGATTCTGATTCAGCTGAGGAAGCAATGAGATTGTAGCAGGATTAGACAACTTGGAAGAATAGGCAAAAAAAGTGGCAGATGGAATACAGTGTTGGGAAATGTACAATAATGCATTTTGGTAAAAGAAACAACAGTGCGGACTATTATCTAAATGGGGAGAAGGTTCAAACATCAGAGGTACAGAGGGACTTAGAAGTCCCCGTGCAAGACTCCTAGAAGGTTAATTCGCAGGTTAAGTCTGTGGTGAAAAAGGGAAATGCAATGTTGACATTTATTTCGAGGGGAATAGAATATAAAAAGAATGCTAAGCCTTTGTAAGTCACTAGTCAGGCTGCAGTTGAAGTAGTGCCAACAGTTTTGGGCCCCATATCTCAGAAAGGATGTGTTGTCATTGGAGAGACTCCAGAGGAGGTTCACAAGGGTAATTCCAAGAATGAAGGGGTTAACATATGTGGAGTGTTTGGCAGCTTTGGGCCTGTACTCACTGGAATTTAGAAGAATGCATGGGGATCTCATTGAAGCCTACTGATTGTTGAAAGGACTAGATAGGGTGGTTGTTTCCTCTGGTGGGGGTAACCACAACGAGAGGGCACAGCCTAAAAATTGAAAGGCAACTTTTTAGAACAGAGGTAAGGAGGAATTTTTTTAGCCCAAGAATAGTGAATCTGTGGAATGCTCTGCCACAAACTGCAGTTGAAGCCAAGTCCGTGGGTATATTTAAAGCGGAAGTTGGTAGACTCCTGATTGGTCAGGGTATCAAGGGATATGGTAAGAGAGCAGGTGTGTGAGGTTGAATGGGATCCAGGTTCAGCCATGATGAAATGATGGAGTGGACTCGATGGGATGAATGGCCTAATTCTGCTCCAATGTCTTATGGTCTTATGAACCCTCCTTCTGTTTCTATAATCTATATTGTTAAATTTAAAACTGAAAAATGTTATAACACAGAATTAGATCAGAATCAGAATCAGGTTTATTATCACCGGCATGTGACGTGAAATTTGTTAACTTAGCAGCAGCAGTTCAATGTAATACATAATCTAGCAGAGAGAGAGAGAAAAGAAATAATAATAATAAATTAAATAAAACTAATAATAAATAAACAAGTAAATCAATTACATATATTGAATAGATGATTGAAAAATGTGCAAAAACAGAAATACTATATATTAAAAAAGTGAGGTAGTGTTCATGGGTTCAATGTCCATTTAGGAATCGGATGGCAGAGGGGAAGAAGCTGTTCCTGAATTGCTGAGTGTGTGCCTTCAGGCTTCTGTACCTCCTACCTGATGGTAACAGTGAGAAAAGGGCATCCCCTGGGTGCTGAAGGTCTTTAATAATGGACGCTGCCTTTCTGAGACACCGCTCCCTAAAGATGTCCTGGGTACTTTGTAGGCTAGTATCCAAGATGGCGCTGACTAGATTTACAACCTTCTGCAGCTTCTTTTGGTCCTGTGCAGTAGCCCCTCCATACCAGACAGTGATGCAGCCTGTCAGAATGTTCTCCACGGTACAACTATAGAAGCTTTTGAGTGTATTTGTTGACATGCCAAATCTCTTCAAACTCCTAATGAAGTAAGGAATGAAATTATAGAATGTGATTAAAGCAAACCATGCTGCAGGATGGGAAGGATATAATCCCTCCAATGTTATATCTTATGCTGAAGTAATATTTTTCATAAAATTTGGGCTGATATGAATTTAGTTGAATTTAGAAATGGCCAGCCCACTGCTTCTCTTTTTCTCTGATATTTGCTAGATTTTTAGAACTAGAACTGATGTGGGAGCTCAACAGGTTGAGCAGAATGGTTGGGAGGTGTATGGAGGGATATGGTCCGTGTGCAGGTCAGTGGGACTAGGCAGAAAATGGTTCGGCACAGCCATGAAGGGCCAAAAGGCCTGTTTCTGTGCTGTAGTTTTTCTATGGTTTCTAGAATATCTGGAGGCAAAGGGATAGTCAGTATTTTGGGTCAAGATTCTGCTTCAAGGCGGACTCCATTTAATATCTAAACGCAAACAACAGGAATTCTGCAGATGCTGGAAATTCAAGCAACACACATCAAAGTTGCTGGTGAACGCAGCAGGCCAGGCAGCATCTCTAGGAAGAGGTGCAGTTGACGTTTCAGGCCGAGACCCTTCGTCAGGACTAACTGAAGGAAGAATGAGTAAGGGATTTGAAAGTTGGAGGGGGAGGGGGAGATCCAAAATGATAGGAGAAGACAGGAGGGGGAGGGATGGAGCCAAGAGCTGGACAGGTGATTGGCAAAAGGGGATACGAGAGGATCATGGGACAGGAGGTCCAGGAAGAAAGACGGGGCGGGGGGAACCCAGAGGATGGGCAAGAGGTATATTCAGAGGGACAGAGGGAGAAAAAGGAGAGTGAGAGAAAGAATCTGTGTATAAAAATAAATAACAGATGAGGTACGAGGGGGAGGTGGGGCATTAGTGGAAGTTAGAGAAGTCAATGTTCATGCCATCAGGTTGGAGGCTACCCAGACGGAATATAAGGTGTTGTTCCTCCAATCTGAGTGTGGCTTCATCTCTACAATAGAGGAGGCCATGGATAGACATGTCAGAATGGGAATTACTTATCCGTGTAAGCGGAACAAGTGCTACACATGCCCTTACACTTCCTCTCTTACCACCATTCAGGGCCCCAAACAGTCCTTCCAGGTGAGGCAACACTTCACCTGTGAGTCGACTGGGGTGATATACTACATCCGGTGCTCCCGATGTGGCCTTTTATATATTGGCGAGACCCGACACAGACTGGGAGACTGCTTTGCTGAACATCTACGCTCTGTCCGCCAGAGAAAGCAGGATCTCCCAGTGGCCACACATTTTAATTCCACATCCCATTCCCATTCTGACATGTCTATCCACGGCCTCCTCTATTGTAGAGATGAAGCCACACTCAGGTTGGAGGAACAACACCTTATATTCTGTCTGGGTAGCCTCCAACCTGATGGCATGAACATCAACTTCTCTAACTTCCGCTAGCCCCACCTCCCCCTCGTACCCCATCTGTTACTTATTTATATGCACACATTCTTTCTCTCACTCTCCTTTTTCTCCCTCTGTCCCTCTGAATATACCTCTTTCCCATCCTCTGGGTCCCCCCCCCCCCTTGTCTTTCTTCCCGGACCTCCTGTCCCATGATCCTCTCATATCCCCTTTTGCCAATCACCTGTCCAGCTCTTGGCTCCATCCCTCCCCCTCCCGTCTTCTATCATTTTGGATCTCTCCCTCCCCCTCCAACTTTCAAATCCCTTACTCACTCTTCCTTCAGTTAGTCCTGACGAAGGGTCTCGGCCTGAAGCGTCGACTGCACCTCTTCCTAGAGATGCTGCCTGGCCTGCTGCGTTCACCAGCAACTTTGATGTGTGTTGCTTCCATTTAATATCTGGTGTTCTGTTGTAATCCCAGTCCATTTTCTCATGCCCAAGATCCTGTTCCATTTTCACTCTGGCTCTTCTCTGCCCTAAGTACTATTTCATTCTTTCAAATTGTTATATATTTTCACAGCTTCCAGAAACTCAATTACTCTTGCACTGGCACTCCTGGTTCTGAAATTCTTCTTCCTTACTCACTGGTTCCTAGATGCCATTATGAGCCTGGGATCTTCATCACTTTTCCTCAGCATTATCCTCTATTTCCAACTTATCCTTCCCAACTATTTTCTACATCTGCAACTTTTTGCAGTATCCACCCAATGTCATTCTGGAAAATGCCCAAATGAATGTTAAGAAATCATAATCTTATTACCTGGATATATATTAGCCATTGAGTGGTTGGAATTTTCATACTAAATCCTCACACTTCTGAAAAGGATATTCTTAAAATCTGAGCAACACACACAAAATGCTGGATTTCAGCAGGCCAGACAGCATCTATGGAAAGAAGTACGGTCAAAGTTTCAGGATGAAAATCCGCAGAATGTCTCTTGTTTGTTCTTAAAATCTGGCTGTTTTATCAAGCCTTAGTCAAGTGTCATAATTTCTTCATATAGCCTGGTATCAAATGCTTGTGTGAAAGATCTGCCATTATTGATACCTTCTTGGATAGAATAAATGGAATCATGAAAAATCAGTACTGTACATCTAATAACTAAAATGAGAAAGTTCTGTGAGATGCCTTTATTGGTTAGAACTACAACTAACAAAATGCAGATTTGGTCTGCAACACCATAGGTCTACAGTGGATGCGATCTCATTGGCTCTTTCTACATGACCTTGGATCAACCGGGCTGCTGGGCTGCTGAGCTGAGGCCTCCGTCGGTCAGAGTTGACCATGGATGTTGCATCCTGGCTGTCTAGATACACACGCCAGGTCAGTACAATATGGAGAGCAAGCTGTCGCCCATGTAGCAAGCTCCCCCTCTCCACACAACTGATGAACCAAAGGAACGGCAAGACCGATACAGTTTGGTACCAGCAGCATCACAGGAGTTTCCAGTCAGCGTTGAACTCAATGTAAGACTGCCTTTAGGACTCCGAGCCTGGATTTTTCCCTCGGGGTTTCCTCCCGAAGCCTTCCCCATGAGTGGGTATAGCTGCAAGGCAGCGGAGGTTTGAGATCAGTGTTTTCATTCTGCCAACCACGGCTGACGAGCCCTATCTGCCCAAAGCAACTGGTTTTAAGGCGCCAGTTGCCTGCCTTTGCCCTTTATCCTGTCAGTAGAAACAGTTCTGCTGGGCTTAGTAGCAAAGCCACTTGTGAAGGCCAGGAGCTGGACTTGGTTGTCAGAGGCTATTTGAGGCGCACTCCATTGGGAGAGCATTTAATAGATAGTGGGAACTTGTCCCCACTGCCATCCCCGGCTATGGCAACCTGAAGGAACCATCACCTGGACAATACTCATACTTAAGTTGTTTATTGACAACAGCACAGCACTTAACACAAACACAATCTGATCAAAAAGCTCCAAAACATTTGTAGCTCCTCGACTTCCTCACCGGAAGACCATAATCTATGCAGATTGGAAATAACATCTCCACCTTGCTGATGATCAACCCTGGTGCACCTCAGGGATGTGTGCTTAGCCCACGGCTCTACTCTCCCTCCACCCACAGCTGTGTGGCTAGGCACAGCTCAAATGTCATCTCTACATTTGCTGACCACACAACTATTGTTGGCAGAATATCAGACAGTGACAAGAAGGTGTACGGGAGCAAAATATATCAACTAGTTGAGTAGTGTCACAACAGCAACCATGCATTCGCCGTCAGACCAAAGAACTAATTGTGGACTTCAGAAAGGCTTCAGAAGATGAAGGAACACACACCTGCTCTCACTCAAGGTATCAGAAGTGGAAAGAGTGAGCAATTGCAAGTTCACGGGTGGTAACATCTCTGATGATCTGTTCTGGGCCCAGCAGATTCATGCAGCTACAGAGAATGTACCACGGCTGCTATACTTCATTCAGAGTTTGAGGAGGTTTGATATGTCGCCAAAGACACTCACAAATTTCTAACATGGAGAGCATTCTAATTGGCTGCATCACTGTCTCCTATGGGGGGGGGCACATTCTGCTGCATAGGTTCAAAAGAAGTTGCAGAAAGTTGTATTATGCCAGCTTATATACTCCTCTGGGGTCCGAATGAATACTGATTAGACATTGTGATCTGGTTGGCATTAGAAGATTCTGATTGGCTAGCTTTGAGGGAAGGCCATTGGAAGTGTCCAGATCCCAGTATTACTGGAGATTCATTGATTGTTGATGTCATTGTTTCTCTTTTCTCCATAAGGGTTCATAGACCAGATCTATGTCGATGTGTTTGTTGATGGAGCCTTCTGTAGAGAACCACACACGGAGAAATTCTCGTTCTTTCCTTGTCCTTGCTTGAGTCAACCCTCTGGCTGTCATTCATTTGAAAGGGTGTCCTCCTTCATCTTCCTGTGCAGTCTTTTGTTTAATGTTATGTATTGCATTGTTCTGCTGCTGCAAGGACAAAGAATTTCACGACATATGCCGGTGATATTGAATCTGATTCTGATTCTGAGGTCTACCCCCAACTTTCTATTCACAGCAGGAATAAGTGATTATTTTGCAGATATCAACTGATGTGACTGTAACAAATCTTAGCAGTACTTTGGCAAAGATTTTGAAACAAATAGACCAAGGAATAAAGTATTATGTAATAACAACACAATTCCTCCCTCCATAGGACTCTGGATGGAGTAACATACATGGGAGCTGTGAAGAAGAAAGAAGAGGCTGAGGAGCAGTACCAGCGTGCAGTTTCACAGGGACAGACAGCAGGGATCGTAAAGTAAGAACAAATAGACATACTTCACCATTCTTCATGTACATATTCCTCATTTTCTCAGTCAGCCAAAGTGACCACGTAAGGCTATGCTGTAAAGAAATGAGAATAAAATGCTGGATCTGGTATGTGCTCCCCTGCCACCATGCAATAAATGAATGCCTGGATATTTCATTGAAGCAAAGAAATGATATGACATGGCAGAAAGCCAGATAGCCCACTAAGAAACGGCAAGTTATCTTTTCTCAAATGAACATCTAAGTTGCTTCTTAAAGATTTCAGTGATTTCCTTTCTACCACCCATGCAGGCAATGGGTTCCAGATCAAATCCACCCTCTGCATAAAAATATTCTCCTCACATAATCCATGCCTTTTCACTTTGCTTTGAGGCAATGTTCTCTTGTTTCTCAAAATATTAATCCTTTCGAAGTCTATCATGATTTCCATCAAACCTCCTGTAGCCTCTTTGCTTTAAAGAGAACACTTTGAAGTTCAGGGTGTTGAGTGCTAATTAAAAAGGCAGGACCTCTAAGGTTGTGATCTCAGGATCACTACCCCTGCCACGTGCTAGTAAGGCCAGGACTAAGAAGATTAGACAGTTTAATACGTGGCTAAGGAGTTGGTGTAGGAGGGAGGGCATAAGCTTTTGGATCATTAGGCTCTCTTTCAGGGAAGGTGGGAACTGTGCAGAAGGAACGGTTTGCACCTGAACTGGAGGAGACTAATATCCTAGCAGGAAGGTTTGTTAATGCTGCCCAGTGGGGTTTAAACTAGAGTTGCAGGGATGGGAACCAGAGTACCAGAACAGTTAGTGGAGAGATTATGGAGGCAGATGTTGTTAAGACCTCAGACAAAGTTAGGAATCAGTAGGTTGGGCATGGTGTAACTAGTGCCCTGAGCTGTGTATATTTCAGTGCAAGAGTATTGTTGGAAAGGCAGATGATAGTGCTGAAGATAAGGTAGCTGGTTTACAACAGAGGCAAAGTGTAGTGAGGAGAGGCTGTTGTTAGGGGAAAATTGCAGTCATCAAGATGCATTGCAACGTGAAATCCAGACAAAATCGAAAAAGTTGAATACAGGACTGAAGAGTCTATGCTTAAATGTGTGCAGTATATGGAATAAGGTAGATGAACTTGCAGTACAGTTCCAGATTGGCAGGTATGAAGTTGAAGGCATCACTGAATCGTGGCTGAAAGATTATAGTTGGGAGCTTAATGTCCAAGGATACACACTGTATCGAAAGGACAGGCAGGAAGGCAGACGGGTCAACATTGTTTTGTTGGTAGAAAATGAAATCAAATCATTAGAAATAGGTAACTTTTGTGTTGAATCATTGCGGAGAGAGCTAATAAACTGCAAGTGTTAAAATACCCTGATGGGAGGTGGATACAGATCCCCAAACAGTAGTAAGGATGTGGTCTACAAATTACAATGGGAGGTGAAAAAGGAATGCCAAAAGGGTAATGTTACAATAGTCAATATGCAAGTAGGATGGGAAAAATCAGGTTAGTGCTGGATTCAGGGAGCAGAATTTCTAGAGTGCGTAAAAGATGTCTTTTTAGAGCAGCTCATGGGTGAGCCCACTAGAGGATCGGTTGTTCTGTATTGAGTGTTGTGCAATGAACCAGAATTGGTTAGAAGAGTTCTTAGGGGCAAGTGATCATAATATAATTAAATTCACCCTGAAATTTGAGAAGGAGAAGCTAAAACCAGATGTATCAGTATTACAGTGGTGTAAAGGGAATTACAGAGGCATGAGAGAGGATTTGCCAGAATTCATTGGAAAAGAACACTGGCAGGGATGATGGCAGAGCAGCAAAAATTGAAATTGCTGGAAGCAATTCAGAAGGCACAGGATATATACATCCCAAACAGGAAGAAGTATTCTAATGGAAGATACCATAACCATGGCTAACAAGAGAAGTCAAAGTGAACATAAAAGCCAAAGAGAGAGCATGTAATAGAGCAAAAATTAGTGGGAAGTTAGAGGATCGGAAGCTTTCAAATACCAGCAGAAGGCAACTGAAAAGCCATTAAGGTAAAGATGGAATATTGAAAGTAAGCTAGCCAATAATATAAAACAGGCTACCAGAAGTTTCTTCAGATACATAAAGTGTAAAAGAGAGGCGAGAATGGATAACAGAACGCCAGAAAATGATGCTGGAGAGGTAGCAATGGGGGACAAGTTAATGGCAGACAAACTGAGTATGTATTTTGCTTCAGTCTTCACTGTGAAAGACACTAGCAGTATGATGGAAATTCCAGCTGTCAGGGAGCACGTGAAGTTACCATAACTAGAGAGAAATTTACTGGGAATCTGAAAGGTCTGAAGGTAGATAAGTCACCTGGATCAGATAGTGTACACCCCAGGGTTCAGAAAGAGGTGGCTGAAGAGATCATGGAGGCATTAGTAATAATTTTTTAAGGATCACTAGATTCTGGAATAGTTCTGGAAGACTGGAAAATTGCAAATGTCACTCCACTCTTCAAGATGGGAAAGAGGCAGGAGAAAGGAAATTATAGGCCAATTAGTCTGACCTCAGTGGTTGGGAAAATGTTGGAGTCGATTTTTAAAGATGAGGTCTCAAGATTCCTGGAGGCACATGATAAGATAGGCCATTGTCAGCATGGTTTCCTCAAGGAAAAATCCTGCTTGATAAATCTGTTGGAATTCTTTGAAGAAATAGCAAGCAGGATAGACAAAGATGAATCAGTTGACGTTGCATACTTGGATTTTCAGAAGGCCTTTGACAAGGTGCCAAACGTGAAGCTGCTTAACAAGCTGAGTCCATGGTACTACAGGAAAGGTTCTCATATGGATAAGTCAGTGGCTAATTGGCAGGAGGCAAATATATATAGGGAGCTTTTTCTGGCTGGCTGCCAGTGACTAGTGGTGTTCCAGAGGTGTCTTTGTTGGGAGCAATTCTTTTTATGTTACATGTCCATGATTTGGAGGATGGAATTGATGATTTTGTTGTAAAGTTTGATGATGATATGAAGATAGTTAGAGGGGCAGGCTGTTTTGAGGAAGTAGAGAGATACAGAAGGACCTAGACAGATTAGGAGAATGGGCAAAGAAATGCCAGGTGGAATACAGTCTTGGGAAGTGTATGGTCATACACTTTAGTAGAAGAAATGAAAGGTTTGGCTATTTTCTAAATGGAGAGAAAATACAAAAAGCTGAGGTGCAAAGGGACTTGGAAGTCCTTATGCAGGATTTCCTAAAGGTTAATTTGCGGGTTGAGTCTGTGATGAGGAAGGCAAATCCAATGTTATTCTTCATTTCAAGAGGACTAGAAGGTAAAGGCAAGGATGTAATGTTGAGACTTTGTAAGACACTGGTGCAGCCTCTCTTGGAGTATTGTTAGCAGTATTTGGCCCCTTATCTTAGAAAGGATGTGCTGAAACTGAAGAGGGTTCAAAAGAGGTTCATGAAGATGATTCCAGCATTAAATGACTTGTCACATGAAGAGTGTCTGATGGCACTGAGCCTCTACTCACTGCAATCCAGAAGAATGAGGGGTGGCCTCTTTGAAACCTATTGAATGATGAAAGACCTCGATAGAGTGGATGTGGAGAGAATGTTTTGTATGGTGGGAGAGTCTAAGACCAGAGGACACAGCCTCAGAATAGAGGGGTGTCCTTTTAGAACAGAAATGAGGAGGAATTTATTTAGCCAGAGAGTGATGAATCTGTGGAATTATTTGTCACAGGCAGCTGTGGAGGCCAAGTCTTTATGTATATCTAGAGCAGATTCTTGATTGGTCAGGGCATGAAGGGTTACGGGAGGAAGGCAGGAGATTGGGGCTGAGAGTAACATTGGATCAGCCATGATGAAATGATAGAGCAGACTTGATGGACCAAATGGCCTAATTCTGCTCCTACATCTTATGGTTTTATGGTCTTCTAATTCACTTTAGGATGTTGGCACCTGAAAAGCCTAACATTTGTAGTTTGTCCCTAATTGCCCTTGAGATGGTGACGTTGTTTCATCTTCTTGAACTACTGTGGTCTTTTAACTGGAGATACTCCCATAATGTTGTTGGGTAGATTTCTGCTATTTAGGGCAATCATGATAAAGGGATGGCAATACATGTCCAAAGATGGCATGCAGCTTGGGGAGGAGTCTACATTTGGTGCCCTTGTTGGCAGTTGAGATCTTGGGTTTGGGGACATCTAAGGACTTTGTGTGAAAAGGGTAATGGTTGCAGAGATGCTATCCAATGCAGATGCTTTCCCTTTTAAAAACAGTGAAAATTACATTCCAATGCACAGTACCCCATAATAGATTGGATATTCATTCTGAATCTGGCTCAGCTGAGGCTAGGAAATTGTCAAATTGGCTTCAGAGTATATGTGAAAGGATTGAGTTGAGAGGCGAGAGTAGAATGGAGATGGGAAGAAATGAATTCCATGAGAAACCATTGTCTGAGAGAATGTGTCTACCTGGACAGTCTGCTTGTGTACCACAAAGAGGACTTCATATTTGGGAAGCTGCAATGTTGAGGGCTGTGGTAGGGAGAACATGTCCACTGAGAAGTCATCAATGAGCAGCAGTCCAGCTTCCGTGAAGTGAAGGTCAGATCAACAAATTCCAAGGCCACTGCTGCCTTTATCAGAAAGTTTAATGATAACTTAATATCTAAACAGCTGCATGCACCAAAGAGGATAAGTTAGGGTGAGTCAGAGAACTGGATATTTTGAGATAGTCAATGTCAACATCATGAATAAAGCTAAAGAAGGTAAGAAGTTGGTACAAGGATCCAGTTTGCTCAGAAATTTTAGCACCAACATAGCATGATAACAGCTTCCTAACCTAACTCAAACATCTTTTGTAATGTGGGAGGAAACCAGAGCACCCAGAGGAAACTCCAGCTATCACTGAGAGAACATAAACTTCTTACAGACGGCAGTGGGAATTGAACCCGATCTTACAGCTGACACTGTAAAGTGTTAGTCTAACCACTATGCTATTGCACTATTAACTTCTGATTGTGGGTCTTTCCTTTGGACGTTCCCTTTCTAGGTGGAATGCATTCATTTAATCTACACTGAATGTTTGCTTCAGCTGCCTCATTTTAAATATTATTTAAAAGGTGCCCATCTTGTTTTCCATTGGCAGTTGCTTGGGATCGAGGATGACTTGCTTCCACACTGATTTCAAAGGTGACTTAATAAGTTCAGTATTGGAACATTGGGCTCTTCCACCAATGGGACAAAAAATAGCTGCGACTGGACACGGCTGATACTAGTTTGGGAAGTGATGTACTCCTTCCACTACTTAGCAAGGGCTTCTTTATGCTTCTGATGCATGGCTTCTTCTTGTCCAGTGGCTCCCAGGAGCTGGCGAGGATGTTGCACATCCTCAAGGAAATTTTGAGCACATCTTTTTCCCTGTCTGCCTTGCAATCTCATCACGTGAAAGTGTGAAGATAACAAATGATAGGAAATCAAGAGAACAAGGCCATCCACTACTGAGCATGTAGCACTTATGGTCTGCTCTTTGCTTTGATTCCCAAAGGAAATCAGGAAGAAAAACAGAAAGGTTTGAAGTGTCAGTAAATATTGGACCAACCAAAAAAGTCACATTTGAACTGATTTATGAAGAACTATTGAAACGTAACCTGGGAAAATATGAAATGAACATCCAAGTGAAACCCAAGCAGCTCGTTAATCACTTCCAGGTACATTTGCAAAGTGTACTCGCACTTGTCTAATATTATAGTTTTGACTGGCTGTGATTTTCTCAGTTTATGATGAATAGGTTTCACTTTGCATTCTTGTCTGCAGATTGACGTGCATATTTTTGAACCACAAGGCATTTCCTTTGTGGATGTTGATTCCAATTTCCTAATAAATAATCTGACTTCTCTCGTGGAGAAGACTGTGAGAGGAACAAAGGTACAGAACAATGAGCATTTTGTTTTTGGTTTATTGTAGAGACCAGGGCAATACAAAATTAATACTGATCCGTTTTTTCATTCAGGCACACGTCTCCTTCAAACCAACACTTGAGCAACAGCGCAAGTGCCCCTATTGTCAGGACACAGTTCTGGATGGAAACTTCATCATACGTTATGACGTCAATAGAGATCTGTCTGCCGGCAGCATTCAGGTAACTGAAAAACAGTTTTAAAGTTAAAACCTGTGATGACTCTGATGACTTATTCTGATAATACTGGATTTTATATATTTTTTTCAGATTGTTAATGGATATTTTGTACACCATTTTGCTCCTGCTGAATTAACCAGGATTCCAAAGAATGTTGTATTTGTGATAGACCACAGTGGATCCATGTCAGGAACTAAAATGCAACAGGTAAGAGTTGGTTGGGGTGAGGAAGATGGTTTGGAATCGCAATGATATTCCTTATCTTAATTCCGGGACATATACAACCTGCACCTAAAATACTGACTCGCTTTATTAGTTTTACACATATTCACCATTAGCAGATGGAAGGAGTAGGAGCAGAGTAATGATAAGAAAGTGTTGGTGGACTGAGGAGGGGTGTGAGATGACAAGCTAGTAATACCAGGTAGGGGAGGGGAACAGGGAGATTGTTTCATTCACCTGCCACTTAGAGCCAGGTAAAAGGAGGAGAAACAGATGGAGATAAGTGGACCATGGGTAGTGGGGAGTATGAAGATAGGAGTCAGCTGCTGAAGAGAGAGAAGCAGGAACTCAAAGTGCCTACAGTGCTGGATTAGGATTAATAAAGGAGACCATTAGGGGAGAGTTGACGGCAATTAGAAGCAGAAGCAGATGGATGAAGAGGAAAGCTGCACGTGAAGTGGATGAAGAGGATGGGGAAAGGGATGAAAATGGTGAATGGCTGGGGTTCTGTGTGAAAAGGAACTGAAATGGGGGGGGGGGGGGGGGACAAAGGAGAATTGGAAGGAAAGGTGTGGGGGGGCAAATAAAGCCAGTTACCAAAAGTGGAAAATTCCGTATTCATGACATTGAGTTGTCGAGCATAAGATCCTATTCATCCAGTTTGTGTTAGACTTCATTCTGGTAACAGAAAATGTTTTCCCCTTTTTCCTCTTTCTTTTAGTCTGCCTATGTTAGATATTGTAGCAACTGGCTAAGATTGAGTGACATTTAAGCTGTAACTAGGAAGTCCTTATTCACACAGCAAACCTCCAGGCAACAGAGAGTGCAGGAGAATTTCAGAGAGTCCCATTCTCCCGATGCAACGATTTACACTTATTTAACACAAAGATAGCAGTAAATGATTCACAAACAAGACGAAATCTACAGATGCTGGAAAACCAAGCAACACACATGAAATGCTGGAGGAACTCAGCAGGCCAGGCAGCATCCATGGAAAAGAGAACAGACAAGATTTCAGGCCGAGACTGAAATGTCGACTGTACCCTTTTCCATTGTGCCCAGCCTGATGAGTTCCTCCTACATTTTGAATAAATGATTTACTATTAATTGTTTTAAATATGCACTTAACTTAAACATTTGGACTATAGCCAGGTAACTTTATAGAATTAGGTACAGTATAAACAATGGCAGCACTTACCAACTACAAAACCTCCTTGTATATTCGATACTGGTGCTTGTTCCAAAAGCCTCCGTCAGAACTCCAGACACACAAAATATACCCCTTTTGTTTCAGTGTTGAATGGTCACCAGAAGATTAAGTGACAAGAGAGATCTATCTTGAACCATGCCTTAATACACCTTCAATATTATGCTAATAGCAGGAACATTCATTTTGTCCCACACCCACATGATTGGCTTCACTAGCCACAGGCTATCAACTGGATATTAAACAACAGGCAGGTTTTATTTCCTGAAGACAGGTTCACATAATGGTTAATACAGAATTATGCTATCCATAATTTCATAACCACAGAATGATCCCTAATAACTGTTTCCTCAATACACTCTTTGAGTATATTTCAAGTTATAATTATAGTGCAAGTTCAATTCAAGTTATTTGGCGAAAATTACTGATGCATGTTCTTTTTCATTGGGTGCTGTCTGTGACTCCTATCACCTATTATAAGACCATAAGTCACCGGAGCAGAAATAGGAATAGGCCATTTAACCCGCAGGAGCCATGTATCTATTTTCTATCAGTCAGTCTCTAATGTATTTTGTGTTGCCATAGTTCAGTTTTGGTCTAGTTAGAGCCAGAGGGGCAGCTGGAATGATTTTTTTTGTTGATCGTTAATGCTAATGCAATTCTTAACATTACCACTGGATTGTTATTATAATGTTATTAGACCGCTTATTTTGTTAAATTGCTAGTTTTAGTTTTGTTAGTTTTTTATCGCTACAAGATTGTTTGTCTTTGCTGATTTCTTAATAAAGGATCAAATGTACTTCTTGGAACTTTGGAACTTCATTACGGTGGATAGTGTATTATACAGTGTCAACTTCCACACCCCACCCACCCCACCCTTCTGTGTCTCTAAGCGGTTTGGCTTGTTTTCAAATAACCTCTACACAACCCATTGAGTCTGCTACGACATTTAGTCATAGCAGATTTATTTTCCTTCTCAACCCCATTTTCCTGCCTTCTCCCCAAAATCTTTCACACCCTTTCTAATTAAATATCGATCAACCCCTGCTTTAACATACTCGGTGACACAGCTGTCTGTGGCAATTCACCACAGATTCGCAATTGTCTGGCTAAAGAAATTCCTCATCATCTCTGTTCTAAAGGGACATCATTCTGTTCTCATGGAGTCATAGAGCACTACGAAACAGAGACAGGCCTTTGGCCCACTTAGTCCATGACAACCTACTATTCTGCCAAGAACTATCGACCTGACTTGCATCATTCCAAAGGGGGGGGGGGGGAAGGGAACATCGACTCAGACCATGAGAGGCCTGCGTCAGGCATTTTCATGCCTTACAAGGCACAGACTGGAATTCTGTGTGGGGCGCCACTCCTCGCACAGACTAGAGCAATGTGTGATTAAGTGCCTTGCTCAAGGAAACAAACACGCTGCCACAGCTGAGGCTCGAACTAGCAACCTTGAGATCACTAGACGAACGCCTTAACCTCTTGGCCACGTGCCCAACACAACGTCGATGTTCCCCTATCCAAACCTTTCTTAAATGATGAAATCGAACCTGCATCCACCATTCCTGCTGGCATCTCATTCCACACTTACACCGCCCTCTAGGTGAAGACATTCATCCTCATGATCCCTTAAACATTTCACCTTTCATCATTAACCCATGACCCCTAGCTGTCATCTCGCCCAACTTCAGTGTAAAAAGCCTGTTTGCATTTACTGTACCTATACCCCTCATAGTTTTGTATACCTCTATCAAATTTCCTCTCATTCTCCTACGCTTCAGAGAATTAAGTCCCAATCTTTTCAAACTTTACCGATAACTCAGGTCCTCAAGTTATAGCAGCAACCCTGTAAATGTTCTCTGTACTCTTTCAATCTTATTTTCCTCTGGTCCTCAAAACTCCCACTATTGGAAATATCCTCTCCACATCCACACTACTTAGGCCTTTCAATATTTGGTTGGTTTTAAGGAACTTTTCCTCTCATTCTTCTAAACTCTGGTCAATACAGGCCCAGAGCCGTTAAATGCTCCTCATACCTTTCATTCCCAGCACTATTCTCGTATTTACTCAGGAAATGGATACAAGTCTATAGAAGTGAGGCAAAGCTGCAAGGTCATGGACAGTATGCAGACTACAGAGGAGGAGGTTTTTCTGTCTTGAGGCAAATAAGGGTGGATAAATCCCTAGGGTCTGTCAGGGTGTTCCCTCTGACCCTGCGGGAAGCAAGTGGAGAAATTGCAGGGCACAGCAGAGATACTGAAATCATTCTTAACAACAGGTGAGGTACCAGAGGATTGGAGGATAGCTAATATTGTTCCGCTGTTTAAGAAAAAGCTCTAAAAATAATCCAGGAAGTGGTGAGCCTGTTATTGGCAGGTATTCTAGCAGACTGGACAGATGAAAATGGACTGATTAGGGATAGCCAGCATGGCTTTGTGCATGGTAGGTCATGTTTTTCAAGGAAGTTGCTAGGAAAATTGATGAAGGCAAGGCAGTGGATGCTCTCGACATGAACTTTAGCAAGGCTTTTGTCAAGATCCCACAAGGGAGGTTGGTCAAGAAGGTTCAGTTGCTTGATATTCAAGATGAGGTAGTAAATTGGATTAGAAATTGTCTTTGTAGGAGAAGCCAGAGAGTGATATTAGATGGTTGCCTCTCTGACTGGAGGCTTGTGACGAGTGGTGTGCCACAGGGATCGGTAATCGGTCCTTTGTTGTTTGTCATCTATATCAATGGATGATAATGTGGTTAACTGGATCAGCAAATTTGCGAATGACACCAAGATTGGGGGGTGTAGAGGACAGCGAGGAAGACTATCAGAACTTGCAGCAGGATCTGGACCAGCTAGAAAACTAGGCTGAAAAATGGCAGATAGAATTTAATACAGCCAAGTGCGAGGTGTTGCATTTGGTAGGACTGACCAGGGTAGGTCTTACACAGTGAATGGTAGGGCACTGAAGAGTGCGGTGGAACAAAGGGATCTGGGAATACAGGTCCATAACTGAAAGTGGTGTCACAAGTGGATATATCATAAAGAAAACCTTTGGATCATTGGCCTTCATATATCAAATATATCACTGAGGACAAGAGATGGGATGTTATGTTGAATCTGTATAAGATGTTAGTGAGGCCTAATTTGGAGTATTGTGAGCAGTTTTGGTCACTGGCCTACAGGAAAGATATAAATAAGGCTGAAAGAGTACCGAGAAAATTTGCAAGGACGTTGTTGCGTCTGGAGGACCTAACTTATAAGGGAAGATTAAATAGGTTAGGACTTTATTCCTTGGAATGTAGAAGATTGAGAGGATATGTGATAGAGGTATACAAAATTATAAGGGGTATATATACGGTAAATGCAGGCAGGCTTTTTCCACCAGGGTTGCATGGGACGACAACTAGAGGTCATGGGTTAAGGGTAAAAGGTGAAAAGTTTAAGGGGAACATGAGGGGAAACTTCATTCTGAGAGTCATGGGAGTGTGGAATTAAGCTGGCAGTGCAAGGGGTGCTTGTGGGCTTGATTTCAATGTTAAGAGATAGGTACATGGATGGTTTGGGTATGCAGGGCTATAGTCTAGGTGCAGGTCAATGCGAATAGGCAGTTGAAGTGGTTTGGTACAGGCATGATGGGCCAAAGGGGCTGTTTCTATGCTGTACTTTTCAATGACTCTACGATTCTAAACCTCCTCTGGATCCTCTATAATCCTTTCTTAGATATGAAGCCCAGAGCTCAGAATACTCCAAGTGTGGTCTGACCAATGCTTTATAAAGTCTCAGCATTACATCCTTGCTTTTGCATCCTCTCAAAATGAATGTTAACACTGCATTTGAGTTCCTTAGTACAGGTGCAACATGCAAGTTAACCTCTAGGGAATCCTGGTCTAGGACTCGCAAGTCCCTTTGCACCTCTTATTTCTGAAAGTAGTCTACACCTTTATTCCTTATACCACAGTGCATGACCATACACTTCCCTGCACTGTAATCCATCTGCCACTTCTTTGCTCATTCTGCAAACCTGTCCAAATCCTTCTGCAGACTCCCTGCTCCCTCAGCACCACTATGACAAGGCTGTTTGTGAAGAGACAGGGTGTCTATCATATTCCATCTTCTTCAGCTTATGTCACTTCCTCCTATCACATCCCTGCTGCTTACATCATTTCCACTCTCCGCACTCCCTCACCTGGATGCACCTGTCACCTGCCAGCTCTAGCTCCAAGCCATCCCTCCACTTCTTTATACTCGCTAAGTCCTCTCTTTCTTACCAGTTCTGAAGAAGGGTCTCGACACGAAATATTGACTATCCATTTCCATCTTTGGATGCTGTTTGACCCATTGAACTCCTCCAGTTACATTGGGTGTTGCCTAAAACATAGAATGTATCAGTTACTATGGTTGTTAAAATTAAAGGTCAGAAGTTATAATTACAAACCATTATGTTATCTCTTTCAGACAAATGAAGCACTTCTAAAGATACTGGATGACATGGCTGAAATAGATCATTTTGCCATTATTATATTTGATCATTCTTATGAAACATGGAGGAATTCCCTGTTTCAAGCAAGTCAAGAAAACGTGGCCGCAGCAAAAATGTACGTGCAAACAATTATGGCCCATGGAGGTAATAATCATGGTTTTTGTCAATTAATTTCAAAATGAGTTGAGGGGAAAAGGAAATGCTGCAAAATATTTATTTCTCAAAGTCAATCCCCCACTTTATCTATGAATTTATGTTCTATAAGTCAGGACTGAAACAAAAACGGGCAAATGACCTTTTTCATCAATAATCCTGTTTTCACACAAAATCAGGCTAACGCAGATTACAGTAAAATAGACGGTGATGTTGGAAACAGTAAAAATGGTTATCTTAATTTACAGGGAGATCTTGACCAGTTAGGTTTAGGGTAAAGGAATGGCAAGTGAACGTTAATTTGGATAAGTCCGAGGTTGTATTTTGGAAGACAGATGAGGGTAGGGCTTTCACAGTGAATGGCAAGGCGCTGGGAGTGTTGTAGAACAGAAGGACCAAGTCACTTTTCTCTGAAAGTGACACTGCAGGTGGTGGTGAAGAAGCCTTTTAGCATGCTAGCCTTCATCAGGCAAGGCATGGAGTATGATAGTTAGGATGCTATGTTGCGTCTGTACAAGAGTTTGGTGAAACCGCATTTGGAATATTGTGTCCAGGTTTGGTCACTCTGTTATAGGAAGGAGTGTGGGGAGAGTTTTTGAGGATATTGCTGAGACTTGAGGAACTGTGTTGTGGAGAGCGGTTGAGCAACTGAGCAGATTTTTCACTGGAGTGTAAGAGAATGAGGGGTGATCTTGTAGAGATGTATAGACTCACGCAGGTCATCAGTGCACACGGTCTTTGGGAAACCAAGAACCAGAGAGCATGGGCTTATAGTGGGAGTGAAAAACTTAACATCAACCTGAAGGACACCTTTTCTCCCAGAGAGTGGTCAGTTAATGGATGAGCTTCCAGAAGAAGTGGTTAAGGCAGGTACATCAACCACATTTAAAAGGTTTTTGTGGATAGGAAAGGTTTAGAGGGATGTGGGCCAAATGCAGCCAATTAAGACTAACTTAACTCCGTAACTTAAAAAAAATAGTTCCTTTGAATGAAGCACAGACCCAGAATTTCTTAATTGTCCCTTGGGAGCTGGGAATTTTAAAGGATTCATTCTCAGGCCCCTGAGATTGACTCCATCGGAGTTGTTTTTCACTCATTTGCTGTGTACTCATGGATCAGGAAATTCTGCCCTGAGGAAATGGAATCTTATACCTTGGAAGATATTACATGTTGTCAGCTGTTGTTCCCTCCATATAGTTTATAAAGGCAAGTAATTCTTCAGATGCTGAAAATCCACAGCAACAAGCAAAATGCTGGGGGAACTCAACCGGTCAGGCAGCGTCCATGGAGAGGAATGAAAAATCAGTGTTTCAGGCTGAGACCCTTCAACAGGAGTCTTGGACCAAAACGTCAACAACTTATCCCCTCCACAGATGCTGCCTGACCTGCTGAGTCCTTCCAGCAGTTTCTGGGTGCTGCTTCATATCATTTAGTTGCCTGAATTGTATCTTGGTAACATGAGGGAAACAAATAAATTTCTACCCCAAACTGCAAAAGCTTAAAAAGCAAAAATAAGATACCGTAGTTTTATATTGCAGGAACAAACATAAACGATCCCATGCTGGAGGCAGTCAGACTTCTGGACAGGGCTCATCAGAAAAAGCAGCTGCCTGAGAGAAGCGTCTCCATGATTATTTTGTTAACTGATGGGGATCCAAATACTGGTAAGTAAAATAAATGCATTCTACTTCTACCCTGGGCAGGTCTGTTTACATATAGAAAAGTCCAAGCCTGGAATGCAACTAAGATGGAGATTCCCTAAAGCTAGTATTAATTGAAACATAAAAGTAGAAATAAAATCTCTTTCATTCCAGAAATTACCAAACTAGATTCAGGATTATGTAAAACATTCACCAGGATACATTATCAGAATCAAAATCAGGTTTATTATCACTGGCATGTGACGTGAAATTTGTTAACTTAGCAGCAGCAGTTCAATGCAATACATAATCTAGCAGAGAGAGAGAGAGAAAAAAAATAACATAAAACAATAATAAATAAACAAGTAAATCAATTATGTATAATGAATAGATTTTCTTTAATGCGCGAAAACAGAAATACTGTATATTAAAAAAAGTGAGGTAGTGCCCAAAGCTTCAACGTCCATTTAGGAATCGGATGGCAGAGGGGAAGAAGCTGTTCCTGAATTGTTGAGTGTGTGCCTTCAGGCTTCTGTATCTCCTACCTGATGGTAACAGTGAGAAAAGGGCATGCCCTGGGTGCTGGATGTCCTTAATAATTGCCGCTGCCTTTCTGAGACACTGCTCCCTAAAGATGTCCTGGGTACTTTGTAGACTAGTACCCAAGATGGAGCTGACTAGATTCACAACCTTCTGCAGCTTCTTTCAGTCCTGTGCAGTAGCCCCTCCATACCAGACAGTGATGCAGTCTGTCAGAATGCTCTCCATGGTACAACCATAGAAGTTTTTGAGTGTATTTGTTGACATTGCAAATCTCTTCAAACTCCTAATAAAGTATAGCTGCTGCCTTGCCTTCTTTATAACTGCATTGATATGTTGGGACTAGGTTAGATCCTCAGAGATCTTGACACCAAGGAACTTGAAATTGCTCACTCTCTCCACTTCTGATCCCTCTATGAGGATTGGTATGTGTTCCTTCGTCTTACCCTTCCTGAAGTCCAGAATCAGCTCTTTCATCTTACTGATGTTGAGTGCCAGGTTGTTGCTGTGGCACCACTCCATTAGTTGGCATATGCTAACGTTTTATTGAAATTAAATCACATTTCCTGAGTTCCATTTGACAAGCGTGGTATCCCGGAATGCAATACTCTATATTGACTGAAACTTAGTTTTCAAGTTCAACCATAAATGAATATAGCCAAGTGAAGCAACGTTCCCCTGGGGCCAAGGTACAAAATGTCATGCACATATCACAAATAGCTCATTTGGTTATGATTTCAGAAAAACATACAGACACAAAGAAAACAAATAATATAGCCCAAGTGCCTGAGTGACATGACTGTAGATTGTTTGTTCTTCCACTGCTTAACGGCTGCAGGGAAGCACAAGCGAACACGAGGAGACAGCACGATAACAACGATAAAAACAAAGCAACACACACAAAATGCTGGTGGAACTCAACCGGTCAGGCAGCATCTATGGAGATGAATAGACAGTCCATGTTTTGGGCTGAGACCCTTCACTACACATTTACAGAGCACCATTTATGGTCTCAAGATGTCCCAAGATGATTTAGGACCAGTTATCACCAATGATGATCTAAGTCAGGAGTAGAGTAGGAGCACTGGGCCGTGCAGGTCCTGCCGCTGTTCACCAACATGATTTGATTGTAACTTCAGCTCCACATGGCTCTCCGCTCACAATAACTTTGACCCCCTAGTGATAGTAACTTTCACTTCTAGCTTGTCACCCCCGCTTTAAAGCCCTCAACTAATCTCCTTCCACCTCCCTTGAACAAAGAGTTCCTAAGATTTTGTCTTTATGAGAAAAAGAAAGTTACTTTATCTGTCTTAAATGGGTGACCCCTCATTTTTAAACAGTGACCTCCAGTTCTAGGTTCTCACAGTGGGAAATATCCCCTACTCATTCACCCTGTTAAGACACATCAAGTCTTATGTTTTGTTCAAGTCACCTTCTGCTCTTCTAAACTCCATAGGATAAAAGCTTAGCTTTAAAACATAGAAATTTGCAGCACATTACAGGCCCTGTACCATTATTAACATTAACATTAATTATTAAGAAATGTAGTTGATATTTCAATGATTTTTAACATAAATTTTTTATCGGGGATCTTTCTGAAGTCCATGAATTTCATACAGCTTAATGCTTGCAATCAGGCACAGAATGAACAATGACAATGCTGCAGCCAAATGTCATGTCCTCTGAAATGTTCCACCATGCTGTTTTTAATCAAACTGGCAGCAAAGCAATCAGTCAGTAATAAAGGGCAGTGTGATGAAAGGGTTGGACACCCCTGTACACACCGGCTGCCGCTGGGATCCCAGTAACAGTACAGGCAAGTGGCTTCATCAGGCTTCCCCTCAGAAATGGGTGGCCGGTAATGTTGGTAGAAAACAGGCCTGATTCCATCGTCAGCAGATCAGATATGAGTGAAAAAAAAACAGGGCTAAATCCTCTTTTGAAAGAGGTGTCTCTTCCTCCTTTCCTCAGACTACTAACATTAGGAAATGATCTTTAAAGTGCCATCCCACAATAAAATCTGCATTATTCCATCCACCGGACTGTTGTATGCAAAGGATGGGGCAACAGTATATTTTCCTCACCTCATTTGAGGGTAGGGCAAACAGAGGAAAGTACAAATCAGCAAATGGCTGCCTCCTTCTACAAAAGGCACTGAATGAATGAGTTCAAAGTTCAAAGTAAATTTATTATCTAAGTACATATATGTCACCATATACAACCCCGAGGTTCATTTTCTTGTGGGCAATCACAGTAAATACGAGAAACAATAGAATCAATGAAAAACCACACAACCAGGATGGACAAACATCAAATGCACAAAAAAACCCAACAAACTGCAAATAAAAAAAGAAAAAGGAAATAATGATAATACTACTAACAATAATAATACGTAACTAACCAATTAATACTGAGAACATGAGATGACGCGTCCTTGAAAGTGAATCCATTGGTTGTGGGACCAGTTCAGTGATGGGCGAGTGAAGTTATCCCCTCTGGTTCAAGAACCTGACAGCTGAGGGGTAATAACTGTTCCTGAACCTGGTGGTGTGGGTCCTGAGGTTCCTGTACCTCCTTCCTGATGGTAGCAGCAAGAAGAGAGCGTCACCTGGGTGGTGGAGTTCTTGACAATGGATGCAATTTTCGTGTGACAGCACTTCGTGCAGATGTTCTCTATGGCAGGGAAGTCTTCTCCTGTAATGGACTGGGCAATATCATGGAAATATAGAAAACGTACAGTACAATACAGGCCCTTCGGCCCACCATGCTGTGCCGAACATGTACTTTAGAAATTATCTCGGGTTACACATAGCCCTCTATTTTCCTAAGCTCCAGGAGTCTCTTAAAAGACCCTATCATATCCACCTCCACCACCGTCGCCGGCAGCCCATTCCACAAACTCACCACTCTCTGCATAAAAAACTTATCCCTGACATCCCCTCTGTACCTGTTTCCAAGCACCTTAAAACTGCCCTCTCGTGTTAGCCATTTCAGCCCTGGGAAAGAGCCTCTGACTATCCAAACGATCACCTACTTTTTATAGACTTTTCCATTCAAGGCTGTTGGTATTTCCATGCGGGGCTGTAATGCAACCATTCAATATACTCTCCACCACACATCTATACAAGCTTGTATAAGTATTTCCATACCAGGCTGTAATGCAACCAGTCGATATACTCTCCACCACACATCCATACAAGTTTGTAAAAGTTTTAGATGATATGGCAAATCTTTGAATCCTCTCCACTTCAGATCCCCTGAGGAGAACTGGCTCATGTGCCTCCGCCTTGCTCTTCATCAGCTCCTCGGTCTTGCTGACACTGAGTGAAAAGATGGGGTTGTGGCACCACTCAAATAGACTTTCAATCTCCCTCCAATATGCTGATTTGTCACCACCTTTGATTTGGCCTATGTCAGTGGTGTCATCAGCAAACTGAAAAATGGCATTGGAGCTGTGCTTACCCTCATGGTCATAAGTATAAAGCGAGTGGAACACAGTCTTGTTGGTGTTCCTGTGCTGATGGAGATAGTGGAGGAGATGATGTTGCCAATCGGAACTGATTGGGGTCTGCAAGTGAGGAGAATAAGGATCTGTTTGTGCAGGAAGGTATTCAGGCTGAGGTCTGAAGATTATTGATTCTTTCTGAGGGGATGATGTGATTGAATGTCGAGCTATAATAAAACCAGAAGATATAGGAGCAGAGTTAGGCCATTCAACCCATCGAGTCTGCTGCACCATTTCACTTTGACTGATTTATTATCCATCTCAATCCCATTCTCTTTGCTTCTCCCTGTAAACCTTGAAGCTCTTACTTATCAAGAACCGATTAACCTCGACTTTAAATATACCCAATAACTTGGCTTCCACAGCCACCTGTGGCAATGAATTCCACAGATTCACCACCCTCTAGCTAAAGAAATTCCAACCCATCTCTGTTCGAAAAAGATTTCCTTCTATTCTGAGGCTGTGCCCTCTGGTCGAAGACTTCCTGACTATCGGAAACATCCTTTCCACGTCCACTCTATTTAGGCCTTTCAATTTTCAATAGGCTGCTAAATGCTGAAGTTCTGGGAGTCTGCACCACAGCCAGGTTCTCCATTCAGCTGTGAATGCCAAGTTGCATTGACCAAACGTTCCCATTTTGCTGACAAAGTTTTGTTTGTTACTCCCACAACACAGCAAAAAACAGAGAAGAGAAAACTTGGAGATGCAGAAAATCCAAGCATCACACACAAAATGCTGGAAGAACTCAACAGGCTAGGCAGAATCTATGGAAAAGAGTACAGTTGACATTTCAGGTCGAGACCCTTCAGAGAAGTGTCATAGTCATACTTTATTGATCCTGGGGGAAATTAGTTTTCGTTACAGTTGCACCATAAATAATAAATAGTAATAGAACCATAAATAGTTAAATAGTAAAATATAAATAATGCCAGTAAATTATGAAATAAGTCCAGGACCAGCTGATTGGCTCAGGGTGTCTGACCCTCCAAGGGAGAAGTTGTAACGTTTGATGGTCACAGGCAGAAATGACTTCCTATGACGCTCTGTGTTGCATCTCGGTGGAATGAGTCTCTGGCTGAATGTACTCCTGTGCCACTCAGTACATTATGTAGTGGATGGGAGACATTGTCCAAGATGGCATGCAACTTGGACAGCATCCTCTTTTCAGACACCACCGTGAGAGAGTCCAGTTCCATCCCCACAACATCACTGGCCTTACGAATGAGTTTGTTGATTCTGTTGGTGTCTGCTACCCTCAGCCTGCTGCCCCAGCACACAACAGCAAACATGATAGCACTGGCCACCACAGACTCGTAGAACATCCTCAGCATCGTCATATGCTGCACATCACAGCAGTGGCAGCTTGGATAGATCAGCTTGGATTCCTCACCTCTCCCGTCCCTCATACTCTCTGACACCGTTCCTCACCCCTCCCGTCCCACATACTCTCTGTCACCACTCCTCACCCCTCCCGTCCCACATACTCTCCGTCACTGTTCCTCACCCCTCCCATCCCACATACTCTCTGTCACCATTCCTCACCCCTCCAGTCCCACATACTCACTGTCACCATTCCTTACCCCTCCCGTCCCACATACTCTCTGACACCATTCCTCACCCCTCCCGTCCCACATACTCTCTGACAACATTCCTCACCCCTCTCGTCCCACATACTCTCTGTCACCATTCCTCACCCCCCCGTCCCACATACTCTCTGACACCATTCCTCACCCCTCCTGTCCCACATACTCTCTGACACCATTCCTCACCCCTCCCGTCCCACATACTCTCTGACACCATTCCTCACCCCTCCTGTCCCACATACTCTCTGTCACCATTCCTCACCCCTCCTGTCCCACATACTCTCTGACATCATTCCTCACCCCTCCTGTCCCACATACTCTCCGACACCATTCCCACCCCCATCTGCTAGCTCCACATTCTCCCTGGCAGCACAATTGTGCATTCCCGGCACCTCCCACTCTCTGTGAAAACGATTTTGCCTTGTACATATCCTTTAACCCTTTCAGCTATATCTCTCTCACCTTCCAGCTATGTCCTCTAGTATGTGATGGTTCTATCCTGGGAAGAAGACTGTATCTACCCTATCTCTGCCTCTCGTAATTTTATAAACTTCTATCATCTCCCCTCATCCTCCTCAGTTATGGAAGGGTTGCCCACACAGACATTCTGATGAAAGATCTTTATCTGAAATATTAAATGCATTTCTTTCTGTCCAGATGCTGCTTGTCCTTCTGAATCTCTCCAGCATGTTCTGTTTGATGTTAGATATCCAGCATCTACAAATGTTTCCCCTTTGATTTCTGTGAAACTTGGATGAAAGCAGTTTTGGTCAATCCACTTCAGTCAGAGTTCTTTCTCATGTATGTTCATCCTTTCTATTTTGAGAAATAAGACATAGGAGCAGAATTAGGCCATTCAGCCCTTCAGGGCTGCTCCATCATTTGATGATGGCTGATTTCTATTCTCTCTCAACCTCATTCTGGTGCCACAACAACATATTTGCCTCAGCTTCAGAAAGAGCAAGGAACTAATTGTGGACTTAAGATCGAGGAAGTCAGGAGAACACATGCCAACTCACATTGAGGGGTTACCAGTGGAAAGGCTGAATAATTTCAAGTTCTCGGGTGTCATCATCTCTGAATATCTCTCCTTGATATATTGATGCAATTCTTGTTTGAAGAAAGCATGCCAGTGGCTTTATTTCATTGGAAGTTTGAGGAGATTTGGTATGTCACCAAAGACTCTAGCAAACTTCTACATATGTACCATAGAGAGCATCTGGTATTGAGGGACCAATGCACAGGATCAGGAAAAAAGCAGCAGAGGGTTGTAATCTCAGTCATCTCCACCACGGGCACCAGCCATCTCCACCAGAGAACATCTTCAAAAGGCAACAACCCCCACCATGCCGTCTTCTCAGAACTACTATCACAGATGAGGTACAGGAGCCTAAAGACACATACTCAACATTTTAAGAACTTCTTCCCTTCTGCCATCAGATTTCTCATCAGCCCATGAACCCATGAAGACACCTCATTAATTTGCTCTCTTTTTACAATATTTCGATTAGATTAGATTAGATTAGATTCAACTTTATTGTCATTGTGCCATGTGCAGATACAAAGCCAATGAAATGCAATCAGCATCCGACCAGAAGTGCAAAAGAGTAGCATTATTTACAATATTTATTTGTTTCTTTTATATATCTTATTGTAACTTACAGTACTTTTTATGTATTGCGCTTCTCTGCTGCTCCAAAACAACTCATTTCACAATATATGTCAGTGATAATTAACCTGATTCCGATTCCGCCTTCATCCCACAATATTTGACACCCTTGCTAATCATGGAACCATCTCTGCTGGATTGCTTCTATCAATTTCTGACCATGACATTTTAAGAGAAATCAGTGGAATGCCCTTAGGAAAAGCTAAGGCTAACTATCATCCCGGTTGGCTACTCTGTTTAAAGATTGTTTTGCTCTGGGGAAATTCCAGGAGTGGTGGTCCCACCGCCCCCCACCCCCCGTGATATAGACTGTTTTATAGACGGTAGTAACCATTTCTTAATTTGAGTATACTTACTGTCTTGTAAATATTGATTGTCTGTGCCTTTGTGTATATGTGTTGTAAATAAACTTTTATAGTTTTGTAAAAAAGAGATTGTTTTGCTGCTTGAGGTTTGTCAAGGTAGATAAAATTTATTTAGAGGTTGTACAGCGCAGAATCAGCCCTTCGAGCCCCGCAGCCCCTGATTTAATCACAATGCGACACTGGAATGAGGTTGAGAGAGAATATAAATCAGCCTAATCACAAGACAATTTAGAATGACCAATTAAAAGTGCCTGAACAGCAGAGAGAATTGAAGTCAAATTCATCCCACTTTCAATAAACTTGCCTCAGGATCTTTTTGAAGTTTTTCAAAAAAACCATTTGGCAGACAACTATGGATATGTTAGAAAATTAGCACGGATGAATTTCTAGGACTGTGCTTGGATTCCACAATGACTAATTTTTATTCATTGTATTGCAGGGGAATCAAATCCCACAAGAATCCAGAAAAATGTTAAAAATGTTGTAAAAGGGAGGTACAATGTGTATGCACTTGGCTTTGGTTATGATGTTAAATTCAGCTTTCTGGAGAAATTGGCTCTGGGTAATAATGGAATAGCACGGCGGATTTATGAGGATTCAGATGCTACCTTACAGCTCCAGGTGAGATGAATACTGGATAAAGTGTTATCCTGCTTGCTTTTGTCCAGAACATCTTCAAACTGGCTCATACAATTATGCAATGACTTCACCATAAGTTCAGTGGAAAATGCATTAATGTTCATGGACAAGACTTCCACTGCAATTTCAGCACGCTTGTGGTGCGGAGAGAATGCTTTCTGTGGTTGGGGGGGGAGTAGTCTAGGATTAGAGGGCACAGCTTCATAATAGAGGGACATCCCTTTCGAACAGAGATGAGGAGGAATTTCTTTAGCCAGAAGGTGGTGAAGCTGTGGAATCCATTGCCATAGATGGCTGTGGAATCCAAGCCATTCGGTATATTTAAAGTGTTGGTTGGTAGTTCCTTGATTAGTAGGGACATCAAGGGTTAGCAGGAGAGGGTAAGAGAATGGGCATTTTATTTGTTTAGAGGAAATATGCAGGAGAGTAGCTGGTGACTCATGTTTTGTAAATTAAAATTAAAGATTAGAGATTAACTTTATTTGTCACATGTACTGTACATCAAAACTTATATGAAATGTGTGATTTGCATCAAATCAAATCAAAGAAGATTGTGCTGGGCAGCCCATAACTGGTGCCACACTTTGGCCGCCAATCTAATATAATCATTGTAAGTGTTTTAACTCTTGTAGCGTGTTGATATAATCCAAATAACCATGAAATAATTTCCATATAATGGATAATAACGATCTTGTAAGAATCTTCAGATTTATTTTGTTGCGTTACTGTATCCCGGAAATGTAAACTCACAGGACCATAAGACATCGGTGCAGAATTAGGCCATTCAGCCCATCTATCAGCCATTCTATCAGCACTGACTTATTATCCCCCAAACCCCATTCTCCAGCTTCCTTCCTGTAAGCTTTGAAACCCTGACTATCAATCTCTGCTTTAAATATACGCATTGACTTGGCCTCCACTGCTCTTCTGTGTTCTGTTTCATCATGTGGCAGACAAGAACCTACATATGTAACAGCTGTTGAAGCGGAACAAGGCCTTGTGACCTCTTAAACTTGCTCTTCTCGTCAATACTGCTGATCCAGCATTTGCCTTAGCTCCACTTTACTGTCTCATAACTCTTGACTTGCCTTTAGATCGAAAGTCTGTCCATCTGAATACAGAATTTCCAAAAGTCCATACTCCACTGAGGGAAGAAATTTCTCTTTATCTCCATCTCAAATGAAGGAGTAAATGATCTCTTATTCAAAATATTTCCCCAGCTACAGATTCCACCCCAAGTCCATTCCCCCCATGCCTATACCCACACCCACGGAAAATATCATATCAGCATCAACTTACCAAGTCTCCTTTGGATAATACATGTTTCAGTCTGATTAGATTTTATTTCCCCATGTCCCATATGAACTAACCCAACCTGCTCAACTTTTTCTATTAAAAGCAGTCTTTATCCAAAGAATCAATCTAATGAACCATATCCAAACTGCTTCCAGTACAAGGACAGTGAAATTGCAATAATCCAGAAATTTTCCACATTATTGGATGCTACTTCTATGAATACTCACACCGACTTTTATCTCATCCTATTTTGTTACACAGCCATAAAATGCCCAGTGAATCTGGTGACTTTAACTTGAGCATTCTGACCCTGGTTCCCATCAGAAAACTACTCAATTCCTTACATTTGCTGTTCCACACTCTGGCTTCAGTTCAAACCCCCTGTCTGACTGCACACCCTGCTTGTACTCTTAAACACAAGAGATTCTGCAGATGCTGGAAATCCAGAGCAACACACACAAAATGCTGGAGGAACTCATGAGATCAGGAAAGGAATAAAGAGCCAGCCTTTCAAACCAAGACATTTCATCAAGTCCAAAACATCAACTCCTTTCCTTTCCATAGATGCTACCTAACCTGTTGAGTTCCTCCAGCATTTTGTGTGTGTTACTCTGGCTTGTACTATTGATCCCTGACAACATTTTAGAGTAACAAATGAGCCAGCAGCTTGCCCGTCAGGATTTCCGAGCACAGAGACGCCAGATTATCACTGTTTAATTGTACCTTTCTGAAAGAGAGTATGCAGAACTATAAAAATTTCTATTGCTGAGGTCTAAAAGTTGCTCTGCAGCAAAACTTCCCTACTTTTAATTTTCATTCCTTTTTGTTTCCTAGATCCATGCTGCTTTTGCAAGCAGGCTCTCAACATTACACTTCTTTTGCAAGGTTTCTGTCCATTCACCCAACCCATCAGTATCCATTCACTGAACCCATCAGCGCCTCAATTCACTGAATGCAAGAATGCCCATTCATCTAACCCATTGGTACACATTCACTTAATCTATCAATGCCCATTCATGTAACCCATCAGTGCTCATTCACCCAACCCCAGCATCCATTCACCTAACCCATCTATGCCCATTCACCTAACCCATCAGTGCCCATTCACCTAACCCATCAGTGCCCATTCACCTAACCCATCAATGCCTATTCACCTAACCCATCAGTGCCCATTCACCTAACCCATCAATGCCTATTCACCTAACCCATTGGTATACATTCACCTAACCCATCAATGCCCATTCATGTAACCCATCAGTGCCCATTCAACTAACCCATCAGTGCTCATTCACCCAACCCCAGTATCTATTCACCTAACCCCTCAGTGCTCATTCATCTAAGCCATCAGTGTCCATTCACCTAACCCATCAGTGCCCATTCACCTAACTCATCAGTGCCCATTCACCCAACCCATCAATGCCCATTCACCTAACTCATTAATGTCTATTCAGCTCACCTATTAGTGTCCATTTGCAAAATATTTAGGTGCTCTTCACAACTGGCTTCGTTACAAATCATTGTTAGCAAATAATCCACTAGTTAGATTTTCAGATCGCCCACTAATATAGTTTGTAAATAGCTGATGCCTCATCACTCTCCAGGCAGCACCTTTCTGCTTATAACTTACCAAGCTGAGAATAGTCAATTCATCCTAGCTCTCTGGTTTCTCTTAGTCAGCTGATCTTTCATCCCTGTTTATTTTTATTTATTGATTTATTGAGCTAAAGCACGGAACAGGCCTTTGGCCTCTTGGAGCCATACTACCAAGTTTACCTTGGCCTAATCACAGGACAATTTACAATGACCAATTAACTGTTACGTCTTTGGACTGTGGGAGAAAATGGGATCATCCGGAGGAAACCCACAGGTCCCACAGGGAGGACGTACAGCCTCATTGCAGTTGATATTGGAATTGAACTCCGATGCCCCGAGCTGTAATAGCTTCATGCTAATTGCTTTGCTCCCATGGCACCCTAATGTATTCTCCCTCAATACCTGAACTCATTTATCCCTTGTGAACAATCCAATATGTATCATCTTACCTTGTGGGAAATCCAAACACATTATAAGAACGTAAGAAATAGAAGCAGGAGTGGGCCATCCGGCCCATCGAGCCTGCCCCGCCATTCAATAAGATCATGGCTGATCTGTCCGTAAACTCAGCTCCATCTACCTGCCTTTTCCCCATAACCCTTAATTCCCCTACTATGTAAAACTTTGTCAAACTGTATCTTAAATATATTTAGTGAGGAAGCCTCAACTGCTTCCCTGGGCAGAGAATTCCACAGATTCACCACTCTCTGAGAAAAACAGTTTCTTCTCATCTCCGCCCTAAATCTTCTCCCCTGAATCTTGAGGCAATGTCCCCTAGTTCTAATCTCACCTACCAATGGAAACAACTTTCCTACTTCTATCTTATCTATCCCTTTCAAAATTTTGTATGTTTCTACAAGATCCCCTCTCATTCTTCTGAATTTCAGAGAGTATAGGCCCAGGCGACTCAATCTCTCCTCATAGGTTAACCCCTTCATCTCTGGAATCAACCTGGTGAACCTTCTCTGCACTGCCTCCAAAGCCAGTATATCCTTCCTCAAGCTGCAATCTTTCACCATTTAAATAATAATCTGCTCTTCTATTATTCCTTCCAAAGTGGATGATCTCGCATTTACCAAAGTTGTATTCCATCTGCCAGACCTTGGCCCACTCACTTAACCTATCAACATCCCTCTGCAGACTCTCCACGTCCTCTGCACAATTTGCTTTTCCACTCAGTTGAGTGTCATCAGCAAATTTTGCTACGCTACACTCAGTGCCCTCTTTCAAATCTTCCAAATAAATGGTAAACAGCTGCTTCGTGGTCTTTCATTTAATCATCAGCCTCAAAGCCTCAGGACTACTGTAAGTGAGCTTGGCAGCTTAAATTATGTAGGAAAATGTTGTACATCCTCAATATCAGAAATAAATGGTTTTACAAGTACAATTTTACCTCTTTGGCTCAGCTGGAATTTGTGAGTTATAGACTTGTTGATACTTGGATTATTGAAGGAATATGCCAAACTATTTAAATATTTCTTCTTCACAGGGTTTTTATGATGAAGTGGCAAACCCCTTACTTCTGGATATTGAATTGCAATACCCAGGGAATGCTATTTCAGAATTAACTCAAACTAGTTTCAGACAGTATTACAATGGGTCTGAAATTGTTGTGTGTGGCAGGATTTCAGACAGATCCCTGGAAACACTCACAACAGACATTGTGGCTCAGACCGTAAGTACTTATCATCAATTGTTCCAATTTCTTTACTGATATCCTGGATGACTCCTTCAATATGGTGCAGTAAGTGGATAATTAGCCTTTTGATCCAGCAGTAGTTAAGAAGGCAAAAGGTACTTTGGCCTTATTGTAAATGGTTGGAATTTTAAAAATAGGGATGTTGTGTTACAATTTTACGGGTGTTTGTGGGGCCTCATCTGGAACACTGAGTTCAGGTTTGGTCCTTAAAAAAACAACACTGGGGGCAGTACAAAGGAGGCTAGCTCCTGGAATGAGAAGTTTGTCCTACCAAGAGATACTGGGCCTGTCTTCTTTGGAGTTTAGAACAATGAGGAGTAAGCTTATTCAAGCATATAAGACCCCAGTGGAGCTAGACAGGGTGGATACTGGGATGTTTTCTCTGACGGGAGTGCCTCAAACAGGAGGACAGAAATACAGGATAAGGGGTCGGTCATTTAAAACTGAGCTAGGTAGAAATTTCTTCTCACAGTAGGTGGCAAAGCACTGGAATATTCCACCCAGTGTGGTGGAGGCCAGATCATTAGAAATGCTCAAAGTGGAGGTGGATAAGTAGCTGATAAATCAGTGAACGGAGAGGTACTGAAAAAAATACCGTAGAAGAGGCTGGTATAGACCAACTAGGATTGTCTTATAAGGTGAGGCAGGCCTACTCCTGCTCAGGTTGTCCCATGTTCTATTCTTCCAGTGTTCCTGCAGTAGCTTCCCAATGATGCTGCTCCACTCTTATTATCTCCTTGTCCATAATCTCTTTCAATTGGTACTATAATGGGTTCTACTACTGTCATTTTCCATTGGCATTCCATGTCCTTACTACCATCCTAACCAAAATCTCCTAGCATCATGGAATAATGGAACACATTAAGCTACCAACCGATATGTGGTGCCGGTGCAGCACACCCAAAATGCTGGGGAAATCAGCAGGTCAGGCAGCATCCATGGAAATAAATAAACAGCCGACCTTTCAGGCTGAAGCCCTTCATCAAGACTGGAAAGGAAGGGGGAAGATGCCAGAAAAAAAAGGTGGGGGGGAGGGGAAAGAGGCTAGCCAGATGATGATAGGTGAAGCCAGGTGGGTGGGAAAGGTAAAGGGCTAGAAAGGAAGGAATCTGATAGGACAGGAGAGTGGAGGAAAGGGAAGAATGTGAGGCACCAGGGGAGATGACAGGCAGATGAGAAGAGGTAAGAGGCCAGAGTGGGGAATGGGAGAAGAAGGAAGGGGAAGGAAAAAACAATTTTACCAGAAGGTGAAATTAATGTCATGCAATCAGGTTGGAGGCTACACGGACGAAATATAAGGTGTTGCTCCTCCAGCCTGAGAGTTGCCTTATCGTGACAAAAGAAGAGGCCATGGACTGACATGTTGGAATGGGAATGGGAATAGGAATTGAAGTGGTTGGCCACCAGGAAATTCTGTTTTTGGTGGGTGGAGTGGTAGTGCTCAACAAAGTAGTACCCCAATTTGCTATGGGTTTCGCCAATGTAGAGGAAGCTGCTGCTAGCTTTTTGAAAGAATCCCTCCATTAGCTCTTCTTTCCCGAGAGCTCAAAAAGGCAACACTTCTCAACACTTTTGGCAATTCCCTTTTGAGTTTTAATTGTATCTGTTTCTACCATGTTTTCAAATTTTGAAACTGTAAACATTTTCCCAATTTTTTTTTTGCCTATTGCTTTATATAAGCAATTTGATATGGGAAAGAATTTCTCTTCACTTATTGTGTCAAACTCTTCCAACATTTTGAAAAACGTAATCACATTTCCTTAATATTCCCTGCTGTAAAGAGGACAGCTCTTGTTTCTCTGGGCTCTGTGTATCTGAAACCTCTCAATCTTGGTACCTTTCTATTAAAGGCCCTCTGCTACCTTGCTCAAAAAGCATGCAAAGAAGATCCAATCCAGCAGGTTAGAAATAACATTGACATCGAGAAGTGGTAAACAGTGAAACAAAACAGAGAGATTGGTCAGCAGGGCAGGCAGTGTCTGTGGGACAAAGAATAGAACTGAACATTTCAGATCTGTTGTCTTCTAAACTGGAAATATGAAAAAGCAAGCATATTTTAAGTTGCGGAGGAGCAGTGGTGGGTGAGACGGGAAGGATTAGAGGAGCAGGTGGTGGTGAGGACAAAGGGGAAGGTCGAAATGATCCAGATGGCACAAATACTGTCGACAGTCTCAAAGAAAAAGCAGTGAATGTTTGTCATTCATAGCTAACCTGACCCAGAGGAGTGTGAACAGAAAGAGGCGAGAGATGACAGAAAAGAGGGAAAAGCCAAACCCAGAAAATAATGCTGGAATTGTGAGATGCAGAATGCAGCAGCTTCTGGAAGTCTGATGTACAGAGCACTGCCAGAAGTTCTCAACAACACAGCAGGCAATCTGTGACAAGGGAAAAATAGAGTTGATGGTAATTCTGACACTAAAGGGAAAGGCTAGATTATATTACTGAGACTTCAGCTGCAATGTAGCTAGACAGAAGATAAGAGCTGATCTTCAAAATTACCTTAGGCAGACGTACTGACAGAAAATACTGCAGTTTAACTTTTCTGCTAAAGATGTAGTTAGTTGCAAATATTGAGAGTATGTAATGGAACAAAGTGTAATTCTGTGCGTAATGGAACAAAGGAATGAAAGGGTTATCATACGAGGAACATTTGATGGCTCTGGGTCTGTATTCGCTGGAATTCAGAAGGATGAGGGGGGATCTCATTGGAACCTTTCGAACGTTGAAAGGTCTAGACAGAGTAGATGTGGAAAGGATGTTTCCCATGTTGGGAGAGTCTAGGACAAGAGGGCACAGCCTCAGGATAGAGGGGCTCCTTTTTAAAAAAGATGCAGAGAAATTTCTTTAGCCAAAGGGTGGTGAATTTGTGGAATGTGTTGCCACAGGCAGCTGTGGAGGCCAGGTCTTTAGGTGTATTTAAGGCAGAGATTGATAAGTTCTTGATTGGTCATGGCATCAAAGGTTACAGAGAGAAGGCCAGGAAGTGGGGTTGAGGAGGAGATAAAAGAAGGATCAGTCATGATTGAATGGCGGGGAAGACTCGATGGGTCAGATGGCCTAATTCTACTCCTGTGTCTTATGGTCTAATGGTAATTTATTTTCTCAATATTTGATTACAAGCTATAGCCAACTCCTTATTTTTCCATCAGGGCAATGAAAAACTGACTTTAAAAGCTGGTGTGAATATCTCGGAGGCTGAGAATATTATTCAACAACAGCAATACATTTTTGGTGACTTTACTGAGCGTCTATGGGCTTACCTGACCATACAACAACTCCTAGACCAGCGGTAAAATAACTAGTTTTTTTTATCTGAGAACACAAAGCCAAAAACATTTTATCTCTCAATAACACACATCAAAGTTGCTGGTGAACACAGCAGGCCAGGCAGCATCTCTAGGAAGAGGTACAGTTGACGTTTCAGGCCGAGACCCTTTGTCAGGACTAACTGAAAGAAGAGCTAGTAAGAGGTTTGAAAGTGGGAGGGGTCTCTTACTAGCTCTTCTTTCAGTTAGTCCTGACGAAGGATCTCAGCCCGAAACGTCGACTGTACCTCTTCCTAGAGATGCTGCCTGGCCTGCTGTGTTCACCAGCAACTTTGATGTGTGTTGCTTGAATTTCCAGCATCTGCAGAATTCCTCGTGTTTGCGTATCTCTCAATAAACAACCTTAATTGAAAGTTGGCAACATGTTAGCTGAGGAACTGTGTTCTAAAATAAAACACACACAATGTTCAGCTAATACAAACACAAGAGATCATGCAGGTGCTGAGAATACAGAGTAATACATACAAAATGTTGGAGGAACTCAGCAGGTCAGGCAGCATCTATGAAAAGGAATAAACAGTGAACGTTTCAGGCTGACACCCTTCATTAGGACTGCAGAGGAAGGCGGAACATACCGGAATAAAGTTGTGGGGGAAGTGGAAAGAGGACAAACTAGATGGTGACAGGTGAAGCCAAGTGGGTTGGAAAAGTAAAAGGCTGAAGAAGAAGGAATCTGACAGGAGAGGAGAGTGGATCATGGGTGAAAGGGAAGGAGGGGCACCAGGGAGAGGTAATAGGCAGATGAAGAGAAGAGGTAAGAGGCCAGAGTAGGGAACAGGAGAGGAGGGGAAAATAATAAATAAGAACAATGTTCAATTGTATTTAAAGGACAAATTAATATTTTGGTTGTGAATGCTTCATTATCTCTATCTTAACAGTCTCAGTCACTATTGCAAACTGGCTCATGATCATCATAATTTTGTTGTCTGATTCTTGAAAGACAAAAAAAAAAT
Organism: Mobula birostris; assembly: GCF_030028105.1. NCBI lineage: Eukaryota > Metazoa > Chordata > Chondrichthyes > Myliobatiformes > Myliobatidae > Mobula > Mobula birostris. The sequence continues at coordinate 78,730,251 of NC_092385.1, forward strand.
CAATTATCAAAAGTGGTTTCAGAAATGGTAGTAAATGTATTTATTGCATTGTACGTGTTGCCAAATTAATTTCTACCAATTGTGTTCAGGATTTCTTCAAGTAAAGGCAAATCAAAGAAGCTAACAGAGAGAATCCTGGAACTTTCACTGAAGTACAGTTTTGTTACACCACTAACATCAATGGTTGTCACAAAACCGGAGGATTCAGGGAATGAAACACTTGTGGTTGACAAACCATCAGATAGTGGTAAGATTTGAATAAAGCTACCTTCATCTGCAACTAATCTTTCCCTGGTTATATTATTTTAAAATGTTACATTGTGTGTTGACACATAGATTTAATTGATCAGTCAATTGTCAAATAACTACTTTTTAAAGATTTCCATATCCATCCAATTTTACCCTTCCCACCCCACCCCCAATGAAATAAAGTTCAAGAAATTCAAAACTTGACATTTAAAGACATTTCATATTACCATCTATGGCAAGATTTGTACCTGACAGGAGTGCAAGTGTAAAGGGTGTAATGTTATGTAACAGAACAGTCACCCGAGCAACCTTCATGGGATTGTAATGAATGTCTCTAGGATTGTAGGTACAGAGTGAGATAAAGACAAGTCTATTTCATTTGTATTATTTATCAATTTGTTTGGAGATACAGTGTGGACCAGGCCGTACTGGCCCAATGAGCTGTGCCCCCCAGCAGCCCACCTATTTAACCCTAGCCTAATCACGGGACAATCACAATGACCAATTATCCTATGAACCAGTACATCTTTGGACTCTGAGAGGAAACTGGAGGCCCTGAAGGAAACCTACATGCTCATGGGAAGAACATACCAAATTTTGTTTCAGAGGACACCGGAATTGAACTTCAAACTCCGACACCCCAAGCTGTAATAGTGTTGAACTGCTACACTACCGAGACACCTCTTTTTATTTGGGTGTAGATTTTCACAGTAGTTTCCACATATACCCGGTTTAATTTTCCAAAGAGAGTGGGAAATTTAATTTTGCAGTTTCTGCTTAATAAGGACACATTTGATTACAGTAGAAAAACAAACTATGCGGTCCAAACAGTCCATGCAAGCATTTATGTCCTGTTCAAATCTCTTTCCATATTTCTTCATGCAAGTCTATCAGGGCTTGTATGAAAAGCATACTCTTCACCACTGCTGAATCTGCAGATAGAGGAGCAGCTGGACTGAGAAATCAGTTGGCACAAATTAGCTTGATGGTTTGTATGGTTCAATTGGAATATACAGTTTTTCACAATCAGAATCAGGTCAGGCATGTGACGTGAAATTTGTTAACTTAGCAGCAGTTCAATGCAATACATAATCTAGCAGGGAGAAAAAAATAATACAGTAATAAATAAAATAAAACAATAATGATAAACAAACAAGTAAATCAATGATGTATATTGATTAGATTAAAACAAACGTGCAAAAACAGAAATACTGTATATTAAAAAAAAGTGAGGTAGTGTCCAAAGCTTCAATGTCCATTTAGGAATCGGATGGCAGAGGGAAAGAAGCTGTTCCTGAATCACTGAGTGTGTGCCTTCAGGCTTCTGTATCTCCTACCTGATGGTAACAGTGAGAAAAGGACATGCCCTGGGTGCTGGAGGTCTTTAATAATGGACGCTGCCTTTCTGAGACACCGCTACCTACCCCTCCTCCTGTCCTCATAACATCTGCAGACTTTGCCACAAAGCCATGAATTTCACGATCTAAATAACTGACAAACAATATGAAAAGTAGAGGTCCCAATACTGACCCCAGAGGAACACCACTAGTTACTGGCAGCCAACCAGAAAAGGCCCCCTTTATTCTCACTCGTTGCCTCCTGCCTGTCAGCCATTCCTCTATCCATGCCAGTATCTTCCCTGTAATGCCACAGGATTTTATCTTGTTAAGCAGCCTCATGTGTGGCGCCTTTCTGAGACACCGCTTCCTAAAGGTGCCCTAGGTACTTTGTAGGCTAGTGCCCAAGGTGGAACTGATTACATTTACAACCTCCTGCAGCTTCTTTCGGTCCTTGTGCAGCAGCACCCCCCGAAACCAGACAGTGATGCAGCCTGTCAGAATGCTCTCCACGGTACAACCGTAGAAGTTTTTGAGTGTATGTGTTGACATGCCAAATCTCTTCAAACTCCTAATAAGGTATAGCTGCTGTCTTGCCTTCTTTATACCCACACTGATATGTTGGGACCAGGTTAGATCCTCAGAGATCTTGACACTCAGGAACCTGAAACTGCTCACTCTCTCCACTTCTGATCCCTCTATGAGGATTGGTATGTGCTCCTTCATCTTACCCTTCCTGAAGTCCACAATCAGCTCTTTCGTCTTACTGACATTGAGTGCCAGGTTGTTGCTGTGGCACCACTCCACTAGTTGGCATATCTCACTCCTGTACACCCTCTCATCACCACCTGAGATTCGACTAACAATGGTTGTATCGTCAGCAAATTTATAGATGGTATTTGAGCGATGCCTAGCCACATAGTCATGTGTATAGAGAGAGTAGAGCAGTGGGCTAAGCACATACCCCTGAGGTGTGCCAGTGTTGAATTGTCAGCGAGGAGGATATGTTATCACCAATCTGCACAGATTGTGGTCTTCTGGTTAGGAAGTTGAGGATCCAATTGCAGAGGGAGGTACAGAGGCCCCGGTTCTGCAACTTCTCGATCAGGATTGTGGGAATGATGGTATCAAATGCTGAGTTATAGTCGAAGAACAGCATCCTGACGTAGGTGTTTGTGTTGTCCAGGTGGTCTAAAGCCACGTGGAGAGCCATTGAGATTGCATCTGCCATTGACCTATTGTGGTGATAGGCAAATTGCAATGGGTCCAGGTCCTTGCTGAGGCAGGAGTTCAGTCTAGTCATGAACAACCTCTCAAAGCATTTCATCACTGTAGATGTCAGTGCTACCGGGCGATAGTCATTAAGGCAGCTCACATTATTCTTCTTAGGCACTGGTATAATTGTTGCCTTTTTGAAGCAAGTGAGAACTTCCGCCCGTGGCAGTGAGAGGCTGAAAATGTCCTTGAATATTCCCACTAGTTGGTTGGCACAGGTTTTCAGAGCCTTACCAGGTACCCCATTTGGACTTTCTGCCTAACAAATGTTCAATCTCTTTAAAGACAGTCTAACATTGGTCTCTGAGGCCGAGATCACAGGGTTATCAGGCGCAGCAGGGATGAGAGAGAGTTGTGATATTTAGTTGAGGCCAAGAATCTAGTCAAATTTGAAAAAAAAGACATGGATTCAAGCAATTGCCAATCCATGGCTTGTATAGGATTAACAATGATTGATCTGTGAGGAGGAAAAGGGGCAGTTATCTAATGGAGAATTTCCAAATTACATTTAAAATTTGATATCTACTTGTTCATACTAACATGGTTCTTTAAAAGATGACACAAGGCTACTTAATATTCTGTGGGCAGAAGCTGCTCACAAAATGCAGAAATATGATATAACTAGCCATATATATAAAGGATATGAATTTTGTGCATCTGCACACTGCTAGGGAACTGTACACAAACTGTACCATTGATTGCTGGACATTGTCACTCTGCGTCTTGGACTTCATACGTTTTTTTTCAAGTGAATATGCTTCTTTGCTTACTATGTTGAATTTGTTGTTTGCTATTTTGAATATTTTGCACCTTGGTCGCAGGGGAACGCTGTGTCATTCAGCTGTATCCATGTATGGTTTGAATGATATTGAAATTTGATTTGATATATTTTCATTCCCTTTCAGAAGTGATCCAGCCAGAAAGACAACTCATGACCAGAAGAGGAAAAGCAAGTAAGTTTTTTGAAACAAATTTTAATCTTACCTTCAACAGGGACTACAAATCAAGGACAATATCACAGATGGACTCGGGGGCATAATGGGGATTATCCAATGAGTCTATATAAGGATAGAGGTCAAATGTAAGAAAGGTGATGTCAATACAGACAATCGGATTTCAGTACAGATAAATGTGAGTTGATCCATTTTGGATGTCAAACCAGCATACAACTTGTACTATGAATGTTTGGACACTAAGGAGTGTAATAGAACAGAGGGACCTGAGAGTACAAGAACATGGACGCAAGAGATTCTGTAGATGCTAGAAATCTTGAGCAGTACACATGAAATACTGAAGGAACTCAGCAGGTTAGGCAACATCTGTCGAAGAAAATAAAGAGTCAAGTTTTTCGGCCACAAGCCTTCATCAGGACATTGTTTTCTCCATAGATGCTGCCTGACCTGCTGGGTTCCTCCAACACTTTGTGTGCATTGCTCTGGATTTCCAGCATCTGGAGAATCTCTTGTACCAAAGGAAAGTGTTACTTAACAAGAACTAAGTAAGCTTGAAAGTAATAAGGAAATGGCACTTACACATGGGAGACTGCTTTGCCGACGCAGACTGGGAGACCGCTTTGCTGAACACCTACGCTCTGTCCGCCAGAGAAAGCAGGATCTCCCAGTGGCCACACATTTTAATTCCACATCCCATTCCCATTCTGACATGTCTATCTACGGCCTCCTCTACTGTAAAGATGAAGCCACACTCAGGTTGGAGGAACAACACCTTATATTCCATCTGGGTAGCCTCCAACCTGATGGCATGAACATCGACTTCTCTAACTTCCGCTAATGCCCCACCTCCCCCTCGTACCCCATCTGTTACTTATTTTTATACACACATTCTTTCTCTCACTCTCCTTTTTCTCCCACTGTCCCTCTGACTATACCCCTTGCCCATCCTCTGGGTCCGGCCCCCCCCCCTTGTCTTTCTTCCCGGACCTCCTGTCCCATGATCCTCTCGTATCCCTTTTGTCTATCACCTGTCCAGCTCTTGGCTCCATCCCTCCCCCTCCTGTCTTCTATCATTTTGGATCTCCCCCTCCCCCTCCAACTTTCAAATCCCTTACTCACTCTTCCTTCAGTTAGTCCTGACAAAGGGTCTCGGCCTGAAACGTCGACTGCACCTCTTCCTAGAGATGCTGCCTGGCCTGCTGCGTTCACCAGCAACTTTGATGTGTGTTGCCTAATAATTTTATTTGTTTTTTCAGGTAAATTCCAAGCTAGAAGTTCAGCTATAGTTCATCCACCAAGTAAGTTAATTATATCTTCTCCAAACTAAAATCCTCAATCATTTTTACTTGATTTTGTGAAAATAGTACATCTTTAATTGAGCCACTATATATTACCATCTGACTGTTAGTTCCACTCATAAATACAAGAGATTCTGCAGATACTAGAAATTCTTCCAGAGCAACAGACACAAAATGCTGGAAAAACTTGGCAGGTCACGCAGCCTCTATGCAGATGATTAAACTGTTGTTGTTTCAGGCCAAGACCTTTCATCAGGACTAGAAAGGAAAGGGGAAGTTGCCAGAATAAAAAGATTGGGAGAGGGAGATGAGGACTAGCTAGAAGGTGATAGCTGAAGCCAGGTGGGTGGGAAAAGAGAAAAGATAAAGGGCTGGAGAAGAAGTTATCTAATAGGAAAGGAGAGTGGATCATGGGAGAAAGGTGAAGAAGGAGGGGCACCATGGGTAGGTGATAGCCACATGAGAACAAGTAGCAAGAGGCCACAACAGGGAATGAAAAAAGACGGATGGGGGAGGGAAAAAAATCACTGGAAGGAGAAAATGATATTCATGCCATCAGGTTAGAGGCTACCCAGATGGAATATAAAGTGTTGCTCCTTCACCCTGACAATGGCCTCATTGTGGCAAAAGAGGAGGCCATGAACCAACATGTCAGAATGGAAATGATGATAAGAATTAAAATGGTTGGTCAATGGAAAATTCCACTGGGTGGATGGAGTGGGCAAAGTGGCCCCCAGCTTATGCTGAGTTTCACCAGTGTAGAGGAGGCTGCACTGGAAGCACTGCTCACATGAGACGACCCCAACAGATTTGCAGGTGAAGTGTTGCCACACCTGGAAGGGCTGTTTGGGACCCTGAATGGAGGTGAGGGAGGAGGCAAATGGGCAGGTGTAGTGTTTTGGTTGCTTGCCAGGAGAGAGATTAATGGGGAGGGATGATTGGATAAGGGAGTCACAGAGGGAATGATCCTTGTGCAGGGGTGGGGGGGTGGGGTGAAGAGAGGTAAAGATGTGTTTGGTGGTAGGATCTGCCATGTGTTTGAGCGGATGCTGCAGAGAATGATATGTTGAATGAGGAGGCTCATGGGCTGGTAGATGAGGACAAGAGGAACTCTAGGTTTGTTAAGATGGCAGGAAGATGGGGTGACTGTGGATGTCTGGGAAATGGAGGAGATGCAGGTGAGGACAGCATCAATGGTGGAGAAAGGGAAACTACATTTTTTGAAGAAAGAGGACATCGCTGATGTCCTGGAATGGAAAGCCTCATCCTGGGAGCAGATGTGGTGGTGGTGAAGGAACTGAGAAAAGGGAATAGCATTTTTATAGGAGACAGGATGGAAAGATGTATAGTCAAGATACCCATGGATATCGGTAGGTTTGTAAAAGATGCCAAGAGATAGTTTGTCTCCAGAGATGGAGACAGAGAGATTGAGAAAGAGAGGGAGGGGGAGGCATCAGAAATGGACCATGTGAATTTAGGGGCAGGGTGCAAGATGGAGGCAAAGTTGATAAGAGAGATGAGCTCAGCATGGGTGCATGAAGCAGCACCAATGCAGTCTTCAATGTAATGCTAGAAGAGTTGGGGAGCACTACCATGGAAGGCTTGGAGCATGAACTGTTCCACATAGCCAGCAAAAAGGCAGGCATAGCTGAGGCCCATACAGGTGACCATGGCTACCCCTTGAGTCTGGAGAAGTGGGAGGAACCGAAGAAGAATTTGTTCGGGGTGAGGTCCAGTTCTGCCAGATGGAGGAGGGTGGTGGTGGAGGGGAATTGGTTAGGTATTTTGTTGAGAAAAAAGTGGAAAACTTTAAGGCCTTCTTGATGGGGAACAGGTGTGTATAGGGACTGGACATCCATGATGAAAATGAGGCAGCCAGGGCCAGGGAACTGAAAGTTAGTGAGGAGATCAAGAGTATGTGAAGTGTCTCAGATGTAGGCGGGAAGTGACTAAACCAAGGAGGAGAGAATGGAGTCGTGGTATGCAGTCAGTCGGGAGCAGGCAGAGACAATGGACTTCCCTGGACAGTCAAGATCTTGGGTAGGAAGTAGAAACAAACGGTGGATGGGAGTTATTTCTCTCCATAGACGCTGCCTGACCTGCTGAGTTCCTTCAGCATTTTGTGTCTGTACTACAAGTACGTTGTTCATTGGAAGCGACATCATTGTTAGACAGGCGGTTAAAAAATGGTGTTTCATCAACCAGATCACTATGTTGCCGTTGTGTCAATTGTTGGTGAGGCCACAATGTGTGTTTGCAGTTTTGGTCACCCTGTTATAGGAAAGATGTGGTTAAACTGGAAAGAGTGCAGAAAAGATTTACAAGGATGTTGCCATACCTAGAGGGCCTAAGTTATAGAGAGAGGTTATTCAGGTTATTTCTTTATTCCTTTCAACAAAGGAGAATGTCAAAGGACCTTATACAAATGTTTAAGTTTATCAGAGGCTACAGCAAAATAGCACAACCTCAGGATAGAAGGACGTCTCTTTAGAACAGAGATTAGGAGGAATTTCTTTAGCTTGGGGATGGTGAATCTATGGAATTCTTTACCACAGATGGCCAAGGAGGCCAAATCATTGAGTAAATTTAAAGCGAAGGTTGTTAAGTTCTTGATTACTAAGGGTGTCAAAGATTACAGAGAAGGCAGGAGAATGGGGTTGAGAGGGATGATATATCAACCAAGATTGAATGGTGAAGCAGACTTGATGGGCTGAATGGCCTAATTCTGCTCCTACCCCTTACAGTGTTGTATGGGCAGAGAAATGACAGATGGAGTTTAATCTGGGAAAGAGTGAGGTATTGCACTTTGGGAAGTCAAATGTAAGGATGAAATACATCATAATAGCGAGACACTTCTGGTAACTGCACTGATATACAGAGTAGTCTCTCGATCCTTGTCCATAACTCCCTGACAGTGGCCACACAAGTATATTGGGTGTTAAAGGAGGCAGATGGCATGCTTCACTTCGTTAATTGAGAAACTGAATATAACAGTAAGAAAGTCCAGTTGCAGCTGTATAAAACTTTGTTTAAGCACACCTGTAGAATTGTGTGCGTTTCTGATTGCTCAGTTAAAGAAAGGACGCTGAAGATTCCGAAAGGTTACAGAAGTAGTTTGCCAAGGTGCTGCTTGGATTAGATGGTGTAGGCTGTAAGGAGACATTGGACAAACTTGGGTTGCTTCCTTTCCCCCACTGAGCACTCAAACGTGCAGCAAAGCATCAATAAAGACACAGACTTGCAGTACCCCAAAGACTACTCGTTCACCCTGTAGTTTGACATACCACAGGCTCTCTCTCTCTCCCTAATAAGGGAGAAGGGGGTGTCCCTGTTTCACAGTGAGAGGGGAGACATAACAAACAACTGGCTGATTTACCATGTTAGAAGTCTGTTGCATTGCTTTTTCCAAGCTCTGTAGCCAAAGAACTTGGGTCTCGGAGAACGCAGCCAGCAGCCAGCTGCTTTCGATCCTCCATGTACTCCCACAACACACCAGTTTCCTGAGGGAGGCACCAACCTCGAGTCTGCCCGCCTCCAGAGCCACGAAATCCCAGAACCCTGAAGGCGTGCTAGTCTTCTAGGCTGCGTCCTTGGTATATCGAATAGCAACCAGTCGTGAGGCACCAAGAGCAGGTCCCATTCCTGCAAAGAACCGAAGTCAGCATGTAACTCCAGGTCAGGGTCTTCAAAAGAACCCTGAAAGGGAAAAATAGAGATATTAAAGATGGACATGGAGCTGTTTCCGAAGATGCAAGCAAAAGAGTCACCGCTGGGCGCCGTTGTCCCCCGAAGGGAATTGTGGGTCGAAGGGCTAGTTCCTGCGCTGTACTGTTTTGTATTCTACGTTCTAGCGGGCAAAGGAGGCCAAGAAATTTTCTTAGCTTGTAGGGTTAAAGAGAATTCCAAGGCATTTTACTTCAAAAACAAGAGGATAACCAAGGAGAGATTAGGAGGGAAACTATGCTTAGAGTCAGAGGATGTGGACAAAGTACTAACTGACAAGTTTGCATCGGTATTCACCAAGGAGAAGGGAATGGTTGACAGTGTGAGCTACATGGAGCATGCTAATCTGTTAGAGCATTTTGAGATCATGGTTCTGGGTTTCTTAAAGACCATTAAGGTGGATAAATCTCAATATCCTCACTAGCAGCATGTGAGGTCCTGGAAGACTGGGGAGTAGCCAATGTTGGTGCTCTGTCCAAGAAAGGACAAAACAATAAACCAGGAAGTTATAGGCCGGTGAGCCTCACATCATGTGGTAGGGAGGCTATAGAGAAAATCTTTGGGATTGAATTTACGTGCATTTAGAAAAGTACGGCTTCATTAGGGACAATCAGCATTGAATGAGGTAGGCCATAAAGATTATTAACGAAGCTAGGGCAGTACATATTGGTTTACATGGAACAGAAAACATAGAATATTAGAACAGAGTACAGGTCCTTGTGCCAGCATTTTAACCTACTCCAAGATCAACCTAACACTTCCCTCCTACATTGCCCTCCACTTTTCTTTCATCCATATGCCTATTTAATAGTCTTTAACTGTCCTTAATGTATCTGCCTTTACCACCACCCCTGGCAGCGCGTTCCATGAGAGAATAAAACAACCTCTGACATCCCCTCTATACTTATTATGTCCTCCCATCTTAACTATTTCCATCCCGGGTGAAGGTGCCTGCTGTCCACTCTATCTGTGCATCTTATCATCTTATACACCTCTATCGAGTCACCCCTCATCCTCTTTTCCTCCAAGAAGAAAAGTCTTAGCTTACTCAACATTTCCCTATAAAGCATACTCTCTAATCCAGGCTGTATTCTGGTAAATCTCCTCTGCACCCTCTCTAAAGCTTCCGCATAATTCCTATAATGAGCTAACCAAGACTGAGCACAATACTCCAAGTATGGTCCAACCGGAGTTGTAAAGCGGTTCCAAGGCTCATTTATTGTCAAAGCGTGTACCCATATACAGCTCTGAAATCCCCCTTCTCCAGAGAGCCTCAATACAAACCACATGAAAGTCATTCAGAGAGAAACTTCCCATACGAAAACAAATGGCATCCCGATCATCAAAGCCCTCCCCCAAAACCCCTATCCTCCTGCAAAACAGAACAGGAACATCGACACCCCCCCCCCCCGAAAAGCAACCCCTCCCCACACAGAACACTGAACACTAACAAAACATCAACCCCCAAACCCCCTCCCCTCGCACAACAAAACAGAAAATGAAGCAGGCACTAACAAACACAAACCATAAGTCTGGAAAAAGTCCACAGTCCATTAACGCAATAATCCAATCCGTAAATGCAGAACCACGATGCCGTCTTCCAATATCACTGACATTCATCAAAAGAGTGGGACAGAGGGTCGCCACACAAGGCAGAGGCCTACCCGCCTGTCACAGTGAGCCACACAGCGCTAGGCCGCTCACAGTTCCCTTCTCCGTAGTGATCAAAAGGGTGCCATATTACCTTACAGCTCTTGAACTCGATCCTTCAACTAATGAAGGTCAACGTACCATAGGCCTTCATAACCACCGTATTAACTGGCTTGGCAGTTTTGAGGATTCTACGGACTTGGACCCCCAGATCCCTCTGTTCTTCCACACAGCTAAGAATGCTGCCATTAATCCTGTACTCTACCTTCAACTTTGCCCTTCTAAAGTATATCTCTTCACACTTTTCCAGATTGAACTCCAGCTGCCATTTCACAGTCCAGCAGTGCCTCCTGTCAATGTCCTGTTGTCACCAGTGACAACCTTCTACACTATCCACAACTCCACCAATCTTCGTGTCATCTGCAAACTTACTAACCCACCCTTCCACTTCCTCATCAGAATCTCTTGTACTGTAAAGATCACAAAGAGTAGGGGTCCCAGAATTGGTCCCTATGGAAAACCACTAGTCACAGTCCTCCAGGCAGAATATGCTCCATCTGCTACAACCCTCTGTCTTCTGTGAGCAAGCCAATTCTAAATTTATCCAGTCATGTTTCCCTGCATTCCATGCCTCTTAACTTTCTGAATGAGCCAGCCATGTGGAATTGAACCTTGTACTTCAGTAAGGTACCTGACAAGGTACCTCATGGTAGGCTGAAGCACACAGTGTCCTGTGTTCAACACAACACAGAACAGCACAAACAGTAGCAAAAAGAACCAAACAAAGCAAGACAACAATCGCAAAACAGGCCCCGTTCTCACCCTCTCAAACACACAAACAAGCCTCAAACCGTGGGACAGGGCAAAACACATAAAATCCTGGAGGAACTCAAAAAGCCATGCAGGATCTATGAAAAAGAATAAACAGTCAACATTTTGGGGCAAGACCTTTCATCAGGATGCCTCCAGGCCTCCTGTCCTCCAGATTCCACCTTCCTGGATCTACCTCTGAAAAGCAAGGAAACAGGCCTTTTGACTCATTAAGTCCATGTATATTGTCCGCCACCTATTAAGTTAATCATACATTAATTCCACTTTTTATTTTCCTCACATTTTCATCACCTATCACACCCACGTGTTAGAGGTCATTTACAGTGGGCAATTAACCTGGGATATGGAAAGAAGGCACAGCACCCCAAAGAAACCACATGGTCACAGGGAAGAACATACCAGCTCCCCACAGATAAGAAGGTAACGGACAGGTGATATGGAGAGACAAGAGGCCTTCCTCCAGAAAGCTGATTCAATATGGCTGGGTATTACAGTTGCAGGTCCTCGTGCAATTATATGGCACAGACCACCCTCTCTACCATTCCACATCACCTCATATCACTTCATGTACATGCAGTCAGTTTATGTATATCGCAGTTACTTGCACCTTGTGTTTTATAAGATTACTTTTGTATTTATATTTATACACAATTTATATTTCTAACTCTTGATACAGCATCATTAGAAAAATGAAGGAGTAATCAATCCAGTTACACATTGTTCAATTGTAGGCTAAGCCATTCATTAACACCAACTTCCACTGTTGCAGAATAAAACAGTTGTGAACACCACTTTAGGATGAGAGAAGTTACCTTTTGGGTTAGAGTCATTGAGTCTTATTTTATTTAGAGATCTATCACCAATAGGCCCTCTCAGCTCTTTGAACCGCACTGCTCCAGCAACCCCCGACCACCCTTCCAGTTTAAGCCTAACGTAACCACGGGACAACTTACAATGACCAATTAACCTACCTGGTACATCGCTGGACTGTGGGAGGAAATCAGAGCACTCGGGGAAAACCTATGCATTCCAAGGGGAGGATTACAGAGATTCGATTCAGAGGATGCCGGGATTGAGCTGAGAGCTCCGACACCCTGAGCTTTAATAGTGTCACGTTAACCTCTAGGCTACCAGTGCCCAACAAGAAACACTAACCTTATTCATCCAGATTAGGTGCTTATCCTTCAAGATGCCTATTTAAGTGCCCGTCAAAATTCTCCTTAAATATATTTGACTTCACCACCTTCTCTGGCAATGAGATGCAGATATCAATCACTCTTTATATAAAATACATTTCTCCCTCAAGTCCCATTTACAACTCCTCATCTGAAGCCCCTTCCCTCTTGCTTTTGCTATCTCTATCATTAGACAAAGATTCTGACTATTTAACATACCTATACCTCAGACAACCTTCTATATCTCTATCAGGTGGCTCACCAAGCTCCGTTGCTCCTGAGGAAACAGGACCAGCCCATCCAATAGCTCCCCAAAACTGAAGTTGCCCAATCCCCATGAAGCTCCTCTGCGCACTCTCCAATCTAAACACACACTTCATATAGTACAGCAGCCAGAAATATACACAATTTATCAAGTACAGTCTAATCAATGTTTACTAAGATGTTGCAAAGTAACTTCCCAATTTTTATATTTTGTGCCCTAACCGTGAAGGCAAGCCCTGCAGCTTTCTGATTTTCACAATGCATCAACTACGCTTTAGCCGTGGTAGAAATCAGCGAGTCCACCTGCCTATCAGTATTGATGCATTGTCGCATCCAGACACTGTGAGTTTGTTGTTAGTTGAGTGCTTGAATAAAGGAGGTGCTGGTTCATCACTTCATCTCTACCTTAGTGTGAACACATTCTCATTACAAATACACAAAAGACTGCAGATGATGGAAATCCAATAGGCAGCATCTATGGAAAAGAGTAAACAGTAGCCGTTTTGGGACAAGTCGTTTCATCAGGACTGGGGAAGAAAAAGATGAGAAATCAGAGTAGGAGGGTTGGGGGAGAGGGGAGAAGTGAAGTAAACAGCTGGAAGTTGATTAGTGAAAGAGATAATGGGTTGGAGAAGCAGGACTCTGAGAGGAGTGGGTCGAAGGCCATGGGAAAAAGAAAAGGGGAGGAGCATCAGAAGGAGGTAATGGGAAGGTGAGGTAAGGTGATAAGGTGAGAGAGGGAAAAGAGAATAGTGGGATGGTAAAAGAGGGGGAGGCAATTACTGGAAGTTTGAAAAATCAATGTTCAGGTTGGAGGCTACACAGACCGAAATTAAGGTGTTGCTCCTCTAATCTGAGTGTGGCCTCATCACGGCAGTAGAGAAGGCCATGGAATGACATGTTGGCATCGGAATGGGAAGTGGAACAAAAATGTGTGGCCACTGGGAGATCCCACCTTTTCTGGCCAATGGAGCACAGGTGCTCTGCGAAGCACTCTCCCAATCTACGTCGGGTGTCACCAATGTACAGGAAGCCACACCGGGAGCACTGGGCGCAGTATACGACCCCAACAGACTCACAGGTGAAGTGTCGCCTCACCTGGAAGGATTGCTCAGGGCTCTGAATGGTAGTGAGGGAGGAGGTGTACGGGCCAGTGTGGCACTTGTTCCGCTTGCAAGAGTAAGTGCCAGGAGGGAGATCAGTGGGGCGGGACGAATGGACAAGGGATCGCATAGGGAGTGATCCCTGTGGAAAGCAGAAAGTGGGATTGAGGGAAAGATGTGCCTGGTTCTCATTCTCATTACAGCTGACTTTGGAAACACTCACAGGCACAACACTGGGTAACCACTGTAATTTAGTCAGTCAAGTAATTAATTAGTTCAAAGAAGTACTCAAATTAAATTACCAATCCAAAACTGCTTATGTTTCTTCTGTAAAAGTTATGACTCTCACGCTTAGAGGGATAATAACTTTAATGATTTTACTTACTTGATTACACATTGATGCAAGTACGCTTTTTCTGCAAACATTGTAACAAACCATTTTAATTAATTTTCATTTTGTCTGTCAGCTGCTTGATTTGTTTAAATAATCAGCCATCTATTAAATTGGGACACCTTTTTATCCCAATTGCAATAGTTTCCTTGTCAAATGCAAATCACTTGTATATTCCAAGCACTTTACATTCTCTCAAAGCTACCTTAATCATTCTTGGCAAAATCCTTCTTTTTAACTGGCAAGTTTGTTAAATCTGTTATGGGCTTGATCCAATTCACATGGTATTATCTTAGTAACTAATACTAACTATAGTAACTAGTATGTAGTAACATAGTGACTAGATTAGGGTAGGACTGCTATATAAAAGTAAGAATGTAATGATAAGGCTTTGTAAGGCATTGGTTAGACTATATGTGGCATATTTCAAATCTCTTACTCACTCTTCCTTCAGTTAGTCCTGACGAAGGGTCTCGGCCTGAAACGTCGAACTGCAACTCTTCCTAGAGTTGCTGCCTGGCCTGCTGCATTCACCAGCAACCTTGATTGAATTTCCAGCATCTGCAGAATTCCTCGTGTTTGTGGAATATTATGAGCAGTTTTGTCTCCTTATCAGAGAAAGCCGGTGTTCCGTTTGGCGTCAGATGTGGGAAGTCCAGGAGACTCCCAGCCTCCCGGACGGCCACATCTGCACCAGGTGTGTCGGGCTGCAGCTCCTTAAGGACTGGGTTAGAGAAATGGACGAGCAGCTCGATGACCTTCGTCTGGTCAGGGAAAGTGAGGAGGTGATAGAGAGGAGCTATAGGCAGGTAGTCACAACAGGACACTCACAACACGCTGGAGGAACTCAGTAGGTCAGGCAGCATCTGTGGAAAAGAACAGTCAACGTTTCAGGACTGCAAAGGGAGGGGACAGGGGCCCTATAAAGAAGGTGGGGGAAGGGTGGGAAGGAGAAGGCTGGTAGGGGCCAGGCAGGGCCGGATTTAGTGGGGCCAGGCCCCTGGGCTGGAGGCCCTGATGGGCCCCTGCCAACACCATAAAATGTTGCTGTACCAAGCAAAAAAAGGCAAGAACAAGAGCAAAGGTCATACTGGTCTAAATATCAAAGCTGTGGACCAAGACATTGGTTTAGTACAATACGTAGGCTATAAACTTACAGGCCTTAAAAGGGAGGACAGAAAGTAATGCAAATTCTTAGTTTGAAGGACAGCATCTAAAGCACTCAAAAATTGACCTAGGCTTAGTTGGCTTAGTAAAGTTATGAGGGAGATGAAGTATGATGTACCCAATCTTATGTTACATAACCAGCAACAATGAATATCAATCGAGACAGGTTATATAAAAATAACCAAACATTTATTAAACACCAATAAACGATAAGGGAAAAAAAAACGAAAACTTTAACCGGCAGTTAACAGATATGCAGCCGTTCACCAACTCGCCACTGGGCTCTGGTTCTTAAAGGGGCAAATGCGAAAACAGTTCTTAAAGCGATACAGTCAGATATAGTTCTTAAAGCGATAACTTCGAAAGTCCAACAGATTTACACGTTCAATTGGGAGAGACTTCTCTGGAGAAGGATTTCTTCACAGACGCAACTTTACTGCTGGTTCTGTCCACGGGGTTCACGACGCTGAAAATAAACAGTTTAAATCGACTGACCTTAAATTCCTTTAAAGAGAGAGAGAGCACCTTTTTGCATGAACTCCTTGCTCCTTCTGGCAAGAGTTATCTCGATGCAGGTAGCTACTACTCCAACGAAGGCTCAATAAGGTTGATCCTTCATTAAACTGTCAAATGATGCTGACTCCTCTTGATCCTGTAACTTCGATAAATTCTTCACTCTCCCTTCTAATGTTGGAATTGAGTAAATCAACATATCTAGCAAAAATTTCCAGTCCAATTAATATGGGATTTTGCAACAGAACGCACAACCATTTTAAAAATGAAACTGCATCACAAAAACAAACACACAACAGAAACGGAGATACAACATGTTCTACCTGGAAATCTACAGAAATCTGTACTCCTGTAACATTAAACTGTGTTATTAAATTGGAGTCTGATTTCCTTAACCCTTGTCCTTAACGGTCACAGTGGCATGACCAAATTCACTTTTAGCTAAATTGATAGTTGTTAGCTTTTGAAAGTCTCTCAAATAGTTTCTCCACCGCCGTAATATGTGCTTTCGATGTACTATTCCCTGTAACCAAATCATCAATATAGGCATCTGTACCTTTTAATCTCTGAATCACACCATTAATCATCCTCTGAAAAGTACTTGGTGCATTCTTCATCCCGAATGGAAGAACATTATATTCATATAATCCAGATGGGGTTACAAATGCTGAAATCTCTCTACCTCTATCCGTCAATGGAACACACCAATAACCTTTTAACAAATCAATTTTTGTAAGAAATTTGGCCTGTCCAACTTTATCCACACAATCATCTACTCTAGGGATTGGATATGCATTGGTCTTTGTCACAGTATTCACCTTTCTGTAATCCGTACAAAACCTAATACTATTGTCTGGCTTAGGCACCATAACATACGGTGAACTCCAATTCGAATTAGAATGTTGAATAATATCATTCTCTAACCTATACTTAATTTCTTGTTCAGCAAGTTCACACTTTTCCCTGTTCATTCGCTACGGATGTTGTTTTATGGGTTTTGCATCTCTAACATGTACATCATGTGTAGCTACAGTGGTTCTTCTAGGGACGTCTGGAAATAAATCTCTATACTTAAAAATTAACTGTTTCATCTGCTCTCTCTGCTCTGGCTGTAAATGAGCTAATTTTTCATCAATATTTTCCAGAATTTTCGAATTTGGTAACCTGGCTGAAATAATGTTGGGTTTAAAATGAGTTTTGAATGAATCCTTCAGTAAGCTTTCATCAAAATTAGATTCATTATCGATCACAGCAGTCATATGTGTTGTCTTTCTCCGACCTGGGGTTTTTATCACATAATCCACATCATTTACCTTAGATTTAATCTCATAAGGACCATGGAATTTGGCTTGCAATGGGTTTGTTTGCACTGGGAAGAGAACCAACACCTTATCTCCAGGCTTAAATTACCTCATCCTAGCTTCATTATCATACCACGTCTTCATCTTCTCTTGAGCTAACCTTAAATTTTCCTTGGCAAATCTACAAGTTTTGTACAATCTGTCTTTAAATTTCAAAACATAATCTAGCAAACTAGTGTGTACTTCTTTATTAATCCACTGTTCCTTCAACAAAGCCAAAGGTCCTCGAACTCTATGTCCAAACACAAGTTCAAAAGGACTAAAACCTAATGATTCCTGTACTGCCTCACTTACTGCAAAAAGTAGTAAATGTATACCTTCATCCCAGTCCTTTTCATTTTCTACACAATATGTCCTAATCATAGTTATTAGTGTAGAATGAAATCTCTCCAAGGCTCCTTGTGACTCAGGATGATAGGCTGAGGAAATAATCTGTTTTGCTCTCAGTTTATAAACTATCTGCTGAAATAACCCTGACATAAAATTACTACCTTGATCTGATTGTATTTCCTTAGGCAACCCAAAATAAGTGAAGAATGTTATAAGAGCTTTTGTCACAGCTTTGGCTGTTATATTCCTAAGAGGTACTGTCTCTGGAAACCTAGACACTATGCACATAATAGTTAATAAATATTGATGCCCAGTTTTAGTTTTTGGCAAAGGACCTGCACAGTCTACAATGATTTTTGAAAACGGCTCACCAAATACTGGAATTGGTTGCAGTGGGGCCACTGGAGTAACCTGATTAGGTTTACCAACAATTTGACATGTATGACATGTTCTACAAAATGTCGCCACATCTTGTCTTAAACTAGGCCAATAAAAATGTTTAGAAACTGTGTTCATAGTTTTCTTTACACCTAAATGACCACCCAAAGGAATACTATGAGCCATAGTCAAAATTTCATTTTGGTAAATTTTAGGAACAGCAACCTGATGATTAACTTCCCATTCCTCACTAGCAGGAATTGTAGGCGATCTCCACTTTCTCATTAATACCCCCTTTTCAAAATAATACCCAACTGGTACTTTTTCAATTTCACTATCTGGAAGAGCTTGTTCTTTTAATTTAACTGTCTCAGGATCTCTACCCTGCTCTGCTATCATCTCCTTCCGAGATAAAGACAAATCATCCTGATCAAACTTACCATCAAAATCCTGATCAAATAAGGTAGGTAAGAAAGTTTCTGATACATCCTCAAAATTCGAATCTTGATTTGAACTGTCATGGGTAACAACCTCATCTTTACATCAGTCTTTTTAGCCATAGCTCTTGTTACAACACAGGAAGAATCTGTATTAGTATCCCTCTGTGGTTCCACAGAATTTGAATTGATTGTCAAATGCACTTCAGGAAAAACTTGTCCACCTGCTAAATCATTCCCTAACAAAAGACAAACATCATTCACAGATAAATTGGATTGTAGTCCTACTTTAACAACCCTTGTAACAAATTCTGACCTTAAATTTACTCTTTGTAAATGTACTGGCATAAGGGCACTCCCTACCCCTCTTATATAATTTATCTCACCAATGTCAGACTCATCACTAAACTTTAGCACACTGTCTAATATTAGTGATTGCGAAGCTCCAGTATCTCTAAGTATCCTTATCGGTACTGCATTGGATCCTTCTTTCAAGGATACAAATCCTTCTGTTATAAAAGCCTCATATCCCTTCTTAACTTGGTCAGACTCTGACACATCTTCACTAGTATTTTCTAAACCCTGTGGCTTTACAGGTTTTTCAATATGCTGCACACAAGCGTCTGGGGCCATTCTTTCTCTTTCCTTTTCAATCGGAAGCAGTTAGCCACTACATGTCCAGGTTTCTTACAATAATTACAAATAATTCCAAAATGTCTTTCCTTCACATGTCTCCCTTCATCTTTACTCTTCTCACTAACTTCAGATTTACTTTCTAGTTTACCTTGACTCTCTGTGCTAGTTTTCCTTTTAAAATTTTTACTTGGAGAAAATTTATTCTTGTGAATTAAAACATACTCATCAGCCAACTTAGCAATCTCCTGCAATGTAGCAGTGTCCCGTTCATTTAAGTATGTTCTCACTTCAGCAGGAATGCTCCTTTTAAATGCTTCTGCAAAATCAGCTCTTTTAATTTATTATACTCCCCATTCACATTTTTAGAGGAAACCCATCTCTCAAAACACACAGATTTCTCATAGGCAAATTCCACATAAGTTTTTTCCACCGATTTCTTCAAACTTCTAAGTCTTTCTCTATACGCTTCCGGAACCATCTCGTATGCTTTTAATATATTCTGCTTAACAATATCATAATCCAGTGCTTGCTCAGCATTTACAGCTGTATAAACTTGTTGTGCCTTGCCTTTAATTACACTTTGTAACATCACGCGGCCATTGGTCTTTCGGCCACTTTAAACTCAGAGCAACTGTTTCAAGATGTTGGAAATATGTGTCCACATCAGCTTCATTAAATGGAGGAGCCAAAATAATCTCACGACTAGCGGTAAACTGTTTCGTAGAACCAGAAGACTGACTCTCGAACTTTAATTTCTGCATCTCTAGCTCAAGTTTCCTCTGGTTATCAGCTTCTCTTTCTGAAAACTCCTTTTTTTCTAAGGGCTTCTCTTTCTTCAAATTCCCTTTTTTTAAGGGCTTCTCTTTCTTCAAATTCCCTTATTTTATTAGCCTCTCTTTTGGCCATTTCCACTTTAAATCTTTCAAACTTTAACTGTTCAAGATGCAACTGCATTTCCAGATTACTCATTGGAAACTTCTGTAACACCTCAGCATCAAACAATTCCAAATTAATATAATGTTCAGCAATTTTTCTTTGTATGAAAGCCTTGGTAGAATTTCCCGTAATTCCTTTAATATCCAACTTCCTAGCAATCTCCAATATCTCAGGTTTTCTCTCATTCTCTAAAAATCCCAAGTCAGGCGTCTTCAAAAGCCCGTCAATATCCATTGTTGCCGAATACAACACACACACAAATCAAACCAAAAAAAATCGGGTATTACCCTTATCTAAATCAAAATGGCAATTACCTACACTTAAACTCAAAATCGGAACATATCCCACGAGCCCCCACTATTTATGTTACGTAACCGGCAACAATGAATGTCAATCGAGACAGGTTATATAAAAATAACCAAACATTTATTAACACCGATAAATGATAAGGGAAAAAAAAACAAATGAAAACTTTAACCGGAATTTAACAGATATGCAGCTGTTCACCAACTCGCCACTTGGCTCTGGTTCTTAAAGGGGCAAATGCGAAAACAGTTCTTAAAGCGATACAGTCAGATATAGTTCTTAAAGCAATAACTTCGAAAGTCCAACAGATTTACACGTTCAATTGGGAGAGACTTCTCTGGAGAAGGATTTCTTCAGACGCAACTTTACTGCTGGTTCTGTCCACAGGATTCACCATGCCGAAAACAAACAGTTTAAATCGACTGACCTTAAATTCCTTTAAAGAGAGAGAGCACCTTTTTGCATGAACTCCTTGTTCTTTCTGGCAAGAGTTATCTCGATGCAGGTAGCTACTACTCCAATGAAGACTCAATAAGGTCAACCCTTTATTAAACTGCCAAACGATGCCGACTCTTCTCGATCCTGTAACTTCGATAAATTCTTCACTCTCCCTTCTAATGTTGGAATTGAGTAAATCAACACATCTAGCAAAAATTTGCAGTCCAATTAATATGGTATTTTGCAACAGAACGCACAACCATTTTAAAAATGAAACTGCGTCACAAAAACAAACACGCAACAGAAACGGAGATACAACATGTTCTACCTGGAAATCTACAGACTCAAAACCAACTGCACCACCTGGGTCGACCCTTATATAGTCACGGGGCACATGTCATCACGTGACCTCACATCCGCGGAAAAATCACATCAGGTGACCTCCAAAAGACCATTACAGCATTCTCACACAAAAAAACAAACAGATCTCCTTGAGCATGTAACACTTAAAACTTATTGCTGCACATACCGTAGGCCCGATTTCTCAAACAATGCCAAAGCATTTTTATCTAGGTATTTTTCTCAACCATGTGTTCTGAGAAAGTAAAATGGAAATGAGAGTCAAAAAGGCCAAGAGAGATGGCACTATGGCAAACTAGGAAACTTGGCAATACTCTAACAATCTTTCTGAAAAGTGAGATCTAGCACACACTAACCTATTACTGTGCTGTGTGGCTTGCAGAGTAAAGACCACTTATTAATTACTAGGTTTGTAAACAGTCAACTATTAGTCTATTGCCACAAAAACAGGAACAACACTGACGCACAAGCCTAGATATTTACAAAATCAGATGCTTGTTTTCAAAATTAAAGCCTAGTTCTTCTGGATTTAATCACAGCAAAGTCCTTGATCAGATCACTAAAATCCAGTTTCTGAACAAGATCACTTTCAAGTGACATCAGAGTAAGATGACTCAGCCTGTCCTGCCCCATTGTGGATCTGAGCCTATGTAGTTGCCGTTATCAGGCCTGCCAAATATGTCACTGGAGCCTCGGATAGCCAGTCCCCTCTCGACCAAACACCTCACAACCACAAAGACTCATCTCAATACGTCAGTCCAGTAGACACACTCTGACTCAAACTGTTTTTGTAGTTCTGTATCTATTCTTCCGCTGTCAGATGCCAGGGTAACGTAGATCAGAATCGTTTTCCTGTGGTGTTCGCTATTTTCACACTCAGCGGCATGTTTCCAGTCACTAAAGCCAGTTTTGAAGATGGACTGACAGTTACCATCACTGAAGATGCAGCATGCAAAACAAAACACACAGCTGGTGGGAGGGGAATATAAGAGCCATTGCCTTGATATGTGCTCACCATTTACCAGCTTGCGTTTGAAGTGAAATTTGGAGGAAAAAACATCTCTGCCGTTTGTATACTCGTTCTGAAGCTTTGATATCCACATCCTTATTCTGGCAGGACTCCGGCCCTTTCTTAGCCCAGGACGCTCAAACTGTGTCATCTAACGTTTCCTTTCCCCAGCGAGCAGGATCAGTGCTGTAAGGATCCTCAGTAGCGGTAGCGTTAACATTAATGGCGGCCCGACCTGGTTGTTCGGAGGCCTCTGTGGTTGGGAATCCCAAAGTCATGCTCTCTGCCTCTTCAACGTTAGCTGCTGACTGTGGCAAGGACGGTGGTCCTGTGCTAACGCTGGTGCTAACGCTAGCTGTTGAACAAGTCTCCATTTGTCCACCGGTCTCAGACTGTGACAAGAGCCATGGTGCTGCCGCACCATCGAGGACAGGTTTAAAAAATTCTGTCAATTCCAATGTCTTTTTTAATGCTTCTTTCTCACGGTCCTCTTTTACTTGTTTATTTTTTCTTTTCTGTGCTCCACTCCCGTTTTTTTTTTGTCCATCATGATGATAGCTACCTATTTTGGGCCCCTCTGCAGCTCGGGCTCCTGGGCTGCAGCCCAGCCTAGCCCTGCCTAAAGTCCGGCCCTGGTTCCAGGTGAAAAACCAGTAAGAGGGAAAATAAAGGGGTGAGGGAGGGGAGGCAGGAAAGGTGAAGAAGGAATAGGGGAAAGCACAATGGGTAATAGAAGGAGGTGAAACCATGAGGGAGGTGATAGGCAGCTGGGGGAGGGGCCTGAGGAGACAGATAAGTGGGTATCAGTCAGGAGAGGGAAGGGCAGGAGTCAGAGGCTAGAAACCACCTCTGTGGCTGTACTACTTGACAATAAGTACTCCTGCTTGAGTACTGTTGTGGGGGGGAGGGGGGGGAAACAGCCTACCCGGGGGAAGCGACAGTGGCTGTGCCTCTGGCACAGAGACTGGTCCTGTAGCTCAGAAGGGTAGGGAAAGGAAAAAGGCAGCAGTTTAGGGGACTCTATAGTTAGGGGGTCAGACAGGCGATTCTGTGGATGCAGGAAAGAAGCACAGATGGTAGTTTGCCTCCCAGGGGCCAGGGTCTGGGATGTTTCTGATCACGTCCACGATATGCTGAAATTGGAAGGAGAACAGCCAGGGGTCATGGTACATATTGGTACCAACGACATAGGCAGGAAAAGGGAAGAGGTCCTGAAAGCAGAGTACAGGGAGTTGGGAAGGAAGTTGAGAAGCAGGACCACAAAGGTAGTCAACTCAGGATTACTGCCTGTGCCACGTGACAGTTAGTATAGGAATAGAGTGAGGTGGAGGATTAATGCGTGGCTGAGGGATTGGAGCAGGGGGCAGGGATTCAGATTTCTGGATGACTGGGACCTCTTTTGGGCAGGAGTGGCCTGTACAAAAAGAACGGGTTGCACCTGAATCCCAGGGGAACCAATATCCTGGTGGGGATGTATGCTAAGGCTATTGGGGAGAGTTTAAACTGGGATTGTAGGGTGGTGGGAACCAAACTGAAGAGATGGAGGAAGAGGTGGTTGGCTCCCAAATTGAGAAAGCTTGGAGACAGTGCAAGAGGGAGGATAGGTGGGTGCAATGTTCCCTCTAATTTTTAGTAGTCAGTGTGCACAAAAATGTTAGGTTGTGCAGATTTTTTTCCTGTGACAAAAGTATGTGTGCACTGAATGCACACATGGCACAGTTTATGTAGGTTTACAAAATATTTGACATAAAACTGCACAGAATAACAACAAAATAACATACACATTTAAGTCACTCAGTTATTTTTTCTCCCTCCTGTCTTTGGCATTTACCCATTCTTTGTAAACTCTATCTAGACTAATAGAACTTCATCCAATTGTTAGCTTTTGATTCTCATTAACGTATCCAAATGACATTCACCTAAACGGTTTCTCAGCTTGTTTTTGAGTTGATTCATTGGGCTAAAACCTTGCTCACAGTCGGCACTAGACGCAAGAAAGGTTCCCCCAATGTCCATCAACCGTGCAAGGCCACAAAACTGTTCATTTTGAAGTACAAATGCCACCATTTGAGCAAAGTTTGAAATCAGTTCAGATTTAATTTTTTCTTGCACAGAAAATTTGAAATCTGTCTAACTGTCTAACTATTACAGTATTTTCAGCTAGAAAATCATGATATTTTAGACATAAGGCATTAACTTGTTCATCACCAGATGCGAAGTCAGCTAACAGCACACTGTTGATAAGAACTTTGATCTCCTCTGGGTTTGAACATTTTCGCTCTCGCTCATCTGCTCTCAACCATAACATGCATAGCACTCCTGTAACAGGTAATGACGGGTTCTGTTGCCTGAGCTTTTGTACATTGTCCAAATACAATTTACTTGCCAAATGACACTTCAAAAAGTCAAGTTTCCAAATATCATCCCACTTCTTTCCACTAACAAATTCTCCAGTAACTTTCGCATCACGACAATACAAACAGATAACTCCAGTTTCCGAATCATACATAAATATTTCTCGTAGCTGAATGTTCATGACCTCTTGAGCTTTCGGTGTAGCAGTTTCTACTATTTTGTTAAGCCATTCAACTTTAAACAAATTTGCAGTTCTTTTGCACTTCATGCCCTTCTCTTCTTTTGAATTCAACATCGTGAATCAATATTTTTTTCAATAAAAACTTAGTAAGCTTTCTACAAGATTTGAAACAGATCTTTGAAAACTCTACGATATGAACACTGTCCGCCAAAGAAGGCTGCCACCGTGATGCAACTGTACAAACCGGAATAGGAAAGGTGAGGTGACGTAAATTAGTGACGTGCATTATGGCATTTGAAAAACCAACTAACTAGTTAACAGAAACATTTAGCTAAAAGATTATTTTCAATAAGTATAGTTATTAATTGCTACATTATTTTAGGTAACTAACCTTTCGTGCGCATGTTAATTTCCTTTTTGCGCTGGTTGAAAAACGTGTGTGCACGCACACACGTGCACAGCTTACAGGGAACATAGGGCAGGTGATCGAGAAGGCATACGCTCAGACCGATGGCTTGAGATGTGTCTATTTTAATGCAAGAAGCATCATGAATAAAGCAGATGAGCTTACAGCGTGGATCAGTACTTGGAGCTATGCTGTGGCCATTACAGAGACTTGGATGGCTCAGGGGCAGGAATGCTTACTTCAAGTGCCAGGCTTTAGGTGTTTCAGGAAGGACAGGGATGGAGGCAAAAGAGGTGGGGGAGTGGCACTGTTGATCAGAGATAATGTCACGGCCGCAAAAAAGGAGGAAGACATGGAGGGATTGTCTACGGAGTCTCTGTGGGTGGAAGTTAGGAACAGGAAGGGGTCAATAACTCTACTGGGTGTTTTTTATAGACCACCCAATAGTTATAGGGATATCACGGAGCAGATAGGGAGACAGATTCTGGAAAGGAATAATAATAACAGGGTTGTTGTGGTGGGAGATTTTAATTTCCCAAATATTGATTGGTATCTCCCGAGAGTGAAGGGTTTAGATGGGTTGGAGTTTGTTAAGTGTATTCAAGAAGGTTTCTTGACACAATATGTAGTTAAGCCTACTAGACGAGAGGCTGCAGTTGATATGGTATTGGGAAATGAACCTGGTCAGGTGTCAGATCTCTCAGTGGGAGAGCATTTTGGAGATAGTGATCACAATTCTATCTCCTTTACCATAACATTGGAGAGGGATAGGAACAGACAAGTTAGGGAAATATTTAATTGGAGTAAGGTGAAATATGAGGCTATCAACCAGGTCATCGGCCTTCATCAATCATGGAATTGAGTTTAGGAGCTGAGAGGTAATGTTGCAGCTGTATAGGACCCTGGCCAGACACCACTCGGAGTACTGTGCTCAGTTCTGGTCGCATCACTATAGGAAGGATTTGGAAACCATAGAAAGGGTGCAGAGGAGATTTACAAGGATTTTGCCTGGATTGGGGAGCATGCCTTATGAGAATAAGTTGAGTGAACTCGGCCTTTTCTCCTTGGAGTGATAGAGGATGAGAGGTGACCTGTTAGAGGTGTATAAGATGATGAGAGGCATTGATCGTGTGGATAGTCAGAGGCTTTTTCCCAGGGCTGAAATGGCTAGCACAAGAGGGCACAGTTTTAAGGTGCTTGGAAGTAGGTACAGAGGAGATGTCAGGGGTAAATATTTTACACAGAGAGTGGTGAGTGCATGGAATGGGCTGCCGGCAGTGGTGATGGAGGCGGAAACGATAGGGTCTTTTAATAGACTCCTGGACAAGTATATGGAGGTCAGAAAAATAGAGGGCTATGTGTAACCCTAGGTAATTTCTAAGGTAAGGACATGTTTGGCACAGCTTTGTGGGCCGAAGGGCCTGTATTGTGCTGTAGGTTTTCTATGTTTCTATGTTTCTTCTAAAGAATTGCTGGCTTTGGAGAGAGTCCAGAGGAGGCTCATGGGAATGATCCTGGAATTGGAAGGGTTAAGGTATGAGGAGTGTTTGACGGCTCAGGGCCTGTACTCGGTGGAGTTGAGAAGAATGAAGGGGGGAGGGGATCTCACTGAAACCTATCAAATATCTAAAGACATAGATAGAGTGGAAGTGTAGATGATATTTCCTATTATGGGAGAACCTAGGACCGGAAGAATTTGTTCATCCAGTGGGTAGTGAGTCCCTGGAATTCTTTGCCACAGACAGCTGTAGAGGCTAAGTTATTCTGTATGTTTAAATTGGAGGGTTATAGATTCTTCATAGTAAGGATGTCTAAGGTTATAGGGAAAAAGCAGGAGAATGGGGCTGAGAGGGATAATAAATCAGCCTTGTGTGAATGGTGGAGCAGACTTGATGGGGTGAATGGCCTTATTCCGCTGCTATGTCTTTTGGTCTTATGTTCCTGAAAAAGGAAAGAGCATCACACTTAGAAAGAGAATAACTTGAACTATTTTAGTTAATTGATTTCAGACTGATGTATGTATTCTTATGTGGGATCTGTCATTACTGAATATGGATTATTCCATTGGCCTCAGATTAATGCTGTTTTTTTCTCAAACCATCAAAAACATGGAGCTAATAATTGATTCCAATATCATTCTATAGTTATACCGCTTAAATTATATAAACATTGATGAAACTCAAGAGAAACTGCAGATGTGGGAAAACCAGAACAACACAGAGAAAATACTTCAACTTTTATTACTTTCTTTCCTAATGCAGGTCTAGCCAAGAGTTCCAGGCTCACGCATCCAAGAGGATTTTACCCCGGATGTAAATATTGCAGCTAATTATAGTTAATTTTAATGGAAATCAATTGTCAATTTTCTGCGTGTTGAATGCTTTTAAGAACTTAATTATATCATAGACAAATAGTTATGTTCAGGCACTAGTTAGTTAGTGCCTGAATAAAGAAAATGCATTGTCAGAACATCAATTTTAAGGGAACTCACTAGAACGACATGAAGTGAACTGCTTTAATTGATATAAATTTAGGCAATCAGGCACTTGACTGGTTCAAATAAGCAGTTATCTGTTACACTTCCAATTCTAATAATTTTTGTTTGGATCCTATGAGTTTTGGTCATCTTTACTGCTTGATGCCCTTAAACCACAATATATCACAAAAGAGGTCCATCAAATTATTCTATTTTATTTGCAAAACACCTTATTCTATGCAGCAAATATTTATATTTAAAATGTGATTTGAAGACATGAACACACTAACACAGTCCTTCTCTACACCACCAACATGCTAGAAACATATCTCGAACAAGAACAGAAAATCAGCAAAACCAAATTGTACATTGCATAACACAGTTATAATCACATTGTGTGTTTAACTCGTATAGTAGCCATTACCTACTATTTTAAAAATATAAGCTGCTAAAAAAGTCATACATCACTATAGCCCATTGAAAATGAAATCAAAATGCATCCTGTATGCTGGAAATCCAAAATACGCACAGAAAATACTGAGAACTATTAGCAGGTTAGCCAATGTCTGTGGAAAGACAAACAATGTTAACATTTCAGGTCAAAATCATTTCATTGGAATGTGAAGCATTAAGTGAAATAAAACTCGTTACTGAATTCTGCTAATGTAATAAATATTTTAATATTACGTAATTTTTAATGTTTTATTAAGCACAATTCCAATAATATTCTCTAATCACATTGTCTTAAGCTATTCTAAAGTTTATAACTCTCTTTCCTCATACAGCTAGAGCTTTCGGTCCTGCTTTTTTTCCTGGTAAGTGTATAGTGTCATAGATGTAAATAATACAGTTAATTAGTCAAACGTATCTACATGTAAGCTAGAAGCCAGGATGGTTTGTATGCAAGGAGCGTGATTTTACAACCTGAAGTGTTTCACTTGATCGGTCAGATGCTGGTAGTCAATAGTCAGTGAATGGCCTGCTTAATGGTAGTTTTGATTAATCTGTACTTCAGTGTGAATGTATCTCCATTATAATCAGTCTAAGGAAAATCATAGACACAACATTGCATGGATATGGGTAGATATCATGGTGGGATCAGCTTAGGCGCTATTTTTTTAGTGATACACTGCAGAGTAGGCCCTGCCAGCCCTTCAAGCATTGCCACCCCAGCACCCCACGACAACCGTGATTTAACCCTAACCTATTCACAGGACAATTTACAACGTCCAATATCCATTACTTTCATACAAGTATCATGTATGTAAATAGTTCAATTAATTGGATTGATGTATATAAACTTAAAAGTGGAAGCCAGTATGGTTTTTATGTGGAAATTTCTTTTACAAGGGGGGGAAGTAATTATTCAATCAACTATTTTGTGTTTAATAATTGTAATAAATGTAGACCAATTTGCAGAATTTTTTCACTTTGACACAATAGAGTCTTTTCTGTTGATCAGTGTCAAGAAAGCCCAATTAAATCCATTGTTGTAAAAATGATAAAAAATGAAAACTTCCAGAGGGTGTGAATACTTTTTATAGGCACTGTATTTTAAAAGTAAGTATAAAACCTCATAGATGTAAGTAGTTCAGTTTATTTGATCAGTGTATTTTATTTTAAAGGGAAACAGTATAATATGTTTGTGTGGGAAGTTTTTAAACATTTGAAATATTGTTTGTTCTCTTTCAAAACAGCAATTAGTTGTCAGACCATGACTTTGATAAAGGACTGTTGGTTAATCTGTACTTCAGCTTGAATGTAATTTAGAAACATAGAAAACCTACAGCACAATACAGGCCCTTCGGCCCACAAAGTTGTGCCGAACATGTCCCTACCCTAGAAATTACTAGGCTTACCCATAGCCATCTATTTTTCTAAGCTCCATGTACCTATCCAAAAGTCTCTTAAAAGACCCTATCATATCCCCCTCCACCACCATCGCCGGCAGCCCATTCCACGCACTCACCACTCTCTGCCTAAAAAACTTACCCCTGACATCTCCTCTATACCTACTCCCCAGCACCTTAAACCTGTGTCCCCTTGTGGCAACCATTTCAGCCCTGGGAAAAAGCCTCTGACCATCCACACGATCAATGCCTCTCATCATCTTATACACCTCTATCAGGTCACCTCTCATCCTCCGTCACTCCAAGGAAAAAGGCCGAGTTCACTCAACCTATTCTCATAAGACATGCTCCCCAATCCAGGCAACATCCTTGAAAATCTCCTCTGCACCCTTTCTATAGTTTCCACATCCTTCCTGCAGTGAGGCGAACAGAACTGAGCACAGTACTCCAAGAGGGGTCTAACCAGGGTCCTATATAGCTGCAACATTACCTCTCAGCTCCTAAATTCAGTTCCATGATTGATAAAGGCCAATACATCGTATGTCTTCTTAACCACAGAGTCAACCTGCGCAGCTGCTTTGAGTGTCCTATGGACTCGGACCCCAAGATCCCTCTGATCCTCCACACTGCCAAGAGTCTTACCATTAATACTATATTCTGCCATTTTATTTGACCTACCAAAATGAACCACTTCACACTTATCTAGGTTGAACTCCATCTCTGCCACTTCTCATCCCAGTTTTGCATCCTATCAATGCCCCACTGTAACCTCTGACAGACCTCCACACTATCCACAACACACCCAACTTTTGTGTCATCACCAAACTAACTAACCCATCCACTTCCTCATCCAGGTCATTTATAAAAATCACGAAGAGTAAGGGTTCCAGAACAGATCTCTGAGGCACACCACTGGTCACCGACCTCCATGCAGCATATGACCCGTCTACAACCACTCTTTGCCTTCTGTGGGCAAGCCAGTTCTGGATCCACAAAGCAATGTCCCCTTGGATCCCATGTCTCCTTACTTTCTCAATAAGCCTTGTATGAGGTACCTTATCAAATGCCTTGCTGAAATCCATATACACTACATCTACTGCTCTACCTTCCTCAATGTGTTCAGTCACATCCTCAAAACATTCAATCAGGCTCGTAAGGCATGACCTGCCTTTGACAAAGCTATGCTGACTATTCCTAATCATATAATACCTCTCCAAATGTTCACAAATCCTGCCTCTCAGGATCTTCTCCACCAACTTACCAACCACTGAAGTAAGACTCACTGGTCTATAATTTCCTGGGCTATCTCTATTCCCTTTCTTGAATAAAGAAACAATATCCGCAACCCTCCAATCCTCCAGAACCTCTCCCGTCCCCATTGATGATGCAAAGATCGTCACCAGAGGCTCAGCAATCTCCTTCTTCGCCTCCCACAGTAGCCTGGGGTATATTTCGTCCAGTCCTGGTGACTTATCCAACGTGATGCTTTCCAAAATCTCCAGCACATCCTCTTTTGATGAAATTTTCATTTCATCAGTCTTAGTAAAAATCACAGGCACTGTCCTGGATCAACCACTTACCTAATTTAAATTTAGTCAGCTTGATTGTTTGAAATAAGGAGTTATCTGTTGCATTACACATCATGCCAAACTTATTATATTCAATGAGATTCCGAAACACTTAAGTTGTGTTACAATACATCACAAAAATGATCAAATTCTTCTATTTTTATTTGTTATTTTTAGGAACCCACCTAATTCCCTACACTCATATTTATATTTAAAATGCAATAAATGCTTAAACACGTCAATACATTTCCTTAAAATAAATGGTAGATATCAATATTCTATGACCATATGCTAGACCCAGATCTCTTATAAGGACAGATCTCCAACACAGCCAATTTTTTAAAAGCAGATTTCACTGTAGAGTCATCATCACAGAGTGTTTTAATGCATGGAGCAAGTTTATTTTCTACTGTTATTAAAAATAATATGGTGAAGTTGCACATGATTTTAATCCACCAGTCCCTACAGGTGCTGCAAATCTGAAATAATAAAAGTAAATGAGCGAGAGAAGCAAGACAGGAAGTTGTAGACTAGCTAGTCGAACTTCCATGGTTGGTAAGAGGTTCAGAAGGAGGTTTCGGAGTACTTGTAGGCACATGATAAAATAGGCCATGGTTTTCTCAGGGGAAAATCGTGCCTGTCAAATCATTTGGAATACTTTGAAGAAATAATAGGCAGTTTAAACAAAGGAGAATCTGTGGATGTTGTGTGTCTGGATCTTCAGAAGGCTTTAGACAAGGTGTCACACATGAGGCTACAAGCAAGATGAGAGCCCATGGTATTGCAGGAAAGATACTAGCATGGATAGAAGATTGGCTGACTGGCAGGAGGCAAAGAGTGCAATAAAGGGAGCCTTTTCTGTTTGACTAATGGCGTCCGCAGGGGTTAGAGTTGGGAGCACTTTTTTTTCATTTTATCTGCCAATGAGTTGGGCAACAGAATTGATGGTTTCGTGACCAAGTTTGCAGACGATACAAAGACAGGTTGAGGGGCAGGTAGTGTTTAGGAAGCAGGGAGTCCACAATAGGACTTAGACAGATTAAGGTAATGGGTAAAGAAATAGCAGAACAGACTCAATGGGCAGAAATGTTAAACCTGCTCCTATATCTTATGGTCTCATGGTTAAGTAGTAGAAACTAGGCAACATCTGTGGATAGGGAATAGCGGTAACATTTCGGGTCAAAATCCCTTTATTGGAATGGGCTCCAAGTTATATAAGATTAAGAAGCTGTGTAAACAAAGCCATAATTATATAAAGCTAACAGTTTGTTTTGCTGAAATCTATCGAAACAATATTCTCTGGTCGCATTATTCTTAACTGATATAAATTTTTATTACAACCTTGCCGAATTTCATGGTAGACATAGAAACACAGAAACATAGAAAATAGGTGCAGGAGTAGGCCATTCGGCCCTTCGAGCCTGCACCGCCATTCAGTATGATCATGGCTGATCATCCAACTCAGAACACCGCCCCAGCCTTCCCTCCATACCCCCTGATCCTCGTAGCCACAAGGGCCATATCTAACTCCCTCTTAAATATAGCCAATGAACTGGCCTCAACTGTTTCCTGTGGCAGAGAATTCCACAGATTCACCACTCTCTGTGTGAAGAAGTTTTTCCTAATCTCGGTCCTAAAAGGCTTCCCCTTTATCCTCAAACTGTGGCCCCTTGTTCTGGACTTCCCCAACATCGGGAACAATCTTCCTGCATCTAGCCTGTCCAATCCCTTTAGAATTTTATATGTTTCAATCAGATACCCCTCAATCTTCTAAATTCCAACGAGTACAAGCCCAGTTCATCCAGTCTTTCATCATATGAGAGTCCTGCCATCCCAGGAATCAATCTGGCGAACCTGCTTTGTACTCCCTCTATGGCAAGGATGTCTTTCCTCAGATTAGGGAACCAAAACTGCACACAATACTCCAGGTGTGGTCTCACCAAGGCCTTGTACAACTGCAGTAGTACCTCCCTGCTCCTGTACTCGAATCCTTTGCTATAAATGCCAGCATACCATTCGCCTTTTTCACCGCCTGCTGTACCTGCATGCCCACTTTCAATGACTGGTGTATAATGACACCCAGGTCTCGTTGCACCTCCCCTTTTCCTAATCGGCCACCATTCAGATAATAATCTGTTTTCCTATTTTTGCCACCAAAGTGGATAACTTCACATTTATCCACATTAAATTGCATCTGCCATGAATTTGTCCACTCACCCAACCTATCCAAGTCACTCTGCACCCTCTTAGCATCCTCCTCACAGCTAACACTGCCACCCAGCTTTGTGTCATCCGCAAACTTGGAGATGCTGCATTTAATTCCCTCATCCAAGTCATTAATATATATTGTAAACAACTGGGGTCCCAGCACTGAGCCTTGCGGTACCCCACTAGTCACTGCCTGCCATTCTGAAAAGGTCCCGTTTATTCCCACTCTTTGCTTCCTGTCTGCTAACCAATTCTCTATCCACATCAAAACCTTACCCCCAATACCGTGTGCTTTAAGTTTGCACACTAATCTCCTGTGTGGGACCTTGTCAAAAACCTTCCGAAAATCCAAATATACCACATCCACTGGTTCTCCCCTATCCACTCTACTAGTTACATCCTCAAAAAATTCTATGAGATTCGTCAGACATGATTTTCCTTTCACATTATTCAGGGACCTTCACCACGTAGGTATTTGGTATCATAAATGGTAGTAGTTTATTTAATGAGATAAATTTCATTTTAAGTAAGAAGAGGTATACTGTGGATGCATGGAGACTGATTTTAAGAACTGGAATGTATCATATGTTCTGTCCAAACACTTGTAGTCAGTATTCCAGAAAAAACGTAAGATAGTATAGCATAAAACAGATTTCAAACATTTTTGTTTGATACTACCAGATGAGGAAGTTATTGTTTGAATGCACTGTTACTTGTCGAATATAAATCACTTATTAAATCTAAACAGTTTATTTTCTTCCAGTAAATACATTAATAACTCCTACTAGCAAGAAATGTTTAATCAGATTTACAATAGTTATTGCCATAAGATATAGAAGCAGAATTAGGCCATTTGGCCCATTGAGTCTGTGTCGCCATTTCATCAATTCTGATCCAATTTTCCTCTCAGCCCCATTCCCCTGCCTTCTTCCTGCATCCTCTCATACTCTGACCAATCAAGAATCTATATAAACGTAAAGACTTGGCCTCCACAGCTGCCTGTGGTAAAGAATTCCACAGATTCACCACTCACTGGCTAAAGAAACCCCTCTTCATCTCAACTCTAAAAGGATGCCCCTCTATTCTGAGGCTGTGTCTTCTGGTCTTGGACTCTCCTACCAAAGGAAACACCCTCTCCACATCCACTTTATCAAGGCTTTTCACCATGCAACAGATTTAAATGAAGTCACCTCTCATTCTTCTGAATTCTAATGAATACAGGTCTAGAGCCGTCAAAGACTATTAATATGACAAGCCATTCAATTTGGGAATCATTTTCATGGATCTCCTTTGAACTCTTTCCAGTTTCAACCCATCCTTTCTAAGGAAAAGGGCCCAAAACTGCTCACAATACTCCAAATGGGGCCTCACCAGTGCTTTCTAAAGTCTTAACATTACGTCCTTGCTTTAATATTCTAGTCCTCTTGAAAGGAATGCTAACATCGCATTTGCCTTCCTCACCAGAGACTCAATCTGCCAATTAACTTTAAAGGAATCCTGTACAAGGACTCCCAAGTCCCTGTGCACTGCTGTTTTTGTATTTTCTCTCTAGTTAGAAAATGGTCAACCCTTTCATTTCTTCCTCCAAAGTGCATGATCGTAAAATTCCTGACACTGTATTCCATTTCTTTGCCCATTGTCCTAATCTGCCTGTCCTTCTGTAGCCTCTGTACTTCCTCAAAACTACCTGCCACTCACCTATTTTCATATTATCTGCAAACTTTGCAAAACAACCATCAATTCCATCATTCAAATTGTTGACGTGTATTGTAAAAACAATCGGTCCCAACACAGACTCCTGTGGAACGCCACTAATCTCTGGCAGCCAACCAGAAAAAGCTCCTTTATTCCCACTCTTCGCCTCCTGCCAATCAGCCATTGCTTTATCCATGCGAGGATCTTTCCTGTAAAAAAACGATGTAACTTGTAAAGCAGCCTCATGTGTGGCAACTTGTCAAAGGCCTTCTGAAAATCCAAGTACGCAACCTCAACCAATTCTCCTTTGTCTATCCTGCTTGTTATTTCTTCAAAGAATTCCAGCAGATTTGTCAGCTAGTGGAAACCATGTTGACTACAGCCCTACTTATCATGTGCCTCCAAATACCTTGAGACCTCATCCTTGATAACGGACTCCAACATTTTCCCAACCACTGAGTTCAGACTAACTGGCCTATGATTTCCTTTCTTCTGCCTTTCTCCTTTCTTGAAGAGTGGAGGGATATTTGCAATTTTCCTGTCTTCCAGAACCATTCCAGAATCTAGTGATTCTTGAAAGATCATTACTAGTGCCTCCACAATCTCTTCAGCCACCTCCTTCAGAACCCTGATGTGTACTCCAGGTGACTCTTCCACCTTCAACCTTTCAGTTTCCTAAGCACCTCCTTTCTAGTTATGGTAACTTCACACACTTCATGACTCCTAACAGCTGCAACTTCCACCATACTGCAAGTGTTTTCCACAGTGAAGACTGATGCAAAATTTTTATTCAGTTCATCTGCCATTTCCTTGTCCCCTATTACTACCTGCCCAGCATCGTTTTCCACAGTTCTGATATCCACTCTCGCCTCTCTTTTACACTTTATGTATCTGAAGAAACTTTTGGTATTATTGGCCAAAATATTATTTAATATTATTGGCCAATTTACTTTCACATTCCATCTTTACCTTCTTAATATCTTTTTAGTTGCCTCTGCTTGTTTTTAAAAGCTTCCCAATGCTCTAACTTCTCTTGCCTTTAGAATACTTCTTCCTGTTTGTGATGTATATATCCTGTGCCTTCCGAATTGCTTCCAGAATTTCTAGCCATTGCTGCTTTGCTGTCATCTCCGCCAGTGTTCTTCTCCAATCAATCTGGCCAATTCTATAAGACCATAAGATATAGGAGCAGAATTAGGCAATTTGGCCCATCGATTCTGCTCCATCATTCAATCATGGCTGATCCAATTTTCCTCTCAGCCCCAATATTCTGCCACTCCTCTCTCATGCCTTCATAATTCCCTTTACTCCATTGCAACACTGATCCATCTGACTTCAGCTTCTCCTTCTCAATTTTCAGGGTGAATTCGATTATATTTTGATCACTTGCCCCTAAGAGTTCTTTTACCTGAAGCTCTCTAATCAATTTGGGTTCATTGCACAACCCCCAATCCAGAATAACTGATCCTCTGATGGGCTCAACCACAAGCTGCTCTAAAAAGCTATCTTGTAGACACTCCAGAAATTCCCCTCCTGTAATCCAGCACCAATCTGATTTTCCCAATCTACCTGCTTATTGAAGTCCCCCATGACTACTGTAATATTGCCCTTTTGGCATGCATTTTCTATCTCCTGTTGTAATTTGTAGGCCACATCCTTACTACTGTTTGGGGTCTGTATGCAACTCCCATCAGGGTCTTTTTATCATTGCAGTTCCTTAGCTTTCTCCACAATGATTCAAACCTTCCAACCTTATGTTGCCTCTTTCTAATGATTTGATTTAATTTTTTTACCTACAGAGCAACGCCACCCCTTCCATCTTCCTGCCTGTCCTTTCGATACAATATGTATCCTTGGACATTAAACTCCCAGCTATAATCTCCTTTCAGCCATGATTCAGTGATGCCTACAACATCATACCTGCCAATCTATAACTGTGCTGCAAGTTCATCTACCTTATTCCATATACTGTGCACATTCAAATATAACATTAAGCAAGAGGATGTGCTGGAGCTTTTGGAAAGCATCAAGTTGGATAAGTCTCCAGGACTGGATGAGCTGAACCCCAGGCTACTGTGGGAGGTGAGGGAGGAGATTGCTGAGCCTCTGGCAATGATCTTTGCATCATCAATGGGAACGAGAGAGGTTCCAGAGGATTGGAGAGTTGCAGATGTTGTTCCTTTATTAAAGAAAGGGAGTAGAGATAGCCCAGGATATTATAGACCAGTGAGTCTTACTTCAGTGGTTGGTAAGTTGATGGAGAAGATCCTGAGAGGCAGGATTTATGAACATTTGGAGAGATATAATATGATTAGGAATAGTCAGCATGCCTTTATCAAAGGCCAGTTGTGCCTTACGAGCCTGATTAAATATTTTGAGGATGTGACTGAACACATTGATGAAGGTAGAGCAGTAGATGTCGTGTATATGGATTTTAGCAAGGCATTTGATAAGGTACCCTATGCAAGGCTTATTGAGAAAGTAAGGAGGCATGGGATCCAAGGGGACATTGCTTTGTGGATCCAGAACTGGCTTGCCCACAGAAGGCAAATATTGGTTGTAGATGAGTCATATTCTGCATGGAGGTCGGTGACCAGTGTTGTGCCTCAGTGATCTGTTCTGGGACCCCTACTCTTGTGATTTTTATAAATGACCTGGATGAGGAAGTGGAGGGATGGGTTAGTAAATTTGCTGATGACACAAAGGTTGGGGGTGTTGTGGATAGTGTGGAGGGCTGTCAGAGGTTACAGTGGGACATTGATAGGATGCAAAACTGGGCTGAGAAGAGGCAGATGGAGTTCAACTCAGATAAGTGTGAGGTGGTTCATTTTGGTAGGTCAAATATGATGGCAGAATATAGTATCAATAGTAAAACTCCTGACAGTGTGGAGGTTCAGAGGGATCTTGGGGTCTGAGTCCATAGGACTCTCAAAGTTACGGTGCATTGGCCTTCATCAACCATGGGATTGAGTTTAATAGCTGAGAGGTAATGTTACAGCTATATAGGACCCTGGTCAGACCCCACTTGGAGTACTGTGCTCAGTTCTGGTCACCTCAATACAGGAAGGATGTGGAAGCCATAGAAAGGGTGCAGAGGAGATTTACAAGGATGTTGCCTGGATTGGGGAGCATGCCTTATGAGAATAGATTGAGTGAACTCGGCCTTTTCTCCTTGGAGCGACGGAGGATGAGAAGTGACCTGATAGATGTGTATAAGGTGATGAGAGGCATTGATCGTGTGGATAATCAGAGACTTTTTCCCAGGGCTGAAATGGTTGCCACAAGAGGACATGGTTTTAAGGTGCTTGGAAGTAGGTACGGAGATGTCAGGGGTAAGTTTTTTACACAGAGAGTGGTGAGTACGTGGAATGTGCTGCCGGTGACAGTGGTGGAGGCGGATACGATAGGGTCTTTTAAGAGACTTTTGGATAGGTACATGGAGCTTAGAAAATTAGAGGGCTATGGGTAACCCTAGGTAACTTCTAAGTAAGGGCATTTTCGGCACAGCATTGTGGGCCGAAGGGCCTGTATTGTGCTGCAGGTTTTCTATGTTTCTATGCTTCTATCTTTATCCTGTATTCACCCCTTTTCGACTTTGTCTGTGTTTTACGTTGCAACTCATTCTGTTGACTGCAATTTTGCCCTAATATCAGCCTCTCCTCATTACACATTGTCTCTGTTTGTAAACCTCATCTTCAGTGCTAATATCCACTCTTCCCACAATACTTCTGGCATTGAAATATACCCAGCTCAGAACACTAGTTGCACCATGCTCAACTTTTTGATATCTCACTTTGTCTGAGTTAGGAATCACAAGGTTGGGAACCAATGTCTGCCTCCACAACCTCTCCACTAGCTGTTCTGGCACCCTGGTTCCCATACCCCTGTAATTTAGTTTAAACCCCACCATGCAGCATTAACAGACCTTCTCGCTAAGATATTAGTTCCCCTCCAGTCCAGGTGCAAACTGTCCCTTCTGTACAGGTCCTACCTTCCCTGGAAGAGAGCCCAATGATCAAAAAAATCTTATGGCCTCCCTCCTACACCAACTCCTTAGCCACGTATTAAACTGTATAATCTTCCTGGTTCTGGCCTCACTGGCGCATGGCATGGGTGACAATCCTCAGATCACAGCCCTGGAGGTCCTGCCTTCAACTTAGCACCTTACTCCCTGAACTCCCTATGCAGAACCTCTTCACTCATCCTACCCGTGCCACCAGTACCTATATTGACCACAACTTCTGGTTGTTCACCCTCCCACTTAAGAATGCCGAGGACTCAACCCAGACCCTGGCACCCGGGAGGTAACATACCATCTGGAAATTTCATTCTCGCCCACAGATCTTCCTGTCCATTCCCCTAACTAACGAATCCTCGACCACCACAGCATTCCTCTTCTCATCCCCCCACCCCACTTCCCTTCTGAGTCACAGAGTTAGACCCCGTGCCAGAGACCCAACCACTATGATTCTCCTCTGTTTGATCATCCCCCCGACAGTATCCAAAGTGATATACCTGTTGTTGAGGGGGATGGCTGCAGGGGTACTCAGTACTGCTGACTGTTAACCAGTTTCCTGTGCCCTGCACCTTGGGTGTAGATATCTCTCTATATGCCCTATCTATCATATCCTGAGCCTCCCGAAAAGATCCAGTGTTCACTTCCCCTTACTGGTTTTTCACCTGGCACCTACCAGCCTTCTCCTTCCCACCCTCCCCCCACCTTCTTCATAGGGCCCCTGCCCCTTCCCTCTACAGTCCTGACGAAGAGTCTCGGCCCCAAATGTTGACTGTTCGTTTCCACGGATGCTGCCCGACCTGCTGAGTTCCTCCAGCGTGTTGCTTTGACCCAGTGTTCATCCAGTTCCAGCTGCAATACGGATTTTTAGAAGCTGTAGCTGGATGTGCTTCTCGCAGTTGTAGTGGTCAGGGACACCGGAGGTCTCCGTGCCTTCCCACATCCCACAAGAGGGGCATTCACTATCCTGACTGGCAAGTCTACTCTGCTAGCTGAGCAGATATAAAGAAGGGAAGGAAAAGATAAACTTCAGCATTTATTTTCTTTTGCTCCCTCTGACTGAAGTCGCTCCTCGTTGAAGCCTCACAATCACCAGTCTGTCTCTGCCACCTCAGACAATGGCCGTCATACTTGTTCCTGCCTTCCTTTAACTATTTCTTGCTAATCAATCCCAAAGACTGATTGGTCGCTGGTTGAAGCTCTCTTTTGCCGTAACGACCTGCTGCTGCCTTTTGCACTCAGGCAGTGGATCTGATTGAACTCGCCTCTTCTTAAAACTTCCGATGTCTGGATTGGCTGCAGGTCAAAGCTCTTTCTCGCTGCAGCAACAACTGCTGCCTTTTGCACTCAGGCAGTGGACCTGATTGAAGTCCACTCCTCTCAAAATCAATTAGATTTATTATCACTGACTCCTATGCTGCACATAGTAAATAAGGCATGCATTACAGGCATAGACTGTAAAGATGCATTCCCTTGTAACCTAAAGGGGAATTGGAGTATTGTGCAGACACAACAAATTCCTGCACTGGTCCAGTGAAGAGCTTTAATAACCTCGTCTCTATAAAGGAGAGGTACCACCTAGCGGAGCGGTTATCATGCGAACGGTCATCGTCGGGGTAGTCAGAGGCAGAGTAGTAAGGCTTTAGCTCAACAGAGCTTCAGCAAGAACAGGCAGAGGCAAGGTAGGTATGTAAATTCATTCCTTATTTCTTAATTAAATCTCGAGAGAATATGGGGTGTTTCTACAGAGCAGTGTTCTGTTCTGCGTGCCAGACGTGGGGTTCCCAGCCGTCTCCAAGCCTCCCCGATGGCCATGTCTGCGCCTGGTGCATCGAGACGCAGCTCCTTAGTGACCGTGTCAGGGAACTGGAGCCGCAGCTCAGTGACCTTCAGCTTGTTAGGGAAAGTGAAGCAGTGATAGACAGGAGCTACAGGGAGGTAATCACCCCACGTCTACAGGAGACAGTTAAAATGGGTGACCGTCAGGAGAGGGAAGGGAGATGTCAGATAGTGGAGAGCAGCCCTGTGGCCGCCCCCCTGCACCAATTCTCCATTTTGAGTAATGCTGGGGTTGGGGAGGGGCGCCCTACCTGGGAGAACCAACACTGGCCGTGCCTCCGACACCAAGTCTGCTGTGTGGCTCAGAAGGGAAGATAACTGAAGAGGACAGCACCAGTAATCGGGGACTCTACAGTCAGGGGGACAGGTAGGCGAACCTGTGACACTGTAAGAAAATACAGATGGTAGTCTGCCTCCCAGATGCCAGGGTTCATGATGTTTCTGGGCGCATCCACAATATCCTGAAGAGGGAGGGTGAGAAGTCGTGGTACGTATTGGTACCAAGAACATAAGTAGAAAAAGGGAGGAGATCCTGAAAAAAGAATACAGGTGGTGTGGCTCTATTGGTGAGAGATGGAATTACACCTTGAAAAAGACGTGACATAGGGTCAGAGAATATTAAATCTTTGTAGGTGGAATTAAGAGACTGCAAGGGTAAAAAAAAACATTATGAGATCATATATAGGCCTCCAAGTAGTAGCTAAGATGTGGGGTTAAGTTTGTAAAGGGAGCTGGACACAATTGTAATGGAATATTTCAGTATGCAAGGGGATTGGGTTAGTGTCCCACAGATAAAGAAGTTCTCAACTGCCAGGGGTAGGCAACCGTATCAGACAAAGAAAATTAAGGACTGCAGAAAGACCAAGAAAAAGGATATATAAGATAGAACAAGTGAGTGGGAAATTGGATGATTGATTGGGAAGCTTTTAAAATAAAACAAAAGGCAACTGAAAAAGCTATAAGGGAAAGATGAAATATAAGGAATGTCTAACAAGTAATATAAACCAGGACACCACAAGATTTTTCAGTTAAATAAAGAGTAAAAGGGAGGTAAGAGTTGATACTGGACTTCTGGAAAATGATGCTGGTGAGGTAGTATTGTGGGACACCGAAATGGAAGGTGAACATAGTGGGTACTTAGCATCTGTCTTCACTGAAGAAGAAACTAGCAGTATGCCAGAGGTCTGTGAGTGTCAGGGAGCAGGAATGAGCGCAATCATGATTACAAAGGAAAAGATGCTAGGCCACTGCAAATATTCAAGGTGAATAGGTCATTAGTACTTGTTCCTCAGGGGTCAGTATTGGGACCGCTTCTTCTCACATTATTTGTCAATGATTTGGATAGTGGAATTGATGTCTTTGTGGCAAGTTTGCGGATGATACGAAGATAGGCGGAGGGGTAGGTAGTGCTGAGGAAGCAATGCGATTTCAGCAGGACTTAGACAAATTGGAAGAATGGGCAAAAAAGTGGCAGATGGAACACAGTATTAGGAAATGTATGATAGTGCAGTTTGGTAAAAGGAACAATAGTGCAGACTATTATCAAAATGGGGAGAAGGTTCAGGCATCGGATGTGCAGAGGGACTTAGGAGTTCTCGTGTAAGACTCCCAGAAGGTTAATTGACAGGTTGAGTCTGTGGTAAAGAAGGCAAATGCAATGTTGGCATTTATTTCAAGGGGAATAGAATATAAAAACAAGGAGATAATGCTAAGCCTTTATAAGACACTCGTCAGGCTGTACTTGAAGTATTGTCAAAGGTTTTGGGCCCCATATATCAGAAAGGATGTGTTATCATTGGAGAGAGTCCAGAGGAGGTTCACAAGGATGATTCAGGGAATGAAGGGTTTAATCTATAAGGATAGTTTGTCAGATTTGGGTCTGCACCCATTGGAATTCAGAAGAATGTGGTTGGATCTCATTGAAACGTATCGAATGCTGAAAGGACCTGTTAGGGTCAATCTGGAGAGGATGTTTCCTATGGTGGGCGTATCCAGAACTAGAGGGCACAGCATCAAAATTGAGGTGCGACCTATTAGAACAGATGTAAGGAAGAATTTTTTTTAGCCAGAGACTAGTGAATCTGTGGAATACTCTGTCACAGACTACCTTGGAGACCAAGCCCGTCGGTGTACTTAAGCCTAATGTTGATGGTTTCCTGATCAGTCAGGACATCAAAAAATATGGCAAGAAGGCAGGTGTGTGGGGTTGAGTGGGATCCGGGATCAGCATGATGGAATGGTGGAGCAAACTCAATGAGCTGAATGGCCTAAATCTGCTCCTTTGTCTTATGATCTTATCTGGCAGTATATCAGATAAAATAACATGATATGTTAGCTATTTGATTAAATATTGCCTCGTCTATTTTCAGTTGATTACGATGAACCGCCAATATTCAATGGTACGTTACATTAACTATTTATTGTTTTGCTAAATTATCCTTCTTTATATGTACTTCATCTTTCAAGGGTAGAGAATGATAGCAGTTCAGATTTATTAGTCTCTTCCCTGGAGACTCCAGGTGTATTAACTAACCTCTCTTTTAAACTATCTTAAAGAACCTAGTTAGTTCCTTGTAATATTGATCTAGAAAACAATCTTAAATGCAGTTTTCCACACTGCTTAATTTTCCCAAGATTAATACATTACCTTTGTTCACAATGTCCTATATCTTGATTATGCTCTGCTTACCGTCACAGGTGCATACTTTCCAAGGAATGCTGTGATATTAGTATTTCTGTCCTTTTATAAATCAATTGTTATTTGTGTGTAGTGTTCTGAGTTCAACACAATTATTTTAGCAATCCGAAAACATTATGTTTCTGAATGAAGCTTTCAAATATACTCAGTACAAACCCATGGATATCACAAACCCTGTCAATCAAATTGTACAAATGCCTCCACACTTGTCTAAGTCACTTCACTACATATGGCTAACAATTAAGATTTAAATGTAATATGAATTTTAAAAACATGAGAATT
Organism: Mobula birostris; assembly: GCF_030028105.1. Classification (NCBI taxonomy): domain Eukaryota; kingdom Metazoa; phylum Chordata; class Chondrichthyes; order Myliobatiformes; family Myliobatidae; genus Mobula; species Mobula birostris. The sequence goes on from NC_092385.1 coordinate 78,773,944, forward strand.
CATTTAGGAATTCACTGAAACTTAAAGGGTTACAGAGGCATGTGAGAGGTGGATTGCCCATGTGGATTGGAGGAGGACACTGGCAGAGATGATGGCAGAGCAGAGATGGCTGAAGTTTCTGGCAATAGATCACAAAGCACAGGGTAGATATGTTCCACAAAGGAAGAAGTTCTCAAATGACAGGGGTAGGCAACCATGGCTGACAAGGGAGTTTAAAGACTGTATAAAAGCCAAGGAAAGGGTGTGTATAAGGTAGCAAAAGTGAGTGAGAAATTGGATGATTGGGAAGCTTTTAAAATCCTACAAAAGGCAACTAAAAGAGCTATAAGAAGGGAAAAGGTGAAATATGATGGCAAAGTAGCCAATAATATAAAGCAGCACACTAAAAGTTTTTTCAGTTATCTAAACAGTAGAAGGCAGGTGAGAGTTGTTATTGGACCATTGGAAAATGATGCTGGTGGGGTAGTAATGGGGGGGGGCGCGGGGAGACAATGAACTAAATAGGTACTTTGCATCAGTCTTCACTGGGGAAGATCACAGCAGTGTACCAGAGGTCCGTGAGTGTCATGGAGCAGGAGTATGTGTCATTACAAAGGGAGAAGTGTTAAGCAAACTCAAAGGTCTTAAGGTAAGTAAATCACCTGGATCAGATGGACTACACACCAGGGTTCTGAGAGAGGTTGCTGAAGAGATAACGGATGCGTTGGTCAAGATCTTTCAAGAATCACTTGATCCAGACAAAGTCCCAGAGGACTGAAAAATTGCAGATGTCATTCCACTCTTTAAGGAGGAAGGCAAAAGAAAGGAAGCTATAGGCCAGTTAGTCTAATGTCAGTGTCTGGGAAAGTGTTGGAGACTATTTTTAAGGATGAAGTTTTGGAGTACTTGGAGACTAATTTAAAAAAAGTCAAAGTTTGCATGGTTTCTGTGAAGGGAAATCTTTCCTGACAAATCTGTTAGAGTTCTTCGAGGAAGTAACAAGCAGAATGGACAAAGGAGAACAGTGGATATCATTTACTTGGATTTTCAGAAGGCGTTTGATAAGGTGCCACACCTGAGGCTGCTTAACAAAATAAAATCCTGTGGCGTTACAGGAAAGATACTGGCATGGAGAGCGAAATGGCTGACAGGAAGGAAACATGCGAAGGGGAATAAAGTGGACCTTTTCTGGTTGGCTGCCAGTGACTAGTGGTGTTCCTCAGGGGTCAGTATTGGGATCGTTACTTCTCACATTGTTTGTCAATGATTTGGATAGTGGAATTGATGTCTTTGTGGCAAGTTTGCGGATGATACGAAGATAGGTGGAGGGGTAGGTAGTGCTGAGGAAGCAATGCGATTTCAGCAGGACTTAGACAAATTGGAAGAATGGGCAAAAAAGTAGCAGATGGAACACAGTATTAGGAAATGTATGATAGTGCAGTTTGGTAAAAGGAACAATAGTGCAGACTATTATCTAAATGGGGAGAAGGTTCAGACATCGGAGGTGCAGAGGGACTTAGGAGTTCTCGTTCAAGACTCCCAGAGGGTTAATTTACAGGTTGAGCCTGTCGTAAAGAAGGAAAATGCAATGTTGGCATTTATTTCAAGGGGAATAGAATATAAAAGCAAGGAGATAATGCTAAGCCTTTTTAAGACACTAGTCAGACTGTACTTGAAGTATTGTCAAAGGTTTTGAGCCCCATATCTCAGAAAGGATGTGTTGCCATTGGAGAGAGTCCAGAGGAGGTTCACAAGGATGATTCAGGGAATAAAGGGTTTAATCTATAAGGATAGTTTGTCAGATTTGGGTCTGCACCCATTGAAATTCAGAAGAATGCGGTTGGATCTCATTGAAAAGTATCGAATGCTGGAAGGACCTGATAGGGTCGATGTGGACAGGATGTTTCCTATGGTGGGGGTATCCAGAACTAGAGGGCACAGCATCAAAATTGAGGTGCGACCTATTAGAACAGATGTAAGGAAGAATTTTTTTTAGCCAGAGACTAGTGAATCTGTGGAATACTCTGTCACAGACTACCTTGGAGACCAAGCCCGTCGGTATACTTAAGCCTAATGTTGATGGTTTCCTGATCAGTCAGGACATCAAAAAATATGGCAAGAAGGCAGGTGTGTGGGGTTGAGTGGGATCCGGGATCAGCATGATGGAATGGTGGAGCAAACTCAATGAGCCGAATGGCCTAAATCTGCTCCTTTGTCTTATGATCTTATCTGACAGTATATCAGATAAAATAACATGATATGTTAGCTATTTGATTAAATATTGCCTCGTCTATTTTCAGTTGATCTCGATGAACCGCCAATAGCCGATGGTACGTTACATTAACTATTTATTGTTTTGCTAAATTATCCTTCTTTATATGTACTTCATCTTTCAAGGGTAGAGAATGATAGCAGTTCAGATTTATTAGTCTCTTCCCTGGAGACTTCAGGTGTATTAACTAACCTCTCTTTTATATTATCTTAAAGAACCTAGTTAGTTCTTTGTAATATTGATCTAGAAAACAATCTTAAATGCAGTTTTCCACACTGCTTAGTTTTCCCAAGATTAATACATTACCTTTGTTCACAATGTCCTATATCTTGATTATGCTCTGCTTACCGTCACAGGTGCATACTTTCCAAGGAATGCTGTGATATTAGTATTTCTGTCCTTTTATAAATCAATTGTTATTTGTGTGTGGTGTTCTGAGTTCAACACAATTATTTTAGCAATCCGAAAACATTATGTTTCTGAATGAAGCTTTCAAATATACTCAGTACAAACCCATGGATATCACAAACCCTGTCAATCAAATTGTACAAATGCCTCCACACTTGTCTAAGTCACTTCACTACATATGGCTAACAATTAAGATTTAAATGTAATATGAATTTTAAAAACATGAGAATTCATTTAGGAATTCACTGAAACTTAAAGGGTTACAGAGGCATGTGAGAGGTGGATTGCCCATGTGGATTGGAGGAGGACACTGGCAGAGATGATGGCAGAGCAGAGATGGCTGAAGTTTCTGGCAATAGATCACAAAGCACAGGGTAGATATGTTCCACAAAGGAAGAAGTTCTCAAATGACAGGGGTAGGCAACCATGGCTGACAAGGGAGTTTAAAGACTGTATAAAAGCCAAGGAAAGGGTGTGTATAAGGTAGCAAAAGTGAGTGAGAAATTGGATGATTGGGAAGCTTTTAAAATCCTACAAAAGGCAACTAAAAGAGCTATAAGAAGGGAAAAGGTGAAATATGATGGCAAAGTAGCCAATAATATAAAGCAGCACACTAAAAGTTTTTTCAGTTATCTAAACAGTAGAAGGCAGGTGAGAGTTGTTATTGGACCATTGGAAAATGATGCTGGTGGGGTAGTAATGGGGGGGGGCGCGGGGAGACAATGAACTAAATAGGTACTTTGCATCAGTCTTCACTGGGGAAGATCACAGCAGTGTACCAGAGGTCCGTGAGTGTCATGGAGCAGGAGTATGTGTCATTACAAAGGGAGAAGTGTTAAGCAAACTCAAAGGTCTTAAGGTAAGTAAATCACCTGGATCAGATGGACTACACACCAGGGTTCTGAGAGAGGTTGCTGAAGAGATAACGGATGCGTTGGTCAAGATCTTTCAAGAATCACTTGATCCAGACAAAGTCCCAGAGGACTGAAAAATTGCAGATGTCATTCCACTCTTTAAGGAGGAAGGCAAAAGAAAGGAAGCTATAGGCCAGTTAGTCTAATGTCAGTGTCTGGGAAAGTGTTGGAGACTATTTTTAAGGATGAAGTTTTGGAGTACTTGGAGACTAATTTAAAAAAAGTCAAAGTTTGCATGGTTTCTGTGAAGGGAAATCTTTCCTGACAAATCTGTTAGAGTTCTTCGAGGAAGTAACAAGCAGAATGGACAAAGGAGAACAGTGGATATCATTTACTTGGATTTTCAGAAGGCGTTTGATAAGGTGCCACACCTGAGGCTGCTTAACAAAATAAAATCCTGTGGCGTTACAGGAAAGATACTGGCATGGAGAGCGAAATGGCTGACAGGAAGGAAACATGCGAAGGGGAATAAAGTGGACCTTTTCTGGTTGGCTGCCAGTGACTAGTGGTGTTCCTCAGGGGTCAGTATTGGGATCGTTACTTCTCACATTGTTTGTCAATGATTTGGATAGTGGAATTGATGTCTTTGTGGCAAGTTTGCGGATGATACGAAGATAGGTGGAGGGGTAGGTAGTGCTGAGGAAGCAATGCGATTTCAGCAGGACTTAGACAAATTGGAAGAATGGGCAAAAAAGTAGCAGATGGAACACAGTATTAGGAAATGTATGATAGTGCAGTTTGGTAAAAGGAACAATAGTGCAGACTATTATCTAAATGGGGAGAAGGTTCAGACATCGGAGGTGCAGAGGGACTTAGGAGTTCTCGTTCAAGACTCCCAGAGGGTTAATTTACAGGTTGAGCCTGTCGTAAAGAAGGAAAATGCAATGTTGGCATTTATTTCAAGGGGAATAGAATATAAAAGCAAGGAGATAATGCTAAGCCTTTTTAAGACACTAGTCAGACTGTACTTGAAGTATTGTCAAAGGTTTTGAGCCCCATATCTCAGAAAGGATGTGTTGCCATTGGAGAGAGTCCAGAGGAGGTTCACAAGGATGATTCAGGGAATAAAGGGTTTAATCTATAAGGATAGTTTGTCAGATTTGGGTCTGCACCCATTGAAATTCAGAAGAATGCGGTTGGATCTCATTGAAAAGTATCGAATGCTGGAAGGACCTGATAGGGTCGATGTGGACAGGATGTTTCCTATGGTGGGGGTATCCAGAACTAGAGGGCACAGCATCAAAATTGAGGTGCGACCTATTAGAACAGATGTAAGGAAGAATTTTTTTTAGCCAGAGACTAGTGAATCTGTGGAATACTCTGTCACAGACTACCTTGGAGACCAAGCCCGTCGGTATACTTAAGCCTAATGTTGATGGTTTCCTGATCAGTCAGGACATCAAAAAATATGGCAAGAAGGCAGGTGTGTGGGGTTGAGTGGGATCCGGGATCAGCATGATGGAATGGTGGAGCAAACTCAATGAGCCGAATGGCCTAAATCTGCTCCTTTGTCTTATGATCTTATCTGACAGTATATCAGATAAAATAACATGATATGTTAGCTATTTGATTAAATATTGCCTCGTCTATTTTCAGTTGATCTCGATGAACCGCCAATAGCCGATGGTACGTTACATTAACTATTTATTGTTTTGCTAAATTATCCTTCTTTATATGTACTTCATCTTTCAAGGGTAGAGAATGATAGCAGTTCAGATTTATTAGTCTCTTCCCTGGAGACTTCAGGTGTATTAACTAACCTCTCTTTTATATTATCTTAAAGAACCTAGTTAGTTCTTTGTAATATTGATCTAGAAAACAATCTTAAATGCAGTTTTCCACACTGCTTAGTTTTCCCAAGATTAATACATTACCTTTGTTCACAATGTCCTATATCTTGATTATGCTCTGCTTACCGTCACAGGTGCATACTTTCCAAGGAATGCTGTGATATTAGTATTTCTGTCCTTTTATAAATCAATTGTTATTTGTGTGTGGTGTTCTGAGTTCAACACAATTATTTTAGCAATCCGAAAACATTATGTTTCTGAATGAAGCTTTCAAATATACTCAGTACAAACCCATGGATATCACAAACCCTGTCAATCAAATTGTACAAATGCCTCCACACTTGTCTAAGTCACTTCACTACATATGGCTAACAATTAAGATTTAAATGTAATATGAATTTTAAAAACATGAGAATTCATTTAGGAATTCACTGAAACTTAAAGGGTTACAGAGGCATGTGAGAGGTGGATTGCCCATGTGGATTGGAGGAGGACTCTGGCAGAGATGATGGCAGAGCAGAGATGGCTGAAGTTTCTGGCAATAGATCACAAAGCACAGGGTAGATATGTTCCACAAAGGAAGAAGTTCTCAAATGACAGGGGTAGGCAACCATGGCTGACAAGGGAGTTTAAAGACTGTATAAAAGCCAAGGAAAGGGTGTGTATAAGGTAGCAAAAGTGAGTGAGAAATTGGATGATTAGGAAGCTTTTAAAATCCTACAAAAGGCAACTAAAAGAGCTATAAGAAGGGAAAAGGTGAAATATGATGGCAAAGTAGCCAATAATATAAAGCAGCACACTAAAAGTTTTTTCAGTTATCTAAACAGTAGAAGGGAGGTGAGAGTTGTTATTGGACCATTGGAAAATGATGCTGGTGGGGTAGTAATGGGGGGGGGGCGCGGGGAGACAATGAATTAAATAGGTACTTTGCATCAGTCTTCACTGGGGAAGATCACAGCAGTGTACCAGAGGTCCGTGAGTGTCATGGAGCAGGAGTATGTGTCATTACAAAGGGAGAAGTGTTAAGCAAACTCAAAGGTCTTAAGGTAAGTAAATCACCTGGATCAGATGGACTACACACCAGAGTTCTGAGAGAGGTTGCTGAAGAGATAACGGATGCGTTGGTCAAGATCTTTCAAGAATCACTTGATCCAGACAAAGTCCCAGAGGACTGAAAAATTGCAGATGTCATTCCACTCTTTAAGGAGGAAGGCAAAAGAAAGGAAGCTATAGGCCAGTTAGTCTAATGTCAGTGTCTGGGAAAGTGTTGGAGACTATTTTTAAGGATGAAGTTTTGGAGTACTTGGAGGCTAATTTAAAAAAAGTCAAAGTTTGCATGGTTTCTGTGAAGGGAAATCTTTCCTGACAAATCTGTTAGAGTTCTTCGAGGAAGTAACAAGCAGAATGGACAAAGGAGAACAGTGGATATCATTTACTTGGATTTGCCCAAGGCATTTGATAAGGTGCCACACCTGAGGCTGCTTAACAAAATAAAATCCTGTGGCGTTACAGGAAAGGTACTGGCATGGAGAGCGAAATGGCTGACAGGAAGGAAACATGCGAAGGGGAATAAAGTGGACCTTTTCTGGTTGGCTGCCAGTGACTAGTGGTGTTCCTCAGGGGTCAGTATTGGGATCGTTACTTCTCACATTGTTTGTCAATGATTTGGATAGTGGAATTGATGTCTTTGTGGCAAGTTTGCGGATGATACGAAGATAGGTGGAGGGGTAGGTAGTGCTGAGGAAGCAATGCGATTTCAGCAGGACTTAGACAAATTGGAAGAATGGGCAAAAAAGTGGCAGATGGAACACAGTATTAGGAAATGTATGATAGTGCAGTTTGGTAAAAGGAACAATAGTGCAGACTATTATCTAAATGGGGAGAAGGTTCAGACATCGGAGGTGCAGAGGGACTTAGGAGTTCTCGTTCAAGACTCCCAGAGGGTTAATTTACAGGTTGAGCCTGTCGTAAAGAAGGAAAATGCAATGTTGGCATTTATTTCAAGGGGAATAGAATATAAAAGCAAGGAGATAATGCTAAGCCTTTTTAAGACACTAGTCAGACTGTACTTGAAGTATTGTCAAAGGTTTTGGGCCCCATATCTCAGAAAGGATGTCTTGTCATTGGAGAGAGTCCAGAGGAGGTTCACAAGGATGATTCAGGGAATGAAGGGTTTAATCTATAAGGATAGTTTGTCAGATTTGGGTCTGCACCCATTGGAATTCAGAAGAATGTGGTTGGATCTCATTGAAACGTATCGAATGCTGAAAGGACCTGTTAGGGTCAATCTGGAGAGGATGTTTCCTATGGTGGGCGTATCCAGAACTAGAGGGCACAGCATCAAAATTGAGGTGCGACCTATTAGAACAGATGTAAGGAAGAATTTTTTTTAGCCAGAGACTAGTGAATCTGTGGAATACTCTGTCACAGACTACCTTGGAGACCAAGCCCGTCGGTATACTTAAGCCTAATGTTGATGGTTTCCTGATCAGTCAGGACATCAAAAAATATGGCAAGAAGGCAGGTGTGTGGGGTTGAGTGGGATCCGGGATCAGCATGATGGAATGGTGGAGCAAACTCAATGAGCCGAATGGCCTAAATCTGCTCCTTTGTCTTATGATCTTATCTGGCAGTATATCAGATAAAATAACATGATATGTTAGCTATTTGATTAAATATTGCCTCGTCTATTTTCAGTTCGTGCCACTGAATCGCCAATAATCACTGGTACGTTACATTAACTATTTATTGTTTTGCTAAATTATCCTTCTTTATACGTACTTCATCTTTCAAGGGTAGAGAATGATAGCAGTTCAGATTTATTAGTCTCGTCCCTGGAGACTCCAGGTGTATTAACTAACCTCTCTTTTAAATTACCTTAAAGAACCTAGTTAGTTCCTTGTAATATTGATCTAGAAAACAATCTTAAATGCAGTTTTCCACACTGCTTAGTTTTCCCAAGATTAATATATTACCTTTGTTCACAATGTCCTATATCTTGATTATACTCTGCTTTTCGTCACAGGTGCATACTTTTCAAGGAATGCTGTGATATTAGTATTTCTGTCCTTTTATATATCAATTGTTATTTGCGTGTAGTGTTCTGAATTATTTTAGCAATCCAAAAACATTATGTTTCTGAATGAAGCTTTCAGATATACTCAGTACAAACCCATGGATATCACAAACCCTGTCATTCAAATTGTACAAATGACTCCACACTTGTCTAAGTCACTTCACTACATATGGCTAACAATTAAAATTTAAATGTAATATGAATTTTAAAAGCATGAGAATTCATTTAGGAATTCAGTGAAACTTAACACTGTAGTTACCTGCTCCATGCAGATTTTTAATTCTGATGATCCTATAACTGGATTATTTGCTTTTACAGAAGCACCCATTTTTTTACAAGTTGAAATCAGTCCTACAATGGGTAAGTTTTTGAAACAAATTTTAAATTAACTTGTGCAATAAAATTATGATGTTATCCTCTCCCACTCCCCGTCCCCTCAATGTCCCTCTCCCTCTCCCCTCCCAATACCACAACTCACGCTCCCTCCCTCTCCCCTACCCCCTTCTCTCCTCCTTCCCCTCCCTCACTGTTCCCCTCTCCCCACCCACTCCCTTCTACCCTCCCTCTCCCTTCTCCCCTCCCTTCACCCCTCTACCCACTCTCTACTGCAACAGAAGACCATGAACATCAACTAGTGTCTCCTTGTTAAGTATAGGAGGTAATAAAGTGGCCACTGGTTGAATTATATATGTATTTACATTTCTTTTGGATACGTGATTAGAGCCAATTCCTAATCTGACATTTCATTTCCCCCATGATACCTATTCTGTGAAGTAACCTCATGAGAGTAGCCTTGTCAAAGGCTTTGAGAAGTTATGGCTAGACAATGTACACTGGATTTCCCCATCCATCAACACTGGATATGCTAGTAAATGCTATTAAATAAAAACATAAAACATCAGGAATAAGAATGTTAAACTTTTTAAGAGTTTTATGTTTCAATGAGATTGCCTACTATTCTTCAAAACTCTTCAGTAAAGACCTACTTTGTTCAATCACCATCATAGGGAAAATGATCCTAAAAATCAAAATGGTGGTTGTTTGAAACATTTTCTCTTTCACAAGTATATCCTTATTTAGTTAGGAAAATCAGACATGTTAATGATATTCCACATAACATCTTAACAGGGCTCTGCATAAATGAAGAAACTTGTCACTAATCTTCTGTTCAAATCCCTTTGCCATGAAGGCCAAAATAACATCTAACTTTCTAATTATTTGATGAACAAATTTTCACTGATTGCTGTACAAGAACCTCTGGCCATCAACACCTTGCAATCTCTCATCATTTCAGAAATACTTCTTCTTATTTTATTTCTAGTTAAGTAGATTATTGTGTTTTTAATATTTCAGTAATATCTATGGAATATTGTAAATATGTTATTTGATTAAGCATTCCTTGTTGTTTACATAATTCATTACAAGTTATATGTAAGAGTACATGAATGGCATATGTCAGTGTGCCACCAGTTCCTACGTGCACGCCTCGCTCAAAGTCCTCGCTAAGGATATACACAAGTAATCCTGGCTCCATTTTTTTTTTCAATTAGTTACATGTTTTGGAGTTACAAAACATAAGGGTGGCGACAAGGATGTTTTAAATGATTACCTACCTGTTGTAGCAATACGTTCGAGTTTTTAAAAAGCGCAATGAGATGTTCAAGTTAAAAAAGGCAGTAAACTGACAAATTCACAGTTCATAAAGAGTGTGTATCAGGTGATAATAATCATTAATAAAAAAAGAAAGCAGTAAAGGCTGGCTACGTCAGAAAGATAGATGGTTTCAATTGCACAGAAGTTAATTGGGTAATGTATAGTGAGTGAATTCTTTTTCTTTTTCAATCTTTTTATTAAGTTTCAAATTAATAAACATAGCAATAATAATAATGATACAAAGAGGTCGGGATTACATTACTAACAGTTAACATGTACAAGCACAGATCCCAAGTAACACAATATATTTTAGCCTCCCAATCTCTTAGTAACTAACCAGGAAAAAGATATTTTATAAAGAGAAAAAAAACCCTAAACTAAGAAAAACAAAAACTAAACTAAAAAAAACAAACAAAGATTGGGCTGCCGTATTTCACCGGCTAATATTATTATTTGTCGTTAACTCCGCTCCTCTATACATGAACAAAAAATTACTGAAAAGGATTCAGAAAGGGTCAACTTACATCATATGAAAATATTGAATAAATGGCCTCCAAGTTTCCTCAAATTTAACCAAAGGATCCATGGTACCACTCCTAATTTTTTCCAAGTTTAAACATGCTATCGTTTGGGAAAACCATTGAAATGTAGTAGGGGGATTGGAAACTTTCCATTTAAGTAAAAAGGATCTTCTGGCTATTAATGTAACAAATGCAATTAGATGACAAGCTGATGAGGATAAATGACTGGAGTCTATCACTGGTAGTCCAAAAATTGCAGTAATAGGATGAGGTTATAAATCAATAAGCAGAACTACTGAAATAATATCAAAAATATCTTTCCAATGTTTTTCTAGAAGAGGACAAGACCAGAACATATGTATTAAGGAAGTTACCTTAGAATTACATCTATCACAAACAGGATTTATATGGCAGTAAAAGCGAGCTAACTTATCCTTGGACACATGAGCCCTATGAACCACCTTAAATTGTATCAAAGCGTGTCTGGCACATATTGAAGAAGTATTAACTAGTTGAAGAATTTTCTCCCATTTCTCTGTAGGTAAAGATATCTGAAGTTCTCTTTCCCACACATACTTAATTTTATCAGAAGTACCTATGCGTATTTTCATAATTAAATCATAAATAAATGCTATTAAACTCTTCTGATAGGGATTTAAATTTAAATTTTTTGTGTAACTTCAATTTGATGTGATATTGGAAAGGTAAGTAAAATAACATTCAAGAAGTTCCTAATCTGTAAATATCTGAAAGAGTGTGATCTAGGCAAGTTATATTTATTAGACAGCTGTTCAAAGGACATAAAACAATCATCCATGAATAAATCACGAAAACATGTTATTCCCTTTGTTTTCCATAGAAGAAAAGCTTGATCAATTTTAGATGGTTGAAAGAAAAAATTAGAACTTGAGAGGATAAATTTATTCAATCCAAAAAATTTACGAAATTGAAACCATATTCGTATTGTATGTTTAATTATTGGATTTATCATTTGTTTATTTAATTTAGTAAGTGCAAAGGGAAGCACAGCTCCTAGAATAGAAGCCAATGAAAACCCGTGTACAGACTCCCGCTCGAGGTTCATCCATCGTGGACACTGAGTTTCATCCAACTCTTGTGTCCAAAACATTAAATATCGAATGTTAATTGCCCAATAATAAAATCTAAGATTCGGCAAAGCCAAACTGCCTTCCTTTTTTGACTTCTGTAAATATTTCTTACTTAACCTAGGATTTCTATTCTGCCATATACATGAAGAAATTTTTGAATCAATAATATCAAAAAAAGATTTAGGGATGAAAATTGATACCGCCTGAAATAGATACAGAAATTTAGGTAAAATAATCATCTTAATAGCATTAATTCAACCAATAAAAGATAAGGACAATGGGGACCATTCAGAAAACAGTTGTTTAACATGATCAATTAAGGGTAGAAAATTAACTTTAAATAGATCCTTGTGCTTCATAGTAATCTTAACACCCAAATAAATAAAATAATCAGTAACCAATCTAAATGGTGATTGTCTATATGTTGGAACTTGCATACTTATTGGGAAAAGCACACTCTTATTAAGATTCAATTTATAACCAGAAAACTGCTAAACTGAGCAAATAGTGTTATTACTGCAGGAATGGATTCCTCTGGGTTAGAGATATATAGTAACAGGTTATCTGCATATAGTGATACTTTGTGCATCCCATTCCCACGAGTAATGCTAAATATATTGGGTGAATCACGAAGAGTGATTGCCAAGGGCTCCAGGGCAATATCAAATAGTAAAGGGTTTAAAGGACAGCCCTGTCTAGTACCTTGAAAAAGCCTAAAAAAAAGGGGGATCTCTGATTATTGATAAATACAGAAGCCAAAGGTGTACGATATATCAATTTAATCCAAGATATAAATTTTGGGCTAAAATTAAATTTCTCAAGTATATTAAATAAATATTCCCATTCAAGTCTGTCAAATGCCTTCTCGGCGTCAAGCGAAATAACACACACAATGTTCATTAACCTCCTAACATTAAAATGTGAATAACGATTTTTAATAAATCCTGTCTGATTAAGAAAAATGCTGGATGATGCCACAGCAGTGTTCAAGCAAGGCATTGGAAAACACAAAACATATAAGGGTAAAGTAGTGTTAAATGAAAATGCCATACCCAAGTTTTACAAAGCGCATCCAGTTCCTTATACCATTCATGATAAAGTAGCCGGTGCGCCAGATTGCATGGAGGCTGAGGGATCCTTTCCAAGGTTGAGCGAAGCCCATGGCCAACACCAGTGGTCCTATTAGCCAAGAAGAATGGGTCTGTGTCACCATCAACCCAGTAATGAAAATAAATGATTTTTAAGGTATATGGAAAATGTCTGCCCTGGATAGAGGATATCTTTGCAAACTCCTTTCTGGAGGGAAACATTTCAGCAAAATGGATGTTGCTGAGGCCTAGCTACAGATGGAGATGGAAGAAAAGTCTGAAGTGCTTCTCACCATAAACTCTTACAAAGGGCTTTATCCCTACAAAAGGCTTATTTTTGGGTAGCATCTGTACCTGCCCTCTGGCAGAAAGCATAGACCAGGCGCTGAAAGGCTGCCCAGGCGCACAGAGACATTATTGTTACTGGTGAGGATGACTAGGAACATCTTTAAAATCTCAAGACAGTGTTAAAAAGGTTATAAAATTGCGGGTTCAGAGCATGACACAACAAGTCTGAATTTTTTAAACCATGCATCACCTACTGCGGTCACACCATTGATGCACAAGATTTACACAAGTGTGCTGAGAAAATTTAAGTAGTGTTGGATGCCCCAAGGCCAAAGGACGTGTCATAGTTGTGCTTTTTATTATGATCTGTCAAGTACTATAACAGGTTCCTGCCAAACCTGGCTACTGTGCTCTACCCCTTGAACTCATTACTGCAGACCGGGGAGAAATACCAATGGACAAAGCAGTGTGAGGTGGCTTTCCAAAAGACAAAGGGAATGGTGACGTCAGACACTGTCCTCATACATTATGATCCACATCATCCAGTGAAGCCCGACTGCGATGCCTCACCTTATGGTATATATAGGAGCAGTTGTGAGCGATGGAAGTGAATGCCCTATGCACTTTGCATCATGTTCCCTTGCCGCCGCAGAGAAAAATTATGCATAAATTGACAGAGAAGCCTTGAGACAGGTTTGGGATGTAAAATGATTCAACAAGTATTTAAATAGGAGAGAGTTTACCCTCATTACTGATCATCAATCATTAGTGTCCATTTTCAGTCTATAGAAGGCTGTTCCACTAACAACAGCAGCACAAATGTAGAGATGGGTTCTGTTTCTTGGAGGACACAATGACAAAATCAAATTCAAGAGGATGGCTAATCATGGAAATGCTGAGGGATTGCCCGTTTAGCCTTGGAAAAGGAAATACCAGAAAAAAATATAAAAGATGACACTCTTCACCCCTAATGCAAATCAAAAGTCTCCCTATGATGGCAGAGGTTATCCAAAGATCCCACACTGTCTCATGTCTACATGGCAACCTAAAGTGAATGGAATGTGCAGCAGAAATTCCAGTTCTGCCATTTTACCAGCACTGGCTGAACTTGGCCACCTTTGACAGGTACTGCTTTAGGTGGGGAGTGAGAGTTGTTGTACAATCCGAACTGAGAGCTGAAGTGTTGGAGGAGCTACATGCCAGTTAGAATGGAAGCACTGGCTGAAAGCTTTGTCTGGAATAGATATGCAAGATGAACAGCTTGCCATGCTCTGTTCAGGGTGCCAACACATCCAGAAGATGCCAAGAGCGGCACCTCTTCACCCCTGGAAATAGCCTGCCTTGCCCTGGCAGAGGACTCATGTCAGTTTTGCCTGACCATTCATGACCATAAATTTCTTGGTAGTTGTGGATGCAGCTACAAGTGGCCAGACATCTTCCTAATACAGTATCTTCCGCTACAGCCTCGCACACTGTTGATGTGTTGAGAAGCCTCTTCTCAAGCACCAGTGTTCCAGAACACTTAGTCAGTGACAATGGGCCACAGTTTGTTACAGAAGTTTCAGTCATTCCTGAAAATGAATGGAATAAGACATATTACATTTGCACCGTACCACCCAGCTACAAATGGCTTGATGGAAAGGTTTTTCCAGAGTTTAAAGAAGGCAATGCGAGCGAGGTCAGCAGAAACACTGCACTGACATTTAACCAAAAACTCACCAATTTCCTCTTTGCATATCACAATGCAGCACACGCACAACCAACAACTCACCAGCTATGCGGTTCCTGGGTGTCCTCTGCACTCACACTTGGATCTCCTCAAGCCCAATCTCAGAAGGAATATGCAGGACAAACAGCTGAGACAAATTGAGGAGGTTCAAATGTGTCACTCCTGGACAAGCAGTCCTGGCGAAGGGCTACAGAGATGATCAGAAGTGGTTAGTCGGAAAGATGAAGGACAGAAATGGACCACCCTCCTACACAGTGGAGATTGTGTCTGATGTCATCTGGAGACAACCCATTGATCAGTTGAGGAGAGGAGAGTCAATTGTTAGAGAAGCACACACAAAATGCTGGAGGAGCTCAGCAGGTCAGGCAGTATCTATGGAAAAAAGTACAGCATTACATAGATGACATCACATTTTTCAATATAATATTCCATCTACCATCTCCTTACCAATCCACTTATCTATTTCCCCTGAAGCCTTTCCCTGTCTTCTCAGAAATGACAGAGCCAGCTCTCATTTTGTGCTTTTCATTCTTTCATATATAACATTTGAACTGTGTTGATATAGATTTTGAAAATATGGGGATTCAGCACATTCCTCTGTGGTACCTCACAGATCCCCAACACCCTAAAATTATCCACTTATACATACATCCTACTTTCTGCACCAATCCATTCCAGCATACATATTGGCAGAGCATGCATGTGTCTTTTTATGGTAGCCACATCCACGATGCTCTAATTGTTTTCATCTATTACATTAAGGAAGGAGAAATTAATCATTTTTGATCACTGTAAGTAAGTGTTACTGGAACAGATATTTCACATAGACAATAGTAGAGTCATCACTTACTGAGAGATAACATCTGAAAACAAACTGATGAGAAAAATAGCTACAAAACAAGAGACTTTGATATGCTGCTATCTTATAACATTTATCTCTTTCAGTTTCCTTCCTAATACACAAACAACACATCCCTTATTACATAGTTTTTGAATGATCCATTGCTTCAAAAGTCTTTGTGTGTTATACTTTCTGAACAAAAACCTATGGTTAACCTCACAAAATTATTAACTGGGTTACATATTGAACATGAAATTCAATATTTAAAAAAAATATGGTTTTATTAAGGAGAGAAACGACGTATAATTCTGCTGTTAAAATGTCTTTTTAAGGATAGAATTATTCTAAATGTTTTGATTCCTAGAATTGCTTATCACACTTTGATTTCCTCCTTAATGTCAAAAGTAGTGGAAGAAATTCATCTCTAGGAAAATTTGAAATTATCATGTCAATGGCTGAAATTTCACTCTTCTAAAACTTTGATTTTTTTTATTTTTTTCTAAGTTGACAGTGAGCTTCATTTCATCACAACAGTCAATAATCATAAAGATGCTGTTTGTTTCAACATTGATGGGAAACCAGGTGCTATCCTAAATCTGATCGCTGATCCATATACCGGTAGGCCTGTGTTACACCTTGTACAGTCACTAGGAAAGATAAGTAGTTTGCGGCTTGTCACCATTCAGAAATGCAACTTGTATTCTTAAGGCTGACCTTTCTGGATGTTCATGGCTATACAACACGTCCCTGGCTGAGAAAAGATCTAACAAAAAAGTGTGAAAGAATTAAAAGGAGTAAAAGGAAGTTAACAAAAACTACCATCAGTGGAACATAGAAACAGCTCTTCTGGCCCACAATGTCAGTCCTGACTAGGTTGCCAGTTTAAGCAGTACACCTGTCTGCATAGGCTATGATCCTCCTTCCCCTGCCTATTCATGTATCTGTCCAAATGCTTCCTAAACATCACAATCACGCCTACTTCCACCACGTCCCTCGGCAGAATGTTCCAAGCACCAACTACTCACTGTCTTAAGATAACATAATAGTTTTTCTCCTTTAGTCTTCCCCCTCTCACCATTAAGTTATTCCCTGCAGAATTTGATATTTCCACCCTGGGAAAAAGACTCTGACTATCAACCCTACCTGTACCTCTCATCATTTTTATATACTTCTATCAGGTCACACCCCATTCCCCTCAGTCTCCGATGCTCCAGATAAAATAACCCAAATCTGACTAGCCTCTTCTTATGATTAGTATTTCCTAATTGAGGCATCTCCTGGTCAACCTCTACCACACCTTCACCAAAGCTTCAAATGTGGCGGAACAGCTGCAACATGACTTCCCAACTTTTAGAGCAAACACCCCAAATGATGAACACAAGCATTTTGTATGCCTTCTTTACCACCACTTCTACTTGTTTTGCCACTTTCAAGAAATTATGGACTTGCACTCCAAGATTCTTTTGTATGTTAATGCTCCTGACATTTACTAAATACTTTCCTCTTATATTTGACCTCCAAACGTGCAGTACCTCACACTTGTCCAGATTTAACTTCTGCATTTCTCTGCCCATATCTCCAATTGGTCCATAACCTGCTGAATCCTATGGCAACCTTCATCCCTTTCCATGGCTCCACCAATTTTTGTATCATCTGCAGATTTACTAATCAGTTCACCTACATTTTCACACGAATCTGTCAAGTATATCACAAACAAAAGGAACCCACCACTAATCCTTATGTAACACCACTGGCTACAGGTCTGCAGTCAGAATAGAACTTCTCCACCATCACTCTCTGTCTTCTTTGGCCAAGCCAATGTTGAATCCAATCCACTAAGTCTTCATTACGTGCCTCAGTCCTCTGGAGCACCCTTCCACAAGGGACCTTGCCAAAAGCTCTACCAAAGTCCACATATATCATATCCACTGCTCAGTCCTCATCCATCATCTGTGCTTTATAAAACTAAAAGCAAATAGATATGGAACTGATTTTTCACAGTTGAACCAGGTCATGTGAAAGAGAGCAGACTGCAGGGAAATAGGGGAATGGGACTAACTGGAAGTTAGTAAAGTGGTTTATTATTGTCAAATGCATTGAGGTAGAGTGAAAAACTTCGTTTTGCATGCCATCCATACATACATTACATCATTACTTCAAGGTAGTAACAGGAAAAAGCAAGAACAGGTTTCAGATTAAGCATCAGATTGGAGTAAGCGCCAGATTTAAAAAGTGATCGGGGCCTGCCCGGTCTTTCTGCAGAGCGTGAGATCACTTGGGTTATTAGGCACTTGACAAGGGCCAATGAAAAGAAGCTAGGTTTTAGCAGAGCAGCCACTGAGTGGGATAGAGTTAGAGTATGGAACAGAGGCTTTGGCTCAAGAGGCTCTGGCAAGAAAAGGTGGAGGCTAGGGTGAGGTTTCTTTCAAGTTTCTATTTCTTTCTTTGTTAATGTCTAGCTAGAGTATCGAAAATGGATCCGCAGGGAAGTGATGTGCTCCTCATGCAAGACATGGAAGATCTGGGAAACTCCCTGACTGCTACATGTGCAAGAAGTGCACCTGGGTGTAGCTCCTTACAGAGTGTGTTAGGGAAATGGAGCTGGAGGTGGAGGACCTACCCGATATGGGTGAATAAGCAGTTCATAGACAAGAGCTATCGGGAGGCGCTCATACCTAAGTAACACTTTCAGTACACTGGATGAACTCAGTAGGTCGGGCAGCATCAGTCAGAAATGATGAGTCGAAGTTTCAGGCCAGAACCCTTCATCAGGACTGAAGAATGAAAGATGGGGAAGGATTTGAAGAATGCTTGTAGCTTCAGTTGAAAGACCAGTAATTTGAAAGACAAAGGGCGGGAAGGGGAAGCATTGACATCATAGCCCTGAAAACAATGGGTGGTAGAAGAAGGAGGCGGAACCATGAGGGAGCTGGAGGAGGGGGCGGAGTGAAATAGGGATAGAGGAAGAGAGGGGGAGGGAATTACCGGAAGTTGGAGAATTCTATGTTCATACCAAAGGGCTGGAGACTACCTAGACGGTATATGAGGTGTTGCTCCTCCAACCTGAGTTTAGCCTCATCACGGCAGTAAAGGAGGCCATGTATGGACATATCTGAATGGGAATGGGAAGCAGAGTTGAAGTGGGAGATCCTGTCTGTTGTGGTGGACGGAGTGGAGGTGCTTGATGAAGCGGTCCCCCAATCTGTGTCGGGTCTCACCGATGTAGAGGAGGCCGCACCGGGAGCACCGGATGCAATAGGTGACCCCAACAGACTCACAAGTGAAGTGTTGTAGCTTTGAAGCTTTGATCTTTTACAGCATCTGCAGATTATTTTGTGTTTACAAGTCATACCTAAGTTACAGGAAGCAGGTAGCTAGGTGACTGTCAGGGGAGGGAATGGGAAAAGGTAGACAGTGCAGTGTACCCCTATAGACATTCCCCTCAGTAACACATATACCACCTTGGATACTATTGTGGTGCTGCAGTGACGAGATCTCTGGCACAATGTCTGGCTCTGTGGCTCTGAAGAGAAGCGGAAGAAGAGGAGAGAGGTGGTAATAGAAGATTCAGTAGTTCTGGGAAATACAGCAGGTCCTGTGGATGTGAAAGAGACTCCCAGATGGCACGTTGCCTGTCAGCTTCCAGGTTCAGGGGCATCTCAGGTCAGCTCCACAGCATTCTTAAGGGGGAGGGTGAACAGCCAGAAGTCATGGTGGACATACTGTAGGGACCGACAACATAGATAGGAAAAGGAATAGGGTCCTGAAGAGAGAATATAGGGAGCTAGGGAGGACGCTGAAAAACAGCACCTCAAGGGTAATAGTCTCTGGATTGCTGCTTGTGCTATGCACCAGTGAGGGTAAGAATAGGATCATATGGCAGGTGAACATGTGGCTGAAGAACTGGTGCAGGGGACAGGGTTTCAGATTTGTGAATCGTTGGGATCTCTTCTGGGGAAGGTATGACCTGCACAAAAGAAGTGGATGACACCTGGACCCGAGGGCAACCAATATCCTTGCAGCCAGGTTTTCTGGAGCTGCTGGGGAGGAGTTAAGCTAGTTAGTAGAGTAATGCAAACCAGGGAGATGGGTGAAAGGATGGAGCCGTTGATGTAATGGCTGGTTCAATGTATAGAGAGACTGTGAGGAAGGATAGGCAGTGGAACATAAAGGCACTCAGTTGGATGAGTTGGAATTTGTCTATTTTAATGCACGTAGTATCCAGAACAAGGGTGATGAACTTCTATAGATGTGTGGAGGAGAGTACATTGACTGGCTGCATGACAGCCTGGTATGTGAACACTAACACCCTTGAACAGAAATCCTGCAGAGAGTAGTGGATACAGCCCAGTCCATCATGGGTAAAGCTCTCTCCACATCTACACAAAGCATTGTCACAGGAAAGCATTATCCATCATCAGGGACCCCCGCCACCCAGGAGATGTTCTCTTCTCGCTGCTGCCATCAGGATAAAGGTTCAGGAGCCTCCGCACTCACATCACCAGGTTCAGGAACAGTTATTACTCCTCATCCATCAGGCTCCTGAACCAAAGGGAATAACTTCACTCAACCTCACTTGTCCCATAATTGAAATATTCCCACAGCCTATGGACTCACTCTTAGGAACTCTTTATCTCATGATTTTGATTTTATTTCTTATTTATTTTTTATTATTATTTCTTTCTTGTTGTATTTGCACAGTTTGTTGTCTTTTGCACACTGTTTGAACGCCCAAATTGGCACAGCCTTTCATTGATTCTATTATGATCATTATTCTAGTATAGATTTATTGAGTATACCCACAAGAAAGTGAGCCTCAGGGTTGTATACGGTGACATATATGTACTTTGGTAATGAATTTGTACTTTGAACTTTGAACTTAGAGCGTATATAGAGCTGTGCCCATTACATTGACTTGACAGTCACGAGGACAGGAATAGCTGCTGGATTCTCTGGGATTTTTAAAGATGTTTGAAAAGGGACAGGGAAGGAGGTAAGCTGTCATTGAAACAACTGACAGATAGTAATTAATGTGTTCTTCATTTTACATGGAGGGTTCATGGTAAACGGCCAGCTGATAGGAGAAAAGACAATAGAAAAGAACAAGAAAATAAGCACATATTTTGGAAAGTTTGGACTAGTGAACAACAAGACAGATCTAAAAGTTGAAGTATCGACTCAAGAGATTACAGTCTTACATGGAGAAGGCAAGATGATTTTCCCATGGTCGACAACAGCATCTTTTATAAGTCAGAGGTGTGTTTTAAACAATATTTCACATGAATTTCAAGAAACAATTAATGGCTGCACAAGCATAAAAATAGCTACAGTCTGATTAATTATATCTTCACAAAATGCTTTACAAATTAACATGCTCAAAATGCTGGAGGAACTCAGCTGGTCAAGCAGTATCTATAGAGATGAATAGATTGCCAACTGAGACCCTTCAGTAACCTTGGTAAATTTTAATTTACAAATTAAACTCAGTCTGTAAAACTAGTTCCTTTCATAGATATTGGTTTTGGTTTTATCTTTATAATGTTTGAATCATATTATCACAAACATGTGTAGAAAGAAAATCCAACACAAGATTACAATAAGAACTAAGAAATCAATACAAACATTCATAGTAGAACAACTGCATATGTACACTAACAAATATAAACGGGCATCCACAACAATGAAACCACTGAAGTGAGCTTAATCTGATCTGAAAGTAATTAAAATAAAACCTCAAGGCAATTTGTAAAATAACTTTTTTGATAATGCCTTATCATATCTTATCTAAACCACTTCGGATCCAAGTGGTTATTCCAGAGGCAACACGTTAAAATACCTGAAGCCTGGAACTGCTGCGAAGCAGACTCTACAACATCTATTGGCCTGCCCACCACTTAACGACGAGCCATGCATGGTTCAAGACCTTGCCAAGTCTAGCTCATGAGCTTTAACCTGTACCTGGCACATCTCATGGAAAGGCAGGTTATTCCTGGATAATGAATAGATTCTGTTATATGGACCTTCATAAGTCCATTTTTGTCCATTAGTCAGAAAATACACAAAAATCTTCAGATGTGGTAACTAAACTTCCTCAGTATTGTAATGAATGGCACCAAATACATTAAAGACTGAGAAGGAAGAATAATTATGAATAGTGGAAGGAGAGAGTTCTGCCATTAAATGAATGGACATATAAACATATGTCAGACTTTTGAATTCAATAATATTATGGAAGCCAGTTTACTTATGGGTGTGCCTTCAAGTCTGGCGATGATAACCTAGGGATGGCCTCATTTTTAGGCTCATTTTGTTACTATGAAGTTCTATGGTTACGGAGTATCTTTTACAAGAAATCTAAATGAGCCTAATAGTAAGACAAATTGGAATTGGAATAGTGACTAGATAATACAAAGTGTTTGATTCAAATTTTGATAACTTTCAAAGAATAATCAAAGTGGAAGGAATAGACATCGGTGACATAGAAAATGAGAGATGGGATAATACAGCTTACAAATATTAACAGATAACTTACAGGATAAACAGAGTAAAACAGACATTTGCGACTGGGACAGTGAGACAGAATTCAACCCACAGTTATCCTGGGGATGACAAAAAGAGGTGGTAGAAATATGCAACTCCATCCAAGGAAGTAGGGAATGATGGCCTGCCATGAGAATGTAAATAGCAAAGTAGGTAATCCTGGTAAATTGAGGGAACCTTGGCGGAGGAGAGATATTGAGACTCTGGTCAAGGCAAAGAAGGAAGCATACATTTGGTTTAGGAGGTCAGGATCAATTGACTCATTTGAAGACTTTAAAAAGATTAAGAATTTCAATCTACAACTAAGGCATCCTCAAGCAGCAATGCCGCAAAAAGACGGCATCCATCATTAAGGGCCCCCGTCACCCAGGACATGGGCTCTTCTCATTGTTATCACTAAGGAGGAGGGACAGCAGCCTGAAGGTGCACACTCAACAATTCAGGAGTTGCTTTTTCGCTTCTGCCATCAGATTTGTGAATGGACATTGAACCCATGAACACTACCTTACTAATCTTTTTCTCTTTTTGCACTACTTACTTCATTTAACGTTTTTTATATATATATACTTCTTACTGTAATTTACAGTTTTTATTATTATGCATTGTAATGTCCTTCTGCCACATAAAAACAGATTTCATGACGTATGCCAGTAATATTAAGCCCAATTCTGATTTGTCAGAGGATTGTGTTCAAGATCCACAAGATAATGTCGAAGCTCTGTAAGCCCATGGTTAGACCACACTCGGAATATTGTGTTTGGCTGCAGTCAGCCCATTATAGGAAGGATGTTGCAGAAGGTGCAGAGAGTGCAGAGGAGATTTGCCAGCACGCTGCCTGGATTAGAGAGTATTTTTTATGAACATAGGTTGAGCAAGATAGAGCTTTCCTCTTTGGAGTGAAAGATGATGAGAGGCAACTTGTTCGAGGTATACAAAGTGGTGAAAAAGGTATTTATCACACTAGCCTTCATCAAGGCACTGAGAATAGGAGTTGGACGTTATGTGACAGATGTATAAGTCAGTGGTGAGCTGCACTTTGAGTACTATGCACAGTTTTCCCGTCCTTTTATAGGAAGAATGAGGTTAAACTGGAAAGAATGTAGAAATGACATACAAGGATTTTGCTGGCACTAGAGGGTCTAAGTTAAAGGGAGAGGTTGGCCAGGAATATAGGAGAATAGGGGGTGACCATATATAGAAATGTCCAACATTATGAGATGCATTGATAAGATGGATGGTAACAGGCCTTTTTGCAGGATAGGGGACTCCAAGACTAGGTGGCATTGATTTAGATCAGAGGGGAGAGTTAAAAGAGACCTGAGAGGTAACTTTTTCATGCTGAGTGCAGTTAAGTATATGGAATGAGCTGTCAAAGGAAGTGTTTGAGATAGGTACAATATTATCACTTACGGAGTATTTGGATAGGTACATGGAGGGGTGGGGCTTAAAGGAACATGGGCCAAAAATAGAAAATTGCGAGTAGTTGGGTGGGAACCATCATCAGCATGGACTTGTTGGGCCAAAGGGTCTTTATCCATGTTGTATTAAAGAATACAAGCCTTTTAATAAAAGATGAAATATGATTTGCAATCAAACAGTGTTTGGAGCAGTTTTCCTTCTCAGATTCTAACTCCTATAATTTGATGTTCCAGTCGGAGTGCGCTCAAGAAGTAAACTAAAAGAACAGGTTGGAATTCCCTTGTTTGTAATCATTTAAACATTGCATTGGAACTTACAGCTACCATTGGGCCAGAAGATTTGATGCAGAAATTTCAATTGTCCCTTCCAAGCTCTGTCTGGTGGATAGATTACACAGCCCTATTGCACATTCAAACCACTCGGTTAAAACCAACCATCAAACCTCCAGGCAAGTAGCCTGTGTTCACCATTTTAAATGAAATCAAAATTACATAAAACTGTAAAGTTAACCATCCCCTTCCATAAAAGCAATCCCAAAAGACTCTGGTTTCAAACTGGAAACTCAACATATTGCCTTTAGGTAGCAGTTAGTATATTGATTATACTATAATCATCTTTTGAAATAGTTGTTACCTTATAACCAATTGAAACATCAGAATGTATCAGGAGAACCATGACTGACTCACATCGTCTTACTCTAAAGGATGTTAATACAGACAGAAAGACTTCTCCCTTGTGCTTCCCACAGGCAAGAGAGTGACTCGCATTGATGTGTTTTTTATTATTAAAGACTGGTAAGATTTTGTACATTTTGCTCAAAGATAAATACATTTAGTGTAGTAGTGTAATCATTTGAGTCAAGTGTGACATTCTCCTAGGGCACTGTCTGTTACTGGGTCCTCAAGTGGCTCCAGATGTTGATCTGGATTCCACATATTCTGGTGCAGTGTGGGTATGAGTAAGTGGTGGCTGTGGTTAATGGCTGGGTCGTTTGGTTGTTCAGTGTCACCTTACATAGCTGCAACTCGTTCTCTTCAGCAGAGCGACCAGTGGAGGTCACTCTCAATAATTTCATGTTAGGAAATAAAGCACATTTTTTTGACTTTTTTTCACGAATTACTATAACATCCCTTTTCTCTCATTACATGAGGTTCAGATTGCCCCGACAAAATTTGAACCCCAATCTCTCCCATACTGGGAAGACAGTAATGTTGATATCTTTTCTGTTTTCATTTTCTCTAGCTTGATTTTTTTAACATCTTCCCACTCTCCGCATACATCTGCACACAATGTCCGTTACTCTCCGGTCTTTTTCTGACCTTCACCTTAAGTAGTGCCTAGTTCTTCAAAAAACTATATTATTATTATTATTATGATGATGATGATGATGAAGCTGGAAGGTGGAAGACAGGTTTCACAGATTCAGTGAAACTAAGAGTAATTGCATTAATGTTGAAGAGGTTGGATGGAGAGAGTTCTGTGGCCTAATACAGGAAAGGGCTAGAGGGACAAGGAGAAGGACGGTATCTAATTAACAGCTAAGCGATGCTTTGTGTCGTGCCAAACCATTGACAGGCTAGTGTATGGATGGTACCTAATTATTCCATCTTGAACCAAGGACCAATCAAATTAAGTTGCCGGAGGCTAATTAAGTCGTGTCCTATTAACTGCATTATTAATCTACTATACAATGATAACTATAAAATCGATTGCTAAATTGGGCAGGCTTGAGAACTCGTTCATAGTCAACATTCAGTACGCCAATTTAAACACTACATGATATTATTTCTAAATTTATTTCCTAGCTTCTCAATCTCAGTTGCGGAAGAAAGAAGTCTTACATTGTCAATGGGAGAGAATGTAACATTTGTTATTTCACTGCATCGTGGCCGGAAACACCTTCCTCGACAGAGAGACGTTCTGCAATTTTATACACTTGGCAGCCACAGACTCTCAGATATGACCCATGGATTACTTGGTATGGGGAGTTGTCACTAAATTAGCCAATTACTCATATTTAAATACTGTACAACAGCTAGACAACTGTGGGTTGATCTAACTACTTTTAATCAAATGTTCATTGGTGATTTATTTATCAATGACTGTGCAGATTGTTCATGCTAAGATCAGAAAATTCTATACTACATTGAAAGTGACACAGAAATTAGTGCGTGTGTCTGGTTGGTATCACTTAACAGTCAGAAAACTAAACACTTATTTTTGATTTCTAAATATTCATACTTGAATCCTGGGTCTTAAATAAATAAATTACTCTGTCACTATGTTTGGAAAATCCCCATTCTAAACTGTATTCAAAAATAAACTTTATCCAATTACCAAATTAATTTTATAATGAAGAGCCACCAAACCTCTGCCACTGGTAAAGCACTGCATACAATGGGAAACAAGCGAAAATCTTGGTTTAATTACAAAGTGTTGGCTAAAGAATCTTATAGCTTCCACCCATTATGAACTATTTGGATGATTCATTATGAATGATTCAGAATTTGAGGAGAAAATGAACAATTCTGCATTCCCCACATGTAAATACCAACTGATGTGTAGTTCTGTGCATGTGTGTACAAATCTGGAAATTCCACACATGGCCATATGACTGCACTTTTGGCAATAAGTGCAGAAATGATGCAGTGCTCCAGTTGGAGAATTCAATCAAACAACCTGTGCCTGGTCTTTTTTCATTTTGCGGTGAAAAATAGCTTTGAGTGACTAAGGTGTTAGGAACAAAATACCCACTATATTATTTGGATCTACTTAAATGTTTCCTTTTTGAAAATTCTTGTTTTGTATTTAATAATTCTGAAATTTGTCACAAATTTGATTGGTCTCTAATGTCAGAAACATTTGGAATTATTCATAGATTTTTGATGTCTAAGCAGGCATGTCAGCATTTGTCCCAGTAACTTTCTGACCAAGGCTTGCTTTACACACCCCTCTCCTTCCACTTCTCACACCAAGGGATTTTCAAAGCAGAAGACCATGATAGAGCATGGGATCTCACTGCTGAAGGTCACAATATCTTCAGGAAGATCTGGACATGATCTCTGTGTCGACTTAAGTTTGTAAGAGCTGCTCACATAAAACCTGGGTGACTGGTCTTTCTTGATGGCTGAATAATTATCTCATCATTATTCCTGTAGAAATCCTACACTTAGTACTCTATACTGTATTCTTGACCTTCCAATCAAATGAATTTACCTTTTATTTTAATGCAGGACAATTTTACCATGATGTGAATGCTGAGATCAATGATATTCGCCCTGGCTTAGAACAAGGCAAATCTGATGCAACAATGATTGTAAAGGGTCACAATCTCAGAGTCACAAGGTATTAAATCCAAGATAGTGTAAACTTTCATTTATACTTTTTAATAACTAATAATATGATGATTGGATGTATAGGTGTAATTACTCTTTTTTTAAAAATTGGCATTCTCTAAGGAACAATACATGCATTTTGGTGATTTGAGAAGTTGTTGAATGAGGTACAGAAATTGATTTAAATGAAAAGTTCACTACATGGGAGGTATATGTATGAGTGCCATTGTAACCTTCCAGCATGAGCTTTTGGGTGCATCATGATGTAAACACATATGGAATTTGAATTACAAATATAGTATGTTTACATGGAGAAACATACCCTCGGGGTCCTTCAAGAGGGAGGGAGAATGATGGGCCCAATCGGACAGATACAGTTAATTACAGGGAACGACTACGACCAAGAGCTAGGATAAGAGGCTCTGAGTGTCCAGTGTGTTGGTGTGGGAGAGCACTTTTCAGCATTAAAGGTTTACAAGTCCACCAAGCAAAGTTGAAGTGCTACTCCATCCCAGTGGATGAAGATGAGATTACTTCACCAAGCACAGATGATGTGGTCTTTTCAACCACCGATTCACAAGCCACAGCGATTCGCTCTGGAGAGAGTCATCATACTCCACGTCAGGCAGGAGATAACCCAGGTCAGGTTTCAGACCACAGTACCCAGGTAGATTCTTCGCATGATGGCGGTGGTGTGGAGATAGAGAAGAAGAGGAAGGTCAAGTGGCCAGCAATGGCAGATGAGAAGGCTTGGCGTGTGTTTGATGAGGATATCAGTATGATGTTGGAGAACACTCTCAGGGGAACATCAAAGAGAAAGTTGGAAGTGATGGGCGATATGATTTACGATGTTGGAAAGTACAGATTTGGCTTAGTTGAGTTGAAGAAAGCAAAGCCTACACAGCAACCAAGCAGGCGCCAGAAGGAGATTAGTAGGTTGAGGAGAGAGCTTAGATCTTTGAGACAGAGGTGGAAGGTAGCAAGTGAGGGTGATAAGCCAGGGCTTGCTGATCTCCGAGAGCATTTTCGAAAAAAGGTAGCATCACTCCATCATGCAGAGTCGCAACGTAAAAAGAGAAAGACGGGAGAGAAGGCAAGAAAATCGTTCTTTGACAACCCCCACAAGTTCACAAAGAAACTGTTTGAACAAAGTAAGAGCGGGCAGCTTAACATCTCTCAACAAGAACTTGAGGATAACCTAGCAAGCACTTACTCTAACGAAGAGCGGGAGGCTCCTTTGCTTGACATTTCAGGGCTTGCGAAACCTACCAAGCCAGGAGTGAAGTTCAATCTATCAGAACCCAAACTGGCAGAAGTCGAACAGTTCATCAGAAAGACAAGGTCAGGCTCAGTGCCAGGACCTAATGGAGTGCCGTATAAGGTGTTCAAGAAGTGTGAACAGCTGAGGAAATACTTGTGGAGATTGTTAAAGGTGATGTGGAGACAAGGTGTTGTTCCTTTGTCATGGAGTGAGGCTGAAGGAGTATACATCCCGAAGGAAGCGAATTCTTCTACATTGAATCAGTTCTGACCAATTTCACTGCTGAATGTAGAGGGGAAGATTATGTTTGGCATTCTGGCAGAAAGAATATCTTCATTTGTGATGGAGAATGGATTGGTAAATACATCTGTGCAGAAGGCAGGAATACCAGGCTTCCCGGGATGCCTTGAACATTCTAGTGTGATATGGCATACCATCCAGGAGTCAAAAAAGTTGAGAAGAAATCTGGCTGTAGTTTGGCTTGATCTGGCAAATGCATATGGTTCTGTTCCCCATGTCCTGATTGAGTTTGCGATGGAATTCTTATGGATT
Organism: Mobula birostris; assembly: GCF_030028105.1. NCBI lineage: Eukaryota > Metazoa > Chordata > Chondrichthyes > Myliobatiformes > Myliobatidae > Mobula > Mobula birostris. The sequence continues at coordinate 78,802,719 of NC_092385.1, forward strand.
CCTGCTAAGGTGAGGAACTTTGTTATGCAGTTCTACAACGATTTCCGGGTGAGGTTTTCCACTCAGCAGTTTACAACTAGGTTGGAGAGCTTGGATGTTGGAATCCCAGTGGGATGTGCAATTTCACCCATCCTTTTTGTGTTAGCCATGGAGGTCATTGTGAGGGCTGCAGAATCAGTGGGACCAGGTGTCGCACTTGATGGCAGACGGGAGTTACCACCAATACGAGCGTTCATGGACGATCTCACCCTTTTGGGTCCCAGCATGGAGGCAGTGGAAAATGTACTATCTGGACTCGAGGAGCTAGTGGATTGGGGAAAAATGAAGTTTAAGACCAAGAAGTCAAGGACCTTTGTTCTTAGGAGAGGAAAGCTGGTTGACTTTCATTTCACCCTTTGTGGAGAGGAGATTCCATCCATTCAGGACCAACCAGTTAAGAGCCTCAGGCAATGGTACACAGAGGAGCTGAGAGACACCAAGAGAGTTCAAGAGACAGGAGAACAGATCAGCAGAGGTCTGATGTCTGTAGACGAGTGTGGCTTGCCTGGCAAGTTGAAGTTGTGGTGCTTGCAGTACGGACTGATGCCACGGATAATGTGGCCAATAACTGTCTATGAAGTGGCAATGTCCCATGTTGAGACAATGGAACAGAAGATCAACAAGTATGTGAAGAAGTGGCTTGGAGTACCGAGCAGCCTCACCAATGTTGCAATCCACAGTAGCCAGACAAAGCTTACCATCCCAGTGCAATCCCTTGTTGAAGAGGTCAAGGTAGCCAAGGTAAGATCATTCTTGATGTTTCGAGACTCCAAAGACCCTGTCATCAAGAACACCCAGCCGGATGTGAGATCAGATAGGAAGTGGTCAGCCCGTGTAGCAGTTGATGAGGCAGAGTCTAGATTGAAGCACAAGGAGACGGTTGGGGCTATCCAGCTAGGCCGCCAGGGACTTGGATGGACAACCCACAAGTGGTGGTCATCTTCTACAGGTAAGGAGCACCGTGAGCTTGTAACACAAGAAATACGAGAGGTAGAAGAGGAGAAGAGGTTAGCTGAAACAGCTGGCCTGGCCAAACAAGGGGCTTGGACCCGGTGGGAAAGTGTTGAACAATGACATCTATCTTGGAATGTTCTGTGGCAGATGGAACCGCTCCGCATTTCTTTTCTATGCAGAGCAGCGTACGATCTGCTCCCAACACCTGCCAACCTCAGCACCTGGTATGAAGGTAAGACAGACAGGTGTGCTGCTTGTGGCAAGAAGGGAACACTTCAACATATATTGAGTGCATGCAGAGTCAATCTTTCCAGTGGCATGTACACTTGGAGACATAACAACATTCTCAAAGTTGTAACAGAAGCGGTTGAGCAGAGAGTACTGCAGCACAACTTATCTCATGCCCCATGCTGCACAGAACATCGTATACCATTTGTGAAAGAAGGCTCCAAGTCAAGGGTGTACAGCACAGGCTCATGATCAAGCATACTTTCTTCAGCCAATGATTGGTGTGTCAAGGCTGACCTGGACGGGAAAGACAGTTTCCCGGAGCAAATAGCTTTCACCACATTGCGTCCAGATATAATCGTATGGTCTGACACCAGTAGAGAAGTGGTTATTGGTGAACTCACAGTCCCCTGGGAAGACAACATCGATGAAGCCCATGAGCGCAAGTTAACCAAGTATGCAGAATTAGGATCAGAGTGCAGAGACAGAGGGTGGAGGGTCTCATGCTATCCATTCGAAGTAGGCTGCCGTGGGTTTATTGCGTTCACTCTCCAGAAGTGGCCGCATGACTTTCGTTTCACTAGAAGAGAGATCAAGTCAACCAGCAGGGCTGTAGCTGAGGCAGCAGAGAAAGGATCAGCATGGGAGTGGACCAAGTATGTCCAGAGGGACAGATAGTCTGATAGTGTATACATATCTTGCAAACCCTTCAGTAGCTGCATAGACACCTGAAGAGCAGACTCTCTGTTGGATGGACGTGACCAAAAACTCTGATAGAGGCAGATGCCAAGTTTTTAAGCTCACCAGTGGGAGGTGGTGCTTTAGCACTGCTGGCCCACCAGCTCGAGGGAGTCTTGATCATAAGCGGTCCGAAACTCCTGAAGACAGGTGGCAGATCAACTGATGATCCCACTGGTGATAGCACAGGACAGTTAACATCTTAGTCCAAGCGTATTTTCAATTCTAGTCAAAGGATATTACAAAAGGTAAAATATTTGCTAAAAATACAGACACAGGAAGAGCTACAGTATGAAAAATGATGGTATCCATCATTAGCGATAAAGGAAAAAGGTGTTTAAAGAATAATGATTCAGAAATAAGCTTTTATGAAAAGAAAGTCATGTCAGAAAATTAATTTTCTGAGTATAAATCTAGCGGGGAGGTTAAGGAGAAATGATTTGCTGCAGTACATCTAGTTTTTGAAAAAGCATATGATGAATTCCCATATAAAAAGTTATGTAAAATGAAGATGATAGGTTGGAGATAACACTAGCGTCATCAGAGAACTTTCTAAAAGACAGGAACAATATGAATTGATAAATAGTTACAGTTGCTGAAAAGTCTAAAATAAAAACAAAATGGCGAAAATAGTTGGCAATTTCATCAGCATTTAGTCTGAAATTATTAAGTGTGTTGCTGAATGGTGTCAAAGGTTCTGGGGTGAAAGCAGGAGATGGGGTTGTTGAATGGTGTCAAAGGTTACAGGGTGAAAGCAGGAGATGGGGCTGAGAGTGATAATAAATCAGCAATGATAAAATAACAGAACAAATTCAATGGGCCAAATGGCGTAATTCTGCTCCTATGTCTTGTGGTCTAATATTTTAATACCTAGTGGTCATAGGCAGCCAGCCCTCCTGTGGATATTGCATTACTGAGTACAGATCAAGTCCCTGTTTGGGCTCAAATACTTAATTGTGCACATCCACATAAACCATATTACTGAGGGAACTTAATACAAAAGTGGAAGCTGTCCTTCAGTTACATTGGGTGTTGGTAAGATCACACCTGGGTTTTGTGTACAATTTTGGTTTCTTTATTAAGAAAGTATGTAAATATGTTAACAGAAGTTCAAAGAAAGTTTATTAGACTAACAACAATCTACTGGAATATTGAATTGAACTGAATAGACTTTAATACTTACATCCTTCACATACATGAGGAATAAAAATCTTTACATTACATCTCCGTCTAAATATGCAATGTGCAATTTATAGTAGTTTGTAATAAGTAGCATGTATAACAGGACAGTCAATATAACATAGAAATACAATTGTATCAGCATGAATTAAGCAGTCTGATGACCTGGTGGAAGAAGCTGTCCCAGAGCTTTTACACTGTTGTACCGTTTCCCGGATGGTAGCAACTGGAACAGTTTGTGTTTGGGGTGACTCGGGTCCCCAATGATCCTTCGGGCCCTTTTAATACACCTGTCTTTGTAACTGTCCTGAATAGTGGGAAGTTCACATCTCCAGATGCGCTGGGCTGTCTGTACCACTCTCTGCAGAGTCCTGTAATTGTGGGAAGTACAGTTCCCATACCAGGCAGTGATGCAGCCAGTCAAGATGCTCTCAATTGCGTCCCTATAAAAAGTTCTTAGGATTTGGGGGCCCATACCAAACTTCTTCAACTGTCTGAGATGAAAGAGGCGCTGTTGTGCTTTTTCCAAACACACAGCTGATATGTACAGACCACATGAGATCCTCGGTGATGTGTATGCTGAAGAACTTAAAGCTGTTCACCCTCTCAACCCCAGATCCATTGATGTCAATAGTGTTAGCCTGTCTCCATTCCTCCTGTAGTCTACAACCAGCTCCTTTGTTTTCTCGACATTGAGGGAAAGGTTGTTTCTTGACACCACTGTGTCAGGGTGATGACTTCTTCTCTGTAGGCTGCCTCGTTATTATTTGAGATTAGGCCAATTCATGGAGTATTGTCAACAAATTTAATTAGCAGATTGGAGCTGAGGGTAGTGACACAGTCATGGGTATACAGGGACTAAAGGAGGGGGCTTAGGACACAGCCCTGAGGGGCACCTGTGTTGAGGGTTAGAGGGGTAGAGGTGAGGGAGCCCACTCTTACCACTTGCTGGTGATCTGACAGGAAGTCTAGGATTCAGCAGGGTGATGGCCAAGGTCTCTGAGCTTCTTGTTGAGCCTGGATGGAATTATGGCGTTGAATGCTGAACTGTAGTCCAGAGCAGCATTCTCACATAAGCATCAGCAGGTTTGGTTTTTTTTTGCGTGTCGCACCAGACAGTCAGCCATTCTTCTCTGGTGCGTGATGTCAGGATTGGTCTCCTTTCGGATTAACCGGGTCACGATATGAACATTCCTGACTCGACCCTTTGTTTTAAATGAGGCCAAATGGCTAGCTCGACGCTCAACCCAGCACGGATGGAAAGCATGCTTGGGGGGGTGGCCCGACTTGGATTCGAACTCGGGAGCCTTCGCTCCGGAGTCTGGCGCTGATGTCATTGCACCACCAGTCACCAGCAATCAGCAGGTCAAACAGCTTCTGTAGGAGGAAAGGAATTGCTGATGTTTCAGTATCTGCTGAAATTAGTGGATTGTCTTAGGAAGAAAGCTGGATAGGCTATGGTTATATCTGCTGGAGTTTTGAAGAGTGAGAGGAGAAAGGTTTAAAATCCCAAGGGTTCTTGACAAGGTGGATGTGGAGAAGATACTTCCTCTTGCGGAAGAATATAGGAGCAGGGTCACTATTTGAAAGTAAGGCTTAAGAATTACTTAAGAATTTTTCTCTCAGTGGGATATGAGTCTTTTGCAATCTCCAAGTGGAAACAGTATTTTAATTTTTAAGGCAGAAAGCCGGTAAACGAGGTGAAATGTCATGAGTGTTTAATTGAGGAGGCAATCAGATAGTCATAATTTTATTGAAAGGCAGAGGAAGTTTGAGGAGCCATATGACTTAACCCATGTGTTTATAAAAACAATTTGTTCTGAAGTCAACTACTAGCTTACAGAACATCTGTAAAGATGTATTGGGTCCTGCTGTGATAGGTCAACACATCCATTCAGGCAATGCATCAAAGAACTAACATCTCTGAAGCTCAACAAATCTGGATAAGCTATACAATAAGAGTTATTAACATGCTTGCTAAAGTTAATACTGAGTGTCATGCTTTCTGCTTGGAGAACAAACTATTGACTGTGTCTCAAATCTCTTCATGTTGTAGAGACTTCCTACAGAGGATATGGAGAGTCTGCAGAGGGATATAGATAGGACATAGATAGTTTCGTGATATCGCACCAGAGGAAATATTGTATCATTTCTTAATGGATGCATTACTAAATGACAATAAAAGAGGATTGCATGTCTTCATAATCTAGATGAGTGGGCCAAGGTCTGGCAGATGGAATACAACTTTGGTAAATGTGAGATCATCTGCTTTGGAAGGAATAATAGAAGAGCAGATTATTATTTAAATGGTGAAAGATTGCAGTATGCTGTTGTGCAGAGGGACTTGGGAGTGCTTGTTCACGAATCACAAAAGGTTGGCTTGCGGGTACAACAGGTTATTAAGAAGGAAAACAGAATGTTGGCCTTCATTGCTAGAGGGATTGAATTCAAGAGCAGGGAGGTCATGCTGCAACTATACAGGGTACTGGTGAGGCCGCACCTGGAGTACTATGTGCAGTTCTGGTCTCCATACTTGAGGAAGGATATACTGGCTTTGGAGGCAGTGCAGAGGAGGTTCACCAGGTTGATTCCAGGGGTGAAGGGGTTAACCTATGAGGAAAGATTGAGTTGCCTGGGACTATACTCTGGAGTTCAGAAGAATGAGAGGGAATCTTATAGAAACCTACAAAATTTTGAAAGGGATAGGTAAGATAGAAGTAGGAAAGTTGTTTCCATTGGTAGGTGAGGCTAGAACTAGGAGACATTGCCTCAAGATTCAGGGGAGAAGATTTAGGACGGAGATGAGGAGAAACTGTTTTTCCCAGAGAGTGGTGAATCTGTGGAATTCTCTGCCCAGGAAGCAGTTGAGGCTTCTTCACTAAATATATTTAAGATACAGTTAGATAGATTTTTTACATAGTAGGGGAATTAAGGATTATGGGGAAAAGGCAGGTAGATGGAGCTGAGTTTACGGACAGATCAGCCATGATCTTATAGAATGGCGGGGCAGGCTCGATGGGCTGACTGGCGTACTCCTGCTCCTATATTTTGTGTTCTTATGTTCCTGTTATAATGCACACTTGTCAATGAATTTTATTTTTAGGGGGTACCAGAAGGATTACAGATTTGATACAAGAGGAGGTAACAATATTTCGTGCTGGTTTGTTCATGACAACGGAAAAGGATTTATTGATGGAACTCCTGATGACTACATTGTCTCTTCATTATTTGGACCGCTTTATCCACTACCTGAGACAAAATGGTGAAAATCAATTCCTTTAATATCTGTGGCAATGACTTTAATGTTTAATTATTTTCTATGTATTAGTATATAGAGATTAAAAACTTATTTGTATGTTATTATCAAAAGAATTTTTTTCCTAAATCAGATTTACATTGTGCAAAGATTAAAAATGAGCACCAAAGTTAATTCAGTGAACAAAAATAAATAATTCTGGTGTCAGTTTCATCTACAGAAGCAACAGTACCTTCCAATAGTAATACCAGAAGTATTATAGGTTACCTTGCAGGACCAGCTAAGGAAAGACGAATTCTGACAAGTTTCCTGGTTTCACCAAGAATGTCAGAATGATTTTAATCTAGTGATACCTGAGACACTGAGGATGGCAGATGCCAGGAAGTAGAGTTCCAGTGTTGATAACAACTGTCGGGCAAAGTGGTCCAGATTAGATAATGTGCAGTACATTGTCATGAAGAAAGAACTGTCTCAAGGGAGAAGTGATATTGACTGTTGCTGGAACATGAATCTAAATTTGTCATGATGAAGTGTCTAAAAGAGTTGGTTTGTAATGTACCAACAGAAGATAGACCCAATAACATTTATTATGAGAGTTGGTTGAACTTAATTGATGATGGTTTTTAGTGTTCGACTAGGGTCCTGTATGGAAAACTGAATGAAGTGCTTGATTTATGTATCTTCTGTAGAGTCATAGAGCTTCACAGCACAGATACAGCCTCTTCAGTCCAATAAGACCATGCTGACTACTGTGCCCACACTGCTAGTACCAAATTCCTGTATACACCCCATAAACCTCGGAGCTCCACCCCACCTAACCAAGTGCTTCTTAAGTGATTACTTTGTACCTTCAAGCACTTCCTTTGACCACTCATTGCATGTACTCATCACTCTCTGTGTGAAAAAGTTTCCCCTCAGTTCCCTTTAAAACCTTTCATCTCTCACCATAAATCTATGCCCTCTAATTTTAGATTCCCCTGCCTGGGTAAAGGACCGTTACTGTCAAGATTATTGATGCCTCTCACACTTTTAAACATTTCCATAAGGTTATCTCTCTTTCTCCTATGTTCCATGGAATAAAGACCTAGGTTGGCCAACCTCTACCTATAACTCAGACCCTCAAGCATGATAACATCCTCTGCATGCTTTTCAGTTTAACCACACCTTTCCTGTAGCAGTGTGACCAAAACTATAAACAGCACTCCAACTGTGTCCATATCAGTGATTTATTCAACTGCAACGTAATATCCCTGACTGATACTAAACACACTTTTCACCACCTTGTCTACCTGTGATGCTGCTTTCAATGAGCTATGTACTTCTAGCCCCAAGTCCCATTATTTTATTACAGTACTTAGTGCCCAATCATTCATAGTACAAGTCCTACGCTGGTTTGACTTTCCAAAATTCATTACCTCATCTGTATTGAAATCCATTTGCCACTCTTCAACTTCCCTAAGACCCTCTTATTCAATAATAGATTTCTTAACTACCAACAACACCTCTTAATTTCATAGGATCTGCTGCAAAACCCGATCCATTCACAACCAGATCATTTATATAAATAACGAGTGGTGGATTAGTAATGTGCCACAGGGTTCCAAAACCACTCCCTGTGGCACACCACTGGTCACTGACTTCTGTTCCAAGAAACAGACTTCAACTACCACCCTCTACTTCCCACCTCTGAGTCAATTTTAAATCCACCTACTTAGCTCTCTCTGGATTCCACAGCACCCAATCTTCCAAACCAGCCTACCACACGCAATATTGTTGAAGGCCTCGCTAAGGTCAAAATAGACAACATCACTGCCCCACCCTTACCCACCATTTTGCTACTTCTTCAAAAAGCTCTAAAAAGCTGTTCAAGCATGATTTTCCATGCGCAAAGCCATACTGAATGCTCCCAATCATACTCTGTCTAACCTAATGCTGGTAGACCCTGTCCTTCAGAATTCCCTCCAGGAACTTCCCAGTACAGATATCAGGCTGACTAGCTCGTAGTTCCCTAGCTTGCCCTTGCTAACTTTTTTAAACAATAAAATAATATTAGCCACTTTCCTGTATCTGGGAACTTCACAACTAGCTAATAATAAAACCAATATTTCTGCAACAACCTCTATAATTTCCTCTCTTGCCTCTCACAAAGTCGTACATGTGCTCTGTCAGGCCCTGGAGATTCATCCACCTTAATTTACTGTAAGGCATTAAATACCTCTTCGTTGGTAATATGAATGTCCTCCAAAACATCTCACTTGTTACCCTAATCTCTCGAGAAACGCTGATTAACACTGAGAATTATTCATTAATCCCACTCATCTTCTGAAGCTGTAGACATAGACAGCCCTGTAGACCTCCATCCTCCTTTTAACTCTTAATATCGCCTAAACAGGATATGTAACTTGATTATGCTAATGAAATTACTATAAACATTTTTAAATAAAGAGTACAATTACTTGAAATATATTCCAGATATTATGTATTAATATGCATTTTATTTACATAAAATAAATTTTATTTCAAATTCATTTCAGTGCAAGATTTCAGTTATTGTTGTACCATTTTCCCTCTGGTTTCAGATTTTGTATCTGTAGACTTTTCCTGTGTGAAACACATTTTTGTCTGAGCAAATTTTAAGCTGTATATTGGCTTTAGTTTTCTAGTTTTGTTTTCTGTAGCGTGAGTTGACGCTTGATTTCATGGACTCATGTATCATTTGCTGGTTTGACTTCATTACTTCTACCTTCCATACATACCATATTTCTGTACCTCAGAAACCTCTTCCAGACTGATAATCTTCTGCGATATTTATATTCTTCTAATTTTGGCTTTCTCTAAAAATTGTCATAATTAATCACACCATTGCTGGGATCTGTTCTTTAACTCCTAAGGACTTTAGCTGGAATCTCTCCCTTCAAATTCCTGATGGAAATGTATATATAAAATTATAAGAAGTGTAGATAATCAGAGCCTGAGGCTGGAGCTGGATACCAAGGAAAGGAACTTGTAGAATATCTATGATATGGCTCTTTAAAAGCGACCTTGTTTCTCTAGTATCAAGCCCACTAGGGAAAATGCATTTCTGGATTGGGTGTTGTGTAATGAACCAAATTTGATTAGGGAGCTAAGGTAAAGGAACTTTTAGGAGGTAGTGATCATAATATAATAGATTTCACTCTTCAGTTTGAGAGGGAGAAGCTAAAATTGGGTGTATCAGTATTAAAGTGGAATAAATATAACTATAGATGTATGAGGGAGGAGCTGGCCGAAGTGGATTTGAATGGAGGATGGCAGAGCAGCAATGGCTGGAGTTTCTGGGAGTAATCGGAAGATATAGGATTGATTCATCCCAAAGAAGATGAAGCATTCTAGATGGAGGAGGAAGCAACCGTGGCTGATAAGAAACATTAAAAACAGCATAAAAGCAAAAGAGAGGACAGATAATATAGCAAAAATTAGTGGGAAGCTAAAGGATTGAGAAGCTTTTTAAAACCAACAGAAGGCAACTAAAAACAATGGGAGAAAAGATGAAATATGTATGTAATCTAGCCAATAATATAAAACAGGATACCAAATGTTTCTTCAGCTATATGAAGAATAAAAGAGAGAAGCTAATGGACATTGGCCACTGGAAAATGAGGTTGGAGAGGAAGCAGTAGGGAACAAAGAAATGGTAGAATAACTGCATATACATTTTGTAACAGTCTTCACTGTGGAAAACAAGAGCAGCATGCCAGAAATTTGAGAGATTCGCTATTACTAAGGAGAAGGTTCTAGGGAAGCTGAAAGGTCTGAAGGCAGATATGTCATCTAGACCAGATTGTCTACACCCCAGGGATTTGAAAGAGGTAGCTGAAGAAATTGTGGAAGCATTAGTAGTGATCTTTCAAGAAACACTAGATTCTAGAGGACTGGAGAATTGCAAATGTCTCTTCACTCTTTAAGGGGTGGGGGCAAAAAATAGGAAATTGTAGGCCAGTTGGCGCGACTTCAGTAGCTGGCAAGCTGTTAAAGTCCATTATTAGGGATAAGATTTTCAGATACTTGGAGGCACATAATAAAATAGGCCCAAATCAACATGGTTTCCTTAAGGGAAGATCTTTTCTGACAAACCTTTTGGAATTCTGTGAGATGGACTTCTGTGGTTCAGTACAGGCAAATTGATATGGGATTTTTAATTTGCTTGGCCCATTCTCTGGTATGCTTTACATTTGGAGCTCAATCTCAGAACAAAGGCTCATGCAAGGCCCTTCTCAACCATCTACTCTCAGTGATCATAGAGCTGCTCCCCAAATTTCAGTGTGGATTCTGTCTGTCTACAGGTACAGTGGACATGACCTTCAACACCAAAACTTATTTATGGAGCACCATTAATCATTATTCATGGAATTTTCAAACTCCACAAAAGCCTTTGCCTCTGTCATTTGAGAATGACTATGGAGCATTCTTTCCAAATTTGGTTGCCTGTGTAAGTTTGTTTCTGTCTTTCATCAATTTCAAGACATAGAAACCATGATCATAACCAAGATAAAATCTTATTGAAGGCTGGTGTAAAGCAAGGCCATGACACACAGGTGGATTGTGTTGACAAAACATCCACTGGAGAAGAGCAGAACCATAGGACAAATGGGAATATATTCAAACTCAGAGCCTCCTCTCCAGAATCAAATTAAAGCTAAAACCTGGAAATACTCTCAACAAATTGTTTTCATTTGTTCTTGGGATCAGTAAGAATTTCTTAACAGAAAGGATATTTTCTGTTGTGACTCCAGTAATCGTAATTATTCATCATTAAAAGCTGACTTATATAAATGCAAGTCTTTCATTTGCTTTCTATCCATTTTGTATTTACTTCTGTTTGTCTCATACAATAAAAATGTTGAGTTTACAGTGGTTCATTAATTATATCAGCTTTGCAGAAAATCAGAACCCTTGCCACCTAGATGTTAATTTATTACCATTACAATTTAAAACTCTGAGCCCTAGACCAGCAGTGAAGATTATTTTAACTGAATTGTGGGAAGTGTTAGAATGGCAATTCACTTACCGCCTTTCATTACCGTTGCATGTCCTCAATGGTCTGCAGTCCAAAACTTTGCTTTTTGATAGTGCTGCAGCTACGCGCCTGGCCGTAAACTGCTTTCACCGAACCGTAGTTCCTTAGCTAGTAATTAGAGAAACACTATGGTTCCGTCACTGGCCATTGATGACACTGAAGGAATCAGAATCAGGTTTATTATCATTGGCATGTGATGTGAAATTTGTTAACTTAGCAGCAGCAGCTCAATGCAATACATAATCTAGCAGAGAGAAAGAAAAATATAATAAATAAAATAAAAATAATAATAATAATAAATAAACAAGTAAATCAATTACATGTATTGAATAGATTAAAAAAAATGCAAAAACAGAAATACTGTATATTTTAACAAAGTGAGGTAGTGTCTAAAGATTCAACGTCCATTTAGGAATCAGATGGCAGAGGGGAAGAAGCTGTTCCTGAATCACTGAGTGTGTGTCTTCAGGCTTCTGTACTTCCTACCTGATAGTAACAGTGAGAAAAGTGCATGCCCTGGGTGCTGGAGGTCTTTAATAACAGATGCAGCCTTTCTGAGACACCGCTCCCTGAAGATGTCCTGGGTACTTTGTAGGCTAGTACCCAAGATGGAGCTGACTAGATTTACAACCCTCTGCAGCTTCTTTCAGTCCTGTGCAGTAGCCCCTCCATACCAGACAGTGATGCAGCCTGTCAGGATGCTTTCCACGGTACAACTATAGAAGTTAGAAGCATAGAAACATAGAAAACCTACAGCACAATACAGACCCTTCGGCCCACAAAGTTGTGCCGAACATGTCCCTACCTTAGAAATTACTAGGCTTAACCATAGCCCTGTATTTTTCTAAGCTCCACGTACCTATCCAAAAGTCTCTGAAAAGACCCTATCGTTTCCACCTCCACCACCGTTGCTGGCAGCCCATTCCATGCACTCACCACTCTCTGCGTAAAAATACTTACCTTTGACATCTCCTCTGTACCTACTCCCCAGCATCTTAAACCTGTGTCCTCTTGTGGCAACCATTTCAGTTTTTGAGTGTATTCGTTGACATGGCAAATCTCTTCAAACTCCTAATGAAGTATAGCCACTGTCTTGTCTTCTTTATAGCTACATCGATATGTTGGGACCAGGTTAGATCCTCAGAGATCTTGACACCCAGGAACTTGAAGCTGTTCACTCTCTCTACTTCTGATCCCTCTATGAGGATTGGTATGTGTTCCTTCGTCTTACCCTTCCTGAAATCCACAATCAGCTCTTTCGTCTTACTGACGTTGAGTGCCAGGTTGTTGCTGCGACACCACTCCACTAGTTGGCATATCTCACTCCTGTATACCCTCTCATCACCACCTGAGATTCTAGCAACTATGGTTATATCATCAGCAAATTTATGGATGGTATTTGAGCTATGCCTAGCCACACAGTCATGTGTATATAGAGAGAGAGCAGTAGGCTAAGCACACACCCCTGAGGTGCTCCAGTATTGATTGTCAGTGAGGAGGAGATGTTATCACTAATCCGTACAGACTGTGGTCTTCCGGTTAGGAATTCGAGGATCCAATTGCAAAGGGAGGTACAGAGGTCCAGTTTCTGCAACTTCTCAATCAGGATTGTGGGAATGATGGTATTAAATGCTGAACTATAGTCGAAGAACAGCATCCTGACGTAGGTGTTTGTGTTGTCCAGGTGGTCTAAAGCCACGTGGAGAGCCATTGAGATTGTGTCTGCTGTTGGCCTATTGTGGCAATAGACAAATTGCAATGGGTCCAGGTCCTTGCTGAGGCAGGAGTTCAGTCTAGTCATGAGGAACCTCTCAAAGCATTTCATCACTGTCGATGTGAGTGCTACTGGGCGATAGTCAGTACGGCAGCCCACATTATTCTTCTTAGGTACTAGTATAATTGTTGCCTTTTTGAAACAAGTGAGAACTTCCTCCCGTTGCAGTGAGAGGTTGAAAAATGTCCTTGAGAAATGACTAGAACAGATTTAACTGTAGTTTCAAATCTCGCCCACGAGGGGTGGCGCGGAACCACGCAGTTCCAACTCCGGCCACCGGCGGCGCGACGGAGCTGCAGTTCCAACTCCGGCCACCGGCGGCGCGACGGAGCTGCAGTTCCAACGCCGGCCACCGCGGCGCGTCAGAGCTGCAGTTCCAACGCCGGCCACCGACGGCGCGTCAGCGCTGCAGTTCCAACGCCGGCCACCGACGGCGCGACGGAGCTGCAGTTCCAACGCCGGCCACCGATGGCGCGTCAGAGCTGCAGTTCCAACGCCGGCCACCGACGGCGCGTCAGAGCTGCAGTTCCAACGCCGGCCACCGCGGCGCGTCAGAGCTGCAGTTCCAACGCCGGCCACCGGCGGCGCGACGGAGCTGCAGTTCCAACGCCGGCCACCGACGGCGCGTCAGAGCTGCAGTTCCAACGCCGGCCACCGCGGCGCGTCAGAGCTGCAGTTCCAAGGGTGGCCACTGGTGGCGCGTCAGAGCTGCAGTTCCAACGCCGGCCACCGACGGCGCGTCAGAGCTGCAGTTCCAACGCCGGCCACCGACGGCGCGTCAGAGCTGCAGTTCCAACGCCGGCCACCGAGGCGCGACGGAGCTGCAGTTCCAACGCCGGCCACCGACGGCGCGTCAGAGCTGCAGTTCCAAGGGTAGCCACTGGTGGCGCGCCAGGCCCGCCGTTCTGGTTGCTTGGCGATGGCAAAGCCGTGGCCGGCGTCCGGCCTGTTCCCGCCGACTTGTGGAAAGCCGAGTCGGAAGAGACATGAATAAAAACGCGTCCCTGGGACTGGGAAGTGCCGAGACTCCGCGGCTCCCTGTGCAGCCGTAGTACGGTATTCAGGATGGAGGGATACGTGGTGGTCAGGACGGTGGGGAGAGGCAGCTACGGAGAGGTGCAGTTGGTGAGGCACGGCAGGGACGTGAAGCAGGTACTGTAATGGGCGGCGGTGGTTGGCACAGGCCGGGCAGCGGCACCTTTCCCTGTTGCGGACAAAGGAGCAACCTCTGGGCAGGACGGCTCACCCCGGTCTGACTCCCAATCCGACTCCTAGACCCACTCCAGTCTGACTCTCAGCCACCTAAGCGCCATCAGACACTTTCCTCCGATTCCACCCTCACCACTCAATATCCCACTCCTCACTGTCCATCTCAGTCACATGATCGCTGATCGCTCTTCAGTTTATTTTCACTCTTACTCTTCACACGCGCACCTTCAAGCTTCAATCTGGCCTTCAGTCTTCAGTCTGGCCCTAAATCAATCAGTAGCCTGACATGGATCTTCAGTCTGGTCTCCATCATCTCCTAGTCTGACCCTCAATCCACAGCTTTGTCCATAGCCTGCAGCCTGAGGAACCTCAATCATCTTTTTATCCCCTGATCAAATACTCGTTCACACTTTAAATCCCAGTCCCAGCATTTGCTCTGTTAAACCACACACACAAAGTGCTAGAGGAGCTCAGCAGGCCAAGCAGCATCTATGGAAAAGAATAAACAGTCAACGTTTCTGGCCAAGACCCTTCCGCAGGACTGGGCGAAAAGTTGAGGAGTCAGGGTTAGAAGGAGGGGTGTGGGGTGGAAGAAACACAAGGTGATCAGTGAAAGCATGATAGGGGAAAGGGTGAAGTAAATAGCTGGGAAGTTGATTGGTGAAAGAGATACAGGGGTGGAGAAAGGGGAATCTGATAGGAAAGGGCAGAAGACCACGGAAGAAAGAAAAGGGGGGAGGAGCACCAGAGGGAGGTGATGGAGAGAAGGTGAGAGGGAAAAGGGGATGGGGAATGTTGACGTGGGGGGAGCATTACTGGAAGATCGAGAAATCGATGTTCATGCCATCAGGTTGGACGTTACCCAGACGGAATATAAAGTGTTGTTCCTCCGCCTTAGTGTGGCCTCATCTCAACAATAGAGGCCATGGATAGACAAATCATAATAGGAAAGGGAAGTGGAATTAAAATGGGTGGCCACTGGGAGATTGTGCTTTTTCTGGTAGGTGCTCAGCGAAGCAGTCTCCCCAATTACGTCGCGTCTCACTGATAGACAGGAGTCCACACTGGATGCAGTAAGTGACCCCAACAGACACACAGGTGAAGTGTCGCCTCATCTGGAAGGACTTTTTGGGGCCCTGAATGGTAAGGAGGGAGGAGGTCACACTCAGGATGGAGAAAGAACACCTTGTATTCCGTCTGGGTAGCCTCCATCCTGATGGCATGAACATCGATTTCTCAAAATTCCGGTAATGCCTCCCCTTCCCATCTCTCGCCTTATCTCCTTGCCTGCCCAGTGCCTCCCTCTGGTGATCCTGCCCCCTTTTCTTTCTTCCGTGGCCTTGTGTCCTCTCCTATTAGATTACCCTTTTTCCAGCCCTGAAGCTCTTTCACCAATCAACTTCCCAGCTCTTTCCTTCACCCCTCCCCTCTCTGTTTCGCCTATCACCTTGTGTTTCTCTCTCCCCTCACTTTTTAACTCTCCTCCTTATCTTTTTCTCTCCAGTTCTGCTGGAGGTTTTGGGCCAAAACATCAGCTGTTTCTCTTTTCCATAGATGCTGCCTGGCCTGCTGAGTTCCTCCAGGATTTTGTGTGTGTTGCTTGGATTTCCAGCATCTCAAATTTTCTCTTGTTTGTAATTTGCTCTATTATCTCTCCTATAAATTATATCTCATTTGTGGTCCTTCCATTTAATGTGCAAATCATGAATAAGGTGATCCACAGAATGATCAGACTGTGTACCACATAACTTTGTATCTTCTAAGTAAATTTTGAAGTGATATTCTTAACTCTGTCACCTTAGGTTAACTCATGTCAAACTGTACCTACTAACAGTTCTCCAAACTGTTGATGCAAAATAAATCTGCCTATCACTAATTCAAATAGTGATAGTGCTACTGAATTTACATTGACGTCGTCGTGGCTATCCCTCGAGGTCGAGGATGATGGTCTTTGTTCTGTTGATCTACTTATGGGCTCTCAAGTGGCTTATGAGTCCAATCTTGGTTTTGAAAGTTCTTCCGCATTCAGGACGGGTAGTTCCAGATGGCAGATCAGGCTTTGGTTGTTGCTGCCGCTCTTTCTATTTTCTTCTCTTTTCTTCTAATTCTACACATCTGTTGGCTTCAAAAGTTGCTGTTCCTTCTTGGATGATGGCTTGCCAGAGTTTCCTGTCCTTGGCATTGGTTTCCCAATTGTTGATGTCAATGTTACATTTCTTCATGTTGGCTTTTAAGACGTTTTTGAATCTCTTCTGTTGTCCGCCTCTTTTACGTTTGCCTTCTTTAAGCTGGAGGTAGAAGATTTGTTTTGGCAGACGTTTGTCTTTCATCTGAACAACATGACTGCTCCATCTTAGTTGGTTCTTGATGACGTAGGCTTCAGTGCTTGTTGTTTTTGCTTCATTTAGCACACTGAGATTGGTTCTTCTATCTTCCCAGCTGATATTTAAGATGTTTTGAAGACAGCGTTGATGGAACTTTTCAAGTGCCTTCAGATGTCATTGGTATGTTGTCCACTTCTGATGCTTACAGGAGTGTTGGGATTACCACTGCTTTGTACACTAACATTTTGGCGTCTGTTCGGATGTCACGACCATGAAACACAGTGATGCTGAAGATACACATTAGTTGTATTTTTTAAAGTTTTCTTGAATATTTGTGCACTATGATCTATAAGTCACATCTACATTCTGACATGACCTGAGTGGCATATGGGCTTCATAAGTTTCCTAGAAAATTCAAAGGCCATTTTACAGATGATGAACAGCTTTGTGCAGAAAGCAAACACTGAAACTGAAATTGCAGTTTTGTTTTCATGTATAGCTCTACACTTTCAAAAGTCAGCAATTTATTATGCATGATTAGAATTGCAATATAGATCAATGTTCCAGGTTATGCTTCATACTGTATTGTGATCTGCCAAGCCACATATGGCAGATCATAGTTTATTTTGTAGGTGGTAATTTAGAACTCCTTCAAGTTTGTTGTCATTGAAGAAATTTGAAAATTGGCATTAGGTCAAGTAACGTTTGAACATTATAAAACTTGAGACAGCTTTTAGTTGATTAGGAACAAAACCAGATCTCCTGTCTAAACTAGACTGTTGGCATGGTAGTTTAACTTCAGATTGAATCCTTGCATTTCTGCTCTTGTTGTTTCCAAAATTTAGTCCTGCTTTTATGATCATTTAAAGTAATTATAAGGAAAGAGAAAAACCTGGGAAAAAGAAACAGGAGACAGTGTAAACTCGAGATTCTGCAGATGTTGGAAGCACAGAGCAATACACACAAAATGCTGGAGGAACTCAACAGGTCAGGCAACATCTATGGAAATGAATAAACAGCTGATGTTTTGTCAGACTGTGTGTGTGTGTGTGTGTGGCCGGCCAATGGGAATAGTTTGCATGAATAAGGAAATCAAAATTGGATTAAAGGGAGTGTTGCACAATGTTTGGCTTTGTTGAGTTTGTTGTTCCTGATACATGGCTCATGAAATGGGAAGTTTTTCATTCCATTGCAGTGACATCTTTCACCTTGGTCAGCACAATGTTTTTATCAAATATTTAACTCTTTCGTTTTTGTCACTTAGCTAAATAAAAACGTCTGAAAATGCAATGCTTTTATCTATGTGAGGTAATTCAAAATCACAGAATGTCTGAAGTGTTTTGTAACCAATGAAGTACTTTTACTGGTTATTGTTGGTGTTTGGGCGTAGTGGGAGCTATTTTAAACAGAGTAATATAATGCAGAAACAGGGAAATAAGTAATTGGTTTTAGGCGGTGGTTCATGGATATTTGTTGAACAGTATACAGTACTGAGTCTTAGCCACTTTTAAACATTTCTGTAAAGTGAAGATGCTTTCAAAAATAATGAAATTATAAGTTTCTAAATATGAAAAAAATTACTATAAATAGCAGGAAACAGTAAAAAATTAAATCAAATGTGTATTTGGTATGACCTTTAAAACCATCATTTCTCTTAGGTACACTGTCATGCAGTTTTATAAGAAAATTGGCTGGTAGGTTGTTCTAAACGTCTTGGAGAACTTGTCACAGTTCTGCGGACTTTGGCTGCATCACTTGCTTCTGTCCCTCCAAGCAATCCCAAACAGCCTGGAAGATGTTGAGATCAGGGCTCTGTAGAAGCCACACTATCTGTTGCAGAACTCCTCCTTTTCATTGTTCCTTATGACCTTGGCCATGTGTTTAGGGTTATTGTTGTGCTGCAGAATGACGTTGGGACTGATCAGATACCTCACTGATGGTATTGCGTGAAAGTAGAGAATCTGCTTGTACTTCTCAGCATTGAGGATTCCATTAATTCTGACCAGATCACCAACTCCATTTGCAGAAATGCAGCCCAAACCTGCAGGAACCTCCGCCATGCTTCACTGTTGGCTGCAGACACTCATCGATGTAGTGCTCTCCAGCTGTTCTATGGACAAACTGCCTTCTGTTTGAGCCAAAAATTTCAAATTTTGACTCATTACTCCAAAGCACTTGCTGCCATTGTTCAGCATCCCAGTCCTTGTGTTTTTGTGGTTTGGTGACTATCTTGGCTTTGCTTCTACTTTGGCTTTTTGCAGCAACTCTTTCATGAAGACAAATCTGACAACACTTCTCTGGACCGTAGAGGGGTGTACTTGGGTTCCAGTGGTTTCTGTGAATTCAGAGCTAAAAGCAGTGCAGGACACCTTCTGATTTAGAAGGATGTCAGTTTGATATATTGCTCATCTGCTGCACTCAGTTTCCATGGCCTACAACCACTGCATTTCTGGTCTTCAACCTTCCCCGTTTCTTTGTAGTTCTTCTGAAGAGCTTGGACAGTCAATCTTGAAATTCCTGTCTTCTGGAAAATACTGCTTGGGAGAGACCTTGCTGATACAGGATGATCACCTTGCTCACTTTTGCCATGGTATAAGAAATGATAAATTGTCACATCTACCACACCTTCACCTTTTAGTTGGTTGTCCTTCACCCAGTTTGATTCCTTGAAAGATGACATAACTGTAGCTAACATGAGAAATCAAAGCCAACATAAAAGCCAAAGAGAGACCAAAAATTAATGGGAAGTTAGACAATTTAGGAGAGGACAGTTAGGAGGGGAGAAGCTGGCGGCGCGACGCAGCGCACGCAGCCGCTCCGAAATAATATCGTATTTGTTAAATAGGGGCCGTGCACAATCCTGATCTGATGGAGACAGACGTGAGAAGCATGGAGGAACATCTGGAGAAACTTCTGAAATGCCTGCTTCGCTGCCGCTGCTACTGTGCGATTGAGAATCTCCGGAGGGGAAGGCCTTGAATCTGCGGCTTTGCCTACTGCCTGTTGCCGGGGCCGGGGTTGAAGCGCTCAGCAGAGATGGTGCTCAGTGTCGGAGGGCTGGTCGGAGGCTCGAAGTTTTCGGACTGACTCAACAGTCGACTGCGGTCAGGTGCTTCCAGGGTGCTGCATCGGCAAGTTTGCGGCACTGGAAGCTCATGGCAGGGAGAGTTTCTCCCTTCTACCGTCTGCGTGAGATGATGGGACTTTCGAGAGACTTTGAAGCTTTTTTTTACCGTGCCCATGGTCTGTTCTTATCAAATTATGGTATTGCTTTGCAGTGTTGTAACTATGTTATAATTATGTGGTTTTTGTCAGTTTTTAAGTCTTGGTTTGTCTTGTGTTTCTGTGATATCATTATGGACAAACATTGTATCATTTCTTAATGCATGCATTACTAAATGACAATAAAAGAGGACTGTGTGTCCTCGTAATCCAATCTAATTAATCTAAATTGGGAAGCTTTTACAAACCAATAGAAAGCAACTAAACAAGTCATTGAGAAGGAAAGATGGAAAACAAAAGTAAGCTAGATGGTAATATTGAGGATATCAAAAGTTTCTTCAGTTACATTAAAGCGTAAAAGAGAAGCAAGAGAGGATATCGGACCACTGGAAAATGATGCTAGTGAGGTGGTAATGGAGGACAAGGAAATACCAGATAAACTGAATACGTATTTTGCATCATTTTTCACTGTGGTATACAGTGTCGAGAAGTGTATGACCAAACACTGGTAGAAGAAATGAAAGGGTTGACTGTTTTCTAAATGGAGAGAAAATACAAAAAAGTGAGGTGCAAAGGGACTCGGGAGTCCTGTGCAGGATTCCCTAAAGGGTAATTTGCAAGTTGGGTCTGTGGTCAGGAAGGCCAATGCAATGCTGGCATTCATTTCAAAAGGACTAGAATATACAAGCAAGAATGTAATGTTGAAACTTTATAAAACACTTATGAGGCCTCATTTGAGAGCATTGTGATCAGGGTTGGGTGCCTTATCTTGGAAAGGATGTGCTGAAACTGGAAAGGGTTCAAAGGAGGTTCACAAAAATAACAACAGAAAGCAACTAAAAAAGTCAGAAACCTGTTTCTGTTTCAGTTAATCCATTTAGTTCATTCAACATTATGTCATTGATCTGTTACCTTTGTTTAGATCAAAAAATCTTAAGATATCAGACACGAGGAAATAGGCCATTTGGTCCATTGAGCCTGCTCCGCCATTTCATCATGGCTGATTCAAATTTCCTCTCTGCCCCAATCTCTTGTCTTCTCCCTCTATCCCATCATGCTCTGACCAATCAAGAATCTATCAACCTCTGTCTTAAATATACACAAAGATTTGGCCTCCACAGCTGCTTGTGGCAAAGAATTCCACAGATTCACCACAGTCTGCTTGTATATTCTAGTCTTGAAATGAATGCCAGCATTGCATTGGCCTTCCTGACCACAGACCCAACTTGCAAATTACCCTTTAGGGAATCCTGCACAGGACTTCCGAGTCCCTTTGCACCTCACTTTTTTGTATTTTCTCTCCATTTAGAAAACAGTTAACCCTTTCATTTCTTCTACCAGTGTTTGGTCGTACACTTCTCGACACTGTATACCACAGTGAAAAATGATGCAAAATACATATTCAGTTCAACTGGTATTTCCTTGTCCCCCATTACTACCTCTCTAGCATCATCTTCGAGTGGTTGAATATCCACTCTTGCTTCTCTTTTACGCTTTAATGAAGAAACCTTTGATATTATCAATATTACTAGCTAGCTTACTTTTCCATCTTTACCTTCTCAATGACTTGCTTAGTTGCTTTCTGTTGGTTTTTAAAAGCTTCCCAATTGTCTAACTTCCCATTAATTTTTGGTCTATTTATATGCCCTCTCTTTGGCTTTTATGTTGGCTTTAATTTCTCTTGTTAGCTACAGTTATGTCATCTTTCTTTTAGAATACTTCTTCCCCTTTAGGATGTATATATCCTGTGCCTTCCAAATTGCTTCCAGAAATTCCTACTATTGCTACTCTGCCACCATCCCTGCCACTCATTTCGAGCCAACTCCTCTTTCATGGCGCTGTAATTCCCTGTACTCCACTACAATACTGATATATCTGACTTTAGCTTCTCCTTCTCAAATTTCAGGGTGAATTCAATCATATGATCACTTTTTTCTAAGAGTTCTTTTACCTTAAGCTCAGTTTATTACACAACACCCAATCCAGTGTAGTTGATCCCCACAAGCTGCACTGAAAGCCTATCTCTTATGCATTCAAAAAACTCTCCCTGGGATCCAGCACCAACCTGATTGTCCCAATCTACCTGCATATCGAAATCGCCCATGACTATTGTAACATTGCCCTTTGGGCATGCTTTTTCTAATCTGTAATTTGTAGATTACATCCTTACTACTGTTTGAGGGTTTGTATACAACTCCCATCAGGATTTTTTTTACCCTTGCAGTTCCTTAGCTCTACGCACAATGATTTGACACCTTCCATCAAAGCTAATCCTGTGGCCATTGCGAATGCAATGTTCTGCTTCCAACTATTTCTCCGGGTAACCCAAACGGATATGCGTCCTGTGCTCCTTGATGCGGTTTTTCACTGTGTGTCCCAGCTGGGCAATATACAGTACACGACTCCACATTCACCGGGAATCCTGTAAATGCCAGCCAACCTGAGTCCCAGGTCATTTTTGACCTGCATAAGCTATGGTTTGAGTTTCTTCGCGGATTTGTGGATGGTATTAATCAGGTATTTCTTCAAGAGCCTGGTGATCCTTCCAGAAACTGTGGAAGTATAGAGTAGACAGGCAAGAGCGATGGGTTCCTCCTTGTTGTTAGGGTCCCTGGTGTTTCCATCAGCCCTTTTAAGGGCCCAATTGATTTAATTCACCTTGTGGCCATTCTGTAGGAACGTTGTGTGTAATAGTCTTATTTGTTCAGGGAGACTGTCCAGGTCCAAATTAGTTTTGACTTCAATGGCACAAAACTACTGTGCAGCGCCAATGGCTTTTGGGACTGCCTGGTAAAGGAAACCATTGAAATAAACCTAGAGGAAAAGAATTTTAACAAAGATGAAGGTCTCGCTCTAAGTAAGGATTGTAAGCAAGGTGGGAGAGCGGAAAATTGATTGGATGAGGACTAATCAATTAGGAGGGATGGACTACAGGGGTATAAATACAACTGGACTGGCCCAGGCATCACCCCTTATGAAGATGGCAGAATTTGTCACAAAACGTCAGTTATAATTGATACCTGTACCTGGCTGGAAGCCTGAGAAGTGTCTTTTTTCACCTATTCAGTCTTCCCTTATAACTCAGGCCCTCCAGTCCCGGCAACATCCTGGTAAATTTTCTCTGTACTCTTTCAATCTTATTTACTGCTTTCCTTTAGGTAGGTAATCAAAACTACACATAATACTCCAAATTAGGCCTCACCAATGTCCTGTACAACTTCAACATAACACCCCATCTCTTGTTCTCGGTACTTCAATCTATGAAGGCCAAAGTGTCAAGACCTTTCATAATGACCCTATCTACCTATCTATCACAATTCAATGAACTATGGGCCTGTATTCCAGATCCCTTTGTTCTACCACATTGCTCAGTACCTTACCTTTCACTGTGTATGACCTACCCTGATTGGTCCTGTTGAAGTGGAACACCTCATACTTGTCTACATTAAATTACATCTGCTATTTTTCCTGCTGGTCCAGATCCTGTTTCAAGCTTGGGTAGTCTTCCTTGCTGTCCACTACACCCTAAATCTTGGTGTCATCCTCAAACTTACTGATCCAGTTACCCATATTATCATCCAGATTGTTGATATAGATGCCACAACAACTGACCCAGCCCTGATCCCTGCAGCACTCCGCTAGTCACAGCCTCCAGTCAGAAAGGAAACCATCTACTACCACTGTCTGGCTTCTCCTGCAGAGCCAATGTCTAATCCAGTTTACTACCTCATCTTGAATGCAAAGTGACTGAACCTTCTTGACCAACCACCCATGCAGGACCTTGTCAAATGCCTTACTGAAGTCCAGAGCCTTTTCTTCATCAATTTTCCTGGTAACATCTTCTCAAAACTCGGTAAGATTGCTTAGACATGACCTACCACGTACAAAGCCATGCTGACTATCCCTAATCTATCACGGTCTTTCCAAATATACCCAGTGTCTTAGAATACTTATCGTCTTCTGATATCAGGCTCACTGGCCTAAAATTTCCTTGTTTATTCTGTGAGCCTTTCTTAAACAGCAGAAGAACATTAGCTATCCTCCAATCCTCCAGTACCTTACCTGTTGTTAAAGAAGATTTGCTAGTTTCTGTACTTGCCTCCCTCACACTCTGTGGATTTATCCACCCTGATTTTGCCTCAAGACAGCAAACACCTCCTCCTCTATAATCTGTGTAGGGTCCATGATCTTGCTGCTGCTTTGCCTCACTTCTATAAATCTTGTGTCTATCTCCCGAGTAAATAGAAATGCAAATAATCAATTTAAGATCTCCCACATCTTTTTGGTTCCAGACATAGGTTACCTTTCTGATCTTCCAGAGGACCAATTTTGTCCCTTGCAATCGTTTTGCTCTTAACATGTCTGTAGAAGCCCTTAGGATTCTTCTTCACCTTGTCTGCTAGAGCAACTGCATTCCTTCTTTCAGCCCTCCTGATTTCTTTAAGTCTTCTCTTGTATTTCTTCTACTCCTCACAGTATCTCATTTTTTCCTACCTGCTTATACTGGTATGCACCTCCTTTTTTTTCCCCCTTAACCAGGGCTTCAATACCTCTCAAAAACCAAGGTTCCCTAAACCTTTTATCCTTGCCATTTATTCTGACAGGCACTTACAAGCTTCATACACTCATAACTTAATTTTTGAAGAGCTCTTATATACCAAGTACATCTTTGCCAGAAAATAGTCTGTCCCAATCCACACTGAAAAAAATCCTTTCTGATACCATTAAAATCTGCCTTTCTCAAATTTAGAATCTCAATCCGAGGACCAGACCTACCCTTTTCCATAATTGCCTTGAAACTAATGGCATTATGATCACTAGAAGCAAAATGTTCCGCTATACAAACTTCTGTCACCTGCTCTGTCTCATTCCCTAATAGGAGTTCAAGTATTGCACACTCTCTCATTGGGACTTCTATGTACTGATTAAGGAAACTTTCCTGAACATATTTGACAAACTCTATCCCATCTGGTCCTTTTATAGTATGTGAGTTCCTGTCAATATGTGGAAGTTTAAAATCACCTACTATCACAACCTTGAGTTTCTTGCAACAGACTGCGATCTCTCTACAAATTTGTTCCTCTAAATCCCACAGACTGTGGGTAGCCTATAGTTCTATAATATAGGCCCATTAACGTAGTCATACCTTCCTTATTCCTCAGTTCCACCCATAAAGCCCCACTAGACATGTTTTCCTGTCTGTCCGGGCAGAGCACTGCTGTGAAATTTTTGTTTTGTGATGCCATCCGTCACACTTTAATCCCTCCCGCTCTATCATGTCTAAAACAACGGAACCCCAGAATATTGAGCTGCCAGTCCTGCCCCTCCTGCAACCAAGTCTCCCTAATGGCCACAATATTATAATTCCATGAGTTGATCCATACCCTGAGCTCATCTGCCTTTCTTACAATACTTCTTGCATTGTAGTGTACATAACTCAGAACATTAGTCTCCATGCTTGACCTTTAGACTAACACATACAAAATGCTGGAGGAACTCAGCAGGCTAGGCAGCAACTATGGAAATAAGCACAGTCGACATTTCAGGCAGAAACTCCTCGACTGTGGCTTTTTCTATAGATGCTGCCTGGCCTGCTGAGTTCCTCCAGCATTTTGTGTGTGTTGGTCAGATTTCCAGCATCTGCAGATTTTCTGTTATTTGTGATTAGACCTTTTGATTCCTGACTTTGTTCGAGGTCTTAACAACTACAGTCGTATCTGTTCTGGCACTCTGGTTCCCATCCCCCAGCAAGTCTAGTTTAACTCCCACCCTGCAAACCTTTCCACTAGGATATTAATCCCCTTCTAGTTAAAGTACAAACCATCTCTTCTGTAAAAGTTCCACCTTTCTTGAAAGAGAGCCCAGTGATCCAAAAATTCGATGCCCTCCCTCCTACACCAACTCTTTAGCCATGTGTTAAACTGTATGTTCTTCCTATTTCTGGCCTTCCAAGCACGTGGCACGGTGGTAATCCTGAGATCAGAACCCTGGAGATCCTGTCCTTTAACTTAGCACCTAACTCCCTGAACTCATTTTGCAGAACCTCATCACTGTTCCTGGCTATGTCATTGTACCTACAAGAACCATGACATCTGGTTGTTCACTCTTCCATTTAAGAATGCTGAGGACTCAACTGAAATGAGATCCACTGTTACCCAGGAAGCAACATACCATCTGGGAATCTCATTCTCGTCCACAGAACCACCTTTCTGGTCCCCGAATGAACCCGTATCACCACAGCTTGCCTCTTTTCTCTCCTTCCCTTCTGAGCCACAGAGCCAGACTCCGTGCCAGAGACCTGACCTCCATGACTTTCCTCTGCTAGATCATTCCCCCCACCCCCAGTAGTATCCAAAGTGGTATACCGGTTGTTGAGGGGATGGCCACAGGGGTACTCTGCACTGGCTCCTTAACCCCTTTTCCCCCTTTCTGTCTTTCTCCCAGTTTACGTGTCCTACACCTTGGGTGTAACTACCTCTCTATACATCTTGTCCATCACCCCTTCAGCCTCCTGAACCTGGAGATCATCCAGTGCCAGATCTTACTCCTTAACGTGGAGTATTAGAAGTTGCAGCTGGATATACTTCTTGCAGGTCAAGTTGTCAGAGATCTCCCTGCCCTCAGCAGGGAGAGCATTCAACTATCCTGCCTGGCATCCCTACTGCTCTAACTGTGTAATTATAAAGAAGGAAACAATGAATAAACTGAGAAATATCTACCTACAGCTTTTCACCTTTTCTCACTCGAGTCTCTCCTCGCTGAAGCCTCGAAGAGCTAAAGCCTCAAAAACCCCACTCTAACATTGTTCACTCCAACAAAGGCCACTCTGCTTGCCCCTGCCTTATTTTAATTTGCATTTGCTAATGAATCCAGATCTCTGATTGGCTGCTGTCAAATGCTGAAACTCCCGTGAGGCACTGCTTTTTAGTGCGCGCACACACCAACCTTAGTGAGTCATTCCTTTTCTTGCTCCCCACGTCTGATTGGCTGCTGTTCAAACCTTAATGAAGTACAAACCTTAATCAACGAAGTACTTGGTTGTTTACCTTGTTTACGTAGGTCCCATATCTTATTTGCATTGCTGAACTGATGCCTTTTGGCAAGGTAGTTTCTGAGCTGGAGGGAGTGGGGACAGAGGCACCCACACTATCAGAAGCTCTGCTGCAGAACATTCTGTCTCATTGTGCTTTATACGGCATTGAAATGTTTACATATTTTCCCCGATAGTAGATTATTGTGAGAAGCTCGGCTCTATACCACCTGTATCTTTCTGTGCTACCTTGTTATTTAATTCCCATTAGTACAAGTTTACATTTCCAACAAGGAATGCCATTTTGGTAAGTGAGCTTGCACATACTCTTCCAACAACTGCCAGAGCAATCAGGTCAGGTAGATAAATGATGTCAATTAAAATGAACTGCTAATTAAAAGTTGATGCTGCCATGTTGCAGTGCCACAGACCAGCCTGTGTATTGGCTAACTGCAGTTTATAGAGTGTTAAGTCATATAGGTCAGCCCCACAACCCTGCTCATCACCTCCAAAGCAATCAGTGCTGCTTAATGGGATTGTAAAGACCTTGCGGGTTTGTTGCTGATGATTCTTTTTGGCTGGTGACCATTTGTTCACATTTTGGCCAATCCTATACTTGAGTAAAGTTTCAGCAATTTGTAGGGTATGATCTGGTTGTTGCTGCTGCGCTCATTTTATTCAAAGGCTTGTGCTGAAATCTACTTATTACAAATATGTGACCCAATACAGCTTCTTCTTGTAAAGGTTCACTTAACGTGGAAAATGAAAAGGAACTTTGAAGAATGAATTCGGAGGACTTAGAGAAGAAAGGCTTCAACAGGAGAAGAGTTGTGTAGCAATTTTATTCCTTCTCAAAGAAAAGGAGTTGAAAATAAATACTCTGTATTTTACCCAATGCGTTTGCATTTTGATAAGCCAGTGAAGTAAACACCTATGTTTATGGCGAAATGTTATTGAATTTCCAGTATGTGGTCAAGAAACTGAATTTGAGAAGTGTTTCCAGTCGTGAGCGCAAAGCAGCAGAACAAGAAGCCCAGCTTTTATCCCAGCTTCGACATCCTAATATTGTAACCTACAGAGAATCATGGGAAGGAGATGATGGAATTTTATACATCGTGATGGGTTACTGTGAAGGTGGAGATTTGTATCACAAACTGAAGGAACAGAAGGGCAAATTGCTGCCAGAAAGTCAAGTCGTGGAATGGTTTGTTCAGATTGCCATGGCATTACAGGTACAGTTCTGTATATCAGAAGCTGGGAAATGCATCTACATTTTTAAAAAATGAGTCCTTGGTGGGTAAAATTGACAATGTGTGGGCTGCTAGTTAATTGCACCAAGTTGTTAGCATGGTTTTAAAGCTCTCAGCGCTGACCTGGCTCTGTGGCCGTGGACCTGTGCATTGTTTGCTATTTTTCTCTGTTTTGCATGATTTATTCTTTTTCATACTTTGGATGATTGACTGTTTTTGCAGTGTGGGGTTGTTTAGTGAATTCTATTGTGAAAAGAGATCTAGTGCCTTCCCACCATATATGATGAATAAACACCTCTTGGGCTTCCAGCCATGTGGCGGAGTTTATCATCAAAACTTCGGTTACAATCAATACCTGTACCCCAGCTGGAAGCCCGAGAAGAGTTTATTCAAATTCTATTGTGCTTCTTTGTTTTGTGGCTGCCTGAAAGAAGATGACTCTCAATGTTGTATATAGTATACATACTTTGATAATAAATGTACTTTGAATTCAGTTAACGTAAATTAATGGAAAAAAATATTGGGCTACAGTTTCTGAGGAGTTTTCATGGGCCAAATTTGATTCATTATGTTAAATGCCACATACTCCCATCTTTTCCTCACGTAATGGTCCCCCACGATGAAAATCCCCCACTCCTTGGACAGTCAGTCAATAACTGTGTGTGTGTGAGAGAGAGAGAGAGAGAGAGAAAGAAGGCACTATTGTTATGTGATTCCATCTTGACCTGCAATAGTCAACAAGAAAGATTCTGGAAATGTTTGCTTCCCATTGATGCTTGCTACCATAGAATCTGATAAATAGAAGAACAGGACAGTTGAGAAGGGAGAGGCAAGAGAGAGTGAGAAGGAGTAGAAAAAGACAGGAGCAAAAAGAAATTAAAAGGGAGGGAATGGGGAAAGATAAACTGAGCAGAAGAGAACGGGTCAAGGTGTACATAGAAAGAGTAAGAAGATACAGAAGATGCCAAGCCTCTAGTCACATACAGTCTAGATTAGAATCTCATCATGCATGCTTCAATTTTAAAAAATGGGATGTGGGTGATTCTATACTCCTTTGCTGGCATTGGTTCAGGGTAGTCAACGGCTAACCTGTGAGCTTTGCCTAGATCCAGACACTCATCGACTCTACCAACTAAAACTGACTACAGCTTATCTCCATCTATGTCAGACACAAAAACGCAATGCAGATGGAGAGTAAGGGACAATCACTTTCTACCCTCATGGAAAAGCCAACAAGCCAGCTTTTAATCTCTGTCAAACTACTCAGCTTTCATGTCACCCTTCCCACACACACCCTGTACATAATGTTTGCATTTGTTCTTTCTCTGTCTAAAATTCTTCATTGTACATCATGTTGAATTTGTAAAATCATAAAAAAAACAATTCAGGTATCTTTGGATTGAATATTGCAAATGGTTAATGTTGAGAATTTGAAACAGAAGTTATACAATGAATGAGATCTATGCATCTTTTGTTACAGTATTTACATGAAAAACAGATCCTGCATAGAGATCTTAAAACTCAAAACATCTTCTTAACAAAATCAAACATCATAAAGGTTGGGGACCTGGGCATCGCCAGAGTGTTGGACCAGCAGCATGACATGGCCAGCACTCTGATTGGAACACCGTATTACATGAGCCCAGAACTCCTCTGCAACAAACCTTACAATCACAAGGTAAGGTGCTATCATATAACTTTACTGTGCTTTTGGTTAGAAAGTGTTTGCAAGATATTTAAATATACCTTTCTGTTAGCTTGACTACATCTGGTTTGTGTTTTTTTACCTCCCTTTAACTCCATCAGTGATTTTTCAATAATTTCCCACTTAGAAATTCCTAGATGGGCTGCCACAGTAGCGTAGCAGTTAGCGTGACACTATTACAGCTGGGGGCATCAGAGATCAACTGTAAGGAGTTTGTCCGTCCTCCCTGTGGAACGTGTGGGTTTTCTGTGGGTGCTCCAGTTTCCTCCTACAATGCAAAGACATATTGATTAGTAAATTAATTAGTTGTTGTAAATTGTCCCGTGATTAGGCTAGGCTGGGGTTAAATTGGGGTTGCTGGGCAGTGTGGCACAAAGTGCTGGAAGAGGGCCTGTTCTGTGCTGCATCTCTAAATAAAGTAAATAAACAAAAAAACAAGCCTGTCAGTTATGTTAGATTCTATTTATTTATTTTTGTTTTTTTGTTGAAAGGAAAATGCCCCATAGATGGGTTGATTACGAAAACAGACAGGTTACCTGCTGATAAACAGGAGATGAGAAATCGGGTAACCTACCCATGTTACCTGATGCCCGGGTAGATGTTGTGAAGAGTCTTGATTTGGAGGATCACAAACAAGTGTGAAGTAAATGCATGAGATGGAGAGTAGTTGGATTGGGAGAAGTGTTTGAATGCAGGAATGAGAGATAGTTTCAGTTAGAGAGTATGCATAACTCCTGCAAAGTTGAAAGTAGCCTTATTTGGAATGGGGAAGGGAAGGATGGGGTCAGCATTTCTGGTTAATTTTGAAATCTGGATGAGCATATCTTTTCCAATCCTTTCACTTTAGCTATTGGGTGTATCTAACACAGCAAGCTCAGCTGGCCAGCACTAAAACAGAAATGAAATCTGTCTTGCCAGCTCGTCAACATACTCAACTGAATACCTGGAGTAGGATGACAAACTGTTCTCTTTGCTACCTCTGTTAATACAGGGACTTAATGGTCCAGATCATTCTGGATTTGAGTTTCAGATTTTTCTAATCTTATTTTACATCTAACTAATTTTGGTACTAAAATTATTTTAAGTACCAGAAGACTTTTGACAAGGTCCCACACAGGAGATTAGTGTGCAAACTTAAAGCACACGGTATTGGGGGTAAGGTATTGGTGTGGGTGGAGAGTTGGTTAGCAGACAGGAAGCAAAGAGTGGGAATAAACGGGACCTTTTCAGAATGGCAGGCGGTGACTAGTGGGGTACCGCAAGGCTCAGTGCTGGGACCCCAGTTGTTTACAATATATATTAATGACTTGGATGAGGGAATTAAATGCAGCATCTCCAAGTTTGCAGATGACACGAAGCTGGGTGGCAGTGTTAGCTGTGAGGAGGATGCTAAGAGGATGCAGGGTGACTTGGATAGGTTGGATGAGTGGGCAAATTCATGGCAGATGCAATTTAATGTGGATAAATGTGAAGTTATCCACTTTGATGGCAAAAATGGGAAAACAGATTATTATCTGAATGGTGGCCGATTAGGAAAAGGGGAGGTGCAACGAGACCTGGGTGTCATTATACACCAGTCATTGAAAGTGGGCATGCAGGTACAGCAGGCGGTGAAAAAGGCGAATGGTATGCTGGCATTTATAGCGAGAGGATTCGAGTACAGGAGCAGGGAGGTACTACTGCAGTTGTACAAGGCCTTGGTGAGACCACACCTGGAGTATTGTGTGCAGTTTTGGTCCCCTAATCTGAGGAAAGACATCCTTGCCATAGAGGGAGTACAAAGAAGGTTCACCAGATTGATTCCTGGGATGGCAGGACTTTCATATGAAGAAAGACTGGATGAACTGGGCTTGTACTTGTTGGAATTTAGAAGATTGAGGGGGGATCTGATTGAAACGTATAAGATCCTAAAGGGATTGGACAGGCTAGATGCAGGAAGATTGTTCCCGATGTTGGGGAAGTCCAGAACGAGGGGCCACAGTTTGAGGATAGAGGGGAAGCCTTTTAGGACCGAGATTAGGAAAAACTTCTTCACACAGAGAGTGGTGAATCTGTGGAATTCTCTGCCACAGGAAACAGTTGAGGCCAGTTCATTGGCTATATTTAAGAGGGAGTTAGATATGGTCCTTGTGGCTACGGGGGTCAGGGGGTATGGAGGGAAGGCTGAGGCGGGGTTCTGAGTTGGATGATCAGACATGATCATAATAAATGGCGGTGCAGGCTCGAAGGGCCGAATGGCCTACTCCTGCACCTATTTTCTATGTTTCTATTTCCAACATATTATCACTTTATTAGACTGATAGCTCTGCTCTGAATTCACTTTATTTTATTAATTTTATTCGGAAATACAACACAGAATAGGCCCTTTGAGCCATGCTGCCAACAACTGACCTATTTAACACTAGCCTAATCACAAGACAATTTATAATGACCAATTAACCTACTAACTGGCACATTTTTGGACTGTGGGGGGAAACTGGAGCACCCGGAGAAAACCCATGAATTCCACAGGGAGAACAGATGAACTCCTCACAGAACTCTGGGCATGAACTCTGACACCCCAAGCTGTATTAGCATCATGTAGCTTTTACACCTCCATGGCGCAATAACACTATGTGAATTATTGAAGAATTATGGAAAGCATTAGAACAAGTGTTTGCAATGGAGCGATGAAATGAGTAAAAATTGTAGACTAAGTGTTTTCTGCTTTACAAGATTTTCTTTATTTTCTCTGT
Organism: Mobula birostris; assembly: GCF_030028105.1. Lineage (NCBI taxonomy): Eukaryota > Metazoa > Chordata > Chondrichthyes > Myliobatiformes > Myliobatidae > Mobula > Mobula birostris. Next base: position 78,835,418 of record NC_092385.1, read on the forward strand.
AGTCCGATGTCTGGGCCCTTGGTTGTTGTGCATTTGAAATGGCAACATTGAAACATGCTTTTAATGCTAAGGACATGAACTCATTGGTTTTCAAGATTATTGAAGGAAAGGTAATGTGTATTTTGTGACATTTTCTCTTTTCTATTAACGTAGTGTAGCATTTTAACCAGTTTACCTGTGCTGTGATCCAAGCTGAAAGTCTATTATCAACTTTATGGAGGCAACAAGGAATAAATTTAAAATCAAGAAACTACAGATTATAGTAATCTAAAATAAAGAGTGATAATACTGGAAGCAATCAATCAATTAGGCATAATCTGTGAAAGTGATGTAAAATAAGTTAGCTTTAAGTTGCAGAGAGGGTGCAGAACAGATGACTAAGATGAAGGGATCTCTGTTGGAATGAAACCAAAGTTAACCAGTAATCCTAATGTCTACAAAGCTGCCTGGCTGATAGTTTAATGAAAGAAGTTAGAGAGAAAAGAAATAAAGGAGCATATTAAAGCTGTAAGATGCAAGTCAGAGTTGTTTCTAGAAGCAGTTTGGATAATATTGTGGTGAGAGAAAATTTAAATTAATATTACTGATGAATAACTTCATAGTAAACTCCAGTTCTAAGGAAAAAGTGAGTTACCTTTTCAGTCGAAGCAAGCAGCTGAGAAGAAGGGAGTGAAGAAATCGTGAAAAAGTCTTTTTTTTTAAACACTGCTCGGGGAGAAGGGTCTGCACTTGTGACGTAGCGTGCCAATGTTTAAAAACAGACCATATGCAGTGGGCAGTGTTGTGAGCGGGCAGCGGAGTGAGAGGGAGCAGAGTGGGACGGCTTTGGTTCAACAGGCTTCGGCGAGAGCAGGCAGAGGCCAGGGTAGGTTCCAGTAAGTTTTTTTTGTCCAGATTGTTTAGAGTAGAGAGAATGCCAGGCAGGATGTTGGAATGCTCCTCTTGCAGGATGTGGGAAGTCAGGGAGACCTCCTGTGTCCCTGACAATGACAACTGCAAGAAGTGCATCCAGCTGCAGCTCCTAACGAACTGCGTTAGGGAACTGGAGCAGGAGCTGGATGACCTGGCGGATCATTTGGGAGAATGAGGAGATTATAGATCGTAGCTACAGGGAGATAGTTACGCCAAAGGAGCAGAGCACAGGAAATTGGGTCACTATCAGGTGAGGGAAGAGGAAAGGGCAGGCAGAGCAGGGTCCCCTGTGGCCATTCCCCTCAACAACAAGTATACCGCATTGGATACTGTTGGGGAGTTGACTTACCTGGGACAAGCTGCAGCAGCCAAGTCTCTGGCACTGAGTCTGGCTCTGCAGTGCAGAAGGGAGGGTGGAAGAAGAGGAGAGCAGTCGTGATAGGGGACTCTATAGTTAGAGGTACAGATAGGAGGTTCTGTGGTCATGACAGAGAATCCAGGATGGTTTGTTGTCTCCTGGGTGCCAGGGTCAAGGATGTCTCTGATGGCTTGCATGACATTCTGAAGTGGGAGGGTGATCAGCCAGATGTCGTGATGCACATCGGTACCAATGACATAGCAAGGAAGAGTGAGGAGGTCCTGGAGAGTGAGTATAGAGAGCTTGTTAGGAAGTTGAAAAGCAGGACTTTGAGGGTGGTAATCTCAGGATTGCTACCTGTGCTAGGTGCCAGTGAGAGTAAGAATAGGATGCTCTGGAGGATGAACAAGTGGCTGAGGAACTGGTGTAGGGGGCAGGGTTTCAGATTTCAGGATCATTGGGACCTCTTCTGGGGCAGGTGGGACCTGTACAAGAGAGACAGGATACACTTGAACTACAAGGGGACCAATATCTTTTCAGGGAGGTTTGTTAGTGCTATTGGGGAGGCTTTAAACTAGATTTGCAGGGGGATGGAAACCAGAGTGCCAGAGCTGACAGTGGGGCCGGGGTGAAAATAAATGATGTTAAAAGTTCAAGCAAAACCGCAAATAGAAAGGTTGTGAGTGGTGGTAAAAATCTTCTGAGGTGTATATATTTCAATGCTAGGAGTATTGCGGGGAAGGCGGATGAGTTGAGGGCGTGGATTGACACGTGGAATTATGACGTTATAGCAATTAATGAAACTTGGCTACAGGAGGGGCAGGACTGGCAGCTTAATATTCCAGGGTGCCGATGTTTCAGATGTGATAGAGGCAGAGGAATGGGGGGGGGGGGGTAGCATTGCTTGTCAGGGAAAATGTTACAGCAGCGCTCAGGCAGGACATATTAGAGGGCTTGTCTACTGAGTCCTTATGGGTGGAGCTGAGAAACAGGAAAGGTATGGCCACATTAGTGGGGTTGTATTATTGACCACCCAATAGTCAGCGAGAATTGGAGGAGCAAATCTGCAGAGGGCTAGCAAGCAACTGCAGGAAACATAAAGTTGTAGTGGTAGGGGATTTTAAATTTCCACATATTGATTGGGACTCCCATACTGTTAGGGGTCTAGATGGGTTAGAGTTTGTAAAATGTGTTCAGGAAGGTTTTCTAAATCAATATATAGAGGTACCAACTGGTTGGTTGGTTGGTTGTTCGTCCATCGTTGACGTCGATGAGGACCTCGACACCATTATGATGGTGTCGAGACTGGCGCGTGATTTGGATTTAAGTGAGGGAGAGTTGTGCAGCGTCAGCCTCACTCTCTCTTTCCAATTCCCATCTGGATCCTGTGGCAAGCCAGAGTCTAGACGGCTGGAGATGGGACTAGGTGCAGTGGATGACCAGGACGTCTTCTGTGTCTTGTCCTGCTCTACACGTTCCACGACACTTGCAGAGATCGCCTTCTTGACTGTTGGACCTTCCATAGGTCTTGTCCGCTCAATCCGCCGGAGTCTGTCTTCACATGCTGGGATAGACAACTCCCTATCACACCGAGGGTTTGAGACCCGTCGGCTACCCTCACCTGGTTTAGCCGGCTTGTCGAAGTCGTTGCCCGGGGTGTGGCCACTGTGGCATGCAAACAGCTACGGGGAGCCACAGGTGAGAGCTGAGTGCCAGGTGGGGACCAAAGGTGGACTAACTGCCCTGAAAAGGATGAGACATGTTCCCCCACCAGAAGTGCTACCCCTCCGTGACACCCCATACACCCCAAATAGGTACCAACTAGAGGGGATGCAATATTAGATCTCCTGTTAGGAAACGAGTTAGGACAAGTGACGGATGTATGTGTAGGGGAGCACTTTGGTTCCAGTGATCATAACACCATTAGTTTCAACTTGATCATGGACAAGGATAGATGTGGTCCTAGGGTTGAGGTTCTGAACTGGAAGAAGGCCAAATTTGAAGAAATGAGAAAGGATCTAAAAAGTGTGGATTGGGACAGGTTGTTCTCTGGCAAGGATGTGATCGGTAAGTGGGAAGCCTTCAAAGGAAAAATTTTGAGAGTGCAGAGCTTGTATGTTCCTGTGAGGATTAAAGGCAAAGTGAATAGGAATAAGGAACCTTGGTTCTCAAGGGATATTGCAACTCTGATAAAGAAGAAGAGAGAGTTGTATGACATGTATAGGAAACAGGGAGTAAATAAGGTGCTTGAGGAGTATAAAAGTGCAAGAAAATACTTGAGAAGGAAATCAGGAGGGCTAAAAGAAGACATGAGGTTGCCTTGGCAGTCAAAGTGAAGGATAATCCAAAGAGCTTTTACAGGTATATTAAGAGTAAAAGGATTGTAAGGGATAAAATTGGTCCTCTTGAAGATCAGAGTGGTCAGCTATGTGCGGAACTAAAAGAAATGGGGGAGATTTTAAATGGGCGTTTTGCATCTGTATTTACTAAGGAAACTGGCATGAAGTCTATGGAATTAAGGGAAACACGTAATGAGATCATGGAAACTGTACAGATTGAAAAGGAGGAGGTGCTTGCTATCTTCAGGCAAATTAAAGTGGAAAAATCCCCAGGACCTAACAGGGTATTCCCTCGGACCTTGAAGGAGACTAGTGTTGAAATTGCAGGGGCCCTGGCAGATATATTCAAAATGTCGGTGTTTACAGGTGAGGTGCCGGAGGATTGGAGAATGGCTGATGTTGTTCCATTGTTTAAAAAAGGATCGAAAAGTAATCTGGGAAATTATAGGCTGGTAAATTTGACGTCGGTAGTGGGTAAGTTATGGGAGGGAGTACTAGGAGACAGAATCTACAAGCATTTGGATAGACAGGGACTTATTAGGGAGAGTCAACATGGCTTTGTGCGTGGTAGGTCATGTTTGACCAATCTATTGGAGTTTTTCAAGGAGGTTACCAGGAAAGTGGATGAAGGGAAGGCAGTGGATGTTGTCTACATGGACTTCAGTAAGGCCTTTGACAAGGTCACGCATGGAAGGTTAGTTAGGAAAATTCAGTGGCTAGGTATACATGGAGAGGTGGTAAATTGGATTAGACATTGGCTCAATGGAAGAAGCCAACGGGTGGTAGTAGAGAATTGTTTCTCAGAGTGGAGACCTGTGACTAGTGGTGTGCCACAGGGATCAGTGCTGGGTCCATTGTTATTTGTCATCTATATCAATGATCTGGATGATAACGTAAATTGGATCAGCAAATTTGCTGATGATACAAAGATTGGAGGTGTAGTGGACAGTGAGGAAGGTTTTCAAAACTTGCAGAGGGATTTGGACCAGCTGGAAAAATGGACAGAAAAATGGCAGATGGAGTTTAATACAGACAAGTGTAAGGTATTGCACTTTGGAAGGACAAACCAAGGTAGAACATACAGGGTAAATGGTAAGGCACTGAGGAGTGCAGTAGAACAGAGGGATCTGGGAATACAGATACAAAATTCCCTAAAAGTGGCGTCACAGGTAGATAGGGTCGTAAAGAGAGCTTTTGGTACATTGGTGTTTATTAATTAAAGTATTAAGTATAAGAGCTGGAATGTTATGATGAAGTTGTATAAGGCATTGGTGAGGCCGAATCTAGAGTATTGTCTTCAGTTTTGGTCACCAAATTACAGGAAGGATATTAATAAGGTTGAAAGAGTGTCGAGAAGGTTTACAAGGATGTGGCCGGGACTTGAGAAACTCAGTTACAGAGAAAGGTTGAATAGGTTAGGACTTTATTCTCTGGAGCGTAGAAGAATGAGGGGAGATTTGATAGAGGTATATAAAATTATGATGGGTACAGATAGAGTGACTGCAAGCAGGCTTTTCCACTGAGGCAAGGGGAGAAAAAAACCAGAGGACATGTGTTAAGGGTGAGGAGGGAAACGTTTAAAGGGAACATTAGGGGGGGTTTCTTCACACAGAGAGTGGTGGGAATATGGAATGAGCTGCCAGACGAGGTGGTAAATGCGGGTTATTTTTTAACATTTAAGAATAAATTGGACAGATACATGGATGGGTGGTGTATGGAGAGATATGGTCCGTGTGCAGGTCAGTGGGACTAGGCAGAAAATGGTTCGGCACAGCCAAGAAGGGCCATGTAGACAATATCCACTGCCTTCCCTTCATCCACTTTCCTGGTAACCTCCTTGAAAAACCAAAAGAGGATGGCTTCATCTTCAGCTTTTTTACAGACGGTGTGATGTTTTCTTCCAGAATTTGCTGGTATTTAATTGAATTCATTCTTCCCTCTACCAATGAAATTTTCCCAGTGCCACTGGCTGCAACACAAGCCCGAGGCATGATCGATCCACCCCCGTGCTTAACAGTTGGAGAGGTGTTCTTTTCATGAAATTCTGCACCCTTTTTTCTCCAAACATACCCTTGCTCATTGTGGCCAAAAGGTTCTATTTTAACTTCATCAGTCCACAGGTCTTGTTTCCAAATTGCATCAGGCTTGTTTAGATGTTCCTTTTCAAACTTCTGATGCTAAATTTTGTGGTGAGGACGCAGGAAAGGTTTTCTTCTGATGACTCTTCCATAAAGGTCATATTTGTGCAGGTGTCACTGCATAGTAGAAAAGTGCACCACCACTCCAGTCTGCTAAATCTTCCTGAAGGTCTTTTGCAGTCAAACAGGGGTTTTAATTTGCCTTTCTAGCAATCCTACGAGCAGTTCTCTCGGAAAGTTTTCTTGGTCTTCCAGACCTCAACTTGGCCTCCACCGTTCCTGTTAACTGCCATTTCTTAATTACATTACAAACTGAGGAAACAGCTACTTGAAAATGCTTTACTATCTTCTTATGGCCTTCTCCTTCTTTGAGGGGAACCTTTATTTTAATTTTCAGGGTGCTAGGCAGCTGCTTAGAGGAGCCCATGGCTGCTGATTGTTGGGACAAGGTTTGAGGAGTCAGGGTATTTATAAAGCTTTGAAATTTGCATCACCTGGCCTTTCTTAACAATGACTGTGAACAAGCCATAGCCCTAACAAGCTAATTAATGTCTGAGACCTTGGTAAAAGTTATCTGAGAGCTCAAATCTCTTGGCGTGCATGCTCCTTTCCTTTTTTCATTCTAAAATTGTACAAAACAAAAATAATACACTAATCTTGCTTAAAATGTTGAAAAGAATGTTTCATCTTTAACTTTATGACTTTTGGAGATCAGTTCATCTTCTACTCACTTAACTATTCACAGCAACAGAACTTTTGACCAGGGGTACCCAAACTTTTGCATGCCACTGTACGTATTAATGCAAAAAGGCGTAATGTTTGTTGGACTGCATTTTCTCTCTGATTTTCTTATCTTAAACAACAGATTGTGCGCGCGCACACACATTCATTAGTATAGGTTCAGGACTTTATGGAGACAAAATACAAGATTCAATATGTGGTGCTATATGGAAATTTTCAAACAAGCTTAAATAATGTTTTCCTTTTAGTTACTGTGCTCCATGTATCAGGGCAGTATTGTAAAAAAAATGTAATTGACAATGGAACTCCAAAGAGGTAGTTAAATGCATTGAGTCCTTCTAAACATTGTATCATTTCTTAATGCATGTATGCATTTCTAAATGACAATAAAAGAGGACTGAGTGTTCTCATAATCTAATCTCTTTTAATAATTTTGCTGGTGTGGTTACAATGCCTGCATTGTTGCATTTCTTTCTTTCCTACTTTATCCATAGAAAATATATTTGTTCTAAATCTCTAAACATAACATGTAAATTATAAAATATAAATAATAATTTACAAGCTCATATAGATACAAAAGAATATAGTGGTGCTAGAAAGTTTGTGAACCCTTTAGAATTTTCTCTATTTCTACATAAATATGACCTAAAATGTGATCAGATCTCCATGAGTCCTAAAACTAGACAAAGAGAACCCAATCGAATAAATAATACAAAAAAATTATACTTTTTCATTTATTTATTGAGAAAAATGATCCAAGATTACATGTATTTATCAGAAAAAGTATGTGAACATTTGCTTTCAGTAACTAGTGTGATCCCCTTGTAGAGCTTTAACCAACCAAGCTTTTCTGGTGACTGTTGATCAGTCCTTCACATCGGCTTGGAGGAATTTTAGGCCATTCCTCCTTACAAAACTGCTTCAACTCTGGGATGTCGGTGGCTTCCTTGCATGAACTGCTTGCTTCAAGTCTTTCCACAACATTTCTAAACGATTATGGTCAGGACTTTGACTCTGCCATTCTAAAACATGAAATTTCTTCTGCTTTAACCAATCTTTGGTAGACTGACTTGTGTCTTTAGGGTCATTGTCTTGCATGACCCACTTTCTCTTGAGCTTCAGTTCACTGACGGATAACCTGATATTTTCCTGTAGAATTTGCTGTACAGTTCAGAATTCATAGTTCCATTATTTATGGCAAGCTATAGTTCCATCATTTATGGCAAGCTGTCCTGGTTCTGAGGTAGCAATGCAGGTCCAAACCATGGCACTGACATCACCATGTTTTAGAGAAGGGATGAGGTTCTTATCCTGGAATGCAGTGTTTGCTTCTCGTCAAACATCATGCTTCTCATTTAAGCCAAAAAGTTCTATTTTGGACTCATCTGTCCACAGAACATTATTCTAATACCCTCTGGCTTATCCACATGGTCTTTAGCAAACTTTAGATGACAGTAGTGTTCTTGGAGAGTAGTGGCTTTCTCCTTGCAGTCATGCCATGCCCACTGTTGTTCTGCGTTTGCCTGATGGTCAACTCATGAACACTGACAGCCAATGCAAGAGGTGACTGTAGCTCCTTAGATGTTACCCTGGGCCTCTTCGTGACCTCCTGGAGTATTACATGCCTTGCTCTTGGAGTGCTTTCTGTTGGTCAACCACTCCTGGGGACAGTAACAACAGTGTTGAATTTCCTCTATTTGTACACCATCTGCCTGACTGTGGATTGGTGGGACCCAAACTCTTTAGAAACGGTTTTGTATCCTTTTCCAGCCTGGTGAGCATCAACAACTTTTTTTCTGAGGTCCTTAGAAATCTCCTTTGATTGAGGGATGGCAGACTTCCAAAAACCTGTTGTTGAATATCAGACGCAAACACGAGGAAATCTGCAGATGCTGGAATTTTAAGCAACACACATAAAAGTTGCTGATGAACGCAGCAAGCTAGGCAGCATCTATTGGAAGAGGTGCAGTCGACGTTTCGGGCCGAGACCCTTCGTCAGGACTAACTGAAAGAAGAGCTGGTAAGAGATTTGAAGGTGGGAGGGGGAGATCCGAAATGATAGGTGAAGACAAGAGGGGGAGGGATGGAGCCAAGAGCTGGACAGTCGATTGGCAAAAGGGATATGAGAGGGTCATGGGACAGGAGGCCTAGGGAGAAAGAAAAGGGGGAGGGGGGGAAAAAGCCCAGAGGATGGGCAAGGGGTATAATGAGAGGGACAGAGGGAGAAAAAGGAGAGAGAGAAAAAGAATGTGTATAAATAAATAAATAACGGATGAGGGACGAGGGGGAGGTGGGGCATTAGTGCAAGTCTCCAACTTGATGACATAAACATTGACTTCTCAAACCTCAGCTAATGCCCCACCTTCTCCTCGTACCCCATCCGTTATTTATTTATTTACACACATTCTTTTTCTCTCTCTCCTTTTTCTCCCTCTGTCCCTCTCATTATACCCCTTGCCCATCCTCTGGGCTTTTTCCCCCCCTCCCCCTTTTCTTTCTCCCTAGGCCTCCTGTCCCATGATCCTCTCATATCCCTTTTGCCAATCACCTGTCCAGCTCTTGCTTCCATCTCTCCCCCTCCTGTCTTCACCTATCATTTTGGATCTCCCCCTCCCCCTCCCACTTTCAAATCTCTTACTAGCTCTTCTTTCAGTTAGTCCTGACGAAGGGTCTCGTCCCAAAACGTCAACTGCATCTCTTCTAATAGCAGACATCCCACCCTGCAAAAACTCATTTCAGGGAGGTAGCACCATCGATTCGCGGGAGACTTCCGGAACTTCCGGGAGAGGTGGAATGTCTGCAATAGAGTAGCTTCTTAGCAGCTAACCAGCTAGTTTAAATAATGTTAGCTATGCTAATGAACGAATGACACCTGTTAAACTCACCTCAACATGTCTTTTACAGTCTTAACCCATCATGGACAATAGAAACGTCACTGTTGCAAACAGTGCAGCGAGCAACACTGTCATTATTTTGACCCCTATTAGGCAGGGTTACACTTTAGTGTAGTCTGGGGTGACGTACGTTTTATATTTTCTTTTTTTGGAACACTCTGCCACTCTGACTTTTTTTGGAACTCTCTCACTCTTGGTCTCGCTCTCTCTCTCTCACTCTCTCATGGTCGCTCTCACCCACGCTCGCTCTCACGCTTGCTTTCTTGCTCTCGCTCTCTCTCGTGGTTGCTCTCTCGCACTTGCTTTCTTGCTCTTGCGCTCGCTCTCTCGCTCTTTCTCGCGCGTTCTCTCACGCTCGCTCTAAAAAAATCAATTTCCGGGACATTGTATATAATTTGCGGGCATCAGGGAGCCACTATTAATATGCGGAGAGTCCCGGAACTTCCGGATGAGGTGGGATGTCTGCAATAGATGCTGCCTGGCCTGCTGCGTTCCCCAGCAACGTTTATGTGTGTTGTTGAATATCAGACTTTAATAGTGAAGTCCCAGGTTATGTTCTTTAAATGGGGGTGGGGGGGGCGGGCTCCCATATTCACACCCGATTGTCATTCTGTTGATTAAAATACCTGACTCTAATTTCCCCTTTAAACAAACTGACAATCCTAGACGTTCACATACTTTTCTAAACAAATACATGTAATATTGGACCATTTTTCTCAAATTAATGAACAAGCAAAATGTTTTTGTATTATTTATTTAATTGGGTTCTCTAATCTAGTTTTAGGACTTACATGAAGATCTGATCACATTTTCAGTAATATTTATGTGGAAATAGAGAAAATTCTAAAGGGTTCAGAAACTTTATAGCACCACTGTACATGGATGGGAGGAGTATGGAAAGCAGTGGTCTGCGTGAAGGTCGATGGGACTAGGCATGGATTAGATGTTTCTGTGCTGTAGTGTTCTATGACTTTATGGTGTTCTTTCATTTCCACGGTGTTTGCATTTTGCTGAGCTTTCTAACTGAAAATATTATAGGCCATAATAAAATGAGAAATTGCAGGTAACCTTTTGTACCAAAGCACTCTGAAATTTCAGTGGAAGCAACATGATAGAAGTAATATACACTCAGTAGTCACTTTATTAGGTACAGAAGGTACCAAATAAAGAGGTCAGTGAGTATATTTCTGTTTGTATGCGATCTGCTGCTGCTGCAGCCCATCGGCTTCAAGGTTTGAAGTTCTGTGTATTCAGAGAAGCTCATCTGCACACTGCTATTGGAATATATGGTTATTTAAGTTACTGTCACCTTCCTGTCAGCTTGAACCAGTCTGGCCATTCTCTTCCGACCTACCTCATTAACAAAATATTTTCATCCATGGAACTGCCACTCACTGGATGTTTTTTATTTTTCCCACCATTCTCTGTAAACTCTAGAGACTGCCGTGTGAAAATCTCAGGAAATCAGCAGATTTTGAGATACTCAAATCTTCCCATTTGGCACAGTCAGAGTCATTTGGATCATATTTCTTCCCCATTCTGATGTTTGGTCTAAACAACATCTGAACCTCTTGACCATGTCTGCATGCTTTTGTGCATTGAGTTGCTGCCACATGATTGGCTGATTAGATATTTGCATTAATGAGCAGGTGTACAGGCCATTCAACTGTTGTAGTAACCCTTGACTTCTATCTCTTAAACCTTTGGGTCATTTTGCATCTTTGGAAGTTATTTGTTAAAGACATGTGGAGAAAGTGATTGACTCACCTATATAAGAGCTTTTCTTGTGGATATATTGGGTCTCTAATGATTTAATCACATAACTTGCATTATAGCTAAGTAAGCTTTGACAAAAATACATGTTTGATAAAAATGAGTATATCTACAAAATGAGCAATGGTGCTTGAAAGATTCACGACCAAACATTTAAGTGATAAATCAACAATTGCATGATACTGATTTCTTTATATTCACGTTACGGTGTAGCTACCACCAATACCCAAGGAATACAGTCAGCAGCTGGGTCAGCTGATAAGTAGCATGTTGAGCAGAAGACCTGAGGAACGACCAGATGTCAAAGCCATTCTCAGAAAGTCATACATAAAGAGCCACATTGCCTTGTTCCTGGAAGCTACAAAAGCGTATGTATATGTAATAAATTATTTAAAATGGAATAAATTACACAAATACACTTTCATTATTAAATTAACAAGCCTGGGGCAAAGTTAATGGTTTTAGTCTAGATTTTCAACCAGAAGTACGTTCCTAATATGATTTGTAGACTCAGTACAACACCTTGATGTTCAATCAATAAACAAAGTTAATGAATTGTGAATTATGTGACCATATAATAAAATATTATCCCTTTCTATCTCCCATAATGGTTGCCATTATCACCTTCCTTACTTGTTCTAACACTGGTAACCTTTGTGTTCCCACTTAATGCTCCAGCCGTTCTCTCTAATCGTGCCCTCCATGCCACCCCACATGGTTCTATCTGATCTTTTATTTTTGTCTGCTACCACCTATTATTCACCTGTCTTTAGCTTCCAACACCTGATTCTGCCTGTCCTTCTTCACCACTCCATGGTCCACCAATCACCTGCTGGCCTCTGTCTCACCCCTCCAACTCTCCTCTTTATAGTTCCAGCTTTCCTCTCCACTTTCAGTCCTATTGCAGAGTCTGAACCTGAAATTTCAACAGTTCCTCATCTGCCATCCCCTCCCACCCAACAGATGATGCTCAAGTACTGAGTTCCCCCAGCAGATTGTCTATTGTAGTTAGGATATCAATTTGTGAAAATAATAATCATCCAGTATCATGCTTTGCTTAGATTGAATACTATCAATTCCTAGTAATCACAGTATGTTCATATACCAGAGGAAACCTGATCTCTAGTGTCAGTTATGAAGAACAGTCACCAAGTGAACTGAGAGGGGAAATGGAAAATGTTAGCCTGGGCTATTTAACCAGAGTTTTGAGGATGAGTAATCCTGATGTTAAGAATTTTTTTTTGTCAAAGTGAGCCATTAAAATGATCACCAATAAATTTTCAGATGGAGTGGCAAAAGTTAAAACTCGGGAAGCATTTAATAATCAGATATAAAGTGGGGGTATTGCAGTCATGGTGTGGATGAACTTGGATAAGATCATTAACGATTCACTTCAAAAATGTCTCCATATGGTTGTTACTATTGCACTGTTACTGATACTATCTGAAACTGTTTCCATGTATCTTGTAGGAAAGCTATAAAATCTCGTAAGAAAGCAGCTGTCCCCATTTTAGCAAAGTGTGAACCTAGAATCACTTTGCAGGACTTGGATCCCACCAGGAGATTTATAAAGGTCAGAATTTCAAGTCAGTACTGTGTGGTGCTTTAGTGAAGATTTGATGTATTTTTCAGTTAAATATTTTAGTAACTAGGCCAATTATACTATATAATCTATCTAACACACACAAAATGCTGGTGGAATGCAGCAGACCAGACAGCATCCATAGGAAGAAACACAGTCGACATTTCGGGCCGAGACCCTTCGTCAGGACTAACTGAAAGAAGAGATAGTAAGAGATTTGAAAGTGGGAGGGGGAGGGGGAGATCTGAAATGATAGGAGAAGACAGGAGGGGGAGGGATGGAGCTAAGAGCTGGAACATTGATTGGCAAAAGGGATACAAGGCTGGAGAAGGGAGAGGACCATGGGACGGGAGGTCTAGGGAGAAAGAAAGGGGGAGGGGAGCGCCAGAGGAAGATGGAGAGCAGACAAGGAGTTACTGTGAGAGGGACAGAGAGAGAAAAAAAGGGGGAAAAAATAATAATAATTAAATAAATAAGGGACGGGGTAAGAGCAGGAGGAGGGGCATTAACGGAAGCTAGAGAAGTCGATGTTCATGCCATCAGGTTGGAGGCTACCCAGATGGAATATAAGGTGATGTTCCTCCAACCTGAGTGTGGCTTCATCTTGACAGTAGAGGAACTTCTGCCTGCAGCTCAATGGAGTAACACACAAATTTTGTGGCTGCCTTTAATTCCTCCTTTTCCCCAGTTTAAACTTTGAATTTTTAACTTTTATTTGTCGGATCTTGGAGGGGAATAGTTATCATTATGTCACAATCTTTAAGAAGCAGAAAGCAGCTTTCTGAATCCAGCAATGGAAAGGGAAAAACTTCGAAAGAAAAATCAGAAGATATGCCTGTCTGAGCTGAGCGTTTAGAACGTGCATTGATGGCTCTCGACAAGAAAATAGACAATAACACTTCTGAGATGAAGTCGTTCCAACAGAGTTTTCAGTTTGTAGAGGAAAATATTATTTCCTTGAATACTGAGCTTAAACAGTCGAAGCATCAGATAGCGGATACTTCAGCTCGCTTGGAACAGGCTCAACACAGGATAATCGATTTAGAAGCAGGATCTCATCAGAATAACATTCGAATTGTTGGACTGAAGGAAGGATCTGAGAGTGGGAATTTATTGGACTATTTTGCTAATTTATTTCAATCACTGTTTCCGGATATTCTACCTCAGCCTCCCGCCATTGAAAGAGCACATAGAATTTTCACTTCAAAATCTCAAGATTCAGCTAAATCACGGGCAATTTTGGTCAGTTTTCTCTGTTTTAAAGTTAAATACCAAATCATAAAATGTGCAAGGAAACCAAACAGAGAGTTTTTAAATTTAACGGTTCCGAGGTGTGCTTTTATGAAGGCTATCCACGGGAAGTTATGGAACAGTGGATCAAATTTGTTCCAGCTATGAAGATAGCCCATGCTAAGAGATTATTCCCATTACTTCGCTCTCCAACCCGGTTAAAGTTACTTCCTAAAAATTCAGCTCCATGTTTTTTTTTGGACCCCCAAGTGGCATTGGACTAGGTTAATTCTATTTGGAGGTGCCGAGGTCTGAATGGTATTAGGTCTGCGGAATAGTTTTTCGAATGAAAACAGGCTTTGAAGATTTCTGATATGTTGAAGATATCCTTTGATCGATGGACTATTTAAAGAAGATGTGAACTTCTTGATTTGACTGATGGATGATTTTTCCAAAGTCTGTTTGGTCAACTGAGTGAATTAACACAACAGACAGATTGTTAACTGATTTGATTATCTGCTTTTATTCTTCCTTTTCTTCATTAATTGATAGTTTTTATAGTCTATATAGACTTTTTCTTATATATAGTGAGGAATGCTTAGTAAATAGATAATTAGTTTTTCTGTCAAAAACAGTGCTTTTTCATCGGGCAGTAAGTCAAAGGGATAATAGCGCCAATTTTTTTCGTTAGAGATTATATTGTTTGGGTTTAATTTTATTGCTTTGACATCTCTGGAGATTGTTTTTGCATTCCCTAGTTTATTTTTAATGATTAAGTATAAACATTTTTTTTCTCTGTAGGGCTTTCTTATCTGAGGGCAGTGTGTTTTTTTCGTAAAGGGGAGGGAGGAATTAAGAAAAACTTTTAAAATCACTATTTAAATTGAGCAGCTCGCGGAGTTCTGTTTCTTTTTTTCTTTTTCTATGGGGACACATTCTGGCTTATTTCTTTTTGCTGGATTTCTATCTTTTGGGATGGTGGGAGGATTGGGGGTAGTTTTGAATTACAGGTCTTATTGTAGGATTAATTTTATTTTTCTAAGTTTTTTTTCTCCTCTTGTATTTTTTTCCCATTACGGAGTTCCGGAGCATGCATGTTTTCTTTATGGTTATACTTACCACCGCCATTTTTGATTAGCCCGCGTTGGTATGCGTGTATTTTCGTGTTTAAAAAATATATATATTTTATGGCAGTTAAACAGATAAATGTTATTAGTTGGAACGTACGTGGCTGGAATCACCCTATTAAGCGAAAGAAGACTTTTAAAATTATTAATAGATTCCAGCCCGATATAATTTTTGCTCAAGAAACGCATAGTGGAACAGGCGATCAAAATAGATTTTTTAAAACGTGGAAGGGCCTTCAATATCATGCCGCTTGTCAAAATAAAACAAAGGGGGTATCTATTTTTATTAAATCTAATATTTTATTTATCCAAGGAGATATCGTGTCAGATATTAATGATAGATTTTTAATTGTCAAAGGAACAATTTGTAATAGAAAAGTTGCCCTGATTAATCTATATGGACCTAATGTAGATGATCCTTTTTTAAAAAATGTATTTGGTTTATTGCCAGGTTTAAATTAATATATGTTGCTAATGGGTGGTGATTTTAACTGTTGTTTAAATACTTTGATTGACAAGAGTTCAACCAATCAGCGACTTCCGAGTTATTCAGCATCACTTATTAACTCTTTTTTAATTGATTATGGTTTGATCGAAATCTGGAGAAATCTACATCCTAATGATAGAGATTATTTTTATTCCCATGTTCATAAAAATATTCAAGAATTGATGATTTTATAGCTGATTTTCGATTTTTGTCCAAAGTCCAGAAATGTGAATATGACGCTATCGCTGTTTCGGATCATGCACCTTTAAGCTTAACTTTTGAATTGAATGATGTCGGTATTGTAAACTTGCCATGGCGTTTTCCAGAAAATTTATTACAAAGTTCGGACTTTGTCAAATTTATTGAGACTCAGATAAAAGATATTTTTCTTTTTAATAATACGGGAGATGTGTTGAAATTGATTATATGAGATACACTTAAAGCATATTTGCGATGTCAGATAATCTCCTATTTAGCTAAGCTTAAGAAACAGACAAAAATAGAGTTATAAGATTTCAAAACAAATTAAGGACTTGGATAATATTTACGCAGTTTCTCCTAATATTGATTTATTTAAACAAAGGGTTGAACTTCAATCACAATATAATTTACTATTAACTTATCGTATTGAAAGAAATTTGCTTAAATTAAAAAGTCAATTTTATATGTTTGGAGATAAAAATAATAAGCTATTAGCATCCCAATTAAAGGCAGCTGGAGCTAAAAGACAAATTTTAAAAATTTGAAAGGGAAATGCTAGTTTAGCTTGTAATTATGAAGACAGTAATAAAACTTTTCAAGACTTTTACAGTGAACTCTACAAATCTCAGTTTCCAGCTGATCATTCTAAAATGAATGCCTTTTTACAAAAGATTGCTTTTCCTAGAATATCTGTTGAAGAACAACAAACTCTTGATACTCCTATTACTGAAAAAGAAATTCTGAAAGCTATTCTTTCAATGCAATCTGGTAAAGCTCCTGGATTGGATGTTTTTTCTGTAAAAATATTTGAAGAATTGCTTTCTCCATATATGTTGGAAATGCTGAAAGATTCTTTTTTGTTAGGAGAGTTACCTCCCACATTTTATGAAGCTTCTATTTCTTTAATTCTTAAGAAAGATAAAGACCCTACTGATTGTGCTTCATATTGACCTATTTCATTATTATATGTGGATGCTAAAATTCTTTCAAAAATAATGGCTAATCAACTGGAGAATATTCTAGTTAAAATTATTTCTCAGGAACAAACAGGTTTTATAAAAGGCCGTTATTCCTTCTCTAATACTCGGGGACTGTTAAATGTTATATAATCATCCCTCTCGAAAACTCCCCAATGTGTTGTTTCTCTTGATGCTGAAAAGGCATTTCATAGAGTTGAATGGAAATACTTATTTAACGTTTTAGAGAAATTCAATTTTGGTGTTAACTTTAATAAGTGGATTAGAATGATGCATAAAAACCCTATTGCCACTATTATTACTAATAATTGCAGATCTTTTTTTTCGACTTTCGCGGAGTACAAGACGAGGATGTCCATTAATTTGATGTTGGAACCTTTGGCTATTGTACTTTCTGAAGCTAAAGATATTCAAGGAATTTCCATAAATGGGACTATTCATAAGATTTCCCTTTATGCTGATGATCTCTTAGTTTATGTTTCGAACCCTGAAGATTCCATTCCTAGTTTACTGAAATTATTAAATGAATTTGGAAAGTTTTTGGAATATAAATTAAACCTTAATAAAAGTGAATTATTTCCTCTAAATGATTCTGCTTCTATATATGATGACGTTCCTTTTAAAGTTACGGACTCTTTCAAATATTTAGGTATTACCATCACTAAAAATTATGGAGAACTTTATAGAGCTAATTTGGTTCCCTTAGTGAATTTTATGAAGCAACTATTTTGTAGATGGAATCCACTTACACTTCCTTAGCTGGCCGAATTCATGCAGTTAAAATTATGATTTTACCAAAATTTTTATATGTATTTCAAAATATTCCTATTTTTTTAACTGAGAAGTTTTTTGATCAGGTTGGTTCTATTATTTCATCTTTTGTTTCAAATAATAAAAGACCGAGAATTGGAAAATATCATTTACAAAAATCAAAAAAGGATGGAGGTCTTGCTCCGCCTAATTTAAGAATGTATTATTGGGTGGTTAATATATGTTGTGTGTGTTCTTGGTTATATTGGACTGATAAAAATGAACAACCACCTTGGGTTGATTTGGAATTGAAAGCTGTGAAACAATTTTAATTAACTTCGTTATTAGGAGCCTCTTTAAAATTTCTATTTTAAATTTATATCCTATGATTAAGCAATCATTACAAATTTGGTACCAGTTTCGTAATTTTTTTAATCTTAAAAAATTTAACCTTCTTAGTTTAATTTATCGAAACTATTTATTTAAACCTTCACTTAGTGATCCTACCTTTTCTCTTTGGAGGAATAAAGGAGTTTATTCCTTCATGGATCTGTTTCAAGAGGGCCGATTGATGTCTTTTGAGAAATTAGTAACTAAATATTCTCTCTTGTACTCACATTTCTTGCAATATCTTCAGATCAGACATTTCTTACAAGAATATTTAAGTAATTTTCCATATATACAAGACTCTGACCTGTTAGACATTATTTTGAAACTGAATCCTTTAGTGTAAGGTTTTATTGGGAAAATTTATAATTTACTATTACAACAGTATAATTATCCTTTACTTAAGATTAAGCAAGATTGGGAAAGAGAGCTTAACATGACTTTGATAACAGAGGATTGGTTGTGAATTTTGAAGTTGGTTAACTCTTCTTCGATTTGTGCCAGTCACTCTCTAATTCAATTTGAAATTGTATATCGGTACTATCTGACAAAGGAGAGACTGTCTAAAATATTTCCTAATGTTGATAGTCAGTGTGATAGATGTAAAACTGAGATGGCTACATTGACACATATGTTTTGGTCGTGTTCTGTATTGAAACAGTTTTGGAAATCTATTTTCTCTATAATTTCTAAAGCTTTAAAAATTAATTTACAACCTAATAAATTGACAGTTTTGTTCAGTATAATTCCTCAATATATTCATGGTATTTTTATATCAGACCAACATGTAATTGCATTTGTCACGTTATTGGCCAGAAGGGCTATTTTATTGAAATGGAAAGATGCCTCTGCTCCCACTTTGATACAGTGGTTCTCTCAGGTGATGTTATGTCTTAGTTTGGAGAAAATTAGAAGTCGAACTTTTGATCCTCGATTTGACTTTGAGAAAAGGTGGGGGTCTTTTGCCCACTACTATCAGTTGATTTGAGTTAATTAAGATGGTTCCCTTCTGATTCTTGTGTAATTGGATTTGGTTGGCGGATTGATGTTTTTTCTTTTATGGAAGCTTGTATGGCGTATAGCTCCGGGGTTGTGCTCCAAATAGGTTTTTTTTTTCTCATTTTTTTTTTGGTTAGTAGGGTTTTTTTGTTTTAGTTAGTAGGGGTTCTTTTTTCCAAAAGAAATAGTTTTAACATTTTGTTTTTTCTTATTATTATTGGTATACTGTTTAGTTTGGTTAATCAGTTATTTGATAGTTTAACTCTTATTGTACATATTGATATGTTGATTTGACTACTTTAATGTTTTTTTGTTGATTTTCAATAGTAATTAATAAAAAGATTTAAAAATGAAATGACAGTAGAGGAGGCCGTGGATAGACATATCAGAATGGGAATGGGACATGGAATTAAAATGTGAGGCCACTGAGAGATCGTCCTTTCTCTGGCGGACAGAGTGTAAGTGTTCAGCGAAACGGTCTCCCAGTCTGCGTCGGGTCTCACCAATATATAGAAGCCACACTGGACGCAGTGTATCACACCAGCCGACTCACAGGTGAAGTAACGCCTCACCTGGAAGGACTGTCTTCCTCAGTCAGGATGAGGCCTTTCATTCCAGGACAAAGGAGATGTCTTCATTTTTTAGAGAAAGGGGCTTCCCTTCCTACACCATCAACTCTGCTCTCAAACACATCTCTCCCATTTCACGCACATCTGCTCTCACCCCATCCTCCCGCCACCCCACTAGGGATAGGGTTCCCCTTGTCCTCACCTACCACCCCACCAGCCTCCGGGTCCAACACATAATCCTCCATAACTTCCACCACCTTCCAGCGGGATCCCACCACCAAGCACATCTTTGCTTCCCCCCCCACTTCTGCTTTCCACAGGGATCGCTCTCGATGCGAGTCCCTTGTCCATTCATTCCCCCCCCCCCCCATCCCTTCCCACCGATCTTCCTCCCGGCACTTATCCTTGTAAGCGGAACAAGTGCTACACATGCCCTTACACTTCCTCCCTCACCACCATTCAGGGCCCCAGACAGTCCTTCCAGGTGAGGCAACAGTTCACCTGTGAGTCGACTGGTGTGATAGACTGCGTCCGGTGCTCCTGGTGTGGTCTTCTATAAATTGGTGAGACCCGACGCAGACTGGGAGACCTGCGCTTTGTCCGCCAGAGAAAGCAAGATCTCCCAATGGCCACACAATTTAATTCCACATCCCATTCCCATTCTGATATGTCTATCCACGGCCTCCTCTACTGTCAAGATGAAGCCACACTCAGGTTGGAGGAGCAACACCTTATATTTCGTCTGGGTAGCCTCCAACCTGATGGCATGAACATTGACTTCTCTAACTTCCGATAATGCCCCTCCTCCCTTTCTTACCCCCATCATTCATTCATTCATTCATTCTTGTATTTATTTATTTAATTATTTCACCTTTTTTCTTTCTTTTTTCTCTCTCTCTCTCTCTCTCCCTCTCACAATAACTCCTTGCCTGCACTCCATCTTCCTCTGGTGCTCCCCTCCCCCTTTCTTTCTCCCTAGGCCTCCTGTCCCATGATCCTCTCCCTTCTCCAGCCTTGTATCCCTTCTGCCAATCAACTTTCCAGCTCTTAGCTCCATCCCTTCCCCTCCTGTCTTCTCCTATCATTTCGGATCTCCCCCTCCCCCTCTCCCTCCCACTTTCAAATCTCTTACTATCTCTTCTTTCAGTTAGTCTTGACGAAGGGTCTCGGCCCAAAACGTCAACTGTGCTTCTTCCTATGGATGCTGTCTGGCCTGCTGCGTTCACCAGCATTTTGTGTGTGTTGCTTGAATTGTCAGCATCTGCAGGTTTCGTTGTGTTTGCGTATATAATCTATGTGTTACCTTCAAAAATATTTTTCACTCATTCGATTATATGGTTTTTCTTCCTATTGTTTCCATACCTTATTTTTATTTTAAGGGTATGTTGTACTATCACATCTTTCTGTTTGGCAGTCATTTATTAGTCCCTCCCATTCACTAAGTAAAAATATGCCGGTACCAGACCACCAGATCTTTGTCACCGTTGGTCTACATTGGAATCCTGAGGGAAGAGTAGAATAACTTGATATAGCCAAGAGCAAATAGAATTTAACAGAATGGGAGTTGAGTCAGTATCCCAGAGAATTTCCTGTCGGTGGATGTACAAGTTTGCATCATTGCAGAACGTGCTATGAATGAATATTGAGACAAAAATGCTTCTCCAGCACTTAGAATAATACTAAATTAAAACCAAAATGAGTCATGTACTGCTGCTATAACAATGAGAACAAATCAAGGTCCAAAAGCTCCATACTGAACAGCACTTTTGGAGTACCTTCACCGCATATACTCCAGCAATTTAAAAAGAAAACTGACCACCTTCTCTAAAAGGCAACTCATCAACAAATTCTCCTACCATATTACTAAGATCATGGGACTGAAGAAGTTAAAATATAGATCAAATGGAAAGTTGAGCAGAGTTTTAGCAGATGGAATTTAATCCTAATAAGTGTGAGGGACTTTGTGTAATCTTAAAGAAATATATTTCTTGTTCATGTTCCAGAAGGAAGAAAAAGAATCAAAGAAAACAAAATCAAATTATGTCAGCTACACCGATCAACCAGAAGAGAACTCTTCAAATATTTCCCACCAAGCCTTGAACAGCTCCAGTGGTTCCCTAGCTACAATAAGCAAGGTACACATTGATGATACAGTAGGACTTGAAAGAAGAAACTCCAATCCTGGCAAAATAATCTTTAATGAACCTGCACTACATTTTAAAAACTGCCTTAATGCAGAATCTAAGGAACTTGTTGCCAGTGCTCAAGCTGATGATATTGAAAGACGTAATGGTGTAATGGTGGAACAGGAAGTTGAAAAGTCTGGTAACCAGATCTTAGATGAACTTTTGGATGGAAAAGATGATACCTTTAAACTGCTTCAGCCTATTTTTAAGGAAGAGCGTTCACCTGAATTGCAGGTAAGAAATAGTTTCTATTTCAGAAAAATTGCTGTAGTTTATTTGATGAAGTTGCATATACAAATGCATTTAAAATTTTATAAATGAGCAGTAAGACATCAACATTTTGTAGTTAATTGCATTTTTAAGGGAGCCATACTTATTAAATGCTATATAACAAAGTTAATTATAGATGCTGATGTTCCAGATAAATCAGCAAAGATTTTCAGATAACCACTGACCGTAAGAACATAAGACATAGGAGCAGAATTAGACCTTCCGACCACCAAGTCTGCACCGCCATTCCATCATGGCTGATTTATTATCCTTCTCCACCCCATTCTTCTGTCTTCTCCCCATAACTTTTGACACTGATTAATCAAAGGCCTATCAACCTGCACTTTAAATATACCCATGACTTGACCTGCACAGCTTGAATACCACAGATTCTCCATTCTCTGCCTAAAGAAATTTCCTCTCATCTCTATTTAAATGGATGCCCCTCAATTCTGAGGCTGTGCCCTCTGGTCTTAGACTCCTCCACCAATGGAAACATTCTCTCCACCCATGCTATCCACATATTTCAATATTTGATAGGTTTCAATGAGATTCTCCCTCATTTTTCTAAATTCCAACAAGTAAAGGTCCAGAGCCATCAAACACTCCTCACATGTTAACCCTTTCATTATGGCATAATTCTCATGAACCTCTTTTGAACCCTCTCCATTTTCACTACATTCCTTCTTAGATAAGGGGCCCAAAGCTGCTCACAATATTTGAAGTGAAGACTCACCTGTGCCTTTATGAAGCCTTGATATTACACCCTTGCTTTTATATTCTAGTCTTCTCAAAATGAATGCTAACATTGCATTTGCCTTCTTTATCACTGACTCTACTTGCAAGTTGACCTTTAGGGTATCTTGCACAAAGACTCCCAAGTCCTTCCGCACCTCTGATTTTTGAATTTTCTCCCTATTTAAAAAATATAAAAAAAACCTTTATACCTCCTGCCAAAGTACATGACCATGCACTTCCCTATACTATATTCCACCTGCCACTTTTTTTTTCCCATTCTTCTAATCTGTTTAAGTCCTTAAGCAGCCTCTCTACTTCCTCAACACTACCGGCCCCTCCACCCATCTTAGTATCATCCACAAACTTGGCCACAAAGCCGTCAATTCCTTCATCCAAATCATTGACATATAACATGAAAAGAAGTGGTCCCAACATCAACCCCTGCAGCGCGCTATTAGACACCCAACAGCCAACCAAAAAAGGCCCTTAAAGAATTCCAACAGGCTTGCCAGACAAGATTTTCCCTAGAGGAAACCATGCTGACTACAGCTTATTTTATCATGCGTCTCCAAATACCCCGAAACCTCATCCTTAATAATAGACTCCAAATCTTTCCAACCATTGAAGTCAGACTAACTGGCTTGTAATTTCCTTTCTTCTGCCTCTTTCCCTTCTTAAAGAGTGGATTGACATCTGCAATTTTCCACACCTCTGAAACCATTCCAAATTATAGCGATTCTTGAAAGATCAGTACTAATGCTTCCATAATCTCTTCAGCTACTTCTTTTAGAACCCTGGGGTGTAGTCCATCTGGGCCAGGCTACTTATTTGCCTTCAAACTTTTCAGCTTATCAAGCACCTTCTCCTTAGCAATGACACTCACTTTTACCCCCAACACTCTTCCATTTCTGGCATTCTGCTAGTGTCTTCCACAGTGAAGACTGACACAAAATACTTATTCAGTTTATCCATCCTTCCATCGTCCCCCATTTCCAGCGATCCAGTGTCCACCCTGGTCTTTCTTTTACTCTTTATATATTTGAAAAACACCTTTGGTATTCTCCTTTATACTACTGGCTAGCTTACCTTCATATTTCATCTTTTCTCTCATTCTTAGTTGCCTTATGTTGGTTTTTTAAAAACTTCCTAATCCTCTACCTTCCCACTAATTTTTGCTATATTATATGCCCCCTTTTTGGCTTTTATGCTGTCTTTGATTTCCCTTGTCAGCCACAGTCGCCTCATCCTCCCTTTCAAATACTTTATCTTTGGGATGTATCTTTCCTGCACCTTCCAAATTTCCCCTAGAATCACCAGCCATTACTGTTCTGCCATCATCCCTGCTGTTGCCCCCTTCTAATCAACTTTGGCCAGGTCCTCTCTCATACCTCTGTAATTCCCTTTAGTACCAATACATCCAATTTTACTTTACCTTTTTCATACTGCGGGGTGAATTCTATCATATTATGATCACTGTATCTTGACGATCCTTTACCTTAAGCTCCCTAATCAAATCTGGTTCATTACACAACATCAGTCCAGAATTGCAGTTCCCCTAGAGGGGTCAACCACAAACTGCACTAAAAAGCTATCTCATAGTTCTTGGTTCTATCTCATAGAACTCGGATTGAGTTCTCGGTATTCTCAGAAGACAGGGTAAGCAGCCAGATGTCGTGGTCCACATGGGGACCAATGACATAGATAGGAGTAGGGATGAGGTCTTGAAGAAGGAATATAGGGAGTTAGGAAAGAAATTAAAAAGCAGGACCTCCAGGGTGTTAATCTCGGGATTGCTGCCTGTGCCACGAGACAGAGAGGGTAGGAACAGGAAGTTATGGCAGATGAATGCGTGGCTGAAGAGTTGGTGCAGGGGGCAGGGGTTCAGATTTCTGGATCATTGGGATCTCTTCTGGGGAAGGTCTGACCTGTACAAAACGGACAGCTGCAACTGAACTGGAAAGGGACCAATATCCTGGCGGGCAGGTTTGCTAGAGCTGTAGGGGAGGGTTTAAACTAGTTTGGCAAGGAGGTGGGAATCAGTATGTGAGTGCAGAGATTAGGGTAGAAGGATAGGGCATGGTGCTATGTGTTCTGAGGAAGGACAGGCAAGGGACAAAACATAAATGTAGCCAGTTAGAGGGGTTGAAATGTGTCTATTTCAACGCTAGGAGTATTAGGAATAAAGGGGATGAACTTGGAGCATGGATCAGTACGTGGAACTACGATGTTGTGGTCGTTACTGAAACTTGGCTGAAGGAGGGGCACGATTAGCTGATGCAGGCACCGTGGTTTAGGTGTTTTAAAGGGAATAGGATGGGAGGTAGAGGGGTGGGGAGTAGCAATACTGGTCAGGGATAATATCACGGCTATAGAAAGGGAGGACGCTGCAGAGGGGGTGTCCACTGAGTCGGTGGGGGTGGAAGTCAGAAATAGGAAGGGATCAATCATTGTGCTGGGAGTAGTCTATAGGCCCCTAAATAGCCCTCAGGACACCGGGGAGCAGATAAGCAGGCAGATTTTAGAATGGTGCGGGAAATACAGGGTTGTAGTTATGGGTGATTTCAACTTCCCTCATATTGACAGGCTGATGAGAGGAGAGGCCATACCGGATCTAGTTCTGGGTAATGAACCTGGTCAGGTGGCAGACCTCTTGGTGGGGGAGCATTTTGGTGAGGGTGACCACAACTCCCTTAGCTTCAGCGTAGCTATGGAAAAGGATAAAAACAGACAAGATGGGAAAGTGCTTAACTGGGGAAAGGCTAACTATGAAGGGATGAGGCAAGAACTAGCGAGAGTAAATTGGAAACAGATGTTCAAGGGTGAAAGCACAGAAGTAATGTAGAGGAAGTTTAGGGACCACTTGTGTTGGGTTCAGGATAGGTTTGTCCCACTGAGACAAGGAAAAAATGGTAGGAAAAGGGAACCGTGGCTGACGAAACACATGAGGCAACTCATCAAGAGGAAGAAGGAAGCATATGTTAGATATAAGAAGCAGGAAGCAGGAGGGGCTCATGAGAAATATAGGGTAGCCAGGAAGGAGCTTAAGAAAGGACTTAGGAGAGCTCGAAGAGAAGGCCTTGGCATGTAGGATTAAGGAGAACCCCAAGGCGTTCTATGTGTATGTGAAGAACAGAAGGATGACAAGAATGAAGGTGGAGCTGCTAATGGATAAAGAAGGCAACATGTGCCTGGAGGCGGAGGAGGTTGGGGAGGTCCTAAATGAATACTTTGCTTCAGAATTCACAAGTGAAAAGGACCTTGATCAGGGTGAGGTCAAAATAGAACAGGCCTGCATGCTGGACAATGTGGAGATTAAGGAAGAAGAAGTGCTGGATCTTCTTAAAAATATCAAGATTGGTAAGTCCCCAGGGCCGGATGTGATATACCCCAGGTTGCTGTGAGAAGTGAGAGAAGAGATCGCTGGAGCAGTAGCTATGATCTTTGAATCCTCTTTGGCTGCAGGGGTGGTGCCGGAGGATTGGAGAATGGCAAATGTAGTTCCCTTGTTTAAAAAAGGTAATAGGGAGAATCCTGGGAACTATAGACCGGTGAGTCTGACGTCAGTGGTCTGCAAACTATTAGAAAGGATTCTTAAGGATAGGATCTGTGAACATTTGGAGAAGTACAGTCTACTCAAGGATAGTCAACATGGCTTTGTGAAGGGAAGGTCGTGCCTCACGAGCCTAACTGAGTTTTTTGAAGAGGTAACAAAAGAAATTGATGAGGGTAGGGCAGTAGATGTGGTCTACATGGATTTTAGCAAGGCATTTGACAAGGTCCCCCATGAGAGACTCATCCAGAAGGTCATGAGGCATGGGATCAGTGGAACCTTGGCTGTTTGGATAAAAAATTGGCTTACAGGAAGGGAGCAGTGGAAGGAAGGTATTCTGCCTGGAGGTCACTGACTAATGGAGTGCTGCAAGGATCTGTCCTGGAATCCCTGCTCTTTGTGATTTTTATAAATGACCTGATGAAGAGGCGAAAGGATGGGTGAGTAAATTTGCGGATGACACGAAGATTAGAGGAGTTGTGGATGGAGCTGTAGGTTGTCGAAGGTTACAAGAAGATATAGACAGAACGCAGAGTTGGTAGAAAAGTGGCAGATGGAGTTCAATCCGGATAAATGTGAGGTGATGCATTTTGGAAGGACAAACCAGAAGGCTGAGTACAGGGTTAATGGTCGGTTACTTAAGAGTGTGGATGAACAGAGGGACCTTGGGGTTCAAATCCATACATCCCTCAAGGTCGCTGCACAGGTTGATAGGATAGTTAAGAAGGCCTATGGGATGCTAGGCTTCATTAATAGGGGGATTGAGTTCAAGAGTAGAGAGGTCATGTTGCAACTTTACATATCTGTGGTGAGACCACACTTAATTGTGTTCAGTTCTCATTATAGGAAGGATGTGGAAGCTATGGAGAGGGTACAGAGGAGATTTACCAGGATGTTGCCTGGATTGGAAAACAAGTCTTATGAGGCAAGGTTAGCAGAGCTGGGACTTTTCTCTTTGGAGCATAGAAGGATGAGAGGGGACTTGATAGAGGTCTACAAGATTATGAGAGGCATTGATGGGGTAGATAGCCAGTACCCGTTTCCCAGGGCACAAATAGCAAACACCAGAGGGCATATGTACAAAGTTAAGGGAGGGGAGATATCAGGGGTAAGTTTTTTACACAGGGGGTTGTGGGTGCCTGGAATGACTTGCCAGGGATAGTGGTGGAGGCTAAAACGTTAGGGGTATTTAAGAGCCTCTTGGACAGGCACATGGATGAAAGAAAAATAGACGGTTACGGGGTAGTGTGGTTTTAGTACTTTTTTTAAGGAATATATGGGTCGGCGCAACATCGAGGGCCAAGGGGCCTGTACTGTGCTGTAGTATTCTAGTGTCTAGTATAGACATTCAACAAATTCTCTCTCTTGGAATCCAAAATCAGCACCAACCTGATTTTCCCAATCTACCTGCGTATTGAAATCCCACACGATTATCACAACATTGCCCTTTTTACATGTCTTTCTATCTCCCGTTGTAATTTGTGGCCCATATTCTGGCTACTGTTCGAAGGCCTGTATATAACTCCCATCAGGGTCTTCTTACCCTTGAAGTTTTTTAAGTATCTATGAGGATTCTACATCTTCCGATTCTATGTCACCTCTTTCTAAGAATTTGATTTCATTTTTTTTTTACCAACAGAGCCACACCTCCCCCCCTGCCTATCTGCCTGTCCTTTCTATGCAAAATGTTTCTTTGGATGTTAAGCTTCTAACTGATCTTTCAACCACGACTCTGGGGTGCCCAGAACATCATACCTGCCAATCTCTAACTACATTACAAGATCATCAACTTTATTTAGTATACTGCATGTTTTGAAATATAACTGCTTTGGTTCTGTATCCTTTGCCCTATTATCTGCCTCTCCTTCCTCACAGTCTCACTACACACTGTATACTAACTGCCCTATTCTCAGCTCTATCACTTTGCTTCCCATTCCCCCTGCCAAATTAGTTTAAACCTTCCCCAACAGCTCTAGCAAACCTGCTGCAAGGATATTGGTCCCCAGAAGGTATCTGAAACCTTGTCCCCTGCACCAATTGTTCAGCCACACATTCATCTGTCAAATCATCCTATTCTCACCCTCATTGGCACGTGGCACGGGCAGCAATCCAGAGATTACTACCCTGGAGGTTCTACTTTTCAGCCTTCTGCCTAATTCCCTATATTCTCTCTTCTCCCTGTTCCAGCCCATGTTGTTAGTACCAATACGTACCACATCTTCCGGCTGTTCACCCTCCCCCTTTTAGAATGCTATGGACCCAATCTGAGACATCCTTCACCCTAGCACCTGACCATCTTTCTGGTGTCACTTCCATGTCCATAGAATCTGCTTTCTAGTTATCTAATTATGAAATCCCCTATCACTACTTCAATCCTCTTCACAGTGCCTGACAGACACAGCGCCAGAGACTTGGTTGCTGCAGCTTCCCCCTGGTAGACTCCGCCCCCCCCCCCCCCCAGTGTCCAAAGCGCTATTCTTATTATTGAGGGAACAGCCACTGGCGTACTCTGCACTGGCTGCCTATTCCCTTTTGCTCTCCTCAGGTACCTGCCTTCTGCAACTAAAGGTGTCTTCCTCCCTGTAGCTCCTACCGGGCGAGACGAGGAAGGTTTGGCATTCATTTTCTGTTCTTATTTGAGGAGGGGGGCAGTATGAGTGTGAGGGCAGTTTGCTGTTCTCGGTGTCGGATGTGGGAGGCCCTGGAGTCTCCAAGCCTCCCGGACGTCTACATCTGCGCCAAGTGCATCGAGATGCAGCTCCTAAGGGACCGCGTTACGGAACTGGAGCTGCAGCTCGATGACCTTCGTCTGGTCAGGGAGAATGAGGAGTTGCAGGCAGGTGGTCACGCCGGGGCCATGGGAGGCAGACAAGTGGGTCATGGTTAGGAGGGGGAAGGGGAGGAGTCAGGTAATAGGGAGTACCCTGGTGGCTGTGCCCCTTAACAATAGGTACTCCTGTTTGAGTACTGTTGGGGGGGACAGCTTACCCAGGGGAAGCGACAGTGGCCGTGCCTCTGGCACAGAGTCTGGCCCTGTAGCTCAGAAGGGTAGGACAAGGAAGAGGAGGGCAGTTGTGATAGGGGACTCGATAGTAAGGGGGTCAGGTAGGCGATTCTGTGGACGCAGTCCAGAGACCCAGATGGTAGTTTGCCTCCCTGGTGCCAGGGTCCGGGATATTTCTGATCGTGTCCAAGATATCCTGAAGTGGGAGGGTGAGGAGCCAGAGGTCGTGGTACATATAGATACCAATGACATAGGTAGGAAAAGGGATGAGGTCCTGAAAGGAGAATATAGGGAGCTAGGAAGGGAGTTGAGAAAAAGGACCGCAAAGGTAGTAATCTCGGGATTACTGCCTGTGCCACGCGACAGTGAGAGTAGGAATGCGATGAGGTGGAGGCTAAATGCGTGGCTGAGGGATTGGAGCAGGGGGCAGGGATTCAAGTTTTTGGATCATTGGGACCTCTTTTGGCGCAGGCGTGACCTATACAAAAAGGACGGGTTACACTTGAATCCTAGGGGGACCAATATCCTGGCAGGGAGATTAGCGAGGGCTACTGAGGTGACTTTAAACTAGAATGGTTGGGGGGTGGGAATCAAATTAAAGATGCTAAGCGTGAGGAGGTTAGTTCACAACAGGGGGATGGGAACCAGTGCAGAGAGACAGAGGGGTGTAAAGTGAGGGTAGAAGCAAAAAGTACTAAGGAGAAAAGTAAAAGTGGCAGGCCGACAAATCCAGGGCAAGCATTAAAAAGGGCCACTTTTCAACATAATTGTATAAGGGCTAAGAGAGTTGTAAAAGAGCGCCTGAAGGCTTTGTGTGTCAATGCAAGGAGCATTCGTAATAAGGTGGATGAATTGAAAGTGCAGATTGCTATTAATGATTATGATATAGTTGGGATCACGGAGACATGGCTCCAGGGTGACCAAGGATGGGAGCTCAACGTTCAGGGATATTCAATATTCAGGAGGAATAGACATGAAGGGAGGGGAGGTGGGGTGGCGTTGCTGGTTAAAGAAGAGATTAACGCAATAGAAAGGAAGGACATAAGCCGGGAAGATGTGGAATCGATATGGGTAGAGCTACGTAACACTAAGGGGCAGAAGACGCTGGTGGGAGTTGTGTACAGGCCACCTAACAGTAGTAGTGAGGTCGGAGATGGTATTAAAGAGGAAATTAGAAATGTGTGCAATAAAGGAACAGCAGTTATAATGGGTGACTTCAATCTACATGTAGATTGGGTGAACCAAATTGGTAAAGGTGCTGAGGAAGAGGATTTCTTGGAATGTATGCGGGATGGTTTTTTGAACCAACATGTCGAGGAACCAACTAGAGAGCAGGCTATTCTGGACTGGGTTTTGAGCAATGAGGAAGGGTTAATTAGCAATCTTGTCGTGAGAGGCCCCTTGGGTAAGAGTGACCATAATATGGTGTAATTCTTCATTAAGATGGAGAGTGACATAGTTAATTCAGAAACAAAGGTTCTGAACTTAAAGAAGGGTAACTTTGAAGGTATGAGACGTGAATTAGCTAAGATAGACTGGCAAATGACACTTAAAGGATTGACGGTGGATATGCAATGGCAAGCATTTAAAGGTTGCATGGATGAACTACAATTGTTCATCCCAGTTTGGCAAAAGAATAAATCAAGGAAGGTAGTGCACCCGTGGCTGACAAGAGAAATTAGGGATAGTATCAATTCCAAAGAAGAAGCATACAAATTAGCCAGAGAAAGTGGCTCACCTGAGGACTGGGAGAAATTCAGAGTTCAGCAGAGGAGGACAAAGGGCTTAATTAGGAAGGGGATAAAAGATTATGAGAGAAAACTGGCAGGGAACATAAAAACTGACTATAAAAGCTTTTATAGATATGTAAAAAGGAAAAGACTGGTAAAGA
This sequence comes from Mobula birostris, assembly GCF_030028105.1. NCBI lineage: Eukaryota > Metazoa > Chordata > Chondrichthyes > Myliobatiformes > Myliobatidae > Mobula > Mobula birostris. Next base: position 78,866,521 of record NC_092385.1, read on the forward strand.
CAAATGTAGGTCCCCTACAGACAGAAACAGGTGAATTGATTATGGGGAGCAAGGACATGGCAGACCAATTGAATAATTACTTTGGTTCTGTCTTCACTAAGGAGGACATAAATAATCTTCCAGAAATAGTAGGGGACAGAGGGTCCAGTGAGATGGAGGAACTGAGGGAAATACATGTTAGTAGGGAAGTGGTGTTAGGTAAATTGAAGGGATTGAAGGCAGATAAATCCCCAGGGCCAGATGGTCTGCATCCTAGAGTGCTTAAGGAAGTAGCCCAAGAAATAGTGGATGCATTAGTGATAATTTTTCAAAACTCGTTAGATTCTGGACTAGTTCCTGAGGATTGGAGGGTGGCTAATGTAACCCCACTTTTTAAAAAAGGAGGGAGAGAGAAACCGGGGAATTATAGACCGGTTAGCCTAACGTCGGTGGTGGGGAAACTGCTGGAGTCAGTTATCAAAGATGTGATACAGCACATTTGGAAAGCGGTGAAATCATCGGACAAAGTCAGCATGGATTTGTGAAAGGAAAATCATGTCTGACGAATCTCATAGAATTTTTTGAGGATGTAACTAGTAGAGTGGATAAGGGAGAACCAGTGGATGTGGTATATTTGGATTTTCAAAAGGCTTTTGACAAGGTCCCACACAGGAGATTAGTGTGCAAACTTAAAGCACACGGTATTGGGGGTGAGGTATTGATGTGGATGGAGAATTGGTTAGCAGACAGGAAGCAAAGAGTGGGAATAAACGGGACCTTTTCAGAATGGCAGGCGGTGACTAGTGGGGTACCGCAAGGCTCAGTGCTGGGACCCCAGTTGTTTACAATATATATTAATGACTTGGATGAGGGAATTAAATGCAGCATCTCCAAGTTTGCGGATGACACGAAGCTGGGTGGCAGTGTTAGCTGTGAGGAGGATGCTAAGAGGATGCAGGGTGACTTGGATAGGTTGGGTGAGTGGGCAAATTCATGGCAGATGCAATTTAATGTGGATAAAGGTGAAGTTATCCACTTTGGTGGCAAAAATAGGAAAACAGATTATTATCTGAATGGTGGCCGATTAGGAAAAGGGGAGGTGCAATGAGACCTGGGTGTCATTATACACCAGTCATTGGAAGTGGGCATGCAGGTACAGCAGGCGGTGAAAAAGGCGAATGGTATACTGGCATTTATAGCGAGAGGATTCGAGTACAGGAGCAGGGAGGTACTACTGCAGTTGTACAAGGCCTTGGTGAGACCACACCTGGAGTATTGTGTGCAGTTTTGGTCCCCTAATCTGAGGAAAGACATCCTTGCCATAGAGGGAGTACAAAGAAGGTTCACCAGATTGATTCCTGGGATGGCAGGACTTTCATATGAAGAAAGACTGGATGAACTAGGCTTGTACTTGTTGGAATTTAGAAGATTGAGGGGGGATCTGATTGAAACGTATAAAATCCTAAAGGGATTGGACAGGCTAAATGCAGGAAGATTGTTCCTGATGTTGGGGAAGTCCAGAACAAGGGGTCACAGTTTGAAGATAAAGGGGAAGCCTTTTAGGACCGAGATTAGGAAAAACTTTTTCACAGAGAGTGGTGAATCTGTGGAATTCTCTGCCACAGGAAACAGTTGAGGCCAGTTCATTGGCTATATTTAAGAGGGAGTTAGATATGGCCCTTGTGGCTACAGGGATCAGGGGGTATGGAGGGAAGGCTGGGGCGGGGTTCTGAGTTGGATGATCAGCCATGATCATAATAAATGGCGGTGCAGGCTCGAAGGGCCGAATGGCCTACTCCTGCACCTATTTTCTATGTTTCTATGTTTCTATTACTTCCTTATGAGCCAAAGATCATCAGCGTACAGCTCCAGTTCCTTAACGTGGTCTCTAAGGAGCTGCAGCTCAATGCATTTTGTGCAGGTGTAGTTTCATGTAAACTGGAGGTCTCCCAGAGTTCCCACATCTCATACAAAGAAAATACCACTACCACCGGACCCACTCTTATTGCACTGGGTACGTACTAACTGGGGAAAAAAAACTTACCAGAAACTGACTTAGAGCTTCTGCTTGTGCTTGCCCAAGCCTTTTGAGCAAAAGTTGGACCAGTTTAACACTGCCCCACTCACACAGTAGCCACTTAGCTTACACCTCCTTTCTTTTTACTGGCCTCCATGCTGATTGTAGCTCACCAGAAAAGAGCTGAAAAGAGCCCAAGCTCTTTTCAGACCTCTCGCTGTATCACAAACAAGCGACTTCTTGCACTATTTGCAGCTGGCTGAAAAGCACCGAACTCTTTTTAAACCTTGCGCTGTGTCACCTGCAAGTGGCCTGTCCCACTGATATTGCAGCCCATGGAAAAAGCTCCAAATAATTTTTACAAGTAAATAAGTTTACATCGATTGTGGTCACAGAAGGGTAGGATGGACACAATTGAAGGGCGTGTTTAACATTTTAAGCAGAACGCCACTTCTTTAATACAAAATTAAATCTATTGCTACTTTCAGTGGGAAAACACCTTAATAGCAACGTGATTTCCAGTAGAATAAAGACTGTCTTGCTGTACCTTGATTAAAGTGAATATGGCAATGCTGTTGTGAAAACATCAAAGAACCTGAGATTGTAGTGGCTGTCAGGGTATTGTAGGACATGATTAGATGGTATTTTTATCGTTCTGTTATAGATGAATTTTGATTCTACAGAAAAACTTCTACAGCCATTTGAAGCAGTTAAAATAACAGTGAGTATTCAGAAACTCTTGTGCATTTAAATACAAATGAATCCGATTTCAAGTATGCTACCTTTTTAATTGAATACACTGTGATTTTTTGGTAGAAGGTATTTCATAAATCTGCATAAAATATACAGCAGCAAAACAGGGGTTTTTGTCAATTGCTCCATGGTAAATGATGCTTCTGTAAGCTTCCTCCCAGTTTCTTTCTAACCTTAGCAATGTTGTGATTGAAAAGTTTAATTTGCAGCATGTTACTTTCAAACTAATAACTTGCATTGTAATTCATGTAAATAAATGGATATCAATTCAGAATTATCCAGTCATCCAGTCAGTTAATGTTTGCTTTATATAGTAATTCAGATCAAAGAAGATTAATAGAGCAAAAGCTTAAAAAGTCAACCACGCTTTTTCAGTTAGAAGTAGAGTTACAACAGCAAGGTATCAGAAATTTTTGTCAAAGATTCCGAGAATCAACATATTGACCCTAAAGAACATAAGAGATAAAAGCAAGTATCAGTCAGTCAGCCATTAAGTCAGCTCTGCCAATCAACATGGCTCATCTTTTACCTCTGTCAGTGAATTACTTCATATGCAATCAATCATTGAGCCTCCATTATCAATAGTTGTGTGTCCAGATAGAGTCAATCTGAAAAAGTGTGAAATGATTCATTCTGGAAGGTCAAACTTGAAGGCAGAGTATAGGGTTAATAGGATCAGAATCAAAATCAGGTTTATTATCACCGGCATGTGTCGGGAAATCTATTAACTTAGCAGCAGCAGTTCAATGCAATACATAATATAGAAGGAAAAATAAAAATTAATAGGTAAAAATCAATTACAGTATATGTATATTGAATAGATTAAAAATCGTGCAAAGATAGAAATAATATATATTATTTTTATTAGCCATGGAGGTCATTGTGAGGGCTGCAAAATCAGTAGGACCAGGTGTCGCACTTGATGGCAGAGGGGAGTTACCAGCAATACGAGCATTCATGAACAATCTCACCCTTTTGGATCCTAGCACGGAGGCAGTGGAAAGTGTACTATCTAGACTCAAGAAGCTAATGGATTGGGGGAGAATGAAGTTCAAGACCAAGAAGTCAAGGAGCCTTGTTCTTAGGAGAGGGAAGCTGGTTGACTGTCATTTCATCCTTTGTGGAGAGGAGATTCCATCCATTCAGGACCAACCAGTTAAGAGCCTCAGGCAATGGTACACAGAGGAGCTGAGAGACACCAAGAGGGTTCAAGAGACAGGAGAACAGATCAGCAGAGGTCTGATGTCTGTCAACAAGTGTGGCTTGCCTGGCAAGTTGAAGTTGTGCTTGCAGCATGGACTGATGCCACGGATAATGTGGCCACTAACTGTCTATGAAGTGGCAGTGTCCCATGTTGAGGCAATGGAACGGAAGATCAACAAGTATGTGGAGAAGTGGCTTGGGGTACCAAGCAGCCTCACCAATGTTGCAATCCACAGTAGCCAGACAAAGCTTACCATCTCAATACAATCCCTCATTGAAGAGGTCAAGGTAGCCAAGGTAAGATCATTCTTGATGCTTCAAGACTCAAAAGACGCTGTCATCAAGAACACCCAGCTGGATGTGAGATCATACAGGAAGTGGTCAGCCCATGTAGCAGTTGATGAGGCAGAGTCTAGTTTGAAGCACAAGGAGATGGTTGGGGCTACCCAGCTAGGCTGCCAGGGTCTTGGATGGACAACCCAGAAGTGGTGGTCATCTGCTACAGGTAAGGAGCACCATGGGCTTGTAACACAAGAAGTACGAGAGGTAGAAGAGGAGAAGAGGTTAGCTGAAACTGCTGGCCTGGCCAAACAAGGGGCTTAGACCTGGTGGGAAAGCGCTGAACAATGACATCTATCTTGGAATGTTCTGTGGCAGATGGAACCGCTCCGCATTTCTTTTCTATGCAGAGTCAATCTTTCCAGTGCATGTACACTTGGAGACATAACAATGTTCTCAAAGTTGTAACAGAAGCGGTTGAGCAGAGAGTACTGCAGCACAACTTATCTCATGCCCAATGCTGCACAGAACATTGCATATCATTTGTGAAAGAAGGCTCCAAGTCAAGGGTGCACAGCGCAGGCTCACGATCAAGCATACCTTCTTCAGCCAATGATTGGTGTGTCAAGGCCGACCTGGACGGGAAAGGCAGTTTCCCGGAGCAAATAGCTTTTACCCCTTTGCATCCAGATATAATCGTATGGTCTGACACCAGTAGAGAAGTGGTTACAGGAGGGGAGGAGAAGATGGCAGAGCGACGCAGGGCGCGCGGCCGCTCCAAAATGATATTGTATCTGTAAGTAGGTCCCGTGCACAATCCTGATTTGATGGAGAGAGCCGTGAGAAGCACGGAGGAACACCTGGAGAAACTTCTGAAATACCCGCTTCGCTGCCACTGCTACTGTGCAATCAAGAATCTCCAGAGGGGAAGGCTCCAAACCCTCGACTTTGCCTATTGCCTGTTGCCAGGGCCGGGGTCGAAGCACTCGGCGGAGATGGTGCTCGGTGTCGGAGGGCTGGTCAGAGGCTCGAAGTTTTCGGATGGACTCAGAGTCGGACTGTGGTCGGGTGCGTCCAGGGTGCTGCATCAGCAAGTTTGTGGCACTGGAAGCTCATGGCAGGAAGAGAGTTTCTCTTCCTTCTACCGTCTACGTGAGATGATGGGACTTTCGAGAGACTTTGAAACGTTTTTCTACCGTGCCCATGGTCTGTTCTTATCAAATTATGGTATTGCTTTGCACTGTTGTAACTATATGTTATAATTATGTGGTTTTTGTCAGTTTTTTTTACTCTTGGTTTGTCTTGTGTTTCTGTGATATCAGTCTGGAGGAAAATTGTATCATTTCTTAATGCATACATTACTAAATGACAATAAAAGAGGACTGCGTGAAATCATAATCTAATCTAATCTAATCGGTGAACTCCTGGGAAGACAACATCGATGAAGCCCATGAGCGCAAGTTAACCAAGTATGCAGAATTTTTTTTTTGTAACTTATTTTTTATTGAATTTCATCATCAAACAAACATTTCCGTAAGATGTATTTCAGATACTGTACATATATATCATAATCATATTTGTCAGAAATCTCCACATAATAATTATCTGAGGTATACACTTATAGACAAGAGAGGAAAGAAAGAACAATCGAAAGAAGAAAGCTGTGCAGAGTAGGGAGTGATTTTTTTTTACAACATAGAGATTGAGGTGAAGGAACCCTTCGGAGGCAGTGATCATAACATGATTGAATTCACTGTGAAATTTGAAAAAGAGAAGCCGAAATCTGGTGTGTCGGTATTTCAGTGGAGTAAAGGAAATTACAGTGGCATGAGAGAGGAACTGACCAAAGTTGACTGGAAAGGGACACTGGCGGGAAAGACGGCAGAGCAGCAGTGGCTGGAGTTTATGCGAGAAGTGAGGAAGGTGCAAGACAGGTATATTCCAAAAAAGAAGAAAATTTTGAATGGAAAAAGGATGCAACCGTGGTTGACAAGAGAAGTCAAAGCCGAAGTTAAAGCAAAGGAGAGGGCATACAAGGAAGCAAAAAATAGTGGGATGACAGAGGATTGGGAAGTTTTTAAAACCTTACAAAAGGAAACTAAGAAGGTCATTAAGAGGGAAAAGATTAACTATAAAAGGAAGCTAGCAAATAATATCAAGGAGGATACTAAAAGCTTTTTCAAGTATATAAAGGGTAAAAGGCAGGTGAGAGTAGATATCGGACCGATAGAAAATGATGCTGGTGAAATTGTAATGGGAGATAAGGAGATGGCAGAGGAACTGAACGAGTATTTTGCATCAGTCTTCACTGAGGAAGATATCAGCAGTATACCAGACACTCAAGGGTGGCAGGGAAGAGAAGTGTGCGCAGTCACAATTACGACAGAGAAAGCACTCAGGAAGCTGAATAGTCTAAAGGTAGATAAATCTCCCGGACCAGATGAAATGCACCCGCGTGTTCTGAAGGAAGTATAGCTGTGGATATTGTGGAGGCATTAGCGATGATCTTTCAAAAGTCGATAGTTTCTGGCATGGTTCCAGAGGACTGGAAGATTGCAAATGTCACTCCGCTATTTAAGGAGGGGGCAAGGAAGCAAAAAGGAAATTATAGACCTGTTAGCTTGACATCAGTGATTGGGAAGTTGTTGGAGTCGATTGTCAAGGATGAGGTTACAGAGTACCTGGAGGCATATGACAAGATAGGCAGAACTCAGCATGGATTCCTTAAAGGAAAATCCTGCCTGACAAACCTATTACAATTTTTTGAGGAAATTACAAGTAGGCTAGGCAAGGGTGAGGCAGTGGATGTTGTATATTTGGATTTTCAGAAGGCCCTTGACAAGGTGCCACACATGAGGCTACTTAACAAGATAAGAGCCCATGGAATTACGGGAAAGTTACATACATGGATAGAGCGTTGGCTGATTGGCAGAAAACAGAGAGTGGGAATAAAGGGATCCTATTCTGATTGGCTGCCGGTTACCAGTGGTGTTCCACAGGGGTCCGTGTTGGGGCCGCTTCTTTTTACATTGTACATCAACAATTTGGATTATGGAATAGATGGCTTTGTGGCTAAGTTTGCTGACGATACGAAGATAGGTGGAGGGGCCAGTAGTGCTGAGGAAACAAGGGAGTCTGCAGAGAGACTTGGATAGATTGGAAGAATGGGCGAAGAAGTGGCAAATGAAATACAATGTTGGAAAGTGTATGGTTATGCATTTTGGCAGAAGAAATAAAGTGGGCAGACTATTATTTAAATGGGGAAAGAATTCAAAGTTCTGAGATGCAACAGGACTTGGGAGTCCTCGTACAGGATACCCTTAAGGTTAACCTCCAGGTTGAGTCAGTAATGAAGAAGGCGAATGCAATGTTAGCATTCATTTCTAGAGGAATAGAGTATAGGAGCAGGGATGTGATGTTGAGGCTCTATACGGCGCTGGTGAGACCTCACTTGGAGTACTGTGGGCAGTTTTGGTCTCCTTATTTAAGAAAGGATGTGCTGACGTTGGAGAGGGTACAGAGAAGATTCACTAGAATGATTCCGGGAATGAGAGGGTTAACATATGAGGAACATTTGTCCGCTCTTGGACTCGATTCCTTGGAGTTTAGAAGAATGAAGGGAGACCTCATAGAAACATTTCGAATGTTGAAAGGCATAGACAGAGTGGATGTGGCAAAGTTGTTTCCCATGATGGGGGAGTCTAGTATGAGAGGGCATGACTTAAGGATTGAAGGGCGCCCTTTCAGAACAGAAACGCGAAGAAATTTTTTTAGCCAGAGGGTGGTGAATCTGTGGAATTTGTTGCTACGGGTGGCAGTGGAGGTCAAGTCATTGGGTGTATTTAAGGCAGAGATTGATAAGTATCTGAGTATCCAGGCATCAAAGGTTATGGAGAGAAGGCGGGGGTGTGAGATTAAATGGGAGAATGGGTCAGCTCATGATAAAATGGCAGAGCAGACTCGATGGGCCAAATGGCCGACTTCTGCTCCTTTGTCTTATGGTTTTATTCATTGACTTGTGAGAATAAAATCAGGCCTATGAGATGTTATGTAGTTAAACCATTTTTTCCAGTATGAATAAAATTGTTCCAACTTCTGATTAACAGATGCTGTTACCTTCTCCATCTTGTAAATGTCCAATGTAATTTCCATCCATACATTTAAAGTTGGGCTCTCCTGAGATAACCATTTCCTGGTAAAGGTCTTTTTACCAGCCACCAGCAGTATATTCATTAAATATTTATCTCTTTTCAACCATTCTTGAGGTATATACCCAAAGTATATGGTCTTACTCTCTAAGGGCATTTCACATTTAAAGATGTTTTGTAGGGCATTATGTATCCCACTCCAATAGTCTTTGATGATGGGATGTTCCCAGAAAATATGATAATGGTTTGCATTTTGATTTCCACAATTTCTCCAGCAAGCAGGGGAGTTACTATTACAATGGGATTTCTGAGAGGGTGTAATAAAATATCTTATCAAGTTTTTCCACCCGAACTCCCTCCATTTCTGTGAACTGATACACTTCCATTGATACCTCCATATTATTGTCCAGTCTTCCTCAGATATTATTATCGCTCCCTCCATCTGCCATTTTGTTTTAATGTATGAAGTCGAATGTGTTTTAAGATTTGACAAACCCTTATAAATGCTTGAAATTATTCTACTATCGTTGTCAGAATTATATGCTTTTCTAAATAGCTCTTATCAGACATGTACTTGCCTTGGTTACATTTTTAACTGTCCTATTAACATACTGTCACATCTGTAAATACCGGTAAAAGTCTTGTTTTTCTAATAAGTGTTTCTCTTTGAGCATTTCAAAACTGAACAGTGTTTCTTCTTTCATTATATTGCAAATAGCTGTTATTCCTTTAGCTGTCCAGTCCTTAAATCTAGCATCCAGATTATTCTGTGTAAAATCCGAGTCATATGCATACTATTTAAGAATTGCAATGTCGCTCTGTAGTTTATATTCTTTTATAATAGTTTTCCATATTTTAACAGTCCATTTCACCCATGGGTTGTCAATATTATTTATGTAACTTTGTGAGTTGATATCAGCCAAAATTGCCTGTATGGGGATGGAGAGTATCCTCTCCTCAATGTTTTTCCATTGAGCGTCATATGATGGGTTGCACCAGCATATCACGGCTGTCAACTGTGCTGGAAAATAATAATCTCTAAGAGGAGATAGGCCCCATCCGCCCTTTTCCTTGGCTAATTGAAAAGTTTTGAGATGAACCCTAGGTTTTTTACCTTGCCATATATATCTGGATAGTATCTTGTACCATTCATTGAATTGATTTTAGTTAATCTCTATTGGTAGGGTCTGAAAGAGATATAGTAGTCTGGGCAGTATATTCATTTTAATAGATTCAATCCTTGAACTGAGACCAAGAAAAGAAATTAGGTTCCATCTTGTTATATCTTCCTTAATTTTTTTATATATAGGCTGATAATTGGATTCTGATAATTTTGCCAGATCTTTTGGCATAATGATGTCCAAATATTTGATGGACTCTGTTTGCCATGCCCAAGGATATCTACTATCAATTTGTCTTGGTGGGCTATAGATATATGAAAGTAGTTGGGTTTTATCTATGTTGATCTTGTATCCTGATAATTGGCCATATTATTCAAAGGATTGCATCAATTTAGGTAAAGAGTATGTTGGTTGCCCTAAATAGATCAAAATGTCATCCGTGTAACAGGCCAATTTATGCTTTGTCCCTTTAATAGTAATTCCCCTAATATATTCACTTTGTCTGATGTATCGAGCTAATGGTTCCGGATATAATGCGAAAAGTAGCGGTGACCATGCACAACCCTGTCTCGTGCCCCTTTCTAGGGTAAAACTATTAGATAAATATGCATTGATTTTAATCCTGGCAGTAGGATTGTCATATAATGCCTGTATAGTTTTAATAATTGTGTCATGTAGACCAAATCTATGTAAAACTCTGTAAAGAAAATTCCAATTAACCAAATCAAATGCCTTTTCAGCATCCACGCTTATCACTATTGTTCCAATTTCATTTTTTAAAATATGATCCATAATGTGAACTGTCCATATATTGTCTTGTGTTTGGCGTTGTTGTATAAAATCTGTCTGATCATTATGTATCAGTGTGGATAGAAACTCTTCTAATCGTTTGGCCATGAAGGAAGTAAATATTCTATAATCCATATTAAGAACAGATATTGGTCTAAATGACTCGCATTCCATTTTATCCTTGCCTTCTTTCGGTATAGCTGAGATTATCGCCTCCTTCGAACTGGGTGGCATTTGCGCCTTTCTTAGGGTTCAGTTCAGTGTGGGCAGTAAAATAGAAATTAACTCACTTACAAACTCTTTATACCACTCTGCCGTATATCCATCTGATCCTGGTGACTTGCTTAATTTAAACCTACTAATTGCAGTTTTTAGTTCAGCTTCAGTTATGTCAGCAGTCATCATTCTATTTTGTTCTTTGCTTAAAGTGGGTAACTGTATAAAGAATTCAGGAAGGTGTCAATTTGGGTTATGCTTCCCCCTGGAACTTTGGAATATAGAGTTTTGTAAAACACTTCAGAAGCTGCTTGAATTTCAGTTAACTTATTTTTTATCACTTTTGTTCTTGGATCCCTTATTCTATGAATTGTATTTTCTGCTATCTTTTTTTTCAGTTTCCATGCCAGTATTTTCATAGTTCTAGATCCACTTTCATTGTGTCTGTTTCAGAAACATTAAATTTTTTCTAATTTCTTGTGTAGCCAAACTATTAATTTCATTCCTAATTTTTAAAATTTCCTCTAGTGTATCCTGTGCCAAACTCAATTTGTGTTTTTTTTTCCAAGTTCCTTCAGCGTATTTTGTAATTCCTCTAATGTTCTATTCCTTATTTTTTTCTTATATGAAGATATCGCTATAATTTTCCCTCTTAAGACAGCCTTCAGAGTATCCCATAGAATGGGAGGTGAAACCTCTCCATTATCATTGAATTCTAAGTAAAGACCAATTTCTTTTTTAATTTGTTCCTTAAAATAGGGATCATTAAGTAGACTTGAATTTAGTTTCCAAATAGTATTCTTTGGTTGTAGGTCAAAATCAACAGATAAATATATAGGTGCATGGTCACTTACATCTATTGTCCCAATTCCACAGGTGATTATTTTGTATCTTTTCCAAATGTTATGAAATAGTCTATTATTGTATATACGGAATGGGGGGCAGAATAATGAGTGTAATGCCTTCTATCGGGGAAAAGGTCCCTCCATATAACAATTAGACCAATATCCTCAAAAAGAGCATTAACTTCCTTATGTAAGGACTTTGTTTCATAAGTTTTTCTATTGGAAGAGTCTAACTTTGATTGTAATTGTAAATTTACGTCTCCCCCACATATCAAGAGACCTTCTGTTTCCGTTACCATAACATTAGTAATTTTCTGGAAGAAACTAATATCACTTCCTGGGGGTGCGTATATATTCAATAAAGTAACTGGATTTCCATCTATATTCCCCCTTACCAGAATATATCTGCCCTCCTTATCTCCCATTTCGAATACTTTTTCAAAATTTAGCTTACTTGAGATGAGAATAGCAACTCCTCTTCTATGTCCTGATTTATATGAGGAGAAAAACAAATTAGTGAAGCCCATTCTCTTTAATTTTCCATGCTCATTATCTCTTGTGTGAATTTCCTGTAAATATACTACTTGGGCTTGTTCTTTTTCATTTTTGATAGAATTTTACTGCGCTTGACTGGATTCAACAGCCCATTGACATTAAAAGAAATGAATTTTACTTTGTCCTTAGTCAGGTGTATTTATCTGTTAGTATATCATTGAAATTTGCAGAATATAACTTAATCGATCTACTCCCTGAACAAATAAGAGCCAAGAAACACGAATAATTAAAAAAAAGGTAACGAAGGTGTGATTCCAAGGCTGGGGTCTCTAGATGACCCTGGGGTTGGGCTAGAAGAAAAGTCTAACCGTGGGGGATAGCCTCTCCTACCTGTGGGTTGAGGGCCCCCGTTCCAGTACCTATAAAAGTAAGTAAAGAAAACTATGTCCATTACACAGAGATGATTTCCCTGTGTATTCCTCCCATGTATATATTCTCATTTAGGTGGGGAAGAAAGGAATGAATAAATGAATTTTTAAAAATTGAATAATATAAAATCCACATTATAACACGTATTTCTCGAGATAGGTATATCACCATCTATTTTTGCTTCCGTTTAGTTTATCAGCACTTAGTTAGCCAAACCTTATGGCTCTTCTGGAGGAGGTGAGGGCTGCCCTCAGAGAACTCACAGTCCCTTCCTAATATCCTTCTTTCATCCTGTTCCTGTCCCCTGTTTTCTCAGTTCTCTTACTATTTCCCAAGCAGCTCGGGACAACTGCTCAGCTAGACTTTCCCTTGGTTTGACCACACTGATGGACAGTCCTCTGTAGTTGCCTCCTCCATCGTCTGGTACAGTTGCATCCCTTCTTGGTAAAATACCTTCAGTTTAGCAGGGTACGGGGTTTGGAATTTAATCTTTTCTTGCTTTAATATTCGTTTCGCTTCAGAATACTCCTTCCGTTTCTGTAGGACCGCCAGGGGGTAATCATGATCGAAGTATATTAACCTCCCATTCCAAAAAACCCTCTTCTTACCCCAGGCCCTTTGTAGAATCTCCACCTTGCTCTTGAATCGAAGGAATTTAAGTACTATTGAGTGCTGTTTACTTTGTCTGTCTCCGGGAGGCCACGGGACGAGCGAACGATGTGCCGTCTCAGTTTCAGTCTCCATAGTCTGGGGAATCTCCAGCGCTTCCCACAGCAGTTTGTCTACAAAGTCCATCATTGACAATCCCTCCGCCCCTTCGGGATCATTATACATTTGTAAATCCTGATATTTTTCTGTCGCGATCTTTCCTCCTGGTCAAGCAATTTACTTTCCTGTTGATTTAATATTTTTATCGTCTTACTTAGTATCTGTTCCACATTTTGCACGTGATCTTTCACCTTTTCAATTCGAGTCTCTGCCACCGCTATTTTCTGATTGACGTTGGCGAGCTCTGACTTTATATCATTGAGTTGCTGCTTTATATCTTTTTGGACTTCCCTCATCTCTTCCAGAATCTTTATCATATTTGCCGCTTCGCCTACACGAGGCCCAGCGTCAGCTTCGCCGCTGCGCGCACGTGGAGAGCTGCGCGCTGTACCTCTGTCTTCCATAGGCTCCGCAGTGATGCTTTTTTCTCCCCATTCTTGCCCCCCTTATCAATTGAGATATTTTCGAAAGATCTTATACTTGATGGATTAACGGGGCAAAATATGCGTTTTTCCAGAGGAGCCGTTGATTTAAGCTGCCATTCTGAACGATGACGTCACCCCAAGTATGCAGAATTAAGATCAGAGTGCAGAGACAGAGGGTGGAAGGTCGAGAGATCAAGTCAACCAGCAGGGCTGTAGCTGAGGCAGCAGAGACAGGACCATCATGAGTGTGGACCAAGTACGTCCAGAGGGGCAGATAGTCGGACAGTGTATCCATCTTTTGCAAACCCTTCAGTAGTTGCATAGACACCTGAAGAGCAGACTATCTGTCAAGTAGGGTGCCATGCACAATCCTGATTGGATGGAGACAGACATGAGAGCACGGAGGAACACCTGGTGAAACTTCTGAAATGCCTGTTTCGCTGCCGCTGCTACTGTGTGATCTAGAATCTCTGAAGGGGAAGGCCCCGAGTTCTCGGCTTTGCTTGTTGCTTGGCAGCCAGGGCGGGGTCAAAGCACTCGGCAGAGATGGTGCTCGGTGTCGGAGGGCTGGTTGGAGGCTCGAAGTTTTCGGACGGACTCAGAGTCGGCTGCGGTCGGGTGCTTCCAATGCATTGGCAAGTTTGCGGCACTTGGAAGTTCATGGCAGGGAGAGTTTCTCCCTTCTACCGTCTGCGTGAGATGATGGGGCTATTGGGACTTGAGACTTTTTTTTACCATGCCCATGGTCTGCTCTTTATCAAATTACGGTATTGCTTTGCATTGTTGTAACTATATGTTATAATTATGTAGTTTTGTCAGTTTTAGTCTTGGTTTGTCCTGTGTTTCTGTGATATCTTTCTGGAGGAACGTTGTATCATTTTTTAATGCATGCATTTCTAAATGCCAATAAACGAGGACTGAGTGTCCTCATAATCTAATCTAATCTAATCTGTTGGATGGAAGCGACCAACAACTCTGATAGAGGCAGATGCCAAGTTTTTAAGCTCACAAGTGGGAGGTGGTGCTTTAGCACTGCTGGCCCACCACCTCAAGGGAGTCTTGATCATAAGCGGGCCGAAACTCCTGAAGACAGGTGGCAGATCAACTGATGATCCCACTGGTGATAGCACAGGACAGTTAACATCTTAGTCCAAGTGTATTTTCAATTCAGTTCTTTTTACTTATGGGTTCAATGTCCCTTTAGGAATTGGATGGCAGAAGGGAAGAAGCTATTCCTGAAGCACTGAGTGTGTGCTTTCAGGCTTCTGTATCTCCTAGCTGATGTCACAATGACAAAAGGGCATGCCCTGGGTGCAGGGGGGTCCTTAATAATAGATGCTGCCTTTCTGAGTCACCACTCCTTGAAGATGTCCTGGGTACTTTGTAAGCTAGTACCTAAGATGGAGACAACTAAATTTACAACACTCTGCAGCTTCTTTCGGTCCTGTACAGTAATCCCCCCCCCCCCCAATATCAAACAGTGATGCAGCCTGTCAGAATGCTCTCCATGGTGCATCTATAGATGTTTTTGAGTGTATTGGTTGACATACCAAATCCCTTCAAACTCCTAATAAAGTATAGTCGCTGTCTTGCCTTCTTTTCAGCTGCATCGATATGGTGGGACCAGGTTAGGTCCTCAGAGATCTTGATAACCAGGAACTTGAAACTGCTCACTCTCTCCACGTCTGATCCCTCTATGAGGATTGGTATGTGTTCCTTCATCTTACCCTTCCTGAAGTCCACAGTCAGCTCTTTCGTCTAAGTAACATTAAATGCAAGGTTGTTGCTGTGGCACCATTCCACTAGTTGGCAAATCTCACTCCTGTACGCCCTCTCGTCACCACCTGAGATTCTACCAACAATGGTTGTATCATCAGCAAATTTATAGATGGTATTTGAGCTATGCCTAGCCACACAGTCATGGGTATAGAAGGAGTAGGGAAGTGGGCTAAGCACACACCCTTGAGGTGCACCAGTGTTGATCGTCAGTGTTAATACCCTATTGATGATATTAAATGCTGAAGTATAGTCAATAAACAGCATCCTGACATAGATACTTGTATTGTTCAAGTGGTCTAAGGCAGTGTGAAGAGCTATTGACATTGCGTCTGCTGTTGACCTATTGTGGTGATAGGCAAATTGCACTGGGTCCAGGTCCTTGCTGAGGCAGGATTTCAGTCGAGTCATGACCAACCTTTCAAAACATTTCATCAATCTAGATGTGAGTGCTACTGGGCGATAATCATTAAGGCAGCTCACATTATTCTTCTTAGGCACTGGTATAATTATTGCCTTTTTTAAGCAAGTGGGAACTTCCACCCATATTGAGAGGTTTTAAATGTCCTTGAATACTCCCACCAGTTGTTTGGCACAAGTCTTCAGAGCCTTACCAGATATTCTGTCAGGGCCTTCCAGCTTGCAAGGGTTCACCCTTTCTAAAGACGGCCTAACATCGGCTTCTGAGACGGAAATCACAGGGTCACCTGGTGCGGTAGGGATCTTGACAGCTGCAGTTATATTCTCCCTTTCAAAACAGGCATAGAAGGCGTTGAGTTCACCTGATTGTGAAGCATCGCTGCCATTCATGCTGCTAGGTGATATCTTGCAAACCTTGCCAGAGTTGGCATGCATCTGATGTTGCCTCCAACCTCGTTTAAAATTGTCTTTTCGCCCTTGAAATAGCCGTTCGCAAGTCATACCTGGTTTTCTGGTACAAACCTGGGTCACCAGACTTGAATGCCACAGATCTATCCTTCAGTGGACAACGTACCTCATTGTTCATGCATAGCTTTTGGTTTGGGAATGCACAGTAAGTATTTGTAGGCACACACTAATCCGCACAGGTTTTAATGAAGTCGGTAACAACTACAGCATACTCATCCAGATTAGAGGACGAATCCCTGAATAGAGTCCAGTCCACCAATTCAAAGCAATCCTGTAGGCGCTCCTGTGCTTCCCTTGTCCAAACCTTCTTGGTCCTCGCTACTGGTGCTGCAGTCTTCAGTCTCTGCCCATACTCAGGGAGTAAAAGTACAGCCAGGTAATCGGACTTCCTGAAGCGAGGGAGTGGAATAGCACAGTAGGCATTCTTGATGGTGGTGTAACAATGGTCCAGTGTGTTGTTTCCTCTGGTACTGTAAGTGATCTGTTGATGGTAATTATTTAGTGATTTTTTCTCAGACTGGTCTGGTTAAAATCCCCCAAAACATGAAGGCGTTAAGGTGTGCTGTTTCATGCATGTTGGTCCCATTGCTCAGATCATCTAAAGCCTGCTTGACATTGGCCTAAGGTGGAATGTATACTGCTACCGAAATGATCACGGAAATCTCCTGTGGTAGGAAAATGGATGACACTCAATTGCAAGATGTTCTAGGTCTGGTGAGCAGAATTGGGACAGGACTAATATGTTTGTGCACCAAGAGGAGATGATCATGAGGCATACTTCTCCACCTCTGCTTTTGAGAGACTCTGTAGATCTATCCTGACAGTATGTGTTAAACCAGTCAATCCTGAATTGCTGCATCCGGTACGGAAGGGGTTAATCAGGATTCCGTGAAAGAAAGGCCACACGTGGTCCTAATGTCCCTCTGATTCAGCACCCTAGATCTGAGATTATCGATTTTATTCACCAGAGACTGCACGTTTGCCAGAAGGAAACTCCAATCTTGTGGTCCACATCTGTAGATCCCACAAAGTTGTTCAAATGGATAGGGTGGTTAAGAAAGGGTATAGTGTGTTAGATTAAGTTCAAGAGCTGCAAGTTAATGTTGCAACTCTATAAAACTCTGGTTCGACCACACTTGGAGTATTGTGTTCAGTTCTGGTTGCCTCATAAGAAGGATGTGGAAATTTTAGAGAGCGTGCTGAGGGGATTTATTAAAATTACTGTCTGGATTAAAGGGCATGTTTATGAGGTAAGACTGAGTGAGCTGGGGCTTTTCTCTAGCTCTGGAGCGAAGGAAGTTGAGAGGTGACTCAATAGTCGTGTGTAAGATGATAGGAGGCATTGATAGAGTGGACAGCCAGTGCCTTTTCCTCAGGGTTGAAATATGAGAGGACATAATTTTAAGTAATTGGAAGAAAAATTGGGTAGTCAGAGGGAGGTTCTTTACATAGAGAGTTGTGGGTTTGTGGAATGTTCTGCAGGGGTTATGGTAGAGGCAGATACATTCGGAACGTTGAAGAGAGTCTTAGGCATGTGGATGAAAGAAAAATAGCAGGCAATGTGGGAGAGAAGGGTTAGATTGATTTTAGAGTAGGTTAAAAGGTCAGCACAACATCATGGTACAAAGGGCCTGGACTATGCTGTACTGTGCAGTGTTCTATGTTCTGTATTATTATCTGCTCTTTAGATGCTAATAAGTACACACGGACTAAACTCTGGGTTATTTTATTGATTTTTCTACAGTGTACATCTTTGTTAACCTAAGGTATGTCTTCCTATATTCTCCAAAATGGATTGGTAAAAATAACCTAGTTAAACATGCAGTACTAAAAACATTAATAAGAAATATTAATGTTTTAAAAGATTAATAAGGAATTGGGGTGGCATGGTAGTATAGTGGTTAGTGCAACACTTTACAGAACAGGCAGTCCAGGTTCAATTCCCCCTGCTACCTGTAAGGAGTTTGTATCTTCTCCCCATGACTGCCTGGGTTTCCTCCAGTTTCCTCCCACAGTCCAAAGACATACTGGTTGATAGGTTAACTGCTCATCGTAAATTGTCCCATGACTAGGCTCAGATTAAATTGGGGGATTACTGGTCAGCGGGGCTCAAAGAGCCAAAAGGGCCTATTCCACACTGTATAAATAAATAAATAACCAGCGGATATATTAGAACTCAGAAAAAACTGCTAGACAATGAATTATTTTGTATTTGTTCATTAACACCTGTAGGCATTGATATGTTGGAATTGCCATTTCATGTGAATGATGTACTTTAATGTGACACTTTCCAGTTCAAGATCAACTGAATCCTTTGGCAATCCTGTTCTTTGCAGGTATTCTATTGATTCATATTCGGATTCACTTATTTATCACGTGAACGTTGAAACATACACGGTAATTTGTTGTTTGCGTTAACAACTAACACAACCTAAGGATGTTGTCAGCTGTTGTTACACATTCAGGCACCAACATGGCATGTCAGCAGAACAACATGAACGAAACTCAACTAAACAAAACAAGCAACAGAAAAACAATAACAAAATATGCCTCTTCCTCTGAAGAAGTGTCTCAGCCCAAAACGTCGACTGTTTATTCCTTTCCATAGATGCTGCCTGACCTGCTGAGTTTCTCCAGCATTTTGTGTGTGTTGCTTTTTCCTCCCTTCCACGAGGGTCTTCAGCGGACTCACAGGCAATGAGCCTGCAACCTCCCCAGTGTACTCTCAGACTCGTACATTTAGGGTTTCAGCCGTCGGGCTTCGATTTCCAGACTTTCAATTGACTATCATGCTTCAGTCTTCTATATCGACACCCAGAGCAGCCATGATGGATTCTCAAACGCCAGGACTTGAAAACTGGACTCACCAATGAAGGGATCCTGGACTGGGTCCAGCCATCTTCAGCTGCTTCATCAATCACCTTCCTTCCACTGTATGCTTCTAAACTCTCCTTGGGCAGTGCCTTAAACTGTGTATAAGAAACAAATGCCTTGTATCACCACAGATTATTCAGATAATGGATTTCAGGCTTGAGATTTACACAAAGAATGCAGAACTATCAGATACTTTTTGATACATGCAGGAAATAACAAGAACAATTATTCAAAATAGAATAATTCTAAATTTTTATTTTTTCATATCATAGCAGACTAGAAACTCTCCAGCATTTGAAAGGTTTTTGTTACGGTTGTGGAAGATGCTTCAGCAGAAACTGGTGGCTTGTAAGCTTGTATGTCACACGATTCAGGGCTTTATTACAGAATTTTGTAAACTGAGCACAGACAATTTGATTGAATCATTACTGTGTTCCAATTATGCCCTGTTAAAAACTGGTTTACATCTTCTGAGTACTAGCATAATTTTGTTTGCAATTTAGGAAGACTCTTCAGAGAATGTCAAAAAAACAACTGAAGAAACCCCTATACCTTTCTCACCACCTTGTTCCTCATCTGAGCCCTCAGTTTCACAGCAGTACAGGCAGAACAACAATGAATTCCTGAGGAAGACAGAAAAGGTTAGTGAATAAGTATTAGTAAATTTGACAATATTTAATTTGCCTACCTCAAAATAATTATCTGTGTTCTTCATGAACAAATGATGGCACGTTGTTCAGGAGACAGGTTTTACTCTGACTAGAATCATATACAAACCAAAATAACCTAGGCTATATTTTTCTTATACCTAAAATAATAATTTATAGAAACATAGAAAACCTACAGCACAATACAGGCCCTTCAGCCCACAATGCTGTGCCGAACATGTCCTTACCTTAGAAATTACCTAGAGTTACCCATAGCCCTCTATTTTCTAAGCTCCACATACCTATCCAGGAGCCTCTTAAAATACCTATTTCATATTAGGTATTAATATGAAATACCTAATTTAGCACAGTGTTAATCTGTTTCAGGGAAAACCACCCTGAGACAATCGCCTTTTTCATCATACAATATAACCGAAGTTCATGAAAAGAAACAGTACAACTCTGATAAAATGTTTTGTAGAGCTTTTGTCTTAGTCGCCAACTCAAAGGAGGATGGAGCTTCACATGTTATTCTTCACATGTTCCTTATTCTGATTCCGATTTTCCATAATATCTGTCAAAATGGCTGTAAACAGATGCTCGATTTAGCCAAGTAAAAATAATTAACCAGTCCAAAAATTAAACTGTTGTTTAAATTAAAATAGGAACTGCTGATCTCGTGTGTATCCAGACAACTTCGCCATTCCTCCTTTAGATGACTGGCATAGTACCAAAACAAACTTCTATTTTCTGTGAGGAAACTAGACTTAAACCACTTATGAAAGATAGATACAGAACTATCATGGATAAAAATATTTCTTTTTAGGTCAGACTTATCATAGAATAGATAGATTACTTATTTATTTAAAAAAATTGGAGGGAATGGTATTATAGATTACAACAAGGGATTTATCCATTGCTAGCCTACCCTAGGTAATTGCAGTGAGACTTTTAACTTCAGGAGTCTCTGGAGTCAAAAAGAAGTATTCCACTTAAGATAAATTTGGGGTGAATTACATTTAACTGAGTTCTATCACTTCATATTGTCAAATCTTAAGAAAGGAAGGAGAAACACTAGTTTTCAGAGGAGAAACACTAGTTTTATTCTGAAAGCTATTGGAAGAAATAAACCTATATGTTTCATAAATTATATAACTTTGATGTTTACTTGATTGTTAAAATTTTATAAATTTTAATGTTAAAATTGGACTAATTGTTATAAACCAGCAGCAACAGATATGAAACTGAGACAGAGTTATAAACAAACCACGAAATTTATTAACCACTGCTCAAAACATCGAAAAGTAAACAAACGACTAACTTAACCGGAAGTTAACAGTTAGGCAACCATATCGAGCAAACAGTCAAACTTATAAACTGTTCTTAACAAGTTCTCATCCAAGCACAGACTTAAAGTGGTAAAGTCAAAAGTCCATTTAATTTATACAGTCATTAAGGAAAGACTTCCCCGAAACAACGATTCCTTCGAAGTAATGACGAATCTGCCGATCACAGCCGAGAGAGGCCTTGTCCGAAGGAATCACAAAGAAATAAAGGAACCGACCTTTTGACTGGAGGGTGGTCACTGCACAAACCTTTCTGACCTTGCAGGGTTTAACTCAAATGTGCAAACCACAATTCCCGAACAAATTCAAAAAGGTCGATCATTCCCAAGACGCTGAAGGACATTAACTTTACCCAACTCTGGTAATGCCTTCATTCTCCGATACTGGACTGTAAGGGAAAAATAAACGTGCAACAAACAAAACCGGTGGTGTCTCCAAATATCAGACCGGCAACAACAACGTTGCACAAAAGTAAAAATGAGAACTGCGTCATAGTGACGGGCTTTGTTTAAATATCGTTTGGAACATGCCATCACGTGACATAACATCACCCCATGGTCATAAGACAATTACATCATGCCCATCACGAGATGTGTAACATAATAAACAGTAGAAACAGTATACAATGTATAGTTATTTAAATACAATTTAAAATCTTTTTTTTTTATATACCCCTTAGGATCGACCATTATCTGCCAGAGAACGAAGGAGATTGAAACAATCTCGAGAAGAGTCTCCTTATTCAGGTATTCAGAATCAAAATCAGAATCAAGTTTAATATCACTGGCATATGTTGTGAAATTTGTTGTTTTGAGGCAGTACATTGCAATACATAATAATAAATTAGATTTAGATTATGAGGACACTCAGACCTCGTTTATTGTCATTTAAAAATGCATGCATTAAGAAATGATACAATGTTCCTCCAGTATGATATCACAGAAACACAGGACAGACCAAGGCTAAAACTGACAAAAACCACATAATTATAACATATAGTTACAACAGTGCAAAGCAATACTGTAATTTGATAAAGAGCAGACCATGGGCATGGTAAAAAAAAAAAAAAAAGTCTCAAAGTCCTGATAGCCCATCATCTCACGCAGATGGTAGAAGGGAGAAACTCTCCCTGCTATGAGCCTCCAGCGCCGCAAACTTGCCGATGCAGCACCCTGGGAGCACCCGACCACAGCCAACTCTGAGTCCGTCCGAAAACTTCGAGCCTCCGACACCGACCACCGAGCACCATCTCTGCCGAGCGCTTCAACCCTGCCCTGGCCGTCGAGCAACAAGCAAAGCCGAGGACCCAGGGCCTTCCCCTCCAGAGATTCTGGATCACACAGTAGCAGCGGCAGCGAAGCAGGCATTTCAGAAGTTTCACCAGATGTTCCTCCGTGCTCTCACATCCGTCTCCATCAAATCAGGATTGTGCACGCCATCCTACTTGACAGATTACAGATATTCATCACTGGAGTAGCCGCTGCGTGCTGCGTCATGCCGCCATCTTCTCCTCCTCTCTGAATTACAATCAGAAATATATAAAAATTAAATAAAGTAGTGAAAAAAGGGCAAAGAATATAGAAAAAAAACAAATAGACCATAGAATATAGGAGCAGAATTCGACCATATGCCCCATCGAGTATGCTTTGCCATTTCATTATGGCTGATCCATTTCGCTCTCAGCCCCAATCTCCTGCCTGCACCTCTTATCCCTTCATGCACTGAATAATCAAGAATCTATCAACCGCCTCCTTAAATATACCCAAAGACTTGGCCTCCACAGCCACCTGTGGCAATTAATTCCACATACTCACCACTCTGGCTAAAGAAATTCCTCCTCATCTCTGTTCAAAATGAACATCATACTGAAGCTATGTCCTCTGGTCTTAGACTCCTCCACCATAGGAAACATCCTCTCCACATCCACTCTATCGAGGCCTTTCAACAATCAATAGGTTTCAATAAAATCTCCTCTCACTCTTCTAAATTCCAGTGAGTATATGCCCAGAACATCAAACACTCCTCATATGATAAACCTTTCCCAGAATCCCAGAATCATTTTTGTGAACCTCCTTTGAATCCTCTCCAATGTAAGCACACTCTCTCTAAGATAAGGAGCCCAAAACTGGTCACAGTACTCCAAGTGAAGACTCACCTGTGCCTTACAAAGCCTCAACATTACATCTTTGCTTTTGTATCCTAGTTCTCTCAAAATGAATGGTAACATTGCATTTGCCTTCCTCACCAGCGACTCAACCTGCAAATTAACCTTTAGGGGATCCTGCACAAGTACTTCCAAGTCCCTTTGCACCTCAGATTTTTTAAATTTTCTCCCATTTAGAAAATAGGGTATGCTTTTATTTCTTCTACCAAAATGCGTCATCATACAGTTCCCTTCATTATATTCCATCTGCCATTTCTTTGCCTATTCCCCTAATTTATCCTTCTGTAGCTTCTCTGCTCCCTCAGCACTGCTTGCCCTTCCACCTATCTTCGTATCATAAGACTATAAGACCATAAGACAGAGGAACGGAATTAGGCTGTTTGGCCCATTGAGTCTACTCCGCCAATCATGGCTGATCCTTTTATCCCCTCCTCAACCCCATTCCCCAGCTTCTCCCCATAACATCGAAACATAGAAAACCCTCAGCACAATACAGGCCTTTCGGCCCGCGATCCCGTGGCCGAACATGTACTTACTTTAGAAATTACCTCGGGTTACCCATAGTGGAATATTTTTCGAAGCTCCATGTATCTATCCGGGAGTCAAAAGACGCTATCGTATCTGCCTCCACAACCGTCGCTGGTACCCCATTCCACACACTTACTTTTTGCTTTTTTTAAAAAAAAACAACTTACCCCTGACATCTCCTCTGTACCTATTTCCAAGCACCTTAAAACTGTGCTCTCTTGTGTTAGTCATTTCAGCCCTGGGAAAAGGCCTCTGACTATCCACATGATCAATGCCACTCATTATCTTATACACCTCTATCAGGTCATCTCTCATCCTCCTTTGCTCCAATGATAAAGGCCAAGTTCGTTCAAGCTTTTCTCATTAGGGCATGTTCCCTAATCCAGGCAACATCCTTGTAAATCTGCTCTGCACCCTTTCTATAGTTTCCACATCCTTCCTGTAGTGAGGTGACCAGAAATGAGCACATGTGGGGTTTGACCAGAGTCCTATATAGCTGCAACGTTACTTCTCGGCTCTTAAATTCAATCCCACCGCCATTGAAGGCCAATGCCTTCTGAACCACAGAGTCAACCTGCGCAGCAGCTTTGAGTGTCCTATGGACTCGGACCCCAAGATTCCTTTGATCCTCCACACTGCCAAGAGTCTTACCATTAATGCTATATTCTGTCATCATATTTGACCTACCAAAATGAACCACTTCACATTTATCAGGGTTGAATTTCATCTGCCACTTCTCAGCCCAGTTTTGCATCCTATCGATGTCCCACTGTAACCTCTGACAGACCTCCACACAATCCACAACACCCCCAAACTTTGTGTCATCAGCAAATTTACTAACCCATCCCTTCACTTCCTCATCCAGGTCACTTATAAAAATCAGGAAGAGAAGGGGTCCCTGAGACACACCACTGGTCACTGACCTCCATGCAGAATATGACCCATCTACAACCACTGTTTGCCTTCTGTGGGCAAGCCAATTCTGGATTCACAAAGCAAGGTCCCCTTGGATCCCTTGCCTCCTTACTTTCTCAATAAGCCTTGCATGGGGTACCTTATCAAATGCCTTGCTGAAATCCATATACACTACATCTACGGCTCTACCTTCATCAATATGTTTAGTCACAACGTCAAAAAATTCAATCAGGCTCATAAGGCATGATCTGCCTTTGACAAAGTTATGCTGACTATTCTTAATCATATTATGCCTCTCCAAGTGTTCATAAATCCTGCCTCTCAGGATCTTCTCCATCAGCCAACCAACCACTGAATTAAGACTCACTGGTGTATAATTTCCTGGGCTTCTCTACTCCCTTTCTTGAATAAGGGGACAACATCCACAACCCTCCAATCTTCCAGAACCTCTTCCTTCCCCATTGATGATGCAAAGATCATTGCCAGAGGCTCAGCAATCTTCTCCCTCGCCTCCCACAGTAGCCTGGGGTATATCTCATCCGGTCCCAATGACTTACCCAACTTGATGCTTTCCAAAAGTTCCAACACATCCTCTTTCTTAATGTCTATATGCTCAACCTTTTCAGTCCACTGTAAGTCATCCCTGCAATCACCAAGGTCCTTTTATGTAGTGAATACTGAAGCAAAGTATTCATTAAGTACCTCTGCTATCTCCTCCGGTTCCATATGCACTTTTCCACTGTCACACTTGATTGGTCCTATTCTCTCTCATCTTATCCTCTTGCTCTTCACATACTTGTAGAATGCCTTGGGGTTTTCCTTAATCCTGCTTGCCAAGGCCTTCTCACAGCCTCTTCTGGCTCTCCTAATTTCAATCTTAAACTCCTTCCTGCTAGCTTTATAATCTTCTGGATCTCTATCATTACCTAGTTTTATGAACCTTTCATAAGGTTTTCAGTTCTTCTTGACTAGATTTTCAACAGCCTTTGTACACCATGTCCTACCATCCTTTCCCTGTCTCATTGGAACGTATCTATACAGAATATCACTCAAATATCCGCTGAACATTTGCCACATCTCTGCCGTTCATTTTCCTAAGAACAGCTGTTCCCAATTTATGCTTCCAAGTTCCTACCTGATAGCTTCATATTTCCCCTTACTCCAATTAAATGCTTTGATACTGTGTCCAATCAAGAACCTATCAATCTGTCTTAAATACACCCAACAATCTTGCCTCCACAACTGCCTGTGATAACAAATTCCACAAATTCACCACCTTCTAGCTAAAGAAATTTCTTTACATCACTGTTTTAAATGGATGCCCCTCTGTCCTGAGGCTATACCCTCTTGTCCTAGACTTCCCCTCTTGTCCTAGACTTCCCCACCATGGTATATATCCTTTCCACATCTATTCTGTATAGACCTTTCAACCTTCAAAAGATTTCAATGAGATCCCCCTCTCATCGTTCTAAATTCCATTGAGTACAGAACTAGGGCCATCAAACGTTCCTCGTATGATAACCCTTTCATTCCTGGAATCATTCTTGTGAACCGCCTCTGGACCCTCTCCAATGCCAGCACAATGCTCAAGGTGAGGTCTTACCAGTGCCTTATAGAGCCTCAGTATTACATCCCAACTCTTGTATTTTGGACCTCTTGAAATGAATGCTAAAAGTACATTTGCCTTCCTCACCACCGACTCAACCAGCAAGTTAATGTTTTGGGTTTTTGGCACAAGGACTTCCAAATCCCTTTATATCTCAGATTTTTGAATTTAGAAAATAGTCTGCACATTTATTTCTATCACCAAAGTGCATGACCATGCATTCTCCAACATTGTATATCATTTCCCCCTTTCTTGCCCATTCTCCTAATCTGTCTCCTTTTGCATCCTCCCTGTTTCCTAAACACTCCCTGCCCCTCCACCAATCTTAATATCATCTGCAAACTTGGCAACAAAGCCATCTATTCCATCATTTAAATCAGTGATTCTCAACTGTTTTTTGGCCATGGCCCCCTTTGGAGCTCTTCTCAGGTTCCAGGGCCCCCCTTTCAAACAGGGATACAACGCGAACAGATAGACAGAAAATCATTTATTATTGAACACCAAGAAAACTTGAACATTCCGACATACTGGACAAAACTTTAAAAAAGACAGTATGAAATTAAACATCTATCAGGCCTAATGCAATTCTTGAGCTTGATGCTTTTCTGCAAGTTTCATGATATAGTGCTCCAAATTAGACAATGACAGTGGGAGGTCACCTCTTGTTGCGATATCAGTTCTGTTCCTGGATTTTGTCAAGGAAGCTACCTTGCAGAATCCGCTCTCAACCAAATAGGGAAACTATTGACGCCAATGAAGGCTGCTGCTTAGGTATTTCATCGGTTCAGTTACCAGGGCCCCCATAAACCCTTGGGGCTCCCCTTCTCACGGTTTTCAGTCAGTGGCCCCCTTCAAATGTGTCAGGGCCCCCAAGGGGACCATATGGCCCCCGTTGAGAATGGCTGATCTAAATCATAAAAAGAAGCGGTCCCAACACTGACCCCTGCGGAACACCACTAGTCACTGGCAGCCAACCAGGAAAGGAACCTTTTATTCCCACTCATTGCCTCCTAACAATCATCCAATGCTCTAACCATTTTAGTAACTTTCATGTAATACCATGGGCTCTTAACTTGATAAGCAGCCTCATGAGTGGCACCTTATCAAAGGCTTTCTGAATATCTTAAGTGTACAGCATCTGCTGCATCCCCTTTATCTATCCTACTTGTAATCTCCTCAAAGAATTTCAACAAGTTCATCAGGCAAGATGTTCCCTTAAGGAAACCATGCTGACTTTGTCCTATCTTGTTCTGTGTCACCAAGTCCATAACCTCATCCTTAACAATTGACTCCAACATCTGCCCAACCACTGAGGTCAGGCTAACTGATCTATAATTTCCTTTCTGCTATCTTCCTCCTTTCTTAAAGAGTGGAGTGACATTTGCAGTTTTCCATTCCTCTGGGCACCATGCCAGAATCCATTGACTTCTGAAGGATCTTTGCTAATGCTCCCACAATCTTTAGCGCTGCCTCTTTCGGAACCCTAGAGTGCAGTTCATCTAGTCCGGGTGACTTATGTACCCTTGGGTCTTTCAGCTTTTTGAGTACCTTCTCCCTTGTTATAGTAACTGTACTCACTTCTCTTCCCTCACACACAACAACATCTGGCCTACTGCTAGTGTTTTCCACAGTGAAGACTGATGCAAAACACTCATTCATTTCATTTGCCATCTCCTTGTACACCCTTAATATTTCTCCAGCCTCATTTTCTCACGGTCCTAAATCCACTTTCATCTCCCTTTCATTTTTTTTTTACATGCTTGAAAAAGCTTTTACTATCCACTTTAATATTGCTTGTCAGCTTTCTTTCATTTTTCATCTCTTCCCTTCTAATTCTTTTGGTTGCTCTCTGTAGGTTTTAAAAAGCTTCCCAATCCCCTGTTTTCCCATTAATATTTGCTTTGTTGTATGCCCTCTCTTTTGTTTTTTCATTATCTTTGACTTCCCTTGTCAGACACAGCTGTACTATTTTGCCATTTGGATATTTGTTTGTTTTTGGAATACATCTGCCCTGCACCTTCCTCATTTTTCCCGAAAACTCACACCATTGCTGCTCCACTGTCATCCCTGCAGCAGCTCCTTCCAATTTACTTTGTCCAATTCCTCTCTCATACCACTCCTTTAATCCGCTACATCAGACTTTACTTTCTCCCTATCAAACTTCAAGTTGAACTCAATCATATTGTGATCACTGGCTGATAAGGGCTTTTTTACCTGAAGCTCCCTAATCATCTCTGGTTCATTGCTTAACACCTAAAGTAGTACAGCTGATTCCCAACGACAAACTGCTCTGAAAAGCAATTTTATAGGCATTCAACTAACTCACTCTCTTGAGATCTATTACCAACGTGATTTTTTTAATCGACCTACATGTTAAAATCTCCCATGACTATCATAACATTGTCCTTTTGACACACCTTTTCTATTTCCTGTTGTAATCTGTGGCCCACCTCCCAGCCGTTGCTGGGAGGCCTGTATATAACTGCATCAGGATCCTTTTAACCAGTGGTCCCCAACCTCCTAACCGCGAACTGATACATTGCCGTGAAGCATGCGGTGCAGTGGTGGCCGGAACGCACCCAGCACATCTTTAAGAAAAAAGTTGAAATAAACAAGCTAATTAATTAGGTGCCACCCGGCACGTAAATGTTGACCCAGATCGGAGGCGATTGCCGATTGCGTCGCCTCTGATCTGGGAGGACATTTAACGTGCCTGGCGGCACCTAATTAATTAGCTTGTTTATTTTGGCTTTTCTCTTAAAGATGTGCTGGGTGCGTCCCGGCCACCGCTGTACCACTGCATGCTTCGTGGCAATGAATCGGTCCACGGTCCGGAGGTTGGGGACCACTGCTTTTACTCTTGCAGTTTCTTAACTAAACCCACAAGGATTCAATATCTTACTATCCTGCGTCACATCTTTCCACTGATTGTATGCCATTCTTTACCAGCAGAGCCATGCCACTGCCTCTGCCTGCCTTCCTATTCCTCTGATACAATGTGTAACCTTGGACATGCAGCTTCCAACTACGACCATCCTTCCGCCATGTTACAGTAATGGCCACAGCATCATACCTGACAATCTGTACAAGATTATCCACATTATTTCTTAAACTCCATGCATTGAGATATAACCCTTTGAGTGCTGTGTTTACTACCCATTTTTGATCTTGCATCCCTAATGCACTGATACTCGACTTGCTGGCTGCTATTTTGTCCTATCATCTGCCTACCCTTGGCCACAAAGCCATCAATTCTGTCATCCAAATCATTAACATAATAGCCATAGTCATAGTCATAGTCATACTTTATTGATCCCGGGGAAATTGGTTTTCATTACAGTTGCACCATAAATAATTAATAGTAATAGAACCATAAATAGTTAAATAATAATATGTAAATTATGCCAGTAAATTATGAAATATGTCCAGGACCAGCCTATCGGCTCAGGGTGTCTGACCCTCCAAGGGAGGAGTTGTAAAGTTTGATGACCACAGGCAGGAATGACTTCCTATGACGCTCTGTGCTGCATCTCAGTGGAATGAGTCTCTGGCTGAATGTACTCCTGTGCCCACCCAGTACATTATGTAGTGGATGGGAGACATTGACCAAGATGGCATGCAACTTAGACAGCATCCTCTTTTCAGACACCACCGTCAGAGAGTCCAGTTCCATCCCCACAACATCACTGGCCTTATGAATGAGTTTGCTGATTCTGTTGGTGTCTGCTACCCTCAGCCTGCTGTCCCAGCACACAACAGCAAACATGATAGCACTGGCCACCACAGACTCGTAGAACATCCTCAGCATCATCCGGCAGATGTTAAAGGACCTCAGTCTCCTCAGGAAATAGAGACGGCTCTGACCCTTCTTGTAGACAGCCTCAGTGTTCTTTGACCAGTCCAGTTTATTGTCAATTTGTATCCCCAGGTATTTGTAATCCTCCACCATGTCCACACTGACCCCCTGGATGGTTCAGCACAGACCCCTGTGGAACACCACTAGTCACTGGTAGCCAATCATAAAAGACTCCCTTTGTTCCCACATTTTGCCCCCGACAAACAGCCAATATTCTATCCATGCTTGTATGTTTTCTGTAATACCATGGGCTCTTAACTTGTTAAGCAGCTTCTGGTGTGGCACCTTGTCAAAAACTCTTCTGAAAATTCAAGTACACAACATCCACCTATACTGCCTTGTCTATCCTGCTTGTTATTTCTTCAAAGAATTCCAACAGATTTGTCAGGCAAGATTTTCCCTCAAGGAAACCTGACTTCATCCTATTTTATTATGTGTCTTCAAGTATCCCGTAATCTCATCCTTAAAAATAGACTCCAATATCTTTCCAACCACTGAAGTCAGGCTAACTGGCCTATAATTTCCTTTCTTCTTCCTGTTTTCCTTCTTAAAGAGTGGAATGACATTTGCAATTTTCCAGTCCTTGGAACTATTGATTAGAAACATAGAAAACCTACAGCACAATACAGGCCCTTCGGCCCACAAAGCTGTGCCGAACATGTCCTTGCCTTAGAACTACCAAGGCTTACCCATAGCTCTCAATTTTTCTAAGCTCCATGTACCTATCCAGAAGTCTCTAATAAGACCCTATCATTTCCGCCTCCACCACCGCCGCCAGCAGCCCATTCCACTCACCACTCTGCGTACAAAAAAAAAACTTACCCCTGACATCTCCTCTGTACCTACTTCCAAGCACCTTAAAACTATGCCCTCTCGTGCTAGCCATTTCTACCCAGGGAAAAAGCCTCTATGACTATCCACACGATCAATGCCTCTCATTATCTTGTATACCTCTATCAGGTCGCCTCTGATCCTCCATCACTCCAAGGAGAAAAGGCCAAGTTCACGCAACCTATTCTCATAAGGCATGCTCCCCAATCCAGGCAAAATCCTTGTAAATCTCCTGTTCACCCTTTCTATGGTTTCTACGTCCTTCCTGTAGTGAGGTGACCAGAATTGAGCACAGTAGTCCAAGTGGGATCTGACCAGGGTCTTATATAACTGCGATATTACCTCTCGGCTCTTAAACTCAATCCCATGGTTGATGAAGGTTAATGCACCATATGCCTTCTTAACCACAGAGTCAACTTGTGTAGCAGCTTTGGGTGTCCTATAGACTCAAACCCCAAGATCCCTCTGATCCTCCACACTGCCAAGAGTCTTACCGTTAATGCGATATTCTGCCATCATATTTGACCTACCAAAATAAACCACCTCACACTTATCTGGGTTGAACTCCATCTGCCACTTCTCAGCCCAGTTTTGCATCTTATCAATGTCTCGCAGTAACCTCTACAGCCCTCCACACTATCCACAACACTCCCAACCTTTGTATCATCAGCAAATTTACTAACCCATCCCTCCACTTCCAGGTCCAGGTCACTTATAAAAATCATGAAGAGAAGGGGTCCCAGAACAGATCCCTGAAGCACACCACTGGTCACCGACCTCCATGCAGAATATGACCCACCTACAACCACTCTTTGCCTTCTGTGGGCAAGCCAATTCTGTATCCACAAAGCAATGTCCCCTTGGATCCCATGCCTCTTTACTTGATTCTTGAAAGATGATTACTAATGCCTCCACAATCTCTTCAGCCACCTCTTTCAGAACCCTAGAGTGTAGACCATTTGGTACAGGTGACTCATCTAACTTCAGACCTTTCAGTTTTTCAAGCACCTTTTCCCTAGTAATGCCATTTCACTCACTTCTACGCCTTGACACTCTTGAACATCTGGCATACTGCTGAAAATAGGTGAGGTGATGTTTATGTCCATTCAGAAATTTGATGGCAGAGGGAAAGAAGCTGTTTCTGAAACATTGAGTGTGTGTGTTCAGAGTCCTGTACGTCTTTCTTGATGGTAGCAATGAGAAGAGGGCATGACCTAGGTGATGGTGCTCCTTATGATGGATGTCGCATTTTTTTTTTGAGACGTCACCTTTTGAAGGTGTCATGGATGCTGGGAAGGCTATTGCCCATGATGGAGCTGGCTGAGTTTACAACTTCCTGCAGCTTTTTCTCAATCATGTGCAGTGGTCCCTCCATACCAGATGGTGATGCAACCAGTTAGAGTGCCTTCTACAGTAGACCTGTAGAAATTTGCAAAGGTCTTTGGTGACATTACCAAGTCTCCTCACATTCCTAATGAAATATAGCTGCTATAGTGCCGCCTTTGTAATTTCAACACTATGTTGGACCCAGGATAGACCTTCAGAGATGCTGATGCCCAGAAATTTAAAACTGCTCACTCATTCCACTGCCGATCTCTCAATGAGGACTGATGTGTGTTCTTTCAACTTCCACTTCCTGAAGTCCACAATCACTTCCTTGGTTGAAAGGCATGGGGTTAATGATAAAGCAATTAATGGATAGCCAAATGACCAGAATTGGGGTGTCATAGGACTAGATGAAATTTCAGAAATGTATAGTCCATATTACCTTACCGGTAGTAAGTATTCCAAAGATCTGAGTAGTAGTTATCCACCCCTTCTCATCTGACACTTGCAGATTAACATTCTGTTACTGATACTAATGGTGTGTTTATTCTCGCCAGTGTCCACATCAAGAAGAAATTCACATTGTGCAGCTTTAGAAGCAAACTCCTGTGAAGAGAACCAAAATGTGAAAGTTATCCGATCCTTATCTGATGTAGCTATCGATCAGGGAAAGGTAATGTTTTGCTCATTACAACATATTGTAGCAGCAGTAGCAACAGAAGAGTACATTGCTGATATTTTAACTGCATGGTGTGGCATATTCATCACTCTACCATTGCTATCAAAGCATGGGGTCATGCCAGGATCAGCATCAGGCACACCAAAATGTAAAGCACCAATCTGATGAAGCTGACTAAAGAGCAGCTCCCGTGTGCAGTTGACATTTAACAGCCAATTGATTCGATTATAGCTCTGCAATCCTGCCATATCCATTTCTGACTAGTAGTGGATAACTAAGGGAAGGAGGAGGTTCTGAGAACATCTGAACTTTGACAACAGCAGAGCCCATCATAGAGCAAGGTCAGATGACTACATTTACAGGAAAGGCAGACAACTTCAGTGCTTGACTGATCAGGTCAAGGAGTTGGACTAACTCAGGAGGCTGAAGATATTTTTGACAAGACTTTGAAGAGTTGGGCGCACCCAGAGTACAGGCTTCGTACAGTAGATGGGTGACCACCAGGAGAGGTAAGGGGATTAAGCAGTCAGTGCAGGGTTTACCTGTGACCATTCTCCTCAGCAACAAGCATACCCCTTTGGATACTGCTGTGGGTTGACCCATCAGAACACGGCAGCATCTACCAGGCCAATGGCACAGTGGCCGGCTCTGAGCCTTGACAGGGAAGAGTAAAGTCAGGCAGTGTGGTAGTGATAGGGTACTCAATACTTAGGGGGACAGACAGGATGGTATGTTACCTCCTGGGTGCTAGGTTCCATGATGTATCAGAGCAGCTGCAGAATATTCTCAAGGGGAAGGGGGGAACAACCAGAGGTTGGGGTGCATATTGGCACCAATGACATGGGTAGAAAAGGGGAAGAGGTCCTATGCAGTGAATATATAGGGTTAGAAAAGAGGCTGAAGAGAAGGACCTCCAAGGTTGTAATCCCGGGATTACTCTGTGTCACGAGGAAGTGCAGATAGGAAAGGGATGATAGCACAGATGAATAAGTGGCTACAGAGATGATGCAAGGGACAGGGTTTGAAGTTCTTGGATCACTAGAGCCTTTCTGGGGAACAGGTTATCTGTACAAGAGGCAAACATGAGGAAATCTGCAGATGCTGGAATTTCAAGCAACACACATCAAAGTTGCTGGTGAACGCAGCAGGCCAGGCAGCATCTCTAGGAAGAGGTACCGTCGACGTTTCGGGCCGAGACCCTTCGTCAGAACAAGAGGAATAGATTGCACTTGAATTAGAGGAGAACCAATATTCTGGCTGGGATGTTTGCTGATGCTGCTCGGGAGAGTTTAAACCAGTTTTGCAGGGGGCTGGGAACTAGAGCTCCAGGTTAGTAAGGGAAGGATCAGACCAGAAGGTAGATGTCAGGGAAAGTACCAAAAGGCAAAATTGGAATAACTGGTGTGGTGGATCAGGGAGTCTGATAAGTGTTTATTTTCAGGATAGCTATAGATAAGGATGGGTATTGTCCTTGTGGGAGAGTTTAAAATTACAGTAGGGCAAAATACGAGGACATTTGGCAGGAACTAAGAACACTTTAATTAGGAACACCTTTTCTCTAGCAAGTCTACATCAGAGATGTGGAAGGTGTTTAAAGATTAATTGCAGAGTACAGGAAAGGTATGTTCCTGTTAGAAGGAAGGCTAGGGATGGAAAAATAAGAGAACCTTGGATGTGGAGAGAGGTGATGAACTCAGTAAAGAAGAGAAAGGAAAAGTTTGTAAAGCTTCATAAGTCAGGATCGAAAGAAGCATGTAAGGAGTATAAAAAAGCTGGAAAAGAACTAGAGAAGGGAATTAGGAAAGCCAGGAGGGGCCATAAAAAGCCCTCAGCAAGTAGGATTAAGGTGAATCCCAAGGCATTCTATACATACATGAAGAGTTAAAAGGATAACTAGGGAGAGGGTTGGGCCACTCAAAGATAAAGGGGGGAACAGTTGCTTGGAGGCAGAGAATGTGAGTGAGGTACTTGGTGAGTGCTTCAGTATTTACCAAGGAAAAGGATATGGAGGATCAGAAGATTAGTGCTTGAGTGTAGGATGTTTAGAGGTCAATGAGGAGGAAGTGTTGGGCCTCCTTATGAGTATTAAGGTGGATAATTCCCCGGGGACTGATGAGATTTACCCCCACCCCCACCCCCGGTTATTGAAGGAGGCAAGGGACGAGATTGCTGGGCCTTTGACCAGTAAGTATCTTTGTGTCCTTCTAACCACAGGCAAGGTCCCAGAGGACTGGCAGGTGGCTAATGTTGTACCTCTATTTAAGAAGAGAAGAAGGGAAAATACTGGGAACTATGTACTGGAGTCTCAATTGTCAGAAAATTGCTAGAGGAATTTCTTGGGGATAGAATATATGAGCATTTGGAAGCCCATAGCCTAATTAGGGAGAGGCAGCATGGCCTTGTGCGGGGCAGGTCATGCCTTACCAACTTGATTGGGTTTTTTGACAAGGTGGTGAGAGAGTTTGATGAGGTTACGGCAGTGGATGTGTCTACGTAGATTTTAGTTTGACAAAGCCCCTAATGGGAGGTTAACCTAGAAGATTAAGATGCATGCGACATATGGCAAATTATCTGTTTGGATTCAGAACTTGCTTACACATAGAAGACAGAGGGTAGTGGTTGAAGGGACTTGTTCAATCTGGAGCTCTGGAGTTCCACAGGGATCTGTGCTGGGACCTCTGCTGTTTGCAGTGTGTATAAATGACCTGGATGAAAATGTACATGGGTGGGTTAGTATATTTGCGGGTGATTAATGTGAGGTGTTGCACCTCGGTAGGACAAATGCAAGGAGACAGTACATTGTTAAGAGCAAGGACCTTAACAGTGTTGTTGAGCAGAGAGATCTTGGGATCCAAGTTCATAGCTCCTTGAAAGTGGCTACACAGGTGAATAAGGTGGTTAAGAAGGCTTATGGAATGTTTGCTTTTATTAGTGGTGGCATTGAGTTCAAAAGTCAGGAGGTTATATTGCAACTTTATAAAACTCTGGTTAAGCCAAATCTGGAGTATTGCCGGTTCTAGTTACCGGCTATAGGAAGGATATTGAGGCTTTGGAGCGGGTGCAGAAGAGGCTTACCAGGATGCTGCCTGATTTAAAGGGCATGAGCTATCACGAGAGGTTGGATAAACTTGGGCTGTGTTCTCTGGAGCATCAGAGGCTGAGGAGAGATCTGACAGAGGTTTACAAAATTATGAGAGGCATAGATAGAGGAGACAGAGAGCAATTGTTTCCCAGGATTGAAATGTCTGATTCCAGATGGCATGCATTCAAAGTGAGAGGGGTTTGGTTCAAGGGGGATGTGAAGGGTAAGTTTTTTTTTCACTCAGAGTGGTGGATGCCTGGAATGCACTGCCTGGTATGGTGGTAGAGGAAAATACACTAGAGGCTTTTAACAGATGTTTGGACAGGCACATGAATGTAGGTAAGATGGAGGTATATAGACATGGTGTAGGTAGGAGGGATTAGTGTTTGAAGTCTTTAATTTGCTTTATCAGTGGTTTGGCACAACATTGTGGGCTGTTAATGGCCTGTTCCTGTGCGGTACTCTTCCATGTTCTATGTAGAATATTCAAAGTAGCACTGAAGCAATTGCAGCCTCAGTGCCAAATGAACGATCCATCTTGGCTCCCTCCTGAGATCCCCACCGTCAGTGAAGCCAGTGTACAGCCAATTCAGTTCATTCTCATTCTTCAAATGTTTTCTGAACTGCTGAATACTTCTAGCATTTTTTGTTTTAGTTAGAAACGAGCAATCAGTAAACAGGTTCAATAAATTACCTCAGAAGAAAGAAGAGAACGAAATTATTTCATGATTTGTTTTGATAGGCCATTCACCTATTATCTGAG
Source organism: Mobula birostris (assembly GCF_030028105.1). Classification (NCBI taxonomy): domain Eukaryota; kingdom Metazoa; phylum Chordata; class Chondrichthyes; order Myliobatiformes; family Myliobatidae; genus Mobula; species Mobula birostris. Next base: position 78,903,269 of record NC_092385.1, read on the forward strand.
AATAACCCATTGACAGGCGTTTTAAAAGCAAGCATTTTAGCAATCATTACAAACTAAAATCAAACATTATATTTCTAATAAACAAAACCTTCAAATTACTTGCCTCAGCAGCATCTCTCCTGTCAATCACTCAGCTCTAGTTCTCTCCTCTGTATGCCACCTCTCTACTCCTCCTTGCACTTCCCTTTCTGCTACAGTTCCTGCAGGTCACTGTGTACTACTCTTTAGCTGGGAATCGTGTACCTTTGTTAGTGTTAACCATCTCAACTATCAGATCTTAGCTAATCAATGCCAAGTGTTCCTGAACCAGTCAATATACAGTACTGTGCCAAAGCGTTAGGCACATACATGTATAGTTAGGATGCCTAAGAAACTCGCACAGCACGGTATTGTCAACCTGGAGCAGAGGGCAAGTTTGTGAACCTGGTGGAAGCAAAGGATGTTGGGAATGTCCAGGGTAGAGCACCGTGGGAGGGGTGTGGGACAGATGACAAAGGAGGAGGGACGGGGGGGGGGTGGTGCGGGTGCAGACACACCCAGCCCTGAGACACCAGGCAAGGTTATTTGATGCCAAAAAATTGGTTCATTGATCATTACAGTGTGTCTCTCTGGTGCTTCCCGCTCTCTCCCTTGTCCCTTCCCCTTTTCCCAACCATGATTCTCCTCTCCCTGTCCCCTTCCCACTCTCAGTCCACAATAGAGACCCGCATCAGAATCAGGTTTATCATCACCCATATACGTCATGTTTTTTGCAGCAGCAGTACAGCGCAATACATGAAATTATTACAGTACTGTCTTAGGCACCCTAGCTATATATGTATATATGCATATGTATATATGTATATGTGTGTGTGTGTGTGTGTGTATATGTATATATATATATATATGCCTAAGACTTTTGCGCAGTACTGTATGATAGAAAAGATCAAAGCTAAATTCTGTAATGCTTCATTGTAATATTTCATCTTGTGATAATGTTGCTTATTGACATTAATTGATTGGCTACAGGGGTTCATAAGATAATATAAGGAGAGCATTTTATTATTGCTTTCCAACATAGAAAATATCGATGTGCACAGATATTTAAATAAGACAATAACTGGAATAAATATTTTGAAACCTACTATTGAATGGTACTTATCCAGCTTCATAGAAATAATGTTAAGCTTATTTGGAAAAGAAAATGGAAATTATAATCAAAGGAACCCCACTCATTTTGGAGTACACAGTACCCATCGTACAACTATCAACTTGCTTTTAATTGTACTTCTTTCAAATTGAAGGAAGAATGTATGTACGTGTAGATTTTGAGCTAATATGTATTTTTATACCATGCTTTTCCAGTGCATGAGTGAATTACCCCATCACCTTTCAGATGATGATGAGTATAGCTCTTCAGCCAGCTCAACTGATAGATCTGAGGGGGACTGCAAAGATGTGTGAGTATTTACATTAACATTCAAACAACAGGCACAGCATTATCTTTTAACAACTACTTTCTCTATTCACGTTTAGTACACAAGGCAGCCGTTATCTTACCCAGCTTTCCCCCCCACTTTTGTGTGTGCCCATAAAGAAGAAAATGAACATCCCAACTAAATGAACAGAACTCAACACTTACATTTTTGTTTTATTATGGAAATTCTGTTGCAATTACAACTTTCATTTTTATATTGGTTTTAATTTAGCAAAAAATCTAAGCACTTCATTAAAAGCATTACTTTTAAAAGAAACTGTCAAATTTATGCAAAGCCATATAAAAAGGAATAAGACCATAAGATACAGGAGCAGAATTAGGCCATGTGGCCCATCGAGTCTGCTCTGTCATTTCATCATGACCGATCCAATATTCCTCTCAGCCCCAGTCTCCTGCCTTCTCCCTGCATCCCTTCATACACTGACCAATCAAGAATCAATCAACCTCTGCTTTAAATGTACATGAAGTCTTGGCCCCCACAGCTGCCTGTGGCACATAATTCCACAGATTCACCACTTCCTGGCTAAAGAAATTCCTCCTCATCTTTATTCTAAAAGAAAGCCCCTCTATTCTGAGGCTGTGCCCTCTGGTCTTAGACTCTCCCACCAAAGGAAGCATCCACTCTATCAAAGCCTTTCACCATTTAATAGGTGTCAATGAGGTCACCCCTCATTCTTCTGAATTCTAGTGAATACAGGCCCAGAACCATCAAACACTCTTCTTATGACAAGCCATTCAATCCTGGAATTATTTTCGTGGACCTCCTTTGAACCCTCTCCAGTTTCAGCACATCCTTTCTAAATTAAGGGGCTCATAACTGCTCACAATACTCCCAAGTGAGGCATCACAAGTGCTTTATAAAGTCTCAACATTACATCCTTGCTTTTATATTCTAGTTCTCTTGAAAGGACTGCTAACATTACATTTGCCTTCATGGCCACAGACTCAACCTGCAAATTAATCTTCAGGGAATTCTGCACAAGGACTCCCAAATCCCTTTGCGCCTCAGTTTTTTTTTGTATTTTCTGTCCATTTAGAAAATAGTCAACCCTTTCATTTTTTCTACTAAAGTGTGTGACCATATATTTCCGCACACTATTTCATCTGCCATTTCTTTTCCCATTCTCCTAATGTTTCTAAGGCCTTCTGTAGTGCCTCTACTTCCTCAAAACTACCTGTCTTCCACCTGTTTTCATATCATCTGCAATCCTTAGCAACAAAGCCATCAATTCTATAATCCAAATCATTGACATAAATGGCAGATGGAATTCAACCCAGGTAAGTGTGAAGTGAAACGCAAACACGAGGAATTCTGCAGATGCTGGAAATTCAAGCAACACACATCAAAGTTGCTGGTGAACGCAGCATCTCTAGGAAGAGGTACAGTCGACGTTTCAGGCCGAGACCCTTTGTAAGTGTGAAGTGGTTCATTTCAGTATGTCAAATTTGAAGACAGAATATGATATTAATGGTAAGACTCTTGGCAGTGTGGTGGATTAGTGAGATCTTGGGGTCCATATCCATAGGACAATTAAAGCTGCTGCGCAGATTGACAGTGTGATTAAGAAGGCATATGGTGTGTTGACCTCACCATATCCGGTGGGATTGAGCTCAAGAACCGTGAGGTAATGTTACAGCTATATAAGACCTTGGTTAGACCCCGTTTGGAGTACTGTGTTCAGTTCTGGTCACCTCATTATAGGTAGGATGTGAATACTATAGAGAGAGTGCAGAGGAGATTTACAAGGATGTTGCCTGGATTGGGGAGCATGCCTTATGAGAATAGGTTGAGTGAACTTGGCCTTTTCTCCTTGGAGCGACAGAGGATGAGAGATGACCTGATAGAGGTGTATAAGATAATGAGAGGCATTGATCGTGTGGATAGTCAGAGGCTTTTTCCCAGGGCTGAAATGGCTGACACGAGGGGGCACAGTGCTTGGAACCAGTTACAAGAGGGATGTCAGAGGTAAGTTTTTCACACAGAGAGTGGTGAGTATGTGGAGTGGGCTTCCAGCAACAGTGGTGGAGGTGGATACAGTAGGGTCTTTTAAGAGACTCTTAGAAAGGTGCCTGTAGCTTAGAAAAATAGAGGGCTATGCGGTAGGGAAATTCTAGGCAGCTTCTAGAGTAGGTTACACAGTCGGCAGAACATTGTGGGCCGAAGGGCCTGTAAAGTACTGTAGATTTCTATGTTCTATATAACATTAAAAAAAAAGTCTGTCCGAACACAGATCCCTGTGGAACACCACTAGTCAGTGGCAGCCAACCCTGAAAGGCTCCCTTTATTCCCACTCTTCGCCTCCATTCTAGAATATTTCCTGTAATACCATGGGCTTGTAGCTTGTTGAACAGCCTTATGTATGGCACCTTGTCAAAGCCTTCTGAAAATCCAGGTACACAACAGGAAATTGTTCTCCTTTGTCTATCCTTCAATGAATTCCAACAGATTTGTCAGCAAGATTTTTCCCTTGAGGAAACCATGCCTATTTTATCATGTGCCCCAAGTACCCTGTGACCTTGTCTTTAATAGTCGACCCCAACACCTTCCCAACCATTGAGGTCAGGCTAACTGGCCTATAGTTTTGTTTCTTCTGCCTTTCTCCCTTCTTGAAGAGTGAATTAGAGCAAATGACCAAAAGCTTGTCTGCTTATTTATGAGCATCTTAACAGAGGAAGAAGAGACTGCACAGTTTTAGAGAGTAAATTCTAGAGGTTTGGGATTGTTTGGCTTCCAAAGGCGGAGTAATTAAATTTGGAGATACAGATGTCCCCCGCTTTTCAAACGTTTGCTTTACGAAACCTCACTGTTAAGAAAGACCTACATTAGTTCCCTGTTTTCGCTAACAGAAGGTATTTTCACTGTTACGAAAAAAGGCAGCGCGTGGGAAAAAAAATCAGCGCGTGCCCTGAGCAGCTGCTCTCCCCTGGATTTGGAACAGCATTCTTGCTGGCATTGCTTAAACACGTGCCTGTGAGCAGCCGTTTGCAAGATGAGTTCTAAGGTATCTGAAAAGCCTGAAAGAACTCGTAAGGGTGTTACGCTTAGCGTAAAACTAGACATAATGAAGCATTTTGATCGTGGTGAACGAAGTAAGCACAAAGTGAGTTTGGCTTGTGGAAGGAAATTGACGAAGATGATGTTGAAGAGGTTTTGGCATCCTATGACCAAGAACTGATTGATGAAGAGCTGATGCAATTGGAAGAGGAAAGGATAACAATCGAAACCAAATGCAGTAGCGAAAGTGAAGTTGCCCAGGAGCTGAATGTGAAGCAACTGCATGAGATTTTTGCTGCAATGATAAAGTACGACTTTAATTTTGAAAGGGTACGTCGGTTTAGGGCATATTTGCAAGATGGTTTACAAAGAACTGTATGATGGAAAAATGCGCGAGGCTCAGCAGTCAAGCATACAGTACTGTCGTTTTTAAGCCTTCCACATGAGCCACAGCAGACAACGAACCTCGACCTTCAATATCAAGGCGGGCATTCATAGGAGAAGGTGAGCTGCCTGCGCTAATGGAAACAGACAACGATGAGATGACATCCCAGTGTCCCACCACCCCAACCCCAGGCCGCTGAGAGATACCGATCTGCGGAGAATGCAGCAGTAGTCGGGAGGCACACAGCACATCTTTAAGAAAAAAGCTGAAATAAACATGCTAATTAATTAGGTGCAGCCTGGCACGTAATTAATTAGCTTGTTTACTTCAGCTTTTTTCTTAAAGATGTGCTATGTGCCTCCCGGCTACCGCTGCATTCTCTGCGAATCGGTATCAGTCGGTGGCCCGGAGGGTGGGGGCCACTGCACCACCCAAACTCCGACGACCCACCCTAACACACCATCATCAGTGTGCTCGGCATGGTCTTCCCGATTCCTGTAAGTGATACTACACTGTGCATACATTATTTCTACTTTATATAGGCTGTGTATTTTTATGTGTTATTTGGTATGATTTGGCAGCTTCATAGCTTAAAGGTTACTGGAGAGAGTGTTTTTGCCGAGAGCGCTTGCGTGAGATTTTCGCTACGGAGAACAGTGCAGGCAATGATCATGGAAAAGTATTTCTACTTTATATAGGCTGTGTATTTATCATATCATTCCTGCTTTTACTATATGTTACTGTTATTTTAGGTTTTATGTGTTATTTGGCATGATTTGGTAGGTTATTTTTGGGTCTGCGAACGCTCACAAAATTTTCCTATTTAAATAAATGGTAATTGCTTCTTCGCTTTACGACATTCCGGCTTACGAACCGTTTCATAGGAACGCTCTACCTTCGGATGGGGGGGAGAACCTGTAATCAAAAGGGTGGAGTTTGGGAAAAACAGATATCTTAAATGTTTTGGAGTGGAAGATGCATAGGGAGATAACATAGGGAGCGGCAAGACCATGGTTAAGTAGGAATTAATGTAAATTTGGAAATGAGATATAGGGCTTCAATTATTTTAAATCTTTATATTTGTCAGGTTTAGATATAACAAAGGCATAGAGTGAATCAATTAACAGAGATACTTGTTGCTTTAAAGATAGCAGCAGACAGTTACACAATTAGATAGTTATATTTGAGTCTTCTGTACTAGTGAGGGAAATGTTTGATATACTGAAAGATTAAAGTGTAATACTGCATTAAAGGAGTGTTGGAAGACAATGTTCACCAATAATACTTTCCGTTTCATAGCACAATTGATGTCATGGGAGCTTCAAAATGATACAAGATCTTAAAAGTTTTTTTGTAAAGATGGGCTGTGAGGGGCAATGTTTGCATTTCAAAGCACAGTGTGAGATTGATGTTGAATACATCAACATCCATACATTGTGGAGCAAAGAATAAAAAAAGTGGGTGTTTGCTGTTGCTGACTGAGTGATGACATTGCATAGGTTCTGAACAATAGAAATATTAAACTAAATGAAACCTTCACTGCATTTCAAGCTAAACTAATAACTTTTGCTTCTATAATTCATCTAGAAAGTTTTAAGTAGATTCATCATTTGAAATAATATTTTATTGATGACTCAAGTAAATGCTCAAGCAAGAAATTACAGCTGTATAAATGAATGAACATTATATTTTACTCAACTGTTTCCTCCCATGTTTTACAAATACAGTAGCAATGTCAGTTTGTCTTGGCCAATGTTTGAGTGAGTAGGTGTATTTATAGGCACACCTCAGACTCTTCTTCTCCACACTTAATCTTCTAATCTCAAACATATATTTTAATAATACCAATGAATTTCATAAGATGAAATAGCTTTGACCCTCCTGCATTGCTGCTATCTAAGGAAGAACATACGATATAGGTACAGAATTAGACCATTCGCTCCATCTAGTCTGTTCAGCTATTCCATCATGGCTGACTTATTATCCTGCTCAACCCCATTCTCTGATTTCTCCCCATAAACCTTTGACATCCTGAATAATCAAGAACCTATCAACTACCTCTTTAAATATGCCCATTGACTTGGCCACCACAGATGCCTGTGGCAAATGAATTCCACAGATTTACTACTTTCTGGCTAAAGAAATTCTTCTTCATCTCTGTGGAAAATGAATGTCCCTCTGGTGTTGCTTTCCCACCATAGGAAGTATCTTATCTACATCCACTCTATCAAGGCCTTTCATCATTCGATAGATTTCAGTGAGATCCTCCCCACACCCCTCATTCTTCTAAATTCCAACAATTAAAGGTCCAGAGCCATCAAACAGCCCTCATATGTTAACCCTTTTATTCCTGGAATCATTCTTGTGAAGCTCCAAAGCCAGCACATCTTTTCTTAGTTGTGGCCAAAAACAAAGCTGCTCATGTCTTCCACAGTGAAGACTAGACTGGTGCAAAATACTTATTAAGTTCATCTGTCATTTCTTTGTTCCCCAACAACTTCCTCTCAAGCAACATTTTCCATCAGTTTGTATCCACTCTTGCCTCTCTTTTACACTTCATATATTTGAGAAAATGTTTGGTATCCTGTTTAATATTATTGGCCAGCTTACCTACATATTTCATCTTTTCTCTCCTTATGGCTTACTAGTTGCCTTCTGTTGGTTTTTAAAAGCTTCCCAACCCTCTAACTTCCCAATATTCCTTAACTATCTTTTAGGAAACCTGATTCCAGCGAAATCTATGATCTTGTAAAATTGATGACTCAAACACTAAAGAGGGATTCAAAAGATGCCAACAAAGAGAATCCATTGCCTGCACGAATGCCAGAATTCAAACTACAGCGAAAATATAGAGACACTCTGATCCTTCATGGGAAATCTAAAGAAGAGCCAGAGGATTTCTGTTTCAGTGACTTTCCAACAGGTCTGTAATAACCAGGAAAATACACTTATATATTTGGAATAATCTTTGTTCCATAAATGAATGAGCAATTTTAAATTTTAAGCAATCTTAGAGATTGCGATGCAAATAAATTTAAACTTGCAACCTCATGTCAAATTGCTGAAGCATATTCACACTTCTGTATTAATAAGCTGCTTTCTGTTTATTGTTTGTTTAGAGGTTCCATCAGCACCAGCAAAGATTAAAAGAACAATTGAAGCATTAAGGATTGATGTTCTAAAAGGATTAGGAGTGAAGCTTTTAGAAAAAGTGTATAATATTATGGAAGATGATAATGAAGCCAGGAGAGAAGTAAGGTCCCCATCTTTTACTTGTATTGAATGATTGGTTTGCTTTGAGAATTAGTATCTTATTGCTTATCATCGGTCTGATTTATATAACTGTTTTAGGAAAGTCTGCAGGAAGAAATGGGTGAAGAACTGTACCAGAATTACAGTATGAAGGTCCAACAGCTAAAGTTCTTTGAAGACAATTCCAATTTTTGACTGAGCAACATCCAAAGCAATTGAATGGGTTAGATTAATATAAGTGCCTATTTACAGACACTGAGGATTTAAAGTTGGGCCATCACGTATGAAAAACCCAGATGTTTGAATGTGTAGTGGCAAATCCAAGATTTCTTTTAACTTTGTTCCATGCAATTGATGACAAATAAATTACATAGTAGATTATGAAGGAATGAACAAATGTGCTGAGCCAAAATGACTTTCAGTTTTGAATTAAAATTAAAGATGTTTCATATCTTTTCTATCAGCTCATTGTTATTTGTAAAATAGTAATTAAATAAAATTAAACAAACATTAATTGGTATTGTTGAGGTATATTTTAATATATTTTAGGTAAGCGTTATCTATCATGATTTTAATATACTTTTAGCCTTATGGGTCTAAGTATGTTGTACATTGATGTGCTAATTTTTCATTGGTTAGTTAAAACAATTGCTATTGTTCATAATTGTCTGGTTTTAACCAGACCACTTAACGATTTACTACGTGATTTAAGAAAAGGGTTTTTTTTAAACCAAATCCAAAAGAACTTTTGTTCTCCTGCTGTTTTTTTTTAGATTGGTTTGTATTCCTATAGTTTACTCCCTTAATTTACTGTTTACTGTGCATTGCTTTAAAATCTCTACTGGGGTAGTTTGAGCCCTCTGATGGTTCACAATAGTGTGGGGGAGGGGGCCACACTGCACACACAAAATGCTGGAAGAATTCAGCAGGTCAGTCAGCATACATGGAAAGAAATGACTCGCCAGTGTTTTGGGCCTGCACACTTTATCAGTGTATGTATGTTCCAGCATCTGCACGCTCAATGAACAGATTCTCACTTTGGTTATGTCAGTTTGTTTAGTAAAAATCATAACTGAATATTTTCCTTCCTAGACTGGAGGAAGGAAGCTACTTTTAGTGTTTTTTTACACTAATTAGTTAACTTAGCCTGTGATGAGTTAACTTCACATTACACATTCTGTACCTGAGTGTGCACATAGAACAGGTGGAGAAACAGTTTTCTGTAGAAATCCTGTAATAATATAAAAATCTGCCTTACGAGCTTGATTTGCTCAAAGTAAACCAAAATTCACTGTATCTGCATACATTGCCTTGGTAAAATCATATCAATGTTATGTATTGAAGAACTCTGAAAAGGAAGTGAAGAGGAGAAAAAAGAAACCATTTTCAGAAAGTTTCAATTCCAATTAAAACAACCACCGTGATGTGTGCATTTGCATTGTATTATTTAACAAATAAATATAAATTGATCTTTTACAAAATTACAAATAATTTATAAATTTTGCGGATGTTACTTGCACTAAGCTTAATCTTAGCAGTCAAAATAGATAAGATTTGTAAATGTTACTGCAATAATTATGAGAAAACTAAAAATACAATGTACACTATCCAAGGTAAATAAAAATGTCATCTGTGGTTTTTCTACAAACCATAATATTCCACACTTAGCTTGTCTCTTATCTAATAATGATCACAGTTTTAGTTCAGTGACTGGACAACAGAAAAAAATTATGCAACAAAATCTATTAGTGTGCATATAAAAAGAAAGTTCCAGTTTCTGTTTCCAACTGTCCTTTACTGATAACTAAAAGTAGGCTTAGCAGAATGTTTTTTTTTTATTTTTAATAAATTTGACAAAGATATAGGTACTTATTTTGAGTCTTATAAACATGAATATTCAGGAGTGAAATTAGGAAGTAAGGAAAGACCATATGAATGACAGTACAGGAAAAGCTTTATTATCAACATTCAAAATATAAAACCTAAAACCATACAGTGGCCTAAGAAGTGCTATTGATATCTGGAGTAACTTTACAATTTTTATATTTGGACAGGATAAAATAATTGATTTAATCTTGAAATGTAATTGAGTTATATAAAACAATATTTATCATTTTAGAATTTATCTTTTTTGTGTTTAGGATTGTTATGTTGTCACTGATTTATATAATGTCAATCACGATTGCTCTAATGTATTGCTTTGTTTGAATCTCTTGTTCATTAATCAAGGTAAAATGAAAGTTGTACAAATGTATGTACATTTATATACAGTGTCTATAAACAAAAAATATTCACCCTCCTTGGAAGTTTACATGTTTTTTTTGTTTTACAACATTGAATTACAGTGGATTTAATTTGGCTTTTTTAAAACGCTGATTAACGGAAAAGACTTGTGTCAAAGTGAAAAATCTCTGCAAATTGGTCTAATGATTATTAAACAAAATAATGGATTGCATAATTGCTCACTCCCTTCAAGTCAGTATTTAGTAGGTACACCTTTAGCAGCAATTATAGCTCTGAGTCTGCGTGGATAGGTCTCTAAAAGCTTTGCGCATCTGGACATTTTTCCCCATTCCTTACAAAACTATTGAAGCTCTGTCAGACTGCAAGAGGATCATGAGAGAACAGCTCTTTTCAAGTCCAGCCTCTCATTCTCAATTGGATTGAGATCTGGACTCCAACATGGCCACTCCAGGACATTAACTTTGTTGTTCTTAAGCCATTCCTGTGTAGCTTTGGTTTTATGCTTGGGGTCATTGTCTTGCTGGAAAACAAACCTTCCCTCATGTCGCAGTTCTATTGCAAACTGCATCAGGTTTTCCTCCAGGATTTCCTGTATTTTACTGCATTCATTTTACCTTTTACTTTCACAAACCTTTCAGGGCCTGCTGCAGTGAAGCAACATGATGTAGCCACCACCATGCTTCAGGGTAGGGGTGGTGTGTTTTTGATTATGTGCAGTGTTTGGCTTACACCAAACATAGCATCTAGTCTGATGGTCAAAAAGTTCAATTTTGGTTTCATCAGACCATAAAACCTTCTTCCAGCTGACTTCAGAGTCTCTCACATGCCTTCTGGCAAACTCTAGCTGTGAGTTTTTTTTTCTAACAGTGGCTTGCTCTTTGCCACTTTCCCATAAAGTTGCAACTGGAGAAGCACCCGGGCAACAGTTGTTGTAGGTGCAGTCTCTCCCATCTCAGCCACTGAAGCTTGTAACTCCTCCAGCGTTGTCATAGGTCTCTTGGAGGCCTCCCTCACTAGTCCCCTTCTTGCACGGTCACTCAGTCTTTGAGGACTACCTGCTCTTTGCAGATTTATAGCTGAGCCATATTCTTTCCATTTCTTGATTATTGACTTAACTGTACTCCGAAAGAGAGATTCAGTGACTGGAAATTTTCTTTATCCCTCTCCTGACTTGTACTTTTTAATAACTTTTTCACAGAGTTGCTTGGAGTGTTATTTTGTCTTCATGGTGTAGTTTTTGCCAGGATACTGACTCACCAGCAGTTGGACCTTCCAGATACAGGTGTATTTTTTACTACAGTCAATTCAAACACCTTGACTGCACACAGGTGATCTCCATTTAACTAATTATGTGACTTCTAAAACCAATTGGCTGCACCAGTGATGATTTGGTGTGTCATATTAAAGGGAGTGAATACTTATGCAATCAATTATTTTGTGTTTTAATATTAATTTAGAGATGATTTCACTTTGACACAAAAGAGTCTTTTTCTGTTATTCAGTGTCAAAAAAAGCAAAGTTAAATCCACTGTGATTCAATGTTGTAAAACAATGAAGCATGAAAAGTTCCAAGGGTGGTGGATACTTTTTATAAGCCCTGTATTTCTTGCACTACATTTAGAGTGTATAATGATGAACTTTGGGTAGAAAACTATATTTGATGTAAACAGCAAAATGCTATATACAGTGGATTCCAGTTAATTGGGCTATCGGTTAGGTGGGGCAGCTGCTTATTTGGGACACTGCTGCATAACTGGGGCAGGAGACTGTTGCTGAACAGGTTCTAACAAGCATCAGTCGTGCACACTTGTGTGCCCGTTAGCCACTATATCCTGCTATGAGCTAACAGTTTTTAAATGGTGTCAGTTTCTCATGTTTGCATTCAGAAAGCAGTAATTTTTGTCACTAATAGTTAGCAAGAAATAAACAGTAAGGCAATTCTAAACTGCTTTGTTCACGGCAGTTTCAAACTTTCAGGGTTGGAGATGCCAAAAATGGCTGGAAGTGAAAGTGAAACTACTTCAAGAAGTCAGAAACTACAAAGAATTTGAAGGTATCAGCAATCATCTTGAATGTTACAATGAAATTGAAGATTTGGAGGATTCATTTGTTAACAGCATTGTATGAAGGCAGTCCATTATCTGCACTAGGTGGCTACACTGATTTCGTTCATTTACAGTCAATCAAAAGAACAATGCACTGTATATTGAATTAATTCCTACATTGATAGCTATTGGGAGCTCACAAACGAGAAAATCTGCAGATGCTGGAAATCCAAGCAAACACACACACACACACACACACACACACACACACACACACACACACACACACACACACAAAATGCTGGAGGAACTCAGCAGGCCAGGCAGCATCTATAGAAAGAGTACAGTTGATGTTTCAGGCCAAGACTCTTCATCAGGACTATAGTACAATTGGCAGTGTTCTAGTTTGTTCTTTATACTGTTTAAAAACAATTTCTTACTCAGTTTGTCATTTTTATGTCATCTTAACTATTTCCATGAAACTTTGGCTAATTGAGCCAAAATACACTGCTCCTAACGTGTCCCATTTATCTGCAATCCACTGCAATTTTTTTTGCTCTTGTCTTGAGGTTACATTTTAAACTTGTCATCAAGTTAAACATGTAAGAGCTTTCTCTAAGCTGCATTTATATAAATGATAGTTTTGAATATAGAGTGCCTGGATTGGGGTGTTGACATAAGAACTTGCGGTGTCTTTCTCATGTTAGCTATGATAGATCATCCTCTCAAGAACTGAGGGGACTCTATTGCAGACAAGAGAAACTGTAGCTGCTGGAATATGGATTAAAGATATTTGAAAAACTCAGTTCAAGCAATACCTTTTGGGTTGAAGTCCTGCACCGAGACGGAAAGGGAATAGGGAAGTTTGCTTGCATATTACCAGCATGAGGCTGGGGTAGAATAGCGATTGGTAATAGATGGAACCAGGGTGAAAATGATGGCAAGAACTAGCTGGGAGAGGTGAACAAAGGGAGAGGAAAGCAGATGAACAGCAGAGTGCAGGTGGGAGGAGAGCACTGGAGAGATTGGTTGCCTAAAAAATTGGAAAAAATGTGAGAGATAATTGGAAGTTCAGGATCACCTATGTAAAACAAACAGGTGTTTTGCGAAGTGCTCATTCAATCTGTATTTTTTCCAATATACAGGCTACATCTGCATCAAATGTAATATATTAGTTTGGAAGTTCTGGTGAATTGTCGCTTCACCTTGGAAGGATTATTTGAGTATCTTGGAAGGGATCTCAAGTGAAAATTTCAAGGTCGAGAAACCAACTAGAGAGCAGGCCATTCTAGACTGGGTATTGAGCAATGAGGAAGGGTTAGTTAGCAATCTTGTGCGAGGCCCCTTGGGTAAGAGTGACCATAATATGGTGGAATTCTTCATTAAGATGGAGAGTGACATAGTTAATTCAGAAACAAAGGTACTGAACTTAAAGAAGGGTAACTTTGAAGGTATGAGACGTGAATTAGCTAAGATAGGCTGGCAAATGATACTTAAAGGATTGACGATGGATATGCAATGGCAAGCATTTAAAGATCGCATGGATGAACTACAACAATTGTTCATCCCAGTTTGGCAAAAGGATAAACCAGGGAAGGTAGTGCACCCGTGGCTGACAAGGAAAATTAGGAATACTATCAATTCAAAAGAAGAAACATACAAATTAACCAGAAAAAGCGGCACACCTGAGGACTGGGAGAAATTCAGAGTCCAGCAGAAGAGGACAAAGGGCTTAATTAAGAAAGGGAAAAAAGATTATGAGAGAAAGCTGGCAGGGAGCATAAAAACTGACTGTAAAAGCTTTTATAGATACGTGAAAAGAAAAAGATTGGTTAAGACAAATGTAGGTCCCCTACAGACAGAAACAGGTGGATTGGTCATGGGGAACAAGGATACAGCAGACCAATTGAATAACTACCTTGGTTCTGTCTTCACTAGGGAGGACATAAATAATCTTTCGGAAATAGTAGAGGACAGAGGGTCGAGTGAGATGGAGGAACTGAGAGAAATACATGCTAGTAGGGAAGTGGTGTTAGGTAAATTAAAGGGATTAAAGGCAGAAAAATCCCCAGGGCCACATGGTTTTCATCCCAGAGTGCTTAAGGAAGTAGCCCAAGAAATAGTGGATGCATTAGTGATAATTTTTCAAAACTCTTCGAATTCTGGATTAGTTCCTGAGGATTGGAGGGTAGCTAATGTAACCCCGCTTTTTAAAAAAGGAGGGAGAGAGAAACCGGGGAATTATAGACCGGTTAGCCTGACATCAGTGGTGGGGAAAATGCTAGAGTCAGTTATCAAAGATGTGATAACAGCACATTTGGAAAGCGGTGAAATCATCGGACAAAGTCAGCATGGATTTGTGAAAGGAAAATCATGTCCGACAAATCTTACAGAATTTTTTGAGGATGTAACTAGTAGAGTGGATAGGGGAGAACCAGTGGATGTGGTATATTTGGATTTTCAAAAGGCTTTTGACAAGGTCCCACACAGGAGATTAGTGTGCAAACTTAAAGCACACGGTATTGGGGGTAAGGTATTGATGTGGATAGAGAATTGGTTAGCAGACAGGAAGCAAAGAGTGGGAATAAACGGGACCTTTTCAGAATGGCAGGCAGTGACTAATGGGGTACTGCAAGGCTCAGTGCTGGGACCCCAGTTGTTTACAATATATATTAATGACTTAGATGAGGGAATTAAATGCAGTGGATGATCTTGTTGTACAGCTACAGATTGGCAGGTATGATATTGTGGCCATCACTGAGACGTGGCCAAAGGATGCATGTCTCTGGGAGCTGAACGTCCAAGGATACACGGTGTATCAGAAGGATAGGAAGGTAGGCAGAGGGGGAGGCGTGGCTTTATTGCATTACTATCCATTACCTCCCACATCACTAATATTCATTTCAACCCCACGAACTATTTGAGCTCTTCTCCTTTGGAATTGATTCTAGAAGGAATGAAACCATATTAATTTGGGGAGCTACTCTTAAACTAATGGAAGGTGGCTACTGAGGACCCTTCTAAACTCTCTTAAATATCAGAGCTCATTGACTAGTGTACCTAGCTGGAGCAGCCATTTGCATTAATGCCATTTTGCAGAGAGGGGAATCAAATAATTTAGTCTGAAACATTAGATGAGCCTTTTAGAGGCCAGAAATTATATTTTTTTCCAACCCAACCAGGATGTGTTAAGAGATTTCTGTCCACTGTTTGTTAATCCAATTGAAGATTATTCATATAATAGTGCTCACTATCTGGTAGGCAATGTAGAGAGCATCATTGCCCAAAATTTTTTTCATGCTTCTTCAATATAAGAAACAGGCAGGAGTAGGCCTAGTGAGTCTGCTTTGTGTGACAAGAATACACATAGATTAAGATGTAGCTGTCCTGTGCTGGCACCAGTGGAATCAGCAGTTGGTCTGCCACCTGTCTTCAGGAGAGAGAGAGATAAGGAAAACAAAGGAGCAGCATTTGGAGATGTGTAATGAAGGGACGGGAGAGAGAGTAACAGAAGGCGGGAGCTGTCAAGAGCGGCTCCCCCTTTGAACCCTGAACTGTTTGAAGTGATGGACAGGCAATACCCCAGCAGGGGGATAAAAAGGGACAGGTTCGCTAAGGCAGGACACACACACGACACCCGAGGTAACGAGACCATGGAAGCGGTGCATCTCTCACAAGTCGGTGGGAAGTGCCGGGCCATAGACGCACAGGGTGGAAAGGCACGATCGGCGGGAACCTGGTGTGTGTCCACCCTTGCCTGGGCGCCGGGTTCACCGCAGAGAAACGATCGTATCTGGAAACAGAGGGGTCACGGTCGGTGACCTCAGATGACATCACAAAGGACTCGCCCGAAAGCTGACTGCGAAGGTCTGTGTGGAAGCCTTGAATATTCATTCGTTTTGCTCTCTCTCTCCTTCCCCCACACTGTCCATCGCCACAGCAGCGATTACTGTGAACTGAACTGAACTTTGCGTCACTTTGAAACTGGTCATTTACCCCTAGACAATGATAGAGCTTGATTAATCCTGTTATCTTAATTCTGTGTACATGTATGTTTATCATTGCTGAATTGTTGCATTCATTATCCTTTTGATTAGAGTACTGTGTTGCTTGTTTCTTTAATAAAACTTTCTTAGTTCTAGTAATCCAGACTCCAACTGAGTGATCCATTTCTGCTGGTTTGGCAACCCAGTTACGGGGTACGTAACATAAGTGATGTTCTCGTCCGCGATTTTGAACGCTAAATTTGGGACGGAGTAAATTGATTGGATCAAAATTCCCAAAAGAAAGAAAAGACAGACAGCAGAAATGGAGGCTGAGGAAATTATAAAAGCGCCGACCTTGGAGGCATTAGAGGATGCCAGGAAATCGGAATTGGTAGCTGTGGCCAAACGGTTGAATCTTGCTAAGGGGAAGTCGACAATGAGGAGAGAGGAGATACACAGAGCTATCGTAGAGCACTATGTATCTAAAGGTGTGTTTCCCCAAGGCGAGCTGGAGGTGGTGTCTATTGAAAAACCTGCTGGAGACGCGGTACAGGTGCAGCTTGAAAAACTGAGACTCGAGCACGAGTTCCGGGTACGGCAGTTTAGAGCGAGAAGAGAAACAGTTAGAAAGGCAGGAGAAAGAGAGAAAGTTAGAAAGGCAGGAGAGAGAGAGAAAGTTAGAAAGGCGAGAAAAAGAGAGTTAGAAAGGCGGGAGAAAGAGAAACAGAAAGGTAGGAGAGAGAGTTAGAAAGGCAGGAGAGAGAGAGAGAGACAGCTGGAGCGAGAGGAGAAACAGAGGGAAAGGGAATTCGAGCTGGAGAAGTTAAAGATAAGGGCAGAGCAGGGGCCCGTGCTGAACCAAGGTGGAGGGTTCCGGGCGACCCAGGAGGTTAGGCTGGTTCCCCCATTTGACGATACCGACGTGGATCGGTACTTTCTCCATTTCGAAAAAGTTGCTACAAGTCAGGACTGGCCGAGGGATAAGTGGGCTGTTTTGCTTCAGAGTGTACTGAAAGGGAAAGCCCAACAAGCTTACTCAGCTTTGTCCATGGAAGATGCCCAGAGGTATGAGGTGGTGAAAGAGGCCATCCTCAGGATTTATGAGTTGGTCCCAGAGGCATACCGGCAAAGGTTCCGGAATGCGAGGAAGCACGTATTTAGAGTTTGCCTGTGAGATGCAGACATATTGTGAGCGTTGGTGCGCCTCGAAGGGGGTAGAGGGGGATTATGACAGACTGCTACAGCTGATCCTGATTGAGCAGTTTAAAGGTTGTGTCCCTGAGGGTATGAGACCCTACCTAGATGAGAAAGAGGCAGCCACGTTAGCCGCAACTGCTAAGTTAGCGGATGAGTATGCGTTGATGCATAAAATGAAGTTTGCCCTGAGTAAAAGCTACCAGAAGGGTAGTCAGGTCGGCAGGGAGAGTCTGCCGGAAAAGTCAGAAAGTAAGCCGGGGACTAGCGAGAAAGGTAAGGTAGACCGGGAGCAAGTCTGGTAGGAAGTCTCCTGGGGTCGTCTGTTATAATTGCGGGAAAGTTAGACACTTTGCGTCCAGGTGCTTTGCCCCAAAGAAGGAGACGGGAAAAGGAAAAACGGCGATTTTGACTGGCTGTATCGAGCTGGTAAACGAACCGCTAGGGAAGGACAGGTCTGCCAAAGTTATGGAAGGGCGCGAGAGGTTTATCTGGGCCGGATTGGTGTCGGTGAAGGAGGGGTTAAAACCAGTTCCAGTGCGGATCTGGAGAGACACGGGAGCGTGTCAGTCACTGATACTGAAGAGTGTATTAGAGTTTAGCTCAGAGACCCAGACTGGGGAGGTCAAGGTCAAAGGTATTGGAGAAGACACAGAGACAGTCCCTTTGCACCAGGTACACTTACAAAGCAACCTGGTCTCTGGACTAGTCACGATCGGGGTGAGGTCCGAATTACCGATGAAAGGCATGGAAGTCTTGCTCGGTAATGACCTCGCCGGGGGAATCGTGTTCCCGGCAGTGAGATTGACAGGTCAGCCTGCCAGCAGTGAGGCCCCGCCCATGGACTCAGGTTCATCACGGGACTTCGGAAGTAAATTTAGCTGAGACGTTTCTGCCAGCGTTGTACGAGAAGGGGGTAGAAAGTGAAAAGAAAGAGTGTAGTGAAACAGGAGGTAGTGAGGGAGCTGAGACAGACTTAGCATTAGCCAGGAAAGAATTTGTGCAGGCGCAGGAGCGAGACGAGGGGCTGATGGTTTTGGTGGAGGAGGAAGTGCTAAGGAAGCAAGGTAGACCAAGTACCGTGCCCGCAGATGAGGAATGGGGGGTGGTGCAAAAGAGTCATGGGGATGAGGTTTTTAACCTGGCCCACAAGGTACCCCTCGGTGGACATTTTGCGGTGCTGGAGGAAACAGTTGGTGGAATCATGAAAGAGGTTTACCGGCTGCACCGGAGGAAGGATGTTATTGATTATGGCTGACGCGAACTGAGATGGTCACAGGCTTTTGATATGCTAACAAACCTAGTCGGTGTTAGCGCGGAAATCAATGAAGCTAGGGGCCCCCTGATAAGAAAAAGAAACCATTTTGAAAAGATGAGTATGGTATCGACCAGATGGGAGAAGGCTATTGTTTTGGCCAGCGCTGCTGATAAGGTCTCTCCCTTAATCCCCGAACAAAGCGACTCTTTAGGAGAAGTAATTAAACGACTCGCACACATGTGTTTGATTGTCCCGAGGCGATGCAAAGAACTGGGACGTTGGGTGGTGTCTGTTACACTAGGTCAGCTCAGCGGGCAACACTCATATAGAATGCGTAATTCAGTGACAAAAGGGCTGACGAACACAGAGGTGTGTATTGGCAATGTAATACGGCTGTCTGAAGCCAGCTTGATAGTGAACCTTGAAAAAAATGAGTTCAGCCACATGAAGGTCACTTACCTGGGAATTGTGGTGACACAGGGGCAGCTGGCAGCGATGCAAGCTAAAGTGCGGGCTATCTCTGACATCCCAACCCCGACAGACAAGAGGGCCCTCAGAAGGCTCTTGGAGATGGTGGGGTACTGTAGGAAGTTTTGCAATAACTCTGCGGTCACTACCCCTCCCCCTCCTACTAAGACCTTGCGAGAGAAAACTAAGTCAGAATGGGACGACCCTTGTTATTGTGGTCCGGGACGAAACCCAATGAGAGGTTACATTGATCGCAATTCATCAGTGTTTTTGGCCACTATGAAGTTTGCTAAATTGGAGCCTGGTCTAAGGGATTATTAATAACACATATAAAAGGAACAGAAAATGTGATGGCTGACTGACTGTCAGGTGTTGACAACTTCAAACTCGCTGTATTAGCCAAATAGCTGAGAAAGATGTATATTTGTGTGTATCAAATAATGTATTCATGTTTGTAATTTTTACCCTCGGTAAAAATCCTTAAAGGGGGGAAGTGTGACAAGAATACACATAGATTAAGATGTAGCTGGCCTGGGCTGGCACCAGTGGAATCAACAGTTGGTCTGCTACCTGTCTTCAGGAGAGAGAGAGATAAGGAAAACAACGGAGCAGCATTTGGAGATGTGTAATGAAGGGACGGGAGAGAGAGTAACAGAAGGCAGGAGCTGTCAAGAGTGGCTCCCCCTTTGAACCCTGAACTGTTTGAAGTGATGGACAGGCGATACCCCAGCAGGGGGATAAAAAGGGACAGGTTCGCTAAGGCAGGACACACACACGACACCCGAGGTAACGAGACCATGGAAGCGGTGCATCTCTCACAAGTCGGTGGGAAGTTTTGGAAGGCCGGTTGCGGCACCAGGCCATAGACAGAGTAGAAAGGTACGATCGGCGGGAACCTGGTTGTGTCCACCCTTGCCTGGGTGCCAGGTTCACCACAGGGAAACCATCGTATCTGGAAACGGAGGGGTCACGGTCGGTGACCTCAGATGACATCACAAAGGACTCACCCGACAGCTGACTGCGAAGGTCTGTGTGGAAGCCTTGAATATTCATTCATTTTGCTCTCTCTCTCCTTCCCCCCACTGTCCATCGCCACAGCAGCGATTACTGTGAACTGAACTGAACTAAATTGAACTGAACTTCGCGTCACTTTGAAACTGGTCATTTACCCCTAGACAATGATAGAGCTTGATTGATCCTGTTATCTTAATTCTGTGTACATGTATGTTTATCATTGCTGAAATGTTGCATTCATTATCCTTTTGATTAGAGTACTGTGTTGCTTATTTTTTTAATAAAACTTTCTTAGTTCTAGTAATCATTTCTGTCCACTGTTTGTTAATCCAATTGAAGATTATTCATACAATAGTGCTCACTATCTGGTAGGCAATGTAGAGAGCATCATTGCCCAAAATTTTTTTCATGCTTCTTCAATATAAGAAACAGGCAGGAGTAGGCCTAGTGAGTCTGCTTTGTTATAGAGAAAGAATACAAGAAGCTGGAGAAATACTAGTGCTTGAAAGAGCAGATAGAAGGGTCAGAGTAAGGAGCAATTGGGGCTGTGACACCTGGACTGGGAGAGTGGCTCCAACAAACCCCAGGAGCAACATCTGAGATCTCAGTCCAGAAGAGCACACTATTAACAACAGCAAGGACACAGCACCAAATCCTCAAGCTCCAGGCTTCTGATGGAGGACCCAAGATTGAAGGAAACCTGCACAGCACCCATAAGAGTGTGAGAAAAAATATATATATTCAATGAATCTGCTTCTATAGCTGTTTAAACATGTAACAGTGGATTTCAAGTTCAATTTTGTCCTCAAACTGTCATGTTTCAGCAGGGATAAGGTACCTGCAATGGTCGAGCTAAGATGCATTACTAACTAGATAATCTATTTCACCAAAATGCATAGAAAATTGTCTTAGTTTAGAGGTGTCACATGTTCTTACAAATGAACCAAACTACAAAACAGTACGTTTTGATTCAACAAACTTTATTTAGCAATAAAAGCTAACAATGTGCTCTCAATGTAATATTATTTATGCTTTTTAGGCTTCTTGACAGACTCGGTTACTTTCTTCTCCTCAGGCTCCACTGCTGGCTGCCAATTCAATGGGTTATTACGATACATAGGCCATGGAGGGAGTGTTAGCTGAAAAAATGTAAAAGTTTCAGAGTTAACCAATTTTTGGACTGCACTGTTAGCAAATATCAGCAACTGATTAATATAAAGCAGAACTTTTATCTCTCTTCTTACTACTGATAGACACAGTGAAAATATGCCAAGTGTCCAATTCATCTTTGAATGTACGTGACATTTAATTTGGTTGTTCATTCCAATGGTTAGTGAGGAAAACTGACGCCTTTAAAATTTATGCATGGTACTTTCCTCAGCATCGTAAGACTGAAGGGAATCGAGCTGAGTATGAACAGCCAATTAGGCAAGGAGAAGGGAGAATGAAATAAAACAAGCAAGGTTTTAAGACAACAGAATGAGTTTTTTTTTAAATGTGGTAACCAAGAGAGTCAGAGGGCAGGGCAGCAGACATTTTCTACATAGAACTTGGTAATGGTAGACTGGTCCAGATGTGAAATAGAATGCAGAGTGAGTTAGTCAATGACATACAAAATTAACTTGGTGGAAGGAGTCAGAGGGTGATAGTAGAGAATTGCTTTTCAGATTGGAGGCCTGCAGCACATGTGCTGGGTCTCCTGTTATTTGCCATGTATATTAATGACATGAATGAGAATGCAGTAGCACAATTAGTAGATTTGCAAACAACACCAATACTGGTGGTGTGGTGAACAGCGGAGAAGGTTAAAACATCAGGGAAAATAGCCATAGGAACGGCAGATGGAATTTAAATTCAGACAAGTGAGAAGAGCTGCATCTTGGGAAGTTAACCAGGGCAAGACTTGCACAGCAAGTCACAAGGCCTGGGCATATTTTGTAGAACAGAAAGTGGGCATCAATTGAGGAATGCACATGGCATGCTTGCCTTCATCAGATTGGGGCACTCCACAAGACTGGGATGGCATATTACAGCTGTGAGATTGTATGCAGTTCTGGTCGACATACCATAGGAAGAATGTGATTAAGCTGGAGACAGCTTAGCAAAAATACAGAAGGATGTTGCTGGCAGTAGAGGGTTTGAGTTACAAGGACAGATTAGACAGGCTAGGACTGTTTCCTGGAACAAAACAAAAGGCTGATGGTGGTTTTATAAATCATGAGGGATATAGATAAGTTCGGTGGTTAGAGTAGTGGAGTCTAAAACTAGAGGGCATAGAAATGGTCTACCACCAAGATAGTAGAGAAATGGTCTCCTGAGGCCATTGAAACCTTGAAGGTCTGCTTTGAGGTTACTGACTGGAATGTGCTTTGTGAAATATATGGGAAGGACATTAACGTATTTACTACTTGCATTACTGGCTCCTTCAACTTGTGTGTACATTGTAATACCATTTAGGACAGTTCGCTGCTCCTCTTAACAGCAAACCATGGGTCACCAGTGATCTAAAGTCTCTTCTCAACCACAAAGAAAGCCTTTAGATCAGGTGACAGGGAGGAACTGAAACATGTACAGAGGGAGCTAAAGCAGAAGATCAAGGTGACCTAACAGGTATACAGGAGAGAAACGGAGAACAAGCTTGGGCAAAGTAGCACACAGGAGGTATGGAGCGGCATGAAGAACATCACAAGCTTCAATCAGTCTAGCTGTAGAGCCTCAAAATACAGCTGCGAATGGACTAATGAGTTAAACCAATTCTTCAAAAAGTTTGACAATCGCCCTCCTGTTCACATCACCCCTCAGCACATTAGTCCAGGAGCCGAGGCATCCAAAGCTCCCTCAGCACCAATGCCTCCCCACCCCCACAGAGGACATGGATGACAACACAGGCTACCACTGTTTACATCCCCTCGCCCTGCAACTACCCCTCCCCCACCTCCACATACCAACTGCTATCATCCCCAACTTCACCCCAACCACTCCAGCCCCCACCTTCAGGCAACTCATCTATCATGGACTCACTGTCACTACCGAGCTGTGAGAAGGACTCTGGGGAAACTCACACATAGCAAAGCATTGGGACCGGATGGAGTGAACCCCAAGGTCCTGAAGGAGTGTGCTGAGCAGCTGTGTGGAGTTCTCCAGAGCATTCTCAATCTGAGTCTCAGCCTGGATAGGGTCCCAACTGTGTGGAAAACATGTGGGGTCCTAGTAACCAGGTAGGGCTAACTGAAGGTCTTGAATGACTACCGTCCAGTGGCCCTGACCTCACACATCATGAAGACCTGAGAGAAGCTAGTCCTGGCTCACCTCTGACCCCTGGTCAGATAAGGCCTCAATCTCCTGCAGTTTGCCTACCAGGAGCACATAGGAGTCGACGCTGTCATCTACCTGCTGAAGAGAGCCCACTCCCATTTCCATAAGCAGGGCAGGATCATGTTTTTTGATTTCTCAAGTACCTATAATACTACTCAGCCTTCATTGCTAGGGGAAAAGCTCCATTCATTGCAGTTTGGCACTTCCATTGTATCCCGGATAATGAACTACCTGACTGGCAGACCACAGTTTGTGCGGCTTGAGAGCTGTGTGTCAGACATGGTCATAAGCAACACTGGGGCCCCACAGAGGACCGTATTGACTCCCTCTCTTCCTGTTTACCTCAGACTTTAGATACAACACTGAGTCATGTCGTCTACAGAAATTCTCTGATGACTCAGCAATAGTTGGGTGTATAAAGTGAGGACAGGAGGATGAATACAGGGCCAAATGGTGCTAGCGGAACCATCTGCAGCTCAACATCAGTAAGACAAAGGAGATGATGATGGACTTAAGGAAGACTAGGCCTGTGCTGCTCCCTGTTATTACTGACGGTGAGAACAGATAGATCCCCACCACCGAGAACCTGGATGTCAGACTTGAGTGGAGCACCAACACAGAGACTGTGTACAAAAAGGGCCAGAGTCGCCTCCACTTCCTGAGGAGATCGAGGTCCTTTGGAGTATGCAGGCCTCTCCTTCACATGTTCTACCAGTCTGCTGTCACCAGTACAATCTTCCATACAGTGGTGTGCTGGGGCAGTGGCATCAACACGGATGATACCAACAGGCTCAATAAACTGATTAGAAAGGCTGGCTCTGTTAGAGGAGTCAAACTGGACACACTGAAGGCTGTGGTAGAACAAAGGACCCTATGGAAAATCCTGGCAATTCTGGACAATGTTTCTCACCCTCTGCATGCCACCTTGGTTGAACAGAGGAACAGTTTTAGTAAGAGGCTAAAACAACTGGCGCTGCTCCAAAGAGCACTATGAGGTCATTCTTACCCTTGGCCTTTAGGCTCTATAATGAGTCAACCTATAGCCGGGAAAGTGATGATCCCCTCTTGTTTTACTGTTTGAGGTAACTTTTTTTTTTTATATTCTTTCTTACTTCTCTTCTAATATTTGTCTATGCACTAGTAATACTACTGTGACACTAATTTCCTTTGGGATCAATAGAATATCTAAGGTGGGAGGGGAAAATTTAAAAAGGGACTGGAGGGCAAGTTTTCCTTCACAGAGGGTGGTAGGTATATGCAATGAGTTGCTACAGGAAGTAGTGCAGGCGAGTATAATTTCAACATTTAAAAGGCATTTAGAGACATATAGGCCAAACACAGGCAAATAGGTCCACTGGTTATCCAACACAAGGTATTAAATATTGGATGACACAAATAATTTATAAACTAACAATTATTCCCCAAGAAAGTCTTCAGACAGGAAATAAAGTGAGAGAGGTTAGGGGTTATAACAAAAGACAAAAATGAACTGGTTGATCAAATCTTAGAAATATAACACAAAGTAATATTGTTTTGTTTTCTTCCCTGCTTTATACTGAAGCTTCAGTGCAATTCAGTAGCACACAATGAATTAACTCCCTTCTCTCAGCTAAATGAGTTGAACTAATTCTGCTTTGAACAAGAATCAAATGTACCACTGATCTGTATCAAAGCTACATGTTGCTTTTGACAACAATAATCAGGTAACTTTAAGTACTGAGTTTTCATTTACTGATCTAATTTTTTTAAAACTGTGAATATAATTTTTTATTTTAAGGTTCATTTCAGTCATGTGAGAAATAAATGTTTCTAGAGTATTATAAACATATTTGCCAAACCCAAAATGCTCATTATGTTAAAATGTCCAAGTCAATTTACAATTAACATATTGACAAGAAAAAGATTTAACTTACCAAGCATGAAATGGCAAAGCCAGCCAGAACTATGTAAACAGTCCATCCAAACTGTTCAATTATGTAACCATAAATGAAGCCAATAATCTATTAAAGAAAATAAGTACTGTAATTTCAACTCAAAAATCAAGATAATCTTTAACAAATTATAAATATACTTACAGCAGATGCAATAATTACTCGTTGAAAAGTTTGTTCCGCCAACTGTTGTCCCTTGTAGTCCTACAAATAAGAGCAAATGAATGTCATGTTAATTAGTATTATCCAAAAATTCACATTTGAGTATTACACTTTTGTCTAATCCATAACAAGAATAAGTCCCACAATACTAAATTTAAAAAGACAGATTTAATTATCTACTAAACATTAAGCTAAATCCATTAAAATGTGTTAAATTTTTCTGTTAAAATAAAAATGTTCTGTTCTTCATAGACAATATTAATGTATTTATAACAAGAAAATCCAAATTATATTTACTAAAGTTTAACAAACATCCTATCTCTCATGTTTTCGTCTAGAAAAAAAAGAATGCAAATTAGGCTGTCATATATTTCTAGAGCACATCTTTTTTGAAGACTGATCAAGTTGGTGGACATAGTATTTTTTTTAATTTACTGGTCTACATTAGCAAAAACCTAAAACAAATCTGTGTATTCATATCCTGTACTGTCTATTTTACCAAATATTTTTCCTTTCTTGTTCTTTTGCCGGCAAACAGTCATGTGACAAAACATCGTAAAAACGATTCTGGCCATTATCTCACTCAGTCTATGTGACAGCTGGAGAACAGGGCAGATTATTCATTTCTATTCATTTTGCTGTAAACCCAAAGGCTTTAAAAATTACAACTGCCACGACCATTTGATGTAGAAAGTCTTTTAGTTTGTTCCCATATGACTGGATTGCTTGCTGGTTTAAAAAAAGTTCTCAATTAGGGTGTTTACTACGTAACTCACATGAGATTATGGCGATGTGGATATGGTTTAACAGTATATACTAATGCAACTTGCGTGAATCTGATGTGTTTTCCCCATTCATTTTTCCATGTATCTGAAGGATGAAAACTAGAAAATGGACCGTGGTTCATTTTATTTTGTTTATGTAAGATTTTTTTTACTAAAATATACTTTATTCAAAAATAATGTACAATAAACCATTCAATGTCTGTCAATCCTTCACAGATGTTTCCATTCCTGTCTACACAGTTCCCCACTTTTAGCCACCCACGTGGCACTGTTGTTTCACTTTTCCACACCATTGTTGAAGGGTCTACTCCCCGCCACCCGACCCCTCCCACTCCCACGGGAGAAGAACCCTAAACTGTGGGCCTTCCCCACCGGGCCCTTGAGGTGGCTGCACTGAGTTTCAGTGCGTCACTCAGCACGTACTCCTGCAGGTGAGAATGTGCCGGTCGGCAGCATTCTCCCACGGACACCTCCATGTGCTGGTAGATCATCAAGTTTCGGGCCGGCCAAAGAGCATCTTTCACCGAGTTGATGATCTGCCAGCAGCACCAGATGTTTGTCTCCGTATGCGTCCCCGGGAACAGCCCGTAGATCAGAGAGTCCTCTGTTACGCAGCTGCTGGGGATGAAACGTGACACTAGCCCGTCCATCCTCCTCCACACCTTCTCCACGAACCCACAGTGTACAAAGAGGTGAGTCACTGACTCCACCTCATTGCAGCCCTCCCGTAGGCAGTGGGGTGCGGAGACGATGTTCCGGGTGTACAGGAGGGATCTGACTGGGAGGGCCCCTGTCACTGCCAGCCAGGCAAGGTCTTGGTGCCTGTTGGTGAGGTCTGGCGATGAGGCATTTTGCCAGATGAACTGGACAGTCTGCTCAGGGAACCACTCCACTGTGTCCATCACGTCCTTCTCCTGCAGTGCCTGCAGGACATTACGTGCCAACCACTACCTGATGGCCCTGTGGTCAAAGGCGTTGTCCTGGAAGAACTTTCTTACGAAGGACAGGTATGGCGGCAACGACCAGCTGACTGGGACGTTGCACGGGAGTGGGGCCAGACCCATCCTTCGTAGCCAGGGCGACAGGTAGAACCTGGGCACATAGTGGTACTTGGTGCCCACATACCTGGGTTCTACATACAACCTGATGCAGCCACACACGAAGCTGGCCATCAGGGTGAGGGCGACATTGGGGACGTCCTTGCCCCCATTGTCCAGGGACTTGTGCATGACGGTCCATCTCACCTGCTCCATTTTGGATCCCCAGACAAATCTGAAGACAGCTCGGGTGATTTCCGAGCTGTAGGAGTGGGGGACGGGCCAGACCTGCGCCAAGTACAGCAGCCCTGAGAGCACCTCATACCTGATGACCAGGTTCTTGCCCGTTATCGACAGGGAGCGCCCTCCCCACAGTCCCAGTTTCTGTTTCACCTTGGCAGTCCGCTCCTGCCAGTTCTTATTGCACACCTCGGCCCCTCCGAACCAGAGCCCCAACACCTTCACATGATCAGACCCGATGGTGAAGGGGACACTGGATCAGTTGGGCCAGTTGCCAAAGAGCATGGCTTCGCTCTTCGTGCAGTTGACCCTGGCCCCCGACGCTAGCTTAAACTGTTCGCAGATGCTAATCAACCTGCGAACTGACCTCGGATCAGAGCAGAAGATGGTGACATCATCCATGTACAGGGAGGTTTTCACTTGGGTCCCTCCACTGCCTGGCAGCGTCACCCCTCTTGTGCTCTCATCCCTCCTGATGGCCTCGGCAAAGGGTTCTATGCAGCACACAAACAAGACAGGGGAAAAGGGGCAGCCCTGCCTGACTCCAGACCTGATGGGGAAGCTGTCTGTTTCCCAACCATTGACCTGGACTGCACTACAGATGTCTGTGTAGAGCATTCTGATCCAATTCCAGATTCCCTCCCCAAATCCCATTTTGGAGAGCACGTCTGCCATGTACGTGTGCGATATCCTGTTCAAGGCTTTTTCCTGGTCCAAGCTGACCAGGCAGGTGTCCACCCCCCCATCCTGCACGTGGGCGATGGTGTCCATCAGCAGCGCGAGGCTGTCTGAGATGTTCCTGCCCGATACAGCACAGGTTTGGTCCGGGTGGATCACCTGTCCCAGAGCAGACTTGACCCTGTTGGCGATAGCCTTGGACAGGATCTTGTAATCCACATTCAGGAGAGAGATGGGTCTCCAATTTCTAATGTCTTCCCTTTCCCCCTTCTGCTTGTAGATGAGGGTGATGATGCCCTTCCTCATAGACTCTGACATGCTGCCAGCCAGAAGCATAGCATTGTACACTTCCAGCAGATCAGGGCCCATCCAGTTCCACAGAGTTGAGTACAACTCAACCGGTAAGCCATCGCTTCCGGGAGTCTTACTGGACTCAAAGGAATGTACAGAGCCTGTCAGCTCGTCCAGGGTCAGTGGCTGATCCAGACTCTCCCACTTGCTGTCGTCTAAAACCTGCGTGATAGACGATAGGAAGTTGCAGGAGGCTGTGGATTCTGTGGCCTTTTCGTCATACAGACCGGCATAGAAGAACTTGCAGATCCTCAGTATGTCGGTCTGCGAGGACGTGACTAAGCCGTCCTCTTCCTTAAGGTTATGGATCACAGAGACCCCCCGTGCACCTTCTGGAAGAAGCGTGAGCACGTCTCGTCCTGCTCCACGGTTTGGACCCTTGATCGGAAGATGATCTTGGAGGATTCGGCCGGCCCTTCACCTCTCGCAATTCCTCCCTGACATCCACCCCCTTTGACTGCAGGAGAAGTTGCTGCAACTCTGTCTGGAGTTTACGCAGTTCCCTCTGCTCCTGCCTTGCTTTCTGGATACCCTTGCGAATGAAGAGCCTCTTGATGTTCTCCTTGGTGGCTTCCCACCAGTGAACCGGGGAATCAAAGAAGGCTTTCAAGGTTCTCCAACCTGTGCACTCCCTCTCTAGTTCCTCGATGTTCTCTGGGGTCAGCAGCTTTACGTTCAGTTTCCACGTCCCCCTGCCTGCCTTCTGGTCCTCCCGTAAGAGACAGGCGGCTCTCAGAAGGCGGTGGTCAGAGAAGAACATTGGCGTGACGTCGGTGGATCTGACTGTAAGGGACTCAGAGGAAGAGGAAGTCGATCCGGGAGCGGGCTGAGCCGTCCGATCGTGTCCAGGTGGCTTGCACCTGTGCTCCATCTGTGGGGGTGCCAAAGGCATCACGCAGCTTGGCTGTCTTCACCGTTTCCCTCAGGAGTCTGGAGGTACTGTCCAGCCTGCCGTCGGCACTGCCGAATCGTCCAGCCGCATCAATGGTGCAGTTGAAGTCTCCAGACAGCACGACCGGCTGGGACGGTCACCAGCAGCAGGAGGGAGCTGCTCAAGGTCGGCCCACCGTTCGCTCCGTACGGGGGAGGCTTACACGTTGATCAGCCAGAGCGGAGTGCCCTGGTATTTCTCGTGTGCTACCAGGAGGCGCCCCACAATGCAGCACCACCACTCCCTCTCCAATACATGAAAAAAAACGAACTCCCTTTGATACACTGTTCAACTCCACGCATGTTAGTGGTAGAGTTTGTCACAGGGTGTAAGCAGAATTATCTGCAGTTTAATGTGAAAAAGACTAAGGAGCTGGTGGTAGACCTGAGGAGAGCTAAGGTACTGGTGACCCCTGTTTCCATCCAGGGGGTCAGTGTGGACATGGTGGAGGGTTACAAATACCTGGGGATACCCATTGGCAATAAACTGGACTGGTCAAAGAACACTGAAGCTGTCTACAAGAAGGGTCAGAGCCGTCTCTATTTCCTGAGGAGACTGAGGTCCTTTACCATCTGCCAGACGATGCTGAGGATGTTCTACGACCCTGTGGTGGCCAGTGTGATCACGCTTGCTGTTGTGTGCTGGGGCAGCAGGCTGAGGGTAGCAGACACCAACAGAATCAACAAACTCATTCATAAGGCCAGTGATGTTGTGGGGATGGAACTGGACTCTCTGACGGTGGTTTCTGAAAAGAGGACGCTGTCTAAGTTGCATGCCATCTTGGACAATGTCTCCCATCCACTACATAATGTACTGGTTGGGCACAGGAGTACATTCAACCAGAGACTCATTCCACCGAGATGCAACACAGAGCGTCATAGGAAGTCATTCCTGCCTGTGGCCATCAAACTTTACAACTCCTCCCTTGAAGGGTCAGACACCCTGAGCCAAGAGGCTGGTCCTGGACTTATTTCCTGGCATAATTTACATATTACTAATCATTTATGATTTTATTACTATTTAATTATTTATGGTGCAACTGTAACGAAAACCAATATCCCCCAGGATCAATAAAGTATGACTATGACTTGAGGAAATACGGACATTAAACAAAAACAACAGGAATTCTGCAGATGCTGGAAATTCAAGCAACACACATCAAAGTTGCTGGTGAACGCAGCAGGCCAGGCAGCATCTCTAGGAAGAGGTGCAGTTGACGTTTCAGGCCGAGACCCTTCGTCAGGACTAACTGAAGGAAGAGTGAGTAAGAGATTTGAAAGTTGGAGGGGGAGGGGGAGGGGAGATCCAAAATGATAGGAGAAGACAGGAGGGGGAGGGATAGATCCAAGAGCTGGACAGGTGATAGGCAAAAGGGGATACGAGAGGATCATGGGACAGGAGGTCCAGGAAGAAAGACGGTGGTGGGGGGGGGGACCCAGAGGATGGGCAAGAGGTATATTCAGAGGGACAGAGGGAGAAAAAGGAGAGTGAGAGAAAGAATGTGTGCATAAAAATAAGTAACAGATGGGGTACGAGGGGGATGTGGGGCCTTAGCAGAAGTTAGAGAAGTCGATGTTCATGCCATCAGGTTGGAGTCTACCCAAACGGAATATAAGGTGTTGTTCCTCCAACCTGAGTGTGGCTTCATCTTTACAGTAGAGGAGGCCGTGGATAGACATGCTGGAATGGGAATGGGATGTGGAATTATAATGTGTGGCCACTGGGAGATCCTGCTTTCTCTTACAGTAGAGCAGGCCATGGATAGACATGTCAGAATGGGAATTACTTATCCGTGTAAGCGGAACAAGTGCTACACATGCCCTTACACTTCCTCTCTTACCACCATTCGGGGCCCCAAACAGTCCTTCCGGGTGAGGCAATACTTCACCTGTGAGTCCGCTGGGGTGATATACTGCGTCCGGTGCTCCCGATGTGGCCTTCTATATATTGGCGAGACCCGACGCAGACTGGGAGACTGCTTTGAACATCTACGCTCTGTCCGCCAGAGAAAGCAGGATCTCCCAGTGGCCACACATTTTAATTCCACATCCCATTCTCATTCTGACATGTCTATCCACAGCCTCCTCTACTGTAAAGATGAAGCCACACTCAGGTTGGAGGAACAACACCTTATATTCCATCTGGGTAGCCTCCAACCTGATGGCATGAACATTGACTTCTCTAACTTCCGCTAATGCCCCACCTCCCCCTCGTACTCCATCTGTTACTCATTTTTATGCACACATTCTTTCTCTCTCCTTTTTCTCCCTCTGACTATACCCCTTGCCCATCCTCTGGGCTTCTGCCCTCCCCCTTTCTTTCTCCCTAGGTCTCCTGTCCCATGATCCTCTCATATCCCTTTTGCCAATCACCTGTCCAGCTCTTGGCTCCATCCCTCCCCCTCCCGTCTTCTCCTATCATTTTGGATCTCCCCCTCCCCCTCCAACTTTCAAATCCCTTACTCACTCTTCCTTCAGTTAGTCCTGACGAAGGGTCTCGGCCTGAAACGTCGACTGTACCTCGTCCTACAAATACGGACATTACATCATTCTGAGTGGCTATAGCGAATGCCCACCCCAATCTTAGACTTGGATTTCTTTAATGGCAATTTAAAGCTACTAGAAAGCGGCCAGTCTGCATTTATAGCAATGTCCATGCACCCTCTATTAATCCCGCTGCCCTGTACAACTTTCCCGTTAAACACATATTTTAAGAAAACTGTTTCTCCCCCCCCCCAAGTTTAGAGCTTTAATATCGGCTTAAAAGAGACACACTCAGTGCTTGAAATCATCCGCACAAACCAACGTCTCCAGTCCCATTCCTCAAGGCCCATCCACGGCCCACAGGCCAAGCCTCGCGTATTTCTGGCACTCCTCCTCACCATGTGGGTCGGCAGCGACTTCAAGTAGGAAAGCATCCTTGGAGCTGTTGGCAGCGGCGGCCCAGCAGCTGTACCCGCGTTCCGAGCCACAGCCTGCGGCAGGACAGGAACTGGAGCCCTACCTCCTCCGCCACCGCCTTAAGGATACGCAATCACTCTTCCCCCAAGACCTCCCCCCCCTTAGCAACCAGCGGTCTAACTACCGCCTGCACCTTGCTCTTTTTAAATGATTTAAATACAATGATCGGCAAGATTTTGCCTGAAGTAAATCTAGAATGAGGCGTATTCGTACTCATTGCTTTTGTTAGACGATCACGAGTGATTCAGGCAATGATTTGGGCGCCTAGGAACGTTAAGGACCTGCCTGTGTTGTCTTATGTTGAGTTGGCAGTTGGCTGCTGCTAATTCACAACTTCGTGATACAGGTAAAGTATTACTTTCTTTTTAAAACTGCTGTTTATTGCTGTTCTTGTGTTGGTTTCTGAGCTGCGTATCTTTCGCACGATGGCTGTCGACATTGATTTTCAATTACTGGCTGCTTCTCTGGAAACGTGTGCGATCAGTGGAGTCCTCACGCTCTGTTTTCCTGCCAAAGATAAAACGACATTTTTCTACATCATCCTTTTGAAGGAGGTATGACAGGTGCTTCGCCAATGCAGTTTTCGGGATAATTTTGTGTTCCAAGGGTGCTGAAATAAGTTGCAGTTGTGTGGTAATTACACGATTTGAAATTACTCTCACAAAAAATTGTAGGGACCCAAACACGCCTCCAAAATCAACCAAGCAGCCGCATTAACTCAGCATTGTTCGGTGCGGTGCAACAAATAGGGTGAGAATTAATAATGTTGGCAGTTAAAAAGATGACTTCGAGCTCTGTGGGAAAGTTCGTGTCATCTCTTAAAATGTTATTGGGCATAAATTGACAACATGACAAGATAGCATCCACCTATGAACACAAAATAAGAGCGCGAATCGCCGTTCAGATCCTTAAACCTGCTGGCCTCAGTCCCGTTCCTCTGCTCGTTTCTCAGTTCTGTGATCTTTCTCATATTTAATTATCTCCACCTTAAATATTATTCAATGATCTGACCTTTACTACTCTCAGGCAGAGAATCCAAAGATTCACCATGATCTGAGAAAATAAATTTCTCCACACCTCAGTTTTAAATAAGACTCTTATTTTGCAGCCATGTTCTCTTGTTCATGTCTCTCCCACAAAGCCTGCAGGGTTAGTGCTTTGTTCAGGGTGTCAGATGTGGGAATCCTGGGAGACCTCCAGCCTCCCTGATGGCCACATCTGTGCCAGGTGCACCGAGTTACAGCTCCTCAGAGACCGTGTTAGGGATCTGGAGCTGCAGCTTGATGACCTACTGCTTATCAGGGAAAGTGAAGAGGTGATAGACAGGAGCTGCAGGGAGGTAGTCATCCCAGGGAGGGGTCAGAAAACTGGGTCACTGTCAAGAGAGGGAAGGGAAATGCCTGGATAGTGGAGAGCACACCTGTGGCTGTCCCCCTCAGCAACAAATATCTTGTTCTGGATGCTGTTGAGGTGGATGACCTCACAGGGGATATGGTGACCAGGTCTCTGGCATTGAGTCTGGTGCTGTTGTGCAGGAGGGAAGGAGGGAGAAGAGGAGTGTGGTAGTCATAGGGGATTCCATAGTCAGGAGAACGGACAGGAGATTCTGTGAGCCTGATAGAGATACCCACATGGTGTGTTGCCTCCCAGGTGCCAGGGTACGGGAACGTCTCGAATCGGGTCCAGAATATTCTGAAGGGGCAGAGTGAGCAGCCAGTTGTCTTGGTACATGTTGGTACCAATGACGTAGATAGGACAAAGGAGGAGGTCCTGAAGAGAGATTTCCAGGAGTTAGGAAGGAAGCTGAGAAGCAGGACCTGCAGGGTAGTAATCTCAGGATTGCTACCTGTGCCACGTGCTAGCGAGGGCAAGAATAGTAGGATCAGGCGGATGAATGCGTGGCTGAGAAACTGGTTCAGGGGGCAAGGCTTCAGATTCTTGGATAATTGGGATCTCTTCTGGGGGACATAGAACATAGAATAGTACAGCACAGTACAGGCCCTTCGGCCCACAATGTTGTCCGGACAGGAAGTATGACCTGTTCAAAATGGACAGGGTACACCTGAACCTGAAGGGGACCAATATCCTGGCAGGAAAGTTTAAAAGAGCTGTTAGGGAGAGTTTAAACTAATTTGGCAGGGGGATGGAAACCAGAATGATAGAGCGGGGGAAGGGGAAAACAGAAATAAATCTAAAATAGAGAGCAGTAAAGATGTCAGGAAAGACAGGCGGGTGATGGGCAAGTTTGTAGCCATTGGGATGAGTTGCAGTGCAATAAAGTTACAGTGAAATCAAAGCGAAAAGTACCAAATACTGGTCTTAAGGTGTTATACTTAAATGCACGCAGGTGGATGATCTTGTTGTACAGCTACAGATTGGCAGGTATGATATTGTGGCCATCACTGAGACGTGGCCAAAGGATGCATGTCTCTGGGAGCTGAACGTCCAAGGATACACGGTGTATCAGAAGGATAGGAAGGTAGGCAGAGGGGGAGGCGTGGCTTTATTGGTAAGAAATGATATTAAATCATTAGAAAGAGGTGATATAGGATCGGAAGGTGAAGAATCTTTATGGGTTGAGCTAAGAAATCGCAGGGGTAAAAGGACCCTGATGGCAGTTATTTATAGGCCTCCAAACAGCTGCAGTGATGTGGACTACAAATTACAACTGGAAATCAAGGAAGGTAGTGCACCCGTGGCTGACAAGAGAAATTAGGGATAGTATCAATTCCAAAGAAGAAGCATACAAATTAGCCAGAGAAAGTGGCTCACCTGAGGACTGGGAGAAATTCAGAGTTCAGCAGAGGAGGACAAAGGGCTTAATTAGGAAGGGGGAAAAAGATTATGAGAGAAAACTGGCAGGGAACATAAAAACGGACTGTAAAAGCTTTTATAGATATGTAAAAAGGAAAAGACTGGTAAAGACAAATGTAAGTCCCCTACAGACAGAAACAGGTGAATTGATTATGGGGAGCAAGGACATGGCAGACCAATTGAATAATTACTTTGGTTCTGTCTTCACTAAGGAGGACATAAGTAATCTTCCAGAAATAGTAGGGGACAGAGGGTCCAGTGAGATAGAGGAACTGAGCGAAATACATGTTAGTAGGGAAGTGGTGTTAGGTAAATTGAAGGGATTGAAGGCAGATAAATCCCCAGGGCCAGATGGTCTGCATCCCAGGGTGCTTAAGGAAGTAGCCCAAGAATAGTGGATGCATTAGTGATAATTTTTCAAAACTCGTTAGATTCTGGACTAGTTCCTGAGGATTGGAGGGTGGCTAATGTAACTCCACTTTTTAAAAAAGGAGGGAGAGAGAAACCGGGGAATTATAGACCAGTTAGCCTAACGTCGGTGGTGGGGAAACTGCTGGAGTCAGTTATCAAGGATGTGATAACAGCACATTTGGAGAGCGGTGAAATCATCGGACAAAGTCAGCATGGATTTGTGAAAGGAAAATCATGTCTGACGAATCTCATAGAATTTTTTGAGGATGTAACTAGTAGAGTGGATAGGGGAGAACCTGTGGATGTGGTATATTTGGATTTTCAAAAGGCTTTTGACAAGGTCCCACACAGGAGATTAGTGTGCAAACTTAAAGCACACGGTATTGGGGGTAAGGTATTGGTGTGGGTGGAGAATTGGTTAGCAGACAGGAAGCAAAGAGTGGGAATAAACGGGACCTTTTCAGAATGGCAGAACGGTGACTAGTAGGGTACCGCAAGGCTCAGTGCTGGGACCCCAGTTGTTTACAATATATATTAATGACTTGGATGAGGGAATTAAATGCAGCATCTCCAAGTTTGTGGATGACACGAAGCTGGGTGGCAGTGTTAGCTGTGAGGAGGATGCTAAGAGGATGCAGGGTGACTTGGATAGATTGGGTGAGTGGGCAAATTCATGGCAGATGCAATTTAATGTGGATAAATGTGAAGTTGTCCACTTTGGTGGCAAAAATGGGAAAACAGATTATTATCTGAATGGTGGCCGATTAGGAAAAGGGGAGGTGCAACGAGACCTGGGTGTCATTATACACCAGTCATTGAAAGTGGGCATGCAGGTACAGCAGGCGGTGAAAAAGGCGAATGGTATACTGGCATTTATAGCGAGAGGATTCGAGTACAGGAGCAGGGAGGTACTACTGCAGTTGTACAAGGCCTTGGTGAGACCACACCTGGAGTATTGTGTGCAGTTTTGGTCCCCTAATCTGAGGAAAGACATCCTTGCCATAGAGGGAGTACAAAGAAGGTTCACCAGATTGATTCCTGGGATGGCAGGACTTTCATATGAAGAAAGACTGGATGAACTGGGCTTGTACTCGTTGGAATTTAGAAGATTGAGGGGGGATCTGATTGAAACGTATAAGATCCTAAAGGGATTGGACAGGCTAGATGCAGGAAGATTGTTCCCGATGTTGGGGAAGTCCAGAACGAGGGGCCACAGTTTGAGGATAGAGGGGAAGCCTTTTAGGACCAAGATGAGGAAAAACTTCTTCACACAGAGAATGGTGAATCTGTGGAATTCTCTGCCACAGGAAACAGTTGAGGCCAGTTCATTGGCTATATTTAAGAGGGAGTTAGATATGGCCCTTGTGGCTACGGGGGTTAGGGGGTATGCAGGGAAGGCTGGGGCGGGGTTCTGAATTGGATGATCAGCCATGATCATAATAAATGGCAGTGCAGGCTCGATGGGCCGAATGGCCTACTCCACCTATTTTCTATGTTTCTATGTTTGAAATAGAAAAGGCTTGTCAGAAGGGCAGTGTTATGATAATTGTGGGAGATTTTAACATGCGAGTGGATTGGGAAAATGAGGTCGGCACTGGATCTCGAGGGAGAATTTGTAGAATGTCTGCGAGATGGCTTTTTAGAACAGCTTGTTGTTGAGCCCACTAGGGGATTGGCTGTACTGGATTGGGTATTGTGTAATGAACCGGAGGTGATTAGAGAGATTGAGGTGAAGGAACCCTTAGGAGGCAGTGATCATAACATGATTGAGTTCACTGTGAAATTTGAAAAAGAGAAGCCGAAATCTGATGTGTTGGTATTTCAGTGGAGTAAAGGAAATTACAGTGGCATGAGAGAGGAACTGACCAAAGTTGACTGGAAAGGGACACTGGTGGGAAAGACGGCAGAGCAGCAGTGGCTGGAGTTTATGCAAGAAGTGAGGAAGGTGCAAGACAGGTATATTCCAAAAAAGAAGAAATTTTCGAATGGAAAACGGATGCAACCGTGGTTGACAAGAGAAGTCAAAGCCAAAGTTAAAGCAAAGGAGAGGGCATACAAGGAAGCAAAAAATAGTGGGAAGACAGAGGATTGGGAAGTTTTTAAAACCTTACAAAAGGAAACTAAGAAGGTCATTAAGAAGGAAAAGATTAACTATGAAAGGAAGCTAGCAAATAATATCAAAGAGGATACTAAAAGCTTTTTCAAGTATATAAAGAGTAAAAGAGAGGTGAGAGTAGATATAGGACTGATAGAAAATGATGCTGGAGAAATTGTAATGGGAGATAAGGAGATGGCGGAGGAACTGAATGAGTATTTTGCATCAGTCTTCACTGAGGAAGACATCAGCAGTATACTGGACACTCAAGGGTGGCAGGGAAGAGAAGTGTGCACAGTCACAATTACGACAGAGAAAGTACTCAGGAAGCTGAATAGTCTAAAGGTAGATAAATCTCCCGGACCAGATAGAATGCACCCTCGTGTTCTGAAGGAAGTAGCTGTGGAGATTGCGGAGGCATTAGCGATGATCTTTCAAAAGTCGATAGATTCTGGCATGGTTCCGGAGGACTGGAAGATTGCAAATGTCACTCCGCTATTTAAGGAGGGGGCAAGGAAGCAAAAAGGAAATTATAGACCTGTTAGCTTGACATCAGTGGTTGGGAAGTTGTTGGAGTCGATTGTCAAGAATGAGGTTACAGAGTACCTGGAGGCACTCCAGATAGGCAGAACTCAGCATGGGTTCCTTAAAGGAAAATCCTGCCTGACAAACCTATTACAATTTTTTGAGGAAATTATAAGTAGGCTAGACAAGGGAGATGCAGTGGATGTTGTATATTTGGATTTTCAGAAGGCCTTTGACAAGGTGCCACACATGAGGCTACTTAACAAGATAAGAGCCCGTGGAATTACGGGAAAGTTAGATACGTGGATAGAGCGTTGGCTGATTGGCAGGAAACAGAGTAGGAATAAAGGGATTCTATTCTGGTTGGCTGCCGGTTACCATTGGTGTTTCACAGGGGTCCGTGTTGGGGCAGCTTCTTTTTACATCGTACATCAACGATTTGTATTATGGAATAGATGGCTTTGTGGCTAAGTTTGCTGACGATATGAAGATAGGTGGAGGGGCTGGTAGTGCTGAGGAAACAGAGAGTCTGCAGAGAGACTTGGATAGATTGGAAGAATGGGCAAAGAAGTGGCAAATGAAATACCATGTTGGAAAGTGTATGGTTATGCACTTTGGCAGAAGAAATAGATGGGCAGACTATTATTTAAATGGGGAAAGAATTCAAAGTTCTGAGATGCAACGGGACTTGGGAGTCCTCGTACAGGAAACCCTTAAGGTTAACCTCTGGGTTGAGTCGGTGGTGAAGAAGGCGAATGCAATGTTGGCATTCATTTCTAGAGGAATAGAATATAAGAGCAAGGATGTGATGTTGAGACTCTGTAAGGCGCTGGTGAGACCTCACTTGGAGTGCTGTGGGCAGATTTAGTCTCCTTATTTAAGAAAGGATGTGCTGACGTTGGAGAGGGTACAGAGAAGATTCACTAGAATGATTCCGGGAATGAGGGGGTTAACATATGAGGAACGTTTGTCCGCTCTTGGACTGTATTCCTTGGAGTTTAGAAGAATGAGGGAGACCTCATAGAAACATTTCGAATGTTGAAAGGCATGGACAGACTGGATGTGACAAAGTTGTTTCCCATGATGGGGGAGTCTAGTACGAGAGGGCATGACTTAAGGATTGAAGGGTGCCCATTCAGAACAGAAATGCAAAGAAATTTTTTTAGTCAGAGGGTGGTGAATCTATGGAATTTGTTGCCACAGGCAGCAGTGGAGGCCAAGTCATTGGGTGTATTTAAGGCAGAGATTGATAGGTATCTGAGTATCCAGGGCATCAAAGGTTATGGTGAGAGGGTGGGGGAGTGGGACGAAATGGGAGAATGGATCAGCTCATGATATGGCTGAATGGCCGACTTCTGCTCCTTTGTCTTATGGTCTAAATGAAGACATTTCAAACCTGCCTTTAAAGCTTCTTGTGCGACTCCTTGTCAATTGCCCGTTTTGGAATTCTAGGTACACCATCAACAGATACCCCTCTTTCAACTGTCCTTGTCCTCAAAGATTCCTGCATACCTATCAGACATGATTTACCTTTCAGAATTGAGTTCAATTCATAAAAGAGTGAAGTGCTGCATTTTGGAAGGTCAAACTTAATGGCCGAGTACAAAGTTAATGGCAGGATTTTAATCAATGTGGAGGTACAGAGGGGTCTTGGGGTCCAAGTCCATGGCTCCCTAAAAGCTGCTGTGCAAACAGATGGTGTGTTGGCCTATTTGGTTATGTGGAACAGTCTGTGCTCCAAACCTATTCTGGTACTGCTCCCCAACTTTTCCTTCGGTACATTG
Source organism: Mobula birostris (assembly GCF_030028105.1). Classification (NCBI taxonomy): domain Eukaryota; kingdom Metazoa; phylum Chordata; class Chondrichthyes; order Myliobatiformes; family Myliobatidae; genus Mobula; species Mobula birostris. The sequence goes on from NC_092385.1 coordinate 78,943,606, forward strand.
ACGACTACATTGGTGCTGCTTCCTGCAAATTGGTGTGAACATAGAATTCTGCAACTTCTGGTAATTCCCTCCCCCTACCTTCCTCTATCCCTATTTCACTCTGCCCCCTCCCCCAGCTGCCTATCACCTCCCTCATGGTTCCGCCTCCTTCTACTACCCATTGTGTTTTCCCCTATTCCTTCTTCACCTTTCCTGCCTCCCTCCTCCCACCCCTTTATCTTTCCCCTTACTGGTTTTTCACCTGGAACCTTCCAGCCTTCTCCTTCCCACCCTCCTCTGGCCTTCTTTATAGGGCCTCTGCCCCTTCCCTCTTCAGTCCTGATGAAGGGTTCCAGCCCGAAGCATTGACTGATTGTTTCCATGGATGCTGCCCGACCTGCTGAGTTCCTCCAGCGTGTTGTGAGTGTGGCTTTGACCCCAGCATCTGCAGAGTATTTTGTGTTTTGGCCTTTGTTTGTCATGGGACTGAGTTCAAGAGTCACAAGGTTATATTGCAGCTGTAAAAAAAAAACTCTGGTTGGACCAGACTTTGGAGTATTCTATTCAGTTCTGGTTGCCTCATTATAAGAAGGATGTGGAAGCTTTAAATATACCAGGATCTGTCAGAATTAGATAATATGTCTTATGAGGAAAGATTGAACAAGCAAGGGCTTTTCTCCTTGGAGTGAAGGAGGATCAGAGGAGACTTGTTAGAGGAATATAAGGTGATAAGAGGCACAAGTAGAGTGAGCAGTCAGTGCCTTTTCCCAAGACACAATGGCTAATGCAAAAAGACCTATTTCTAGGGTGATTAGAGGAAGAAAAGGGTTTATTTTACACAGAGTGGTAAGTGTATAGAAGGCACTGCTGAGGGCAGTAGATACATTAAGAGACTTGATAGACACATGATGAAAGAAAAATGGAGGGCTATGGGAGGAAAGTGTTAAATTGATCTTGGAGTAAGTTAAAGGTCGGCATTACATCAGTAGCTGAAGGGCCTATAGTGTACTGTACTGTTCTATGATTATATTAATTTTTCCTAAATGATTAGCTATTACTTCTTGATTCCTTATTGTAGTGCCAAAAATAAATGTTAAGTTATTTGATCTTTAGCTTCCCCACTATCCATCTTGCTCTGTTTTATGAACAAAGCAGTTACATGAGTTGTTTTACAATCTTCTGGTGCTCTTCTGGAACTTGGAGAGTTTTGAAAAGTTTCACTCTCTTTGTAGCCACTTCCTTTAAAACTCTTTTCTTTCTTTATTAATCTTTTTATTGATTTAAAAGGAGCATAAATACAATCAAGAGGAGAATTATCTCAAATATATATATCAATAACAATACAAACCGAGATTAAGGTAGACATTGTCAAAATCATAGATATTGTTAAACTAGTATAAAATATATAATAAAAAAATTAAAATAGCAATTCTTCTGTTATCAGTTTATGAAGAGAAAAGAAAAAACATTGAGTTTTGAATGAAGAGGAAAAAAAAACACTGCCCTATATAAAAAAAACAAAAAAAGGGACATTTTGAGGATAAGACCAAAAAAAAAGAAAGTCATTCTGATCAAATCTAAAACTTCAAAAAAAAAGATTGAAAGAGTAATAAATCGAATTAAATGAAAATATTGGATAAAAGGTCACCAGATTTGCTCAAATTTAAAGGATGTATCAAATGTCGGACTTCTTATTTTCTCTAAATTTAAACAGGAATTATTGGAGGAAAGCCCATAAAAGACTGTAGATGGATTAGAATCCTTCCACTTCAATAAAATGACTCTCCTAGCCAATAAGGTTGAAAAGGCTATCATACGTTGAGCGGAAACAGGAATATTTCCTCCTTCCGATGGGATAATCCCAAAAATTGCCATAAGCAAATTAGATTGTAGATCCAGATCCAAAACTTTTAATAGCATTTTAGAAACATTTCTCCAAAAGTTATCTAGCTTTATACAAGACCAATACATATGAGTTAAAGTGGCCAGCTCAGTATTACATCTGTCACAAATGGGATTGATATTGGAGAAAATACGTGCTAGTTTATCCTTTGACATATGGGTCCGATGCACTACCTTGAACTGTAGCAAGGAATGACGGGCACACATAGATGAGTTGTTAACCAAATGAAAAATTTTACTCTATTGATTATCTGAAAATGACTTTTGACACGTAGTCCTCTTTTATTGTCATTTAGTAATGCATGCATTACTAAATGACAATAAAAGAGGACTACGTGTCTTCATAATCCTATCCTAAATTCCAATTCCCAAGTGTGTTTAATTTTATCATTAGATTTCATTCGTGAGTTCAATAACTGTTTATAGATTATAGCTATCAACCCTTTTTGAAATGGAGTAAACTGAAAGAGAGCGTCTGTCATCTTTGGTGGATAAGCAGAAGGTTAATTTGGCAACAAACCGCGTAAAAAATTCCTAATTTGTAAATATCTAAAAAAGTGTACATTAGATAAATCATATTTATCCACTAACTGAGTAAAAGACATTAAACAGTCCCCTAAAAACAAATCTGAAAAAGTTATTATTCCCTTGGTTTCCCAAATTAAAAAGACTTTATCCAAAATTGATGGTTTAAAAAAATAATTGAGATGGATGTTACTAGAAAGAATAAAATTATTTAACTCAAAAATCTACGAAACTGAAATCAAATTCTTAATGAATGTTTAATAATGGGGTTAAAATCTTGTCTACTAATCTTAGAAAACAAAAAGGGAAGAGGAGCTCCCAGTAAAAGGGCCAAAAGAGAACCCCTTCACCGAGTTTACCTCCAAATCCAACCATGAAGGACATTCATGTATATCTGAATAGTGAATCCAAAAGGTAATATATCGAATATTAATTGCCCAATAGTACATTCTAAAGTTAGGCAAAGCCATACCACCATCCTTTTTTAATTTCTGCAATAAGGGTTTACTCAATCTAGGATTTTTATTGTTCCAAATATAAGATAAGATTATAGAATCTATTCTGTCAAAGAACTTTTTAGGAGCAAAGGAAGGAACTGCCTGAAATATATATAAAAATTTCGGTAAAACTATCATTTTAATAGCATTAATTTGACCTAATAATGATAATGTCATAGGCAACCATTTAGAAAGCATTTGTTTGGTGTAACCAATTAATGGAAAAAAATTATATGTATAAAGATCCTTAAAATTTTTAGTAATTTTAATACTGAGATAGGTAAAGTAATTTTTAGCAATACTAAAAGGTACTTGATTTGGATCCGAGTAATTATTAATAGGAAATAACTCACTTTTATGTAAATTTAATTTATACCCAGAAAAACTACTGGATTCAGAAAATATAGATAACTTAGAAGGAATAGATGTACTAGGATCTGAAATATAAACAGGTTATCTGCATATAACGAAACCTTGTGTACTTTGTCCCCTCTCTTAATACCCTGAACAGTCTCAGAATCTCTAAGAGCAATAGCAAGGGGTTCTAAAGCCAAGTTAAATAATAAAGGACTAAGAGGACATCCCTGTCGAGTACCCCTATGTAATCTAAAATAGGGAGATTTTTGATCATTAGTTATAACAGCAGCTATCGGAGCATGATAGATCAATCTAATCAAGGAAATAAATCCCGGGCCAAGATTAAATCTTTCCAAACCCTCAAATAAGTAAGACCACTCCACCCTATCAAAAGCTTTCTCTGCATTAAGAGAAACAACACATTCAGATTCTTCAGATGGAGAAGAGTGAATAATATTTAATCATCTTCGCATGTTAAAATGTGAATATCTATTTTTAATAAATCCAGTTTGGTCATTGGAAATAACCTTAGGTAAAATATTCTCAAGTCTATTAGCCAAAATCTTAGAGAGAATTTTAAAATCCACATTCAATAGCGAAATTGGTATATAAGAGACGCATTCAGATAAATCTTTATCTTTTTTTAGGAATTAAAGAGATTAAAGCTTCATAGAAAGTTTTTGGGAGAGTCTCAGAGGATATAGGATCAGTGAAAACTTGACATAAATGAGGTATAAGTATATCAGTAGAAGTCTTATAAAATTCCACTGTATATCCATCTGGTCCTGGAGCCTTAGCTGATTGGAGAGAGGATATAGCCCTTGCTATTTCCTCTTGTTTAATAGGTGCATCTAATGTATTCATATATTGAATAGAGATTTTAGGTATATTCAGTTTTTACAAAAAACTATTCATAAAGGTAATATCTGAAAATTCAGACTCATAAAGATTAGAGTAGCAATCCATAAATATCTTATTAATTTCATAAGGATCTACCATTGCAGTTCTATCAGGTCTTCGTATTTTCAGGATCTGTCTTCTAGCCATATTTGCTTTTAACTAACCAGCTAATAATTTGCCTGATGTCTCCATGTATATAAAATTGGCATTTGGATTTAAGAAGTTGCTGTTCAATGGGAAAAGACAAAAGCAAATCATGCTGTGTTTGGAGTTCCACCCTTTCCTTAAAGGGATCTTCACTAGGCATACTGAATAAACTTTATCTATTTCTTTAATCCTATTAGTAATCAGTAAAAGTTCTGCCTTAGTTTTCCTCCTTGAACCTACTGAATATGAAATTATCTGTCCTCTTAAAAAGATTTCATCGCATCCCAAATAACCAAATTTGACATTCCCTCAGTTGTATTTAATTCAAAAAATAGGGAAATTTGCTCTTTAATAAAATTTACACAAGTTGAATCTTGTAACAATGAAATATTAAATCTCCACTGAGGTATGTGAATATTATCAGACAGCTTCAAAGTTAGTTTCATAGGTGCATGATCTGACAACGCAATCACATCATCTGCACACTCAACAGAGGGCGCCAATCGTGTATCCAACAAAAAATAATCAATTCTTGAATATTTATGGTATACATGTGAAAAAAAAGAAAAATCTTTTTCTTTAGGATATTTAAGTCTCCAAATGTTGACCAGACCATATTCTAATAAAAAAGAATTAATACAAGTTGCAGCTTTATTAGGAAGCAACGGATTGGTGGACGATCTGTCAATCGACGGATTGAGAGAGCAGTTAAAGTCACCGCCCATGATCAACTTATATTCATTTCAATTCGGCAGTACAGAAAATAGCTTCTTAAAAAATTCAGGGCTATCTATATTAGGTGCATATACACACACCAAAGCCACCTTTTGACCACATAACAGACCAGTGACAATTAAATAACTTCCAATTAAATCAGTAACTGTATTAAAATGAACAAAGGGGATTTTAGAATTAATAAAAATAGATACCCCTCTTATTTTATTTACTGATAAAGAATGAAATAAGTGTCCCTTCCAAAATTTAAAAAAGCGATATTCATCCTGCCTACGGACACGAGTCTCCTGCACAAAAATAATATCTGCATGAAGTGTTTTTAACTTCTTAAAAATCTTTCTGCGCTTAATAGGTTGGTTCATACCGTTTAAATTCCAAAATATTATATTAATTTTATTAAGATCCATATTTAAAGTTTAATTTAAAAATTTTATAAAGTAATCTAATGCGCAGGTGCAGCCTAAATCGGAAGAAAGGGCGAAACATGACTTGATCAGAAAGAAAAGCAAAATGATTGACAAAGAAAAACTCCTCAGTACTGCCCAGTCGAAAAAAAACTGACCTAATAGACCCACCCACCTCCCCCAAAAACCCAGAAACCATCCGATAGGCGAACGGCATGCTAATCTAATAACCTTTAACCCCTGTCTCCAGCTGGCAGATCCATTTTTCAAAAAGGTTACCGCCACTAAAAAGACCTAACAAAGAATACATAAAGAAGTAAACAGATTCCAAGTATTTTCACATTATGTCTAACAGTAGTTAAGACCGAATTAACGACAGCCAACGAAATCCATTTGATATACGCAGCCATGTATTCAAAAAAAGGATAAATCCAATCAACTAATATACTACAACTAATATTAAAGATTTATAATTTTATACCAATTTATATCAATCAGAATTTCCTGATGGTCCTACCATAATGCATGAATTTTTAAGGAAACTAAACATTCCGAAATTACCAGCTGATGAACGTTTAGCATTAGACGCACTCATTACTGAAGAGGAAATAAGGAAAGCAATTTTTTCGTTGAATTCTGGTAAAGCACCTGGCCCAGATGGGTATACAGTTGAATTTTATAAATCTTTTTCAAATGTACTTTCTCCCTGGTTATGTAGAATTTTTAAAGATGCCTTATTTGTAGGTAAATTACCACAATCCTTTTATGAAGCATCTATCTCATTAATTCCTAAAAAAGATGAAATGTGGATTAAACAAGCATCACTCCCCACTAACATCTTAACTACATTCTACAGAGGTGTGGTTGAGAGTGTGCTGACCTTTTGCATCACAACCTGGTACTCCAGCTGCAGTGCTGTCGACAAAAAAGCCTTGCAGAGGGTGGTTAGGGGAGCAGAGAAGGTTATTGGGGTCTCCCTACCTTCTGTCCAAGACCTCTTTCAGAGTCGATGCCTCCAGAAGACACGGTACATCATTAAAGACCCCTCACACCCTCTCCATGAACTGTTTGTTCTTCTGCCATCAGGCAAACGTTACAGGAGCATCAAAACTAAAACCACAAGGCTACTAAACAGTTTCCTCCCACAGGCAGTCAGACTGCTAAATAGCTGCTCCACCTGACTCTGCTTTGGACACTTTTAACTTGCACTGGACACTTATAACTTGATTTTAACTGACATGTGGCTGTTGTGTTTTACTATTTATTGTTATGTTTATTATTTAGTGTTGCGTCTGTATGTTATGATTGCACTGCCCCTGAGAAACGCTGTCTCATTCTGCCCTGCAGAGCTGATGTATGGTTAGAATGACAACAAAGTTTTTTGAATCTTGAATCTTGAAAATCTTTTCCAAAATATTAGCAATTAGAATAGAGAAGGTACTACCACACATTGTCTCTGAAGGTCAGACTGGATTTATTAAAAACCGTTAATCACATCTTAATGTTAGGAGGCTAATGAACATTGTATACACTATTTCAGTTAAAACTCCAGAGTGTGTTATTTCGCTTGATGCCGAGAAGGCATTTGACAGATTTGAATGGGAATATTTATTTGATATACTTGAGAAATTTAATTTCAGCTTAAAATTTATATCCTGGATTCAATTGATGTATCATACACCTCTGGCTGCTGTATTTACCAATAATCAGAGATCCCTGTTTTTTAGGCTTTTTCAAGGTACTAGACAGGGCTGTCCTTTAAGCCCTTTACTATTTGATATTGCCCTGGAGCCCTTGGCAATTGCTATTCGTGATTCACCTAATATATTTGGCATTACTCGTGGGAATGGGACACATAAAGTATCACTATATGCAGATGACCTGTTACTATATATCTCTAACCCAGAGGAATCCATCCCTGCAGTAATAACACAATTTGCTCAGTTTAGTAGTTTTTCTGGTTATAAATTGAATCTTAATAAGAGTGAGCTTTTTCCATTAAATATGCAAATTCCAATTTATGGACAAGCACCATTTAGATTAGTTACTTATTATTTTACTTATTTGGATGTCAAAATTATTAAGAAGCACAAGGATCTATTTAAAGTTAATTTTTTTATCCTTAATTGATCATGTTAAACAACTGTTTACTAAATGGTTCCCATTGTCCTTATCTTTGATTGGTCGAATTAATACTATTAAGATGATTATTTTACCTAAATTTTTGTATTTATTTCAGGCGGTATCAATTTTTATCCCTAAATTTCTTTTGATATTATTGAGTCTAAATTTCTTCATATATATGGTAGAATAGAAATCCCAGGTTAAGTAAGAAATATTTACAGAAATCAAAAAAAGGTGGGTTGGCTTTGCCGAATCTTAGATTTTACCACTGGGCAATTAACATTCGATATTTAATGTTTTGGACACAAGAGTTGGATGAAACTCAGTGTCCACGATGGATGAACCTCGAGCGGGAGTCTGTACACGGGTTTTCATTGGCTTCTATTCTAGGAGCTGTGCTTCCCTTTGCACTTACTAAATTAAATAAACAAATGATAAATCCAATAATTAAACATACAATATGAATATGGTTTCAATTTCATAAATTCTTTGGATTGAACAAATTTATCCTCTCAAGTTCTGTTATATCGAATTTTATCTTTCAACCATCTAGAATTGATCAAGCTTTTCTTCTATGGAAAACAAAAGGAATAATATGTTTTTGTGATTTATTCATGGATGAATATGTGTTATATCCTTTGAACAGTTGTCTGATAAATTGCCTAGATCATATTTTTTCAGATATTTACAGATTAGAAACTTTTTGAACACTATCTACCTTTCCGATATCGCATCAGATAGAAGTTACAGAAAAAATTTTAGGTTTAAACCCTTATCAGAAGAGTTTAATAGCAATTATTTATTATCTGATTATGAAAATACGTCTAGGTACATCTGATAAAATTAAGTATGAGTGGGAAAGAGAACCTCAAGTATCTTTATCTACAGAGAAATGTGAAAAAATTCTTCAATTAGTCAATACTTCCTCAGTGTGTGACAGACACGCCTTGATACAATTTAAGGTGGTTCATAGGGCTCATGTGTCCAAGGATAAATTAGCTCGCTTTTACTGCCATATAAATCCTGTTTGTAATAGATGTAATTCTGAGGTAGCTTCCTTGACACATATGTTCTGGTCTTGTCCTCTTCTAGAAAAATATTGGAAAGACACTTTTGATATTGTTTGAGTAGTTTTGCGTATTGATTTACAGCCGCATCCTATTACTGCAATTTTTGGACTACCAGTGATGGACTCTAGTCGTTTATCCTCGTCAGCTGGTCATCTAATTGCATTTGTTACATTAATAGCCAGAAGATCCATTTTATTTAAATGGAAAGATTCTAATTCCCCCACTACATTTCAATGGCTTTCCCAAATGATAGCATGCCTGAACTTGGAAAAAATTAGGAGTGGTACCATGGATCCTTTGGTTAAATTTGAAGAAATTTGGAGTCCATTTATTCAACATTTTCATATGATGTAAGTTGACCCTTTCTGAATCCTTTGTAGTAATTTTTTTGTTCATGTATAGAGGAGCGGAGTTAACGACAAATAATAATTTTAGCCGATGTAATATGACAGCCCAAGCTTTGTTTGTTTTTTTACAGTTTTTTGTTTAGCTTAGGGAGTTTTCTTTTTCTCTCTTTAAAAAACACCTTTGTCACGGTCAGTTACTATGAGATTAGGAGGCTAAACTATATTTGTTACTTGGAATCTGTGCTTGTACATGTTAACTGTTATTATTGTAATCCCCATCTCTTTGTATCTCTATTATCATTATGTTTAATTTTGAAACAATAAAAAGATTGAAAAAGAAAGAAAGACTTACAAATCAAAGAAAAAATAAGATAATAATAAATGTGTTAAATTCAAAGCTACATTAACTGTTAAAGCAAACAACAACAGATCTAATTGAGTTAGCCAAGTCTGTGTTTGGGCATTGATAAAGCGAAGAGCAGACTTTCATCAACAGCGTTACAAACCACTCCCAGCTAAGGATCAACTTTTCAAATTGCTTACGAAGTGGACTTAAACTCTTTTATAAATTTCCAACCATCTTCTGGAGAGTCAATCCATTTTAGACGAGCATTGGGTGAAGTAATCATCAGACGAGCCGGATAACGCAGCGACGGGTGACAGTTAATTTTTTAAAATTCTGCCATCACCTCCCGATATTTAATTCTTCCAGCATAAATCTCTGGGGTAAAATCTTCAACTATATGAATCTTAACCTCGTTATAAATTAGCTTATCCCTTTTCCTTGCATTCCGAAGAATAGCTTCTTTGGTTGTAAAATAATGCAAACAGAGAATTACAGGACGTGGTTTAGTTTTGGCTGATGGTTTAGGACGCCGAACTTGGTGGGCTCTGTCCAATATCGGACAGACTTCGAGAATGTCACTAAAAAGTGAATATAACATGTTCGTAAAAACTTTAATGGCTCACCGGTTTCTGTATTTTCAGGCAAACCCAGTATACGTAGATTCATCCTGCGAATTCTGCTTTCCAAATCAATCGTTTTCTTTTTAATTCGTGATAATTCCGAAGTAGTCTCATTAATTTTCTTTTCCATAAAAGACATCTTCAAATCCTTTTCTTTAATAGTTTGATTCATTAATTCAAATTCTCTTTCAATTCTATGAGTGTTCTGCTTAAGCGTCTGATATCGATCTTCCAAATTCTTCAAAGATTCCTGCACAGCGAGGATGGTTTTTTCAAGCAATTCATTAGCTTTCGTCAGTTTATCCATTTTGGTATCCACCGTACCAATCTTCACATTAATAGCTTCTATTAAAGAGAGCATTCTTTCTGAAGTAGAAACTTCCTCTGGTTTCTCTGTTTGTTGAGGTTCAGGAAGAGTTTTGCCACTCCTTATTTAGGTTCCAGCCATTGTAATTAAATCGTAAATCCTTCAGAAAATATAATGAATCTTCAAGCTTTAAACGGATCTAGCAGTGGAAAGTAAGTTGTGAAAGACGGGGCTGTGACAGAAAACGTCTTACTCCATACCCTGCCAGATGGAGACCTCCTTTAAAACTCATGGGTGCAGGCCATGCAATTGCCCCGATTGGTCTGCCTTTGAACTGCTGTGTTTTTCTAATACTTTATCCCTGTGATTGGGTTTTTCCACAAATTTCTTTCCATTATTTGAAATTAGAATGTGTTAGTTCGGGGATATTTGCAGTATCCTCCACAGTGAAGACTAATGTGAGAAATTGACTCGACATATCTGCCTATTTCACCTGTTATTAATTCACCAGCCTTATTCTCTAGAGGTTGTACACCTGCCATAGCCACCTACTTCTGACATAAGTAGCCATTTAAGCTGCTACTGTTTTCTGATAGTCTATAATTAGTGGGGCTAGGATGAATGTTGATCAGGTTTTTCCTATGAGAAATTAAGCAGAATGGGTCTATATGTTTGTTGAGTTTTGGAAACTGAAAGTTGGTGTCATTCATTCAAAGTTCTTAAAAGTCTTGATGATAAGGTACAGTTTTGATTTTTTTCTTTCTGGTTTATTTAGAACTTGGTGCGCAGTCTCAAAATAAGGGACTTGAGAAGAGGTTTCTTATTGTATTTGAGTCTTTGTAATTCTCTACTGAAAAGGGCAATAGAAGCTAAGGCACTGAGTTTATTCAACATAAAAATCAATAGAGTTATGGATATTAGGACAATAGAGAGATATGGTGTGATTCAGTCAGAGGATCTGAATAATTGAATTCTGTTTTTGTTTCTTACTATCTTACATGATGTATCCTCACACATTTGGAGTACATTAAAAAGACTGCACCATCAGAAATTCCTAAGAATCTCACATCACTTCAGAACAGTAGCATCTCTGTTTTTGCAAAAGGCTTATCAATATGTTTTTCGAATGAAAATGTGATGTGATCAGTAGCTGTGTTGTTTCCAAATGAAAGTGTGGACTAGGTGCTCATACTTGCTGAATAATAAGAATTTGTTTGGTCCTTCTCTAGATGTGAAGCCATGGGACTGTAATCATAAAGTATTAAAATGTCATTCAGAAAAGGTATGCAAGAGTTGATACTATAAATATCTAAATCTATGAATTAACTTTTTCCTTATGCCTACTGAATGCTGTATTATAAGTAAGTATGTAGAGAAGTGTACGTATGGTGTATTTGTACCAGAACACTCAGCTCTGGGTAGTGCTGAACTTGGCTCTGCTGGTTCTGCCTATCTGCACTTGCCTGAGCTTGGTGTGGATGCTTGCCCCTCTACATCCACAGTAGGATGTCAGGCAGCAAGCCTGCGGGGGCTTGTGCTCCTGTCAGAAGCTGGGGCTCTTCTATATTATAATATCTAACAGAACCAAAAGAGACTATCACAAGAAGCACAACTAAAAAAATTTTTAAAAATTTAAAAGAGCAGATTTATACCCATAAAATATTAGGGGTACCATTAAAATAGGAGTAATTAAAACCAAACACCTGACTTCCAGGTTGTTTAGACCAAGAATCTCCATAGAAATGAAGAGGATATCCAATCCCATGCCTGTCTGACTATAGTAGGTGTAAGGAAGCAGGTTCGCCAATGTACTGCTAAAATATCCCAGCAAAACTGGGTTCTATCAGTGGATTCCACATGGTACCCATGAAAATAAGCTCTAGATTGGCTGCATGAATCTCGCTAGCATTATTCATCCCATAGAAAATTTTGAAATCTATGGAGAGAGGATCAGAATTAATGCTTCAAGTCAATTACCTTTCATCAGAAACACGTAAAAAGAAAGTTTAGTGCTCTTATGTTTACTACCTGGTAAAAACATTGGTCATTAACTTGGTTCATTGTGACCTGGCGTTGGCGGAATATAATTTGATAAATTTGCTAGTGTTATTCATTTACCTGTCAATCATGCTGGCATGTTCACATATAAAAATGCCTGAGAGATTCTAATCAAGTTTGACTATGGTTTAAAAGCTTGGTAGTATTTAATGTATTGCGTCAGCCAGAGGAAAAGACTTGGTGCCTACTGAACCCTACCTCTGCACAAGCATCAGAGGACGTTGGTGTGAGGAGAAAAATAAACTGAGTGAAATTGATACATATTTTTGTTCTTTTACAGTTCATATCTTGATGATCCTACTTGTTGCAGTAGTGTTTTTGATAGTTGTACGCCATAATCTAATTAATGTGCATGATCTATTGAGCAAGGGAAAATCAGGTAAGTAATAACATTTACTGATGCTCTACATTAAAGCACAGCATGGCATGTTGTATGTGTCAGCATTAATCAAACACTAATGGATTATTGGAGTTCTACGTTTGTAGCTTTTAGAGGTTGTATTTGTTGTTTTGAAATATATCCCCCAGTAGATGTGCCATTTATGAATAATAAATATGCTGCTTAAGTGCAACATTAAAATGAGATTTTTATTTTTCTTGAAACAATATTTGCACTAATTACACACCATAGCAAAGAGGAAATATATTTGCATTTATTTAACTATTATAGGAATATTAGTTATTAATGGTTGAACATTTGAATGACCAAATTTAAAATTCATAAATCAGAAATCAGCATCAGGTTTATTATCACCAGCATGTGACGTGAAATTTGTTAACTTAGCAGCAGCAGTTCAATGCAATACATCATTTAGAAGAGAGAAAAATAATAATAAATAAGTAAATGAATTAAAATATATGTATATTGAATAGATTTTTAAAACGTGCAAAAAACAGAAATACTGTATATTTAAAAAAGTGAGGTAGTGTCCAAGGATTCAACGTCCATTTAGGAATCGGATGGCAGAGGGGGAGAAGCTGTTCCTGAGTTAATGACTGTGTGCCTTCAGGCTTCTGTATCTCCTACCTGATGGTAACAGTGAGAAAAGGGCATGCCCTGGGTGCTGGAGGGTCCTTAATAATGGAAGCTGCCTTTCTGAGACACCGCTCCTTGAAGATGTCCTGGGTACTTTGTAGGCTAGTACCCAAGATGGATCCATTTTTTACTCTGTATGAACTAATATTAAAAACTTTTGAAGCATAACCTTTGTATACAGTGAATGACTTGCTGTTATTTTTCACGTTTATCACTGTAGAACTGAAGTATGGTGGACTGAAGCCTGATGACGTTCTCAGAGTTACAGAAGAGCGGACTGGTGAAGAGATTCCAATACTCATCCCTGCTGTAGAAGAGCGACTTGGCGGAGTAATAGCAGCTATCAACAGTATATATAGTAACACCAGATCTAATGTGGTCTTTTATATAGTTACTACAAATGATACGATCATTCACTTAAGGTAAACATGAGGAAATCTGTAGATGCTGGAAATTCAAGCAATACACACAAAATGCTGGTGAACGCAGCAGCCCAGGCAGCATCCGTAGGAAGAAGCACAGTCGACGTTTCGGGCCGAGACCCTTCATCAAGACTAACTGAAAGAAGAGATAGTAAGAGATTTGAAAGTGGGAGGGGGAGGGGGAGATCTGAAATGATAGGAGAAGACAGGAGGGGGAGGGATGGAGCCAAGAGCTGGAAAGTTGATTGGCAAAAGGGATACAAGGCTGGAGAAGGGAGAGGATCTTGGGACGGGAGGCCTAGGGAGAAAGAATGGGGGAGAGGAGCACCAGAGGAAGATGGAGAACAGGCAAAGAGTTATTGTGAGAGGGACAAAGAGAGAAAAAAAGGAGAAAATAATAAATAAGTAAATAAGGGATGGGGTAAGAAGGGGAGGAGGGGCATTAACAGAAGTTAGAGAAGTCAATGTTCATGCCATCAGGTTGGAGGCTACCCAGACGGAATATAAAGTGTTGTTTCTCCAGCTTTGTACATGATCCTCTCCCTTCTCCAGCCTTGTATCCTTTTTGCCAATCAACTTTTCAGCTCTTTGCTCCATCCCTCCCCCTCCCCTCTCACTTTCAAATCTCTTACTACCTCTTCTTTCAGTTAGCCCTGATGAAGGATCTCGGCCCGAAACATCGACTGTGCTTCTTCCTATGGATGCTGTCTGGCCTGCTGCGTTCCACCAGCATTTTGTATGTATTCACTTAAGGTAAATGTGTTTAATAAGTAACTATAAATAGAAGTCAGTTTTCTTTAATATGAGTCCAGAATTGAACAGTTGTAATTATTCTTTACACTTTCTTCAAGATCTTGGCTTCAGAAACGGGAACTGACGAGCATCAAATGTAAAATTCTGGAATTTAATCATCGTATTTTGAAAGGCAAGGTCCAAGGAGATATTGATTCAGCTGAAGTAAAGCCCGTGAGTAGTGCTTTATGTGTGTTAAAATGTAGCATAAAAGGCCACTTGTCCTATACAACCATTGTTGGTAGAATCTCAGGTGGTGACGAGAGGGTGTACAGGAGTGAGATTTGCCAACTAGTGAAATGATGCCGCAGCAACAACCTGGCACTCAACATCAGTAAGATGAAAGAGCTGATTGTGGACTTCAGGAAGGGTAAGACGAAAGAACACATACCAATCCTCATAGAGGGATCAGAAGTGGAGAGAGTGAGCAACTTCAAGCTCCTGGGTGTCAAGATCTCTGAGGATCTAACCTGGTCCCAACATATCGATGTAGGCATAAAGAAGGCAAGACAGTGGCTATACTTTATTAGGAGTTTGAAGAGATTTGGCATGTCAACAAATACACTCAAAAACTTCTATAGATGTACCATGAAGAGCATTCTGACAGGCTGCATCACTGTCTGGTATGGAGGGGCTACTGCACAGGACCGAAAGAAGCTACAGAGGGTTGTAAATCTAGTCAGTTCCATCTTGGGCACTAGCCAACAAAGTACCCAGGACATCTTTAGGGAGCGGTGTCTCAGAAATGCGGCGCCAATTATTAAAGACCTCCAGCACCCAGGACCTGCCCTTTTCTCACTGTTACCATCAGGATGGAGATACAGAAGCCTGAAGGCACACACTCAGCGATTCAGGAACAGCTCCTTCCCGTCTGCCATCCGATTCCTAAATGGACTTGAAGCTTTGGACACTACCTCACTTTTTTTAATATACAGTATTTCTGTTTTTGCACAGTTTTAACAATCTATTCAATCCGACGTAATTGATTTACTTGTTTATTTACTATTATGTTTTATTTATTATTATTTTTCTCTCTCTGCTAGGTCATGTGTTGCATTGAACTGCTGCTGCTAAGTTAACAAATTTCATGTCACATGACTGATAATAAACCTGATTCTGATTCTGATTCTGAAAGTTATTGAGAATCCATAGAACACATGCTGGTTCTTGGTACTGATGAATGTTCTTTAACCTGAAACATTAACTCTGCTTCTCTTCACATAAATGTTGCGTGACTGTAACCAACACCTCACTCTTTTATTTAACTGACATCATTTCAATTACCTTGCTCAACACTTCATAAGATTTTACTTTTCAAGTCTTAACACATATATATCCAGTCCCCTTTTCAGTTACTGATGTTCTTGTTGTCACCCGGCAGTAGTCTGAATCATAAGAGTGTGCTATATTTTAACAAACCTTTCTTTTAACCTTGATTCTTATGCCAAGAACTTTACATTTGTATTGATTTGCGGTTGCGCCACTTGGATATAATTTTCCTTATTTACTGTAGAGTAATTATGGACAATTTGAACATATTATTAAATATTCTAGGCACCATGAATAATTTCAACTTTTCTAGTCCTTCCACAAAACTGAAGTTCATCAACTCTGCAGCTGCCTTTCTCATAAACCTAGCCTGTACATCTCCCAAGCTCTTTAAATCCTTCCCACATTGTAGTGACCAAATCTAGAGAAAACTTTCCAGTTTAAATCATTCGTTTATAATAGTTTATCATATCTGTCTAGCATTTATAAACAATACTTTTATCCTAGAATTTATAGATATTCTTTTTCATATTTTTCAGTTGTAGTGTTGCCTTCAAAGATTTTTTCATGTCTTCCACCTCAGTAGTTTGATAAACAAATCAACAAATTACTCATACATTAAATATAAACAGAAAATATAAGAATTGTAAGACAAGATTGTGTCCAAAATTTGACAGGATTATGAAAAATATTATGTGTTAAATGACTGCGTTATACTATGTTGTTTTTATTATTATGTTAATATGAATGGAGTTTTGATTGGTAATTTTCATTATTTTAGTTGACTTTTGCAAGGTTTTATCTCCCTATGTTAATTTCTGGCACAGAGAAGGCAATTTACCTGGATGATGATGTGATTGTACAAGGTAATCTTTTTCGTTGCTTTGGTTATAAATATCTAAATATGTACATGCAAAGTATTTCGTAGAGGAAGTGCATTTTTAATAATTTAGTGAACTGGTCAATAATATGTACTTATTTTCTAGTTTAGGCTTTTAATTTCCAGCTGTTATATTTAATTATTTACACAGCTGAGGTTATAACAACTATATGAACAGTATTCAACAATATATGCTGTTAATTAGCAGAAGTCCATTCCATGGGCTGAAGAGCCTAATTCTGCTCCTGTCTTGTGGACTTTTATTGAGAATTATTTGCCAGTAGTTACCTGTAAATTAAACCGTCTGCATGCTTTTATAAATGACGTGTCTTTCATAATTAACAAAACTTTCCATAATTTATTACATTATGCACTTTGAGACTTTGCAACCTATATAAATTTAAGTTTCACTTACTTTTTTTGTGTTATATTGGTTACACTAGGAGATATCCGTGAACTTTATGACACTGAACTGAAGCCAGGTCACGCTGCTGCATTTTCCGAAGATTGTGATTCAGTATCTTCCAAGGTGCTGGTTAGAGGTGCTGGAAGTCAGGTACTTTTCACCCATTGTAGATTTTACTTTTGGGAGAAACATCAAAAGGATACTTCGATGTACAGAATGAAGTATATTAGAAATCTTGTTTCACAGTTTAGAATATAACCTCAGGAAAAGAAATGAAGCTAAAGTGAACTGATACAAATAATATCAGTTATCCAGTAAATTAGTTCACTACTACTTTAACAGTTGGTTTTATTTCTAACATATTATACATTTCCTAGTTTCCAGCTATTTATAGAACATATAACATAGAACATCATCATCATTCAGGTGCCTTGCTGTTCGGCGTGGGCAATCATGGCTCTCCATCCATCACGGTCCCTGACCCTCCGAATTGTAGTTGTTGCCTCCCTTGTTTCCAACCAGGATGTTATTCCATGTATCATTTTCTTCTCTGTCTGCCTCTGCTTCTTTTTTCTGCCAGCTTTCCCATTGGAACTAAATGCTCTAATGTCTCGCTTCGCATGATGTGTCCAAAGAATTTTGATTGCTATTTTCTGATTTTTGTTTTCGTTCTCTGTAGAACTTCTTCGTTGGTTATCCTGTCCGTACATGATATGCATAGCATTCTTCTGAGGGACCACATCTCTACCGCATTGATTCTTTTTTCCATTGCATTTGTGAAGGTCCACGACTCGCAGCCATACATCAACATAGGAAGAATGTAGCAGCTCAGAGTTCTAAGGCAGATGTCAATTGCTATTTTCTTGTTCGTTAGGTTGTTTCTCATTTCTGTAAATGCTGTTCTTGCCATTGCTATTCTTGCTTTTATGTCTGTTTCGCATTTGCCATCAGATGTTACCCATGATCCAAGGTACTTGAAGTTGTGAACTTGTTTCAGAATTTCATCTCCCAATACGATCCTACAGTTTGGGATATCAGGATTCCTTGATATTACCATTACTTCAGTTTTCTTTTTGTTTACGGTTAGGCCAAGTCTTCCGCTCTCCGTGTTGATGGTAGATACTAGCTTCTGTAAAATTACTTCACTGTTTGCTATCTTCATAGCAGAGGTTGTTGATATTGTATCCTCCTATACTTATTCCAGAACATAGAACATAGAAAACCTACAGCACAATACAGCCCCTTCAGCCCACAAAGCTGTGCCAAACATATCCTTACCTTAGAACTACCTAGGGTTACCCATAGCCCTCTATTTTTCTAAACTCCATGTACCCATCCAGGAGTTTTTAAAAGGTCCTATCGTTTCCGTCTCCACTACCGCCGCCGGCAGCCCATTCCACGCACTCACCACTCTCTGCTTACCCCTGACATCTCCTCTGTACCTACTTCCAAGCACCTTAAAACTATGCCCTCTCGTGCTAGCCATTTCAGCTCTAGGAAAAAGCCTCTGACAATCGACACGATCAATGCCTGTCATTATCTTATACACCTCTATCAGGTCACCTCTCATCCTCTGTCGCTGCAAGGAAAAAAGGCCGAGTTCACTCAACTTATTCTCATAAGGCATACTCCCCAATCCAGGCAACATCCTTGTAAATCTCCTCTGCACCCTTTCTATGGTTTCCACGTTCTTCCTGTAGTGAAGCGACCAGAATTGAGCACAGTATTCCAAGTGGAGTCCTATATAAGTATTCTCATAATTTGCATATTAGAGTAGGTTCACAACAAGCATAAAAATGAGGTTGTTTGAATAGTTTGCCTACTTATGTTATTAAGTGGTGAACACACTTAAACCAAGAATATCCTGGGTATAGTCTTTAGTCTGTTAGTTTCACTGTTTTCCGGGAATATTCCAAAGTAAGCGTTGGGCAGGGACTGGAAGGGCCGAGATGGCCTGTTTCTGTGCTGTAATTGTTTTATGGTTATTGTGGGTTATATACTGATTTCGCATCTAAAAAGGGGAAAATCATACTGCCAGCTCCTGAGTAAAATCAGGAATTCTAGGTGAAGAAAGGAAAGTGGAAAATGCTGGAAATGTAGCAAGTGAGGCAGTGTCAATGGAGAGAAACAAAGCCAACATTTCAAGTCAATAACTTTTCATCAGAATACTAAGCCTGAAAGTTATTGACCTGAAATGTCAGCAACACACATCAAGGTTGCTGGTGAACGCAGCAGGCCAGGCAGCATCTCTAGGAAGAGGTACAGTCGACGATTCAGGCCGAGACCCTTCGTCAGGACTAACTGAAGGAAGAGTTAGTAAGAGATTTGAAAGTGGGAGGGGGAGGAGGAGATCCAAAATGATAGGAGAAGACAGGAGGGGGAGGGATAGAGCCAAGAGCTGGACAGGTGATTGGCAAAAGGGATATGAGAGGATCATGGGACAGGAGGCCCAGGGAGAAGGAAAAAGGGGGAGGTGGGGAAACCCAGAGGATGGGCAAGGGGTATAGTCAGAGGGACAGAGGGAGAAAAAGGAGAGAGAGAGAAAGAATGTGTGTATAAAAATAAATAACAGATGGGGTACAAGGGGGAGGTGGGGCATTAGCAGAAGTTAGAGAAGTCAATGTTCATGCCATCAGGCTGGAGGCTACCCAGACAGAATATAAGGTGTTGTTCTTCCAACCTGAGTGTGGCTTCATCTTTACAGTAGAGGAGGCCGTGGATAGACATGTCAGAATGGGAATGGATGTGGAATTAAAATGTGTGGCCACTGGGTGATCCTGCTTTCTCTGGCGGGCAGAGCGTAGGTGTTCAGCAAGACGGTCTCCCAGTCTGCGTCGGGTCTCGCCAATATATAGCAGGCCACATCGGGAGCAGCGGACACAGTATATCACCCCAGCCGACTCACAGGTGAAGTGTCGCCTCACCTGGAAGGACTGTCTGGGGCCATGAATGGTGGTAAGGGAGGAAGTGTAAGGGCATGTGTAGCACTTGTTCCACTTACAAGGATAAGTGCCAGGAGGGAGATCAGTGGGGAGGGATGGGGGGGACGAATGGACAAGGGAGTCGCGTAGGGAGCGATCCCTGCGGAAAGCGGGGGGGGGGGAGGGAAAGATGTGCTTAGTGGTGAGATCCCGTTGGAGGTGGCAGAGGGCCCTCTGTCCCTCTCACCCTCTCACTATACCCCTTGCCCATCCTCTAGGTTTCCCCTCCCCCTTTTTCCTTCTCCCTGGCCCTCTTGTCCCATGATCCTCTCATATCCCTTTTGCCAATCACCTGTCCAGCTCTTGGCTCCATCCCTCCCCCTCCTGTCTTCTCCTATCATTTTGGATCTCCCCCTCCCCCTCCCACTTTCAAATCTCTTACTAGCTCTTCTTTCAGTTAGTCCTAACGAAGGGTCCGGCCTGAAACATCGACTGTACCTCTTCCTAGAGATGCTGCCTGACCTGCTGCGTTCACCAGCAACTTTGATGTGTGTTGCTTGAATTTCCAGCATCTACAGAATTCCTCGTGTTGACCTGAAATGTTGGCTGTTTCATTCTCCGAAATTGTTACATGAATTTCTACAGTCACAAAATGCAATTTGTTATACAGTGGATTCCAGTTAATTGGGCTGTTAGTTAATTGGAGCAGCCGCTTATTTAGGACAACCTTTAAAGAACAAAACTAATCAAGAAAATAGCAGAGATTCCCTCCATTTATTTGGGACACTATGCCACTGAATTGGGAGCGGAACATTTGCCTAACAGTTTCTAACTAGCGTCAGTCGCGTGCACTTGTGTGGCCTTTAGACACGACACCGTGCTTTGAGTGAGCAGTTTTCAAATAGCAGCAGTTGCATGTGTTTGTGTTACATTATCCATTTGAGCCAAAGGAGGCCAATTCAAAAAGCAGGGTCTTCGCCGGAAGTGTCAACTATTTACTCTTTTCCTTAGATGCTTCCTGATCTTCTGAGTTCCTCCAGCATTCTGTGTGTGTTACTTTGGATTTCCAGCATCTGCAGACTTTCTCGAGTTGTGATTTTTTGATAATTTTGTTTTTTATTTTGACATTAAAAATTTTCAGACCCTTGCCAAGATACCACAAAAAGACCTAACACTAGTTGAAAAAAAAAATTAGCTTTGGTGTCTGCTCTGATTGTTTAATTATTGTTAATGAAAAGAACATGGAATCGAACACTGGATGAATTCCTCTGTCAATAACTATCACAAACTAATACACAGTTGTATAATGCAGTAGTAGTATTGGTAGTGTGCTAATTTGTTGTGTTTTTCATTTAGATATGTAGTTTGCTACTCAGTTAAACAGTAGGTTGTCTTTTTTATATCTTTTTAACTATTTTCATGAAATTTCAGCTAACTGGGGCACAAATTTAATTGGGCCAAAATGTACTAGTCACAGAATCCATTGTATTCAAATTTCTAACATCTGCAGTTTTACTTTTGTTTTTCAGTTTGGCAGGGGGAAATTTTATGTTCAGTTCAGCTATCATTTACAATTAAATGGCAAATTGCTACTCCGTGACCACCTGCCCCTGCCCCCCCAGTATAATGTTCCAGTTTGTCAACAAGCTGTCACTTCATACTGTTCTTAGCTATATGGGTAATTTGCAGGACCTTAACGTGAACTCTAACTCACTGACTGTTGGTGCTGTGGAATATCTCCCCTCTTCACATCAAAAAGCTGCACAGTTAGAGAGGTTATGCAAACTGTCAATAAGTGATTCTTCTACTTTGCTTTCTGAAATTACTACAGTTCAAGTAAAATAACTAATCTGAATTTTTAACTTGTTTTTTCTAGAACACATACTTGGGCTTCCTTGATTATAAAAAGGAAACAATTAGAAAACTTGGTATGAAGGCAGGCACATGCTCCTTCAATCCTGGTGTCTTTGTCGCGAATCTCACAGAATGGAAGCAACAAAATATCACACAACAACTTGAAAAATGGATGGAAATCAATGTAGTGTAAGTTTATAATAGTTGCGTGCATTCTTATTTTCATTTTGCCCTATTAATTCTATTTGCTGTTAAAGTAATCTGACCTTATTTTCAGGGAAAGATATATTGCAGCACTAATAATAGATGAGCAAGGAATTTTGCAAAGAGTAGGGATATCAAGAATATAATTTTCATATTTTTCACAGTTCTGAAGCATTTGTATTTCACTCAATAATGTTCTGTTCTTTGTGTTTAAAAAAATATATAAAATGTATGAGATCTCATCCATCTCGTATATGAGATGTCGACCATTATGCATCTCTAAGTGACCTTGAAGGTGATTGTGAACTCAGTTCTTGAATTGCTGAGGTCCGTATCACGAAGGCTTGTACATTATAGCTTAGGGAGTTCCAGGATTTTGAACTGTTGAGGATGAAGAAATGAAATGTATGTCTAAGTCAGTCTGATGTGAGACATGTATATATGTGGTGGTGTTTCCATAAGCCTGCACTTAATCTAGATAGTGCAAATGGTGGGTTTTGGAGGTGCTGTTGAAGACTTGGTGAATTACTGGAAGTTTTCTAAATGGCAGTGCAACAAGAGAGGACAGAAAGTGGGCGATAAATTTCAGGCACTCCCACCACCCAGGTCATGCTTTCTTCTCGCTGCTGCCATCAGGAAGAAGGTACAGGAGCCTCAGGATTCACACCACCAGGATCAGGAAGCTGTTCCACATCATTCATCAGGCTCTTAAACCAGAGGGGATAACTTCACTTGCTCGATCACTGAACTGTTTCCAAAACCTATGGACTGACTTTCAAGGACTCTTCATTTCATGTACCCGTTAGTTAGTTAGTTTTTATTTATTTATTTATTTATTCATTCATTCATTTATTCATTTTATTCATTCATTCATTCATTCATTTATTTATTCATTCATTCATTCATATTCTTTTTTTCCCTTTTTGTATTTGCTCAATTTATTGTCTTTTGTACACTAGTAGTCCATCCTGTTGGTGCAACCTTTCATTGATTCTATTATTGTTATTGAATTTAATGAGTATGCCTGCAAGAAAATGAATGCAGGGTTGTATATGGTGACACATATGCTAATACTTTGAACTTTGATTAGTGAGCTGCTCTGCCTTGGGTAGTGAATGCTGAGTATTGATGTACTCAGGTTAATGGAAGGTGTTCAACTTTTTCCTTAGTGGAAAGACTTGGGTGAGTCGCAGCAAAATACCTAACAACTATAACCCCATAAATTAAATTTCCAGTAATATGTAAATATGTAGATAACAATAGATGTAAAGATTATAGTTTGTGATTTATTTTACACTAGAGGTAAATATTTTAAATTTGAAGATACAGCTTTTAATGCTTAGTTGTAAACTAGATCCTTCTCCCCCCCCCCCCCCATCGGCAATACTGATGAATGCGGAAAAAAACACTATCAGCATATATTTACAATCAGGAATTAATGGCTGAATCACTTCTGTTGACAGGGAGAATTTGTATGGTGGTGCCCTGGCTGGTAGTGTGACAACACCACCTTTGCTGTTGGTGTTCTATAAACAGTATTCAGCCATCAATCCATTGTGGCATGTCAGGCATCTAGGTAAGTCTTCAGTTTCAGAAAAGTTCATTATTTAAGACCTCTATATGTGTGTGTGTATATATATATATATATATTTATTAGTATTCTGATATGCAGTGATATAATTAAGTCTAATGATTGATACATCACTGTAACACGTGAGAAACAATTGTGCACAATAACTCTTGATTGCCAACAGATTTATTTGGATTACATTTTAAAATTTTTGTGGCCTGCTTGTTCAGGCTGCTCAGAACAATCTCACCGATTTGAGGCAAATGGTACATCTTATTATATGTTTTGATGTGTAACAAAAATAAAGCAGATTTTTTGAAATAGCTCTATTATTTTAGTTCTGCTGGCATAGCTAGATTCCTTTCAATATTTTTCACCTGGTTAGAGACCAAGTTTGCCTGCATATTAGTTGACCCTCTGTCAGCCTACTTTCAATGTGCATACATTAATTCCCATACACCAGAGCCAGGTCTCCATTTGTCTTGTTGACTGGTCTGCAGTAGCTGACCCACATTAAAAAGAAAGTTAGCCACCTTTCCAGACTACGCTCAAGGGTTCTGAAAGAGGTAGCAGAAGAGATTGTGGAGGCATTAGTAATGATCAAGTTTAAGTTTAATTATCATGGATACCCAATGATACAGCCAAATGAGACTGTGTTCTTCTGGGGCCAGGGTGCAAGACACACTACCAAGTCATTCACAGCACAAGCCGCATATAGGACATGTAAAATAGTAAGTAAACATATAGTCACACAAAAAGATATATATAGGCCAAGTCCCTGAGTGACGTGTCCTGTAAATTGATGGTGCATGGGTGTTATCGGCAAGAATGAGGAGTTGTTAGCAGTCCGCAGATGAACATACTGCATGCACACGATCCAGCTTGTTATTCCATCGATCGAACGCTGGAAGACAGCATCTATGGGAGGGGCCAGTCCCCAACCCAGCATGGAGGCTGTGCTAGACCAGGCATCTTCCCTCCTGAACTCCTGCAGCAGGCAAGCCAAGCCTAGTCCTTGCAACAACTGAGGCCACACAGCCGCCCCCCCCCCCCGCTGTCTGTCTCGCCAATAAACAAGGGAAACGGACTTGCAGCACGTACATTATCAATGTCCAACAGAGTCTTGCGATTGTAGGAGACAATCATTCGCTGTTAGATCTTTCAAGGATAGCTAGTGTGGAATGGTGCCAGAGGAGTGGAAAATTGCAAATGTCACTCCATTCTTTAAAGGAGGAAGGCAGAAGAAAGAAAACTATACACCAGTTATCCTGACTTCAGTGGTTGGAAAGATGCTGGAGCCTATTATTAAGGATAAGGTTTCAGGGTATTTGGATAAAATAGGCCAAAGTCAGCATGGTTTCCTTAAGGGAAAATCTTGCCTGACCTGTCTATTGGAGTTCTTTAAGGAAGTACCAGGCATAGTCTGGATGTTATTTCCTTGGTATTTCAGAAGACCTTTGAGCAGGTGCTGCAGATGAGGGTGCTTAACAAGAGCCCGTGGTGTGGTGTGACAGGAAAGATACTAGCATGGAGAGAAGATTGACTGGTTGGCAGGAGGCAGAGTCAGAATAAAGGGGACCTATTCTGGTTGACTGTCGGTGACAAGTGGTATTCTGCAGGGGTCAATATTGGGACCCACACAAAATGCTGAAGGAACTCAGCAGGTCAGGCAGCATCTATGGAAAAGAGTGCACTCGACAGTACAAGACTGATGAAGGGTTGGACCGTAATGTCAATTGTATTGTTTTCCATAGATGC
The DNA here is from genome assembly GCF_030028105.1 of Mobula birostris. Lineage (NCBI taxonomy): Eukaryota > Metazoa > Chordata > Chondrichthyes > Myliobatiformes > Myliobatidae > Mobula > Mobula birostris. The sequence goes on from NC_092385.1 coordinate 78,969,036, forward strand.
TGCCTAGTCTGCTGAGTTCCTCCAGCATTATGGGCCTGTACTCACTGGAATTTAGAAGAATGAGTGGGGATCTCAATAAAACCAATCAAATATTACATTATCACTTACTTCCGGGGTGCCTAGAGGTGACTTGAGTAGCAGCAGAACTCTTAGTGGATATGATTAAATACTCCCGCCCGTTTCAGCCTGTTATAGCTAAAAAGCACAACTGCTTCCAAGGCGAGTACAGTCAACAAAGCTGTCCTAATGCGTTTAAAGGAACTATCGCTGCTTAAAACCGACAGAAACAACAGTCTGTGGTCGGAAGTGCCCACAGAGAAAACCTCGGAGGAAGCGTGGGCGAAGATCAGGATTACAAGTGCGTTTAAGGAAACAGGGTTTTAAACTCCCTATATCAACTATCTTGCTGGTGCAGTCTCTGGTGAATAAAATTGATGATCTCAGAGCCAGGGTGCTGAACCAGAGGGACATTAGGACCGCGTGTGTCCTTTGTTTCACAGAATCCTGGTTAACCCCTTCGGTACCGGTTATGCAGCAATTCAGATCGACGGGTTTACTATACACTGTCAGGATATATCTACAGAGTCTCTCAAAAGCAAAGGCAGAGGAGTATGCCCCATGATAAACTCTTCTTGGTGCACAGGTATATCAGTGCTGTCCCAATTCTGCTCACCAGACCTGGAACATCTAGCAGTTAAGTGTCATCCTTTTTACCTGTCACGGGAATTCTCTGGGGTCATTCTGGTAGCAGTTTACATTCCACCTCAGGCCAATGTCAATCAGGCTTTAGATGATCTGAGCAATAGGATCAATATGCACGAAACAGCGCATCCTAATGCCTTCACCATCACTTTGAGAGATTTTAACCAGGCCAGTCTGAAAAAATCACTACGCAATTGCGATCAACAGATCACTTACAACACAGTACCAGAGGAAACAGCACGCTGGACCATTGCTACACCACCATCAAGAATGCCTACTGTGCTATTCCACTCCCTCACTTCAGGAAGTCTGATCACCTGGCTGTACTTCTACTCCCTGAGTATAGGCAGAGACTGAAGACTGCAGCACCAGTAGTGAAGACCAAGAGGGTTTGGACAAAGGAAGTACAGGAGCACCTGATGGACTGCTTTGAATTGGTGGACTGGACTGTATTCAGAGATTCATCTTTGAATCTGAATGAGTATACTGCAGCTGTTACTAACTTCGTTAAAACCCATGTGGATAAATGCGTGCCCACAAAGACCTACTGTACATTCTCAAACCAAAAACAGTGGATGAACCAGGAGGTACGTCGTCTGCTGAAGGCTAGATCTGTGGCATTCAAGTCTGGCAACACAGGCCTGTACCAAAAAGCCAGGTATGATTTGCGGAGGGCTATTTCAAGGGTGAAGAGACAATTTCGAATGAGGTGCATGGCAAGATGCATGGCAACTCTAGCAGGGTTTGCAAGACATTACTTCCTACAAAGTGAAACCCAATAGCATGAATGGCAGCGATGCTTCACTATCAACTGAACTCAACGCTTTCTATGCACGCTTTGAAAGGGAGAATATAACTACAGCTGTGAAGATCCCTGCTGCACCTGATGACCCTGTGATCTGTCTCAGAGGCCGATGTTAGGCTGTCGTTAAAGAGAATGAACCCTTGTAAAGCAGAAGGTCCTGATGGAGTACCTGGTAAAGGCTCTGAAAATCTGTGCCAACCCACTAGTAGGAGTATTCAAGGACATTATCAACCCCTCATTGTTATGGGCAGAAGTTCCCACTTGCTTCAACAAGGCAACAATTATACCAGTGCCAAAGAAGAATAATGTGGGCTGCCTTAATGACTATCGCCTGGTAGCACTCACATCGACAGTGATGAAATGCTTTGAGAGGTTGGTCATGACGAGGCTGAACTCCTGGAGCTGGAGCTGGACCTGGACCCATTGCAATTTGCCTATTGCCACAATAAGTCAACAGCAGACTCAATCTCAATGGCTCTCCACATGGCTTTAGACCACCTAGACAACACAAACACCTCTGTCAGGATGCTGTTCATCGACTATAGCTCAGCATTTGATACCATCATTCCCACAATCCTGACTGAGAAGTTGCAGAACCTGGGCCTCTGTACCTCCCTCTGCAATTGGATCCTCAACTTCCTAACCGAAAGACCACAGCCTGTGTGGATTGGTGATAATATCTCCTCCTCGCTGACAATCAACACTGGCGCACCTCAGGGGTGTGTGCTTAGCCCACTGCTCTGCTCTCTATATACACATGACTGTGTGGCTAGGCATAGCTCAAATACCATCTACAAATTTGCAGATGATACAACCATTGTTGGTAGAATCTGAGGTGGTGAACGAGAGGGCGTACAGGAGTGAGATGTGCCAACTAGTGGAATGGTGCCACAGCAACAACCTGGCACTCAACATCAGTAAGATGAAAAAGCTGACTGTGGGCTTCAGGAAGGGTAAAACAAAGGAACACATAACCAATCCTCATAGAGGGTTCGGAAGTGGAGAGGGTGAGCAACTTCAAGCTCCTGGGTGTCGAGATCTCTGAGGATCTAACCTGATCACAACATATTGACATAGTCATAAAGACAGCGGCTATACTTCATTGCAAACATTTGTAGTTTGAAGAGATTCGGCATGTCAACAAATACACTCAAAAACTTCTAGTTGTACTGTCGAAAGCATTCTGACAGGCTGCATCACTGTCTGGTATGGAGGGGCTACTGCACAGGACCGAAAGAAGCTGCAGAGGGTTGTAAATCTAGTCAGTTCCATCTTGGGCACTAGTCTACAAAGTACACAGGACACCTTCAAGGAGCGGTGTCTCAGAAAGGCAGTGTCCATTATTAAGGTCCTCCAGCACCCAGGGCATGTCCTTTTCTCTCTGTTATCATCAGGTAGGAGGTACAGAAGCTTGAAGGCACACACTCAGTGATTCAGGAACATCTTCTTCCCCTCTGCCATTCGATTCCTAAATGGACCTTGAAGCTTTGGACACTACCTCACTTTTTTTAATATAGTATTTCTGTTTTTGCACATTTTTAAAAAAATCTATTCAATATACGTAATTGACTTGTTTATGGTTTATTTATTATTTTATTTAATATTATTATTTTTTCTCTCTCTGATAGATTATGTATTGCATTGAACTGCTGCTGCTAAGTTAGCAAATTTCATGTCACATGCCGGTGATAATAAACCTGATTCTGATTCTGACTTGTGGATTTTAGCTATAGTAGAGGAAATGTAGCAGGCAGTTTGTCTATGGCAAGCTCTCACAAACAGCAACTGGTTTAATAATGTTGATTGAAGGATAGATATTCTTCTGCACACCAGGATTGATGCACCTTTGTGGTTTGGAATCATGTCATCCTTCTGGGAGGTCAAACAAAGGCTTGCCTTAATATTTTTATCCAAACCCAACACCTCTGACTGTGCCGCATTCCTTTGAGATGGCACCGAGTTCCTTTTCTAAAAAGAGTAAAATACTATTTCAATACAATTATTATATTTTTGCAGATGTGGATAGATAATGTAGTTTCTAAGCAATAACGTCATGATCAGAAGATACAGTAAATATTAAGTGAAACAAAAAGAACTTGAATTTATATGACACCTTTCACAACTTTGTCCCAGCGTGGTTATACAGCCACTGTTGTAGGGGTCCAAGTTTTGCAGGCACTGGCAATTCAGAACCAGTGGTGTTCTGTCACACAAAGCGAGTCCTCAATTGTACTGCATCAGCTATTAGTCTGGAAGTTACTGACAAATTTGAGTTGCTTTGCTATTTAAGTGCAAATAGGATTCTGCAGCATATTGTTCCACTTCGGTGATGATGTCTGTTATTTGTCAAGTAGGGGATTGTGCACAATCCTGAGAATCACCTCTCAGATCTCATACTAGTTTGGTTCCATGCTCACAGATTTCAGAGGGAATTCTATACCTGCAAATTAAGAGGCAGAGGGTATATGTTTTTTTATAAATTATTTTGTTTCACATACTTTTACTTAATTTGAATGTTAAATTTTTAATCTTATTTATATCAATTTTAATAATTATCTATCAGGAATATTTAAATCTATTAGATTCAGAGATAGCTTTGTCCGATTCCTAAATGGACTTTGAAGCTTTGGACACTACCTCATTTTTAATATAGTATTTCTGTTTTTGCACATTTAAAAAAAAATCTATTCAATATACGTAATTGATTTACTTTTTTCTCTCTCCCTCTGCTAGACTATGTATTGCATTGAACTGCTGCTGCTAATTTAACAAATTTCACATCACATGCCCGTGATAATAAACCTGATTCTGATTCAAATATTGAAAGGCCTAGATAAGAGTGGGCTTGGGGAGGATGTTTCCTATAGTGGGTGAGTTTAGGACTAGAGTACACCACCTCAGAATAGAAGGAGGTCCCTATAGAACAGAGATGAACCACCAGCCTTGAAATCATCAACAGGGCAGCAATGGCCTTTCTGCAGACATCTGGATCTACAAAAGGATTTTGATAAGTGTAATGCCCGCGTTGAAGGATTCAAGCTCAAGTTCACCATATATGTGTACTGCCAAACAAAATTTCCAGAGGAATTTTTTAAATTAGAGGGTGGCAAATGTGTGGAATTCAATGCCAGATGGAGGCCATCATTGAGTATACTTAAAGCAAAGGTTGCTATGTTCTTGATTTGTAAGTCAAAATTTGGGAGGAAAAATAAATCAGCCATGGTGGAATTGTGGAACAGATTCAATGGGCCAAATTCTCGAATTATACTTGTATGTCTTATGGAAACTATACAAAGGCAACTTCTGTTTTACAGTATGAAATACTGGATGGAGAATGTCAGGACCCTCATGAATAATTCCAATGGCAATGCATCTGAATGCAATTATGCTAAAGAGTGGAAGCCAATCATCCTCAGTCTAAAGGAGCTATGTGAAAGATATATAGTCTGACAAAAAATTTTACAAAGAGGAAATTAATAGTATGTTAGCTCAATAACATTTCATTGTTTATAATTTGACATGGTTGGCTAATACCACAGGCCTGCTGAGAGACAAGGCAGAGTGTCAGTAAAATGTCCACATGAAGTCTGGTTTTGGATGATGTTGAGGTATCTGGATGATTGTATTCAAGATGTATTCTCTCCTGAGCTTTCTTCAACCACCAGCCCTCCTAGTTGAATATTCAACGAATGTATTTTTTTTCTCTTGTAGGCTCCAGTGCTGGTACCAGGTATTCATCACATTTTATTAAAGCTGCCAAGTTGTTGCACTGGAATGGACGGTTCAAACCTTGGGGTCGTACTTCCCCTTACAGTGAAATATGGGATAAGTGGTATGTTCCAGATCCTACCGGAAAATTCCATCCAGTCCGTCGACACCCAGAGGAAGAGGATGCTCATTAGGAACAATATTGACTTCCAATTTAATCATTTTGTGAATTTTTGATAAAAAGTACCCCTGCTCAGGAATTTATTTCTTAGGTCAATGTGTTGTTAAGATTAACTTTATATCAATACTTTGTATCAAAAAATGTTCAAATCCTGTGTAAACTAGTTCTAAAAATGCACCAATATATTAATTTAACCCAGAAGAGTATTTGTATATATTGAATGCTTTAACTTTTAAGAATGTTGTCCAAATTACATTTCATTTCAATTAATGTTTAAAGAATGAAAGGGTAGCAATTTTTTAATCAGCAAGTTGCTTTTGTCTCCTTTAGTATATGGTTAGAACTGAACCATCAGTACTAGGTTCTGGTAGTTTTCAGTTTGACAAATTTGTATATTTACACTTTCATTTTAATTGGATAGATGCAGTTATATTGGCAATAGGCTCAAACAATCAGGAACAGAAATTGCTCCAATATTAGTGAATGTCTAAAAACAAGCTTCATTTTAACTTGATAAGTGTTTTCAGCATTTAGAAAATTATTTTCTTGATCAGCTTAAGCATTTCAGGTGAGCCAGCCTTTACAAGTTTGATTTAGAAAGACCACAAGACATAATTATCAAATTTCTAATGTCTACAGTGTTTTGGTTATATTAAAGTGTTACAAAGGTGCCATAGGTCAGTCAGAAATTCACGTCTCCCCCCTTCCCCCCAATTGGCTTGGCAGCAGCTAAAACTACTTAAATTTTAACCATTTTAAGAGCAGTTAAATCTTTCTGTGAATCTTGCTATCAAGCTGTCAATTTAGTTAAAATAGAAATAGCTGGAATTATCTGGATGGACTAGTATCAACAATGAAAATTCACAAGTATTTCACATTGTTGAACCTTTCAGGTTATTTTTCAGTTTAAATTATACATTGCTGGAAAAAAAGAGCAACAACTCAAAGCTATAAATTTATTGTCTCATATCCTATATTTCACAAGTTAAGACAAATTCTTATTACAGTATAAAATTCAAAAGCCATTTTATAATTAAAATTGCATATTTATAAACAAACAGTGGAGTCCATTTCTTTTTACAACTCTGCATCGGGGGCTGCATGGGGTGAACACATCTGCACTGATCGTAGTCTTCAAATATAATCAATGCTGAAGTTCACTGATCTCTCACAGGACAGATCTATGTTTATACAGTTTTGACTCAGGAGATGCATTTTCTCTGAAAGACAAAAAAAAAGTTTGAGAATATAAAAAAAATGGGAAGCCCAAGATAAAGTTTCCTTCACACAAATGCAACAAGGTTAATTTTGCTGCAATAATACAATTCAGGACCATTTTAAAGGGACGTCCACCTTTGGTTCACACTTCCTCTAGTATTTCCTTAATTTAAAACTGCAGGGGCAGAGATGGAAGAAGCTGTGATTGTCGAACAAAAACAGCCAACAAAATAAAATCCAACCTGAAGCTTGTGTTTCAGAAGGCCTTTTGGAATTAGGTTTATTATCAACCTGCATGTGTCGTGAAATTTGTTAACATAGCAGCAGCAGTACAATGCTATACATGATAGCAAGAAAAACTAATTAGTCAGTATATGTATACTGAATAGATTAAAAAGACAACAAAAACAGAAATATATATATTTATGTGGTGAGGCAGTGTTCATGGGTTCAATGTCCATTTAAGAATCATACAGCAGAGGGGAAGAAGCTATTCCTGAATCGCTGGGTGTGCACCTTCAGGCTTCTGTATCTTCTTCCTGAACGTAACAATGAGAGGGCAGGCCCTGGCTGGTGGAGGTCCTTAATAACAGAAGTTGCCTTTTTGAGGCACTGCTCCTTGAAGCTAATTTTACAACTTTCTATAGCTTATTTCCCTCTTGTGCAGTAGCCCCCCACACCCCCATACCAGACAGTGATACAGCCTGTCAGAATGCTCACCACGGTACATCTATAGAAGTGTTTTAGGTGATAAACCAAATCTCTTCAAACTCCTAATGAAATATAGCCACGGTCATGCCTTCCTTGTAGCTGCATCGATATATTGTGACCAGGTTAGATCCTCAGAGATTGACACCCAGGAATTTGAAATTGCTCACTGTCTCCACTTCTGATCCCTCTAAGGATTGGTTTGTGTTCCCTCGTCTTACCTTTCCTGAAGTCCACAATCAGCTCTTTTGTCTTACATTGAATGCAAGGTTATTGCTGTGACACCATTCAACTAGCTGGTATATCTCTATCCTGTACGCCATCTCATCTCGTCTGAGATTCTACCAACAATAGTTGTATCACCAGCAAATTTATAGATGGTATTTGAGGTATACCTAACCACACAGTCATGGCTATAGAGGGAGTAGAGCACAGACCCGAGGGCTGTCAGTGTTGTTCATCAGTGAGGAGATATTATCACTGCTGCACACAGGTTGTGGTCTTCTGGTTAGGAAGTCAAAGGTCCCATTGCAGAGGGAGGTATAGAGGCCCAAGTTCTGTAGCTGATCAATTAAGATTGTAGGAATGATGGTGTTTAACGCTGAACTATAGTCAACGAACAGCATCCTAACATCAATGTGGTATCGTCCAGGTGATTTAAGGCCATTAAGAAGGTGCCGCACATGAGGTTGCATAACAAGTTAACAAGCCATGGTAATACACGAAAGATTATTAGCATGGATAGAGCATTAGCTGATTGGCAGGAAGCAAAGAGTGGGAATAAAGGGAGCCTTTTCCGAATGGCTGCCGGTGACTAGTTGTGTTCTGCAGGGGTCAGTGATGGGACCATTTTTTACATTGTATGTCAACAACTTGGATGGCAGAATTGGTGGCTTTGTGGCCAAGTTTGCGGATGATACAAGGATAGGTGAGAAGGCAGGTAGTGTTGAGGAAGCAGGGAGGCTGAAGGACAAATAATGGGCAAATAAGTGACAGATGGAACACAGTGTCAGGAAGTGTACAGTCATGCACTTTGGTAGAAGGAATAAAAATGTAGAATATTTTCTAAATGGGGTGAAGATTCAAAAAGCAAAGGCGCAAAGGGGCTTTGGAGTCCTTATGCAGGATTCCCCAAAGGTTAACCTCACTTGGGAGTATTGTGAACAGTTTTGGGTCCCTTATCTAAGAAAAGAATGTGCTGACATTGAAAAAGTTCAGAGGAAGTCGACAAGAATGATTCTGGGAATGGAAGACTTATCATGTGAGCAGCAACTGATGGCTTGGAGCCTTTTCTCCTGGAATTCAGATGGGGAGGGGAATAAATCTCACTGAAATATATCGAAAGTTGAAAGGTCTAGATGGAATTTTCTATGATGGGGGAGTGTAGGATCAGAGGGCACAGCCTCAGAAAGAGAGACATCCAACTAGAATGGAGACAAGGAGGAATTTCTTTAGCTGGTGTATCTGTGAAATTCCTTGTCACAGGTGGCTGTGGAGGCCAGGTGTATTTAAAGTGGAGGTAGATGGCAGGGTTGAGAAGAAAATGGATCAGCCATGATGAAATGGCAGAGCAGATTGAATTAGACAAATGGCCCAAGTCTGCTCCCAAGTCTTAAGGTTTTATGATCTGTTGCTTTTTCTTGGAGGGGAGGGTTTCTATTTTTTTTCCTTTGCAAAGGTTTGGCTACTGAGCTGTTTGCTTTAAAACCTTCCAATGAATCCTCATCTACTTCAGATTCTGCCTGAAGTGTTTAAACTTAAAAAAAAAACAGGTAGCTTAAATTCAATAAATTTTCTTAACCCAACCTCACTATGTCACAATCATTCCTAGAAAAACAACTGCAACGAAGTTGAGCCACAGATCAGAGGTCGTATCCACTTGGGAGTTTGTCATTTTAGCCAGACAGAATCTATAATCCTGCATTTATAGAAGAGTATCGCACGAAAACAGGCTCTTTGGCCCACAATATGTGCTGGATCATTTAGATTAGTGATTTTGACCAACCCTTCTTGCAAACCATTATCATCTGCGATCATTCGTAGTTGAGTACAATTCTTCTACTGCTGGTTGATCTGGTTACTTGTGGATTACTGATCGGCATCTTCAGTCATCTAGACCCACAAGTCAAATTGCAGTCGACAGGTATAGGTCACTGAAGTGGTGGTGGATGTAGCTGGTTGGGCCTCTCACAGTCTCTTATTACGTTGAAGCTGCATAGTCTCAGTGGCCAAGTATCCTTCAAGTTGTGCAGTCCCCTCATAGTCAGTCCTCCAGCTTTTCCCACCCTGTGCTAGACTGGACATAAGGAACCCCCTTCGAGTATCGCTGTCTCCCCCCTCAAAGTGTTCCTTCCATTGAGAATTGATGGCATCATTTGGAGCAAAGGGGATGTAAGCCAAGAGGGCCTATTTCTGTGCTACACTATTCTATAAATGCAGGATTATAGATTCTGTCTGGCTAAGATGACCAACTCCCAAATCGACACATCCTCTGATTTGTGGCTCAACTTTGTTGCAGTTGTGATTTTAGAAATGATTGTGACATGGTGGGGTGGCCCAGATCAGTGGTCCCCAACCACCGGGCCGCGAGGAAGCGATATGATTTGACGATAGGAGTCAGCTGCACCTTTCCTGATTCCCTGTCCTGGCCACTGTTAAGCCATTACGCATGCGAGGTCATTACTCGCACGTCATCCATGTCAGCGCGGGAAGGAGATCAACTCCTCGAGCTTGCAAATGATGACGGGCTGAAAAGTATGTTTCACATAACATCTCTGCTGGCATTCTGGATCAAAGTCAAGGCTAAAAATCCTGAGATAGCCACGAAAGCACTGAAAATGTTGCTTCCATTTCCAACATATCTCTGCAATGAATGCAATGAAAACTACATTGCGGAATAGACTGGACATAAGGAACCCCCTTCGAGTATCGCTGTCTCCCCCCTCAATAGGACCGTCTCGTTGCAGGGAAACAAGCCCAGGGCTCCCACTGTTTCAGCGATATCGGTATGTTGCAATGATTTCATATGTTCATACGGGGAAAATATGTGCTGCATGTTTAATATCCAAACGTTACTTAAAATGTTATGATGGTATTCACTTATATAACAATTACAGCACGGAAACAGGCCATCTCTCCCCTTCTAGTCGGTGCCGAACGCTACTCTCACCTCGTCCCACCGACCTGCACTCAGCCCATAACCCTCCATTCCTTTTCTGTCCATATACCTATCCAATTTTTCTTTAAATGGTAATATCGAACCTGCCTCTACCACTTCTACTGGAAGTTCGTTCAACACTTACTTCAAGCTCCCCTGATAATTGACTTATCACTATATTCATGCTAGGAAAATATGCACTGTGTGTTTAATATTAAACTCCTTAGATAAACCCTTTTAGAAACGAAATTGAGTATATTAGCCACTTATCACCGATATTCTGGCCGTGATTAACACCCCCTCCCCCAAACAGAATCGCCAAAAACGATTTGTAGAAAAAAATCGTACACGCATGCACAAGTCACGCATGCGCGCTGGTGCCCGCACAAGGCTTCGTGATCATTGTAGTCTTTCTCAGGGTAAACCCAGCGTATTTGACTGCTACTCTTGTCCGTTGGCAACCCTACTACCACCACCCCCCCCCCCCCCGGGTCAGCCGGTCCGCAAGAATATTGTCAATATGAAACCGGTCCGCAGTGCGAAAAAGGTTGGGGACCCCTGGCCTAGGTCATTGTTCATCCCATTCTCATCACACACCCTCACTCCCAAAGACTTGCATGCAGTTACTTTTCCTGTAAAAATGATTCCCTTCTGAATTTGGCTAAACCTGTGTACAATGTTTGTTATATTAATTTAGGTCACTACTTTATTGACTTTGTAAATATCTGTACTTTAACCTTTTCCTGCAATCTCCAAACTTTGCATAGGCATCTTAGAAATACTATTAGAATTAAAATATCTCACCTAGCCTCAAACTTCTTAGTTCAGTGGTAGTTAAACATCTTAATTTCAAAAATTCCAACTTTTAAGATAACTAGATTCCACACGATAATCATTTTATTCCAAAGCTATACAGTTTTCAATCGAAATTAGCCTCACTGGAATCATTGCTAAGAATGCTTCCAGCTTGAAAATGCTTTTTATAATTAAGTACCAATAAAACTACCAAGGAAAAAAAATTCTTATATTAATTCATCACTTGGCTGATCATGAAAGATTAGATGAGGACCTGCAGAATCTCTTAAATACCAGCTGAACGGAAATTAAAGGCAGCCAAAAATAGCAACCGACAAAAATGTTTTAAATCAAACCATTCGAAGAATTGAATGGCATTTTAAAGCTACAGCTAACATTTTTAAATACATCTACAAAACCTACAGCACCCCACAAGTACATAAAATGCATTTCTCATCCAATATTTCTACTAGGAGTTATGGCAAGTTGGGATTTGCAAGTAGCAGTGAAAGCAATAACCTGACACTGTAATATTTATTTTAATGGTCTTACATAAACATATCATTTTAATTTCCAAAATCCATGAAGATACCCTTACAATTAAGTTGTTACCTCTGAATCTTCTTCATCATCCTCTTCTTCCCCTGCATTCTGCAATTCCTTAGGGTCTCTTTTTGCAAGGAATCCATTTGTGGGTCCTGTAGAGTGGAAAACGATACTGCTCGCTGCATTTGGACATCTAACAACTAGCAAGGGGGAGGGGGGTTGAAAAGAGGGATGACAGGGCAGGACAAGAAAGCAAATTAGTGACTTTCATTTGAAAGCAGGAATGTTCTAACAGAGACTTGTGCAATTAGGCTCTAATAATCTATTGCCATTTATTTCATATGCCGTTAGTCTAAAACATTTTAAAAAAAAAACAATCCCCTAGCCAATTATATCAACTGTGTATTCCACTGTTTCCTGATATTACATCAACCAGCAAAATTGCTTGTTATCTTGCAAATCATCTACAATCTGTGTCTATGTGTGACAAGCATATCAGTGGATTTTCATCTATAAATGGAAAATTGCTAATTTTTTCTTTACAATAAAAATCTACAACTGTGACGGTATCCTGAATGATCCCTTAAGGACTGTACCTTTAAAAAGAGAGCAAGCAACGAGCAGCTCGTGGGGTGCCATGGTGACTGAGGGTGGTGTTATTTGATGGACAGCTGGTGTTCAGCATGCTGAGATAAATACAAGGTCAGACAGACACACCTGGTTTCAGACACTGGATGAGCTTTGTGTGCCCACAGAAGGGTGGGTTTTTGGAGGATCCATCGGGAGAATCGATCAGTGGCTCTCGCAGTGTGGAAAAGGGGTGACCGGTGGGAAGTTCTCAGTGTGTCCAACCCTCACCTGGGTTGATACCTTCACCACAGAAGACGGTCTCCTTTTTGTGGTCACAGTCGGTGGCTTTTAAGGATTTCGGAGGAGAACGAAGGATCAACGGCATCGGCTTACTCAGACAACCACAACACCTCTCTCTCTCCAGCACTACTCAACTACTCAAATGAAGTCAATTACCCCCTAAGATTGAAGAAGTTTGGGTTCTGTATTTACACACCTGTATATGTCAAAGTTCTGCTAACCTGTTTGATTTATTTGATTTTATATTACTGTATTGTGTAGTTACTAATAAAATAGCTTTAGTTAACAGCAATACCAGACTCCAGGTGTATTCCATATCTGCTGGTTCTTTAAATCCATTATGGGGTACGTAACAACAACTTAGAGATTCATACCAAAATCTTTTCTATTTTTCAACTGTTACATAAATTTAATGATTACCTTTAAGTGTATTCATATTGCCTTTCATAATTTCTCCAATATTGAAGCCACTTTCTGCTACATCCACACGTTTTGTGGTTATTTCTGTCGCTGGTGGACGGGTATAGTAACTAACCTTTGTCCTTAATTGAAAAGGAAAATTCCAATATTTTACTTTGCACAATTTATGTAAAATCTATTAGTCTGCTTCAGTTAAGCTTTGCCATTTAGAAAATTTCACTTATCTAAATAAACAACAAAATATTTTAAGCATGCAGTTAAAGTTCAGGTGGCAGCTATATTTTAGTTACCCAGTCCAATCACTAAGGATCATTTTGGCAGCTTTTTCAAGATCAGGCATCCCTCCTTTCTTTAATATACTCCTTTTGTGAGCCAGCAACGTTAAAAATTCCAATGGTGTTCGAAAATCTGGGACGTTATATTGTAACATAACCTGTTATAGAGAGAAGTTATAAACTATCAATGTGTGAAGTATTACAGAATGAAGTATGAATCGAAGATGACATCTCCAACAGGTAGAACTTCATTGTAATTAAGGTTAGTACTATCCTTAACTGGATATTAGCAAACTGAAGCCAGCCTCCGATTTATAGTCTCAAACAAAATACTATGAACACGGGACCACAAGATACAAGAGCAGAATTAGGCCATTTGGCCCATCGAGTCTGCACTGCTATTCCATCCTGGCTGATTCATTTTCCCTCAGTCCCAATCTCCTGCCTTGACCCCTGTATCCCTTCATGCTCTGATTAATCAAGAATCTATCAACCTCTGTCATAAATACACCCAATAACATAGCCTCCATAGCTGCACGTATCAAAAAATTCAACATTCACCACTCTCTAGCTAAAGAAACTCCCCCTCATCTCCGTTCTAAAAGGACACCCCTTTATGCTGAGGCCGTCTCCTCTGGTCTTTGACTCCCCACCATAGGAAACATCCTCCATGGTATTAACCTTATCAGACACACCTCTGATACCTTATACAAAAATCAAACTTCCTCCTCCAAGCATAATGTATTTTATCATAAATTATACAAAACAGAAATACTGAAAAAACTGAGTACTTGTTACAATAAATGAATACATACTTGTACTCCTTAGTCATTGATCAAAGAGTGAGATCAGAGTTGGATCTTTAGCAATCACACAATTTCAGAACACGTTAGTCATCCTCATTTCTCACTCGCAATACAATAGTTTTCTTATTAACTTGCATGGATTTGATTAAATTAACTCTCAATTTAAACTTTCAAAAGTAACAGGAGAAAAAACTGAGAAACGGTACCTGCTGCTTATTGCAGTTCTTAAATATGTACTCCACTGCAGCGGTAGGATTTTCAAATGCATCGACACTCGCAATGTTTCTCAAGGCCAAGGCAATGGCAGAGTTTGATGGAGAAGCAATAATACTTGGAGAGTCCAATAATTTGATCCTCTTGTCAATGTGTACCTCCTGCATAGACCTGTAGTCACAAAACTGCAGTTACCCTGGTGCCAATAGCTCAATACCATAAAAACTATTCTTATTCAAAGGTAATAAATTGCACCCTGTACTACTGAGTGAAATCAGAGTTGGATCTTTAGCAATCACAGAATATCAGGCTAAGAAAGTTGTCCTCATTTTTCACTCAGTTCCTTGACTTAAATTAACTTACCCACTGTTTAAAATGTAAGTATTTGAAGATCAAAAAACAATTACTAGATAAGCCAATTAATTTGCTAAGAGGGATAAATATTAAAATATTACTGCAGTGTTAAACCCAACAAAAATTGATAAAGCAAGACAGGTTTCAATAGGCGGTACTAAACTCCTCTCATGTCAGGCATTAATTTTATAGGATTTCTAACATCACATTCTAATGTTCTCACAATAACCTCACTGAAACCTAAAGCATCTCTCACATGGAATGCATTACAGCAAACATGTTCTTGGTAAAAGCACAAAAAGCTTTAAACTATCCCATTTCAATTGCATTCCAAAGTCTAATGATATTATGAGGAATAAGTCTCCTGGCACAAATTCAACTTGATTTTGTTCTTTGCAACTTTAATATGGCTGATTATCCCAAGTTCTGTGCCACAACTACTTGATTTATTTAAACACACAAATATCCAAACTTCACATTTATATCAGGATATCACTTCTTACTTTGTAAGACCTTTCATTTGTCCCACATTGCAAGCTCTCATTTTCTTCAAGGTGTTAATTATACTGCTTTTCCCTACATTTGGAAAACCTGAAAAAAAGATTGTTTCATTAATGACAATATTGCATACATTGAATAGGACTACTTCGGATCTAGTTTTTGATTTAACCCATTACTCATTACTAAAACTACACTGTCTTCAATGCAAAATCCTTTACATATTGCATATTTTTTGAATTGAATTCAATTGACTGTATTTCTTACACCCTTCACATACGTGAAAGTAAAAATCTTTACGTCTCTGTCTGAATGTGCAAAGTGCAAATTATAATTTGTAATAAATAGTATGTGCAGCAAGATATGCAACAGAACAGTCAATATAGCTTAGAAATTACGTCAGCGTGAACTAATCCGTCTGATGGCCTGGTGGAAGAAGCTGTCCAGGAGCCTGTTGATCCTGGCTTTAATGCTGCGGTACCGTTTCATGGATGGTAGCAGCTGGAACAGTTTGTGGTTGGGGTGAGCCAGGTCCTCAATGATTCTTCTGGCCCTTTTTATACACCTGTCTTTGTAAATGTCCTGAATAGTGGGAAATTCACATCTACAGACGCACTGGGCTGTGTGCATCACTCTCTGCAGAGTCCTGCGATTGAGGGAGGTACAGTTCCCATATCAGGCAGCGATACAGCCCAGTCAGGATGCTCTCAATTGTGTCCCTGTAAAATGTTCCTAAGATTTGGGAACTTGCGCCAAACTTCAACTGTCTGAGGTGAAAGAGATGCTGTTATGCTTTTGTCATCACACAGCCAGTATGTACAGACCAACTGAGATCCTCAGGGATGTGTATACCGAGGAACTTGAAGCTGTTCACCCTCTCAATCCCAGATCCATGGAAGTCAATAGGGGTGAGCCTATCTACGTTCCTTATGTAGTCCACAACCAGCTCCTTCGTTTTTACCACAACGAGGGAGAAGTTGCTTTCTCAACACCACAGTGTCAAGGTGATGACTTCTTCGCTGTAGGCTGCCTTGTTAATATGAGGTAAGGCCAATCAACGTAGAATCATCTGCAAATTTAATTAGCAGATTGGAGCTGTGGGTGGTGACACAGTCATGGATTAGCTCATTAGATTCTGTAATTTGTTAAAGAAAATTTTCCTGAGAGAGCTCAGAGGGCTAATCAGTATCTGTGGAGGCAAAGGAATACTCTGATGCAGGATCATAGCCTGTAAGGCCAACCATCTCTATCCCTCCAGGTGCGACCTAACCAGAGTTTCTCCACCAATTTGGTTTTCAAGCATCTGCAGTCTGCAGACACAAAAGGCAATTTGTTTTTACAGTGCTTAGCAAATAAATAAATAACTAAACTGCTCAGATGTGTGGATGTCAGCGAGTTAGACCAGTGGGAAGAATTTTAAAAGAAAACAGCCTTACAGGGTGGGCATCGGAGCAGGAGGGCTTTGGCTCAATGGGGCTTCAGCAATAACGTGTCCAGGCGAGGTAAGTTACTTGTGAAGAACAGGAATAAGACGCATGTCTGTGAGGCCGGTGTTCTATACTGGGTGCCAGATGTGGGATGTCCGGGAGATTCCCAGCCTCCCAGATGGCCACATCTGCACCAGGTGCATCAAGCTGCAGCTCCTTAAGGACAAGGTTAGGGAACTGGAGATGCAGCTCAATACCGGGGCCTCAGGGAACAGATAAGTGGGAAGCAGTCAGGAGAGGGAAGGGCAAGAGTCAGATACTAGAGAGTACCCCTGTGGCTGTCCTCCTCAACAATAAGTACTCCTGTTTGAGTATGGTTGGGGGGTTGGTGGAAATGACCTACCTGGGGGAAGCAACAGTGGCCGCACCTCTGGCACCTGGCACAGAGTCCAGCCCTTTGGCTCAGAAGGGTAGGGAAAGGAAGAGATTGGCAGCAGTGGTAGGGGACTCTACAGTTAGGGGGTCAGACAGGCAATTCTGTGGATGCAGGAAAGAAACACAGATGGTAGTTTGCCTCCCAGGTGCCAGGGTCCAGGATATCCTGAAGTGGGAAGGTGAACAGCCAGAGGTCGTGGTACATGTTGGAACCAACGCTATAGGTAGGAAAAGGGAGGGGGTCCTGAAAACAGACTACAGGGAGTTAGGAAAGCTGAGAGGTAGGATGACAAGGGTAGTAATCTTGGGATTACTGCCTGTGCCACGTGATAGTGAATATAGGAATAGAGTGGGTAGAGTATAAATGCATGGCTGAGAGATTGGAGCAGGGGAAGGGATTCAGATTTCTGAATCACCCGGACCTCTTTTGGGGCAGGCGTGACCTGTACAATAAGGTTGACTTGCACTTGAATCTGAGGGGGACCAATATCCTGACAGGGAGGTTTGCCAAGGCTATCAGGGAAGAGTTTGAACTAGTACTGATGGGGGAGGGGAACCAAACTGAAGGGATGGAAGCAGGGGCGGTTGGCTCACAAATAGAGAAAACTTGTAGGCAGTGCGAGAGGGAGGATAGGCAGGCAACAGAGAAGGGATGCACTCAGATTGATGATTTGAGATCATTGCCTATTTTAACGCAAGGAGTATCATGAACAAAGCAGATGAACTTAGAACGTGGTTACCAATACTTGGAGCTATGATGTTGTGGCCAATACAGAGACTTGGATGGCTCAGGGGCAGGAATAGCTACTTAGAGAGCCAGGCTCTAGGTGCTTCAGAAAGTACAAGGAGGGAGGCAAAAGAGGTGGGGGCGTGGCACTGCTAATCAACGACAGTGGCACGGCTGCAGAAAAAGAGGAAGTCATGGAGGGATTGTCTACTGAGTCTCTGTGGGTGGAAGTTAGGAACAGGAAGGGGTCAATAACCCTACTGGGTGTTTTTTTTAAATAGACTACCCAATAGTAACAGGGACATCAAGGAGCAGATAGGGAGACAGATTCTGGAATGGTACAATAACAACAGGGTTGCTGTTGTGGGTGATTTTAATTTCCCCAATGTTGATTGGCCATCACCCAAGAGCAAGGGGTTTAGATGGGGTGGAATTTGTTAGGTGTGTTCAGGAAGGTTTTCCAACACAATATATAGATAAGCCTACAAGAGGTTGTACTTGATCTGGTATTGGGAAATGAACCTAGTAAAGTGTCAGGTCTCTCAGTGGAAAGATAGTGATCATAATCCTATCTCCTTTACCATAGCATTGGAGAGGGATAGGAGCAGACAAGCCAGGAAAAGGTTTAATTAGAGCAAGGGGAAAAATGAAGCTATCAGGCAGGAACTTGGAAGCATAAATTTGGAGCAGATGTTCTCAGGGAAATGGACGTCAGAAACGTGGCAAATGTTCAGGGTATATTTGTGTGGCGTTCTGCATAGGTATGTTCCAATGAGACAGGGAAAGGAAGGTAGGGTACAGGACCCATGGTGTACAAAGGTTGTTGAAAATCTAGTCAGGAAGAAAAGCTTACAAAAGGTTCAAAAAAATAGGTAATGATAGAAATCTAGAAAATTTTAAGGCTAGCAGGATTAAGGAAAACCCCAAGGAATTCTACAAGTATGTGAAAAGCAAGAGAATAAGATGCAAGAGAATAGGACCAATCAAGTGTGACAGTGGAAAAGTGTGTATGGAACCGGAGGAGGTAGTGAAGGTACTTAATGAATACTTTTGCTTCAGTATTCACTACATAAAAGGACCTTGGCAATTTTAGGGATTACTTAAAGTGGACTGAAAAGCTTGAGCCTTACAGACATTAAGAAAGAGGGCATACTGAAGCTTTAGGAAAGCATCAAGTTGGATAAGTCGCCGGGACCGGACGAGATGTACCCCAGGCTACTATAGGAGGCAAGGGACGAGATTGCTGAGCCTCTGGCGATGATCTTTGGGGATCAATGGGGACAGGAGAGGTTCCAGAGGATTGGAGGGTTGCAGATGTTGTTCCATTATTCAAGAAAGGGAGTAGAGATAGCCCAGGAAATTATAGACCAGTGAGTCTTACTTCAGTGTTTATAAATTGGTGGAAGAGATCCTGAGAGGCAGGATTTATGAACATTTGGAAAGGCACATGGTTAAGAATAGTCGGCATGGCTTTGTCAAAGGCAGATCATGCCTTACGAGCCTGCTTGAATTTTTTGAAGATGTGACTAAACACATTGATGAAGGTAGAGCCATTGATGTAATATATATGAATTTCAGCAAGGAATTTGATAAAATACCCCAAGCAAAGCTTATTGAGAGAATTTTTATAAATGACCTGGATGAGGAAGTTGAGGGATGGGTTAGTAAATTTGCTGAGGACACAAAGGTTGGGGGTGTTGTGGAGGGTTGTCAGAGGTTACAGCAGGACATCAATAGGATGCAAAACTGGGCTGAGAAATGGCAGGTGGAGTTCAACCCAGATAAGTATGAGGTGCAAACACCAAGAAATCTGCAGATGCTGGAATTTCAAGCAACACACATAAAAGTTGCTGGTGAACGCAAGCCAGACAGCATCTCTAGGAAGAGGTACAGTTGACGTTTCGGGCCGAGTCCTGAAGAAGGGTCTCGGCCCGAAACGGCGACTGTACCTCTTTCTAGAGATGCTGCCTGGCCTGCTGCGTGTGTGTTTGTGTGTGTTGCTAAGTATGAGGTGGTTCATTTTGGTAGGTCAAATGTGATGGCAGAATATAGTATTAATGGCAAGACTCCTGGCAGTGTGGAGGATCAGAGGGATCTCGGGGTCCGAGTCCATAGGATACTCAAAGCTGCTGCGCAGGTTGACTGTGTGGTTAAGGCATACGGTGTATTGGGCTTCATCAACCATGGGATTGAGTTCAAGAGCCGAGAGGTAATGTTACAGCTGTATAGGACCCTGTTCAGACTCTAGGTAATTTCTAAAGTAAGTACACGTTCGGCACAGCATTGTGGGCTGAAGGGCCTGTATTGTACTGTAGGTTTTCTATGTTTCTGTATAGGAATTTACATTACAGGATAGGTAAGGGATACAAAAAATTTGTAAAATAGATTGTATTAATCCTTTCAAAGGATAAGCAATGGCATTTGAAAAATATCCCAGTGATTTTGACAGTTAACTTCTCAAAATTTCAAATTCACAATTAAACCATTAACTTTAAATTTGAATGAGCAGTACACACTTACCTACAACACCAACTTTAATGCTTTTCAATTTTTGTATTCTGCAGTAGCTACCAAGCAAATTTAAAAGATTTTCATCACCAGCACACACAGTGCTATGGGATATTTCCATACCTATATTAAAGTTTTTCTTCTTCACCTGTTCAAAATAGAAATAATTTACAGAATTTAGAATGAAGCTAAAATTGAAACTATTTTTGGCTATGATCTAATTAACTACCATCAAGATCACTGCAATCACGTTAATAGCAAAACATATTAGTAACCCACTGCATTTTGTAAGGAAGTGAAAGACTAAATTGATGCTCTGTAATTTTCATATGCTAATCTCTGATCAGAACAGCTAGTCCATGATGTTAAGATTCTGAGTGGGAATTGGAGAGTAACCCATGTAATCATTACAACCCATTACATCACTCTGTGGAGTAAAATCAGCAATGAGCATCCAAAGAACTGTACATGCAGGACTTCTCAGTCTGTAGGAGATTTACAAATATGGGCAGGGAAATGCCAGATGGAATTTAACCCAGGGAAACATAAAGGGTTACACCTTGGTAGTTATGCTGACTAGTAAACTCTAGTTAGGCCACACCTGCAGTACTGCATACAGTTCTGGTTGCCCCATTTTAGGAAGGCTGTTGAGGCTTTGGAGGTTTACTAGGACATTGCCTGGACTCGAGGGCATGTGCTATAGTGAAAGTTTGGACTAATGAGAGTTGTTTTCTCTGAAGGGTCACAGACTGTGGGGAGATCTGATAGAGAGTTTTATATTGAGAGAGGCATAGATAGAGTATCCTTTGCCAAGGGTTGAGATGTTTAATTTCAAAGGAGAAGTGAAAGGCATGGAGTGGTGGGTGCATGGGATGCGCTGGCTGGGGTAGTGGTAGAAGCAGAAACATCAGGGACACTGATGAGACATTTAGATAGGCATATGAATGAGGGGAAAAGGGAAGGAATGGATGTTGCATAAACAGGAAACATTCGTTTAGATAGCCATTTGATTACTCATTTAATTGGTTTTAAGGGCTCATTTCTGTGCTGGACATAACACTGCTTTATTATGTCCAAATAAAGCAGTACGTCAAGGCAAAATTCTACACAGCTAATTTGATTATTTTTGTATTTGCAACTTCAGCAGGATTGTGCTGGTTAATCTTTAAGCAAGGACAATATTTTAGGAGTATATAGTTTTAAAAATGTTCCAAAGTAGATTCAAGAAATCTCAGAAAGAAGAATTTTAAAATTAACTGCATAAAATCAGAGTTGGATCTTACTCTTCATATATATCAAGAGCTAAAACAACTTCATCAACTTTCATGGCAGTTCATAAAGTTAACAGAGCATTTCATAAAGTTAGACTGGAACTTCTTTTGGGAAACATACCATTGTTCTGTCTTGCAGATGCGTGGATGATTTGAAAGCTACAGTAGGAAATTCATTTCCCAAATATTTCAGCCATCTCTCTGCATTCTCCTTTGGCACTAAATCTAAACAGTAAAGAACAGTGATTCCTACTTTGCAAGAGTCAAAATCTAAATGGGCACACTCTAATGCCAATTCTATTATCAATATTGTTTTGAAAAGCTTATGCAGTGAAGGTATGATCTTACCAACTTTGTTTATTACAAGGACTAGCTGCTTCTTTCTCTCAGACTGTAAGACTGCCTGCTCCACCTGAGGACATCTGTAACCAAGAGGATCTCTGGCATCAACCACCTCTAGAACCACATCTGAGGCATCAATTACCTAGTAAGTTACACGAAACAATTATAATACCCAAGGCACAACGAAGCATTCGTTGCTTTGCTTCATGTCTAGTTTTGACAGTCTCCTCAAATTTAATAGGAAAATAAATGGCGTTCACTGAGGATTAGAAATTAAGTGTGAAGTAATGGGGTGAGTGGATATCAGATTTAAATGGATTTTTTCAAATAGATTTTTAAAAACCTATTTTAAAAAGCTCATTTTTAATTACCTTGTTCTGAAAAGCAAAACTTCCACAGCTAACTTATGGAGTTAAATCTGCACCTTCAGATGGTGAAATTTCCAGACTTAACTTTACATTTCTACATTTTAAATAATAATGGCATGTTAAACAAATCTTACAACTTCCAAGTCAATTTACAATTTTGCTTTAATTAACACAAAATAGCAGTTATTATGGCAAATATACTTTCTCCACTAAACTACACACCTTGTCCAGTTCCCCACCTAGAGATTTTCTTGAGTTTTTCTCTTCAAATTTAACTGGCGTTTTCTGTTCCTTTATCGGAGCACACTGAGAAGAAATAATAGACAGAAGTTTCACAAATAGAAAGTAGAGATTCTGCTAGTTTAAAACATTTGCTATTACAGGAATTTGTACCTTAAGAGGCTTCTCAATAATATCAGGATTTCCCTTCTTGGATTCCAGTTTCCTTTTCTTGGCAATTTCTTTCTGCCTGGCAAGCTTCTGTTTTTGCTTCAGTTCTTCAAGCTAGAAGAAATCAAATTTGATTAAGTCCATGGGACCTGACAGTTCTAGCACTTTGCTGCATTTCTAATTGCATGGGTATAGAGCAGAGCTACTCCCAGTTCAGTTTGATTTCCCCCCATTAAAATACACTTCAAAACATTTCATAAAATGTTTTAACAGAAGACACTGAAGCACAGTATTTGTGAATCTTACAACACAGAACATGGAGAAACAAATGTCCCAGATTCATAAAGTCCATCCCTGAAACATTAACTCTTTCTCTGCACAGATGCTGTCTGACCTGCTAAGTCGCTCAACCTTCACTTTCCAAGGACAGAGAATTCCTTTGATCTGTAAACATTGAGAGACAAAATTCTAGCAAGGGGACACATCAACGTCACATCTGCAATATTAAGATCAGCGAGCTTCATGAGATCTTCCCGGACTGGCGGGACTGTCATATGTTGAAAGATTGGAGCGACTGGGCTTGTATACTCTGGAATTTAGAAGGCTGAGAGGGGATCTTATTGAGACATATAAGATTATTAAGGGATTGGACATGCTGGAGGCAGGAAGCATGTTCCCGCTGATGGGTGAGTCCAGAACCAGAGGCCACAGTCTAAGAATTAGGGGTAGGCTATTTAGAACGGAGTTGAGGAAAAACTTTTTCACCCAGAGAGTGGTGGATAAATGGAATGCTCTGCCCCAGAAGGCTGTGGAGGCCAAGTCTCTGGGTGCTTTCAAAAAAGAGATGGATAGAGCTCTTAAAGATAGTGGAATCAAAGGTTATGGGGATAAGGCAGGAACTGGATACTGATTGTGGATAATCAGCCACGATCACAGTGAATGGCGGTGCTGGCTCGAAGGGCTGAATGGCCTACTCCTGCACCTATTGACTATTCTACACTCTAGGAGAACATAGTCCTAATATGTGTGAGGCTCCATGTTAGAATTTACAACCAGGAGGTACAATCTCAGGAGAAGGGATTAAGCCGAAGGCAGGAAGACTTGAGTCACCAAATTTTCTTTCCTAAGGGCAGCAAATATGCCAGGTCAAGAATGATTTTGGACTTAAGGTTCAATGAGTTAGAACCGAAAATTAGATCAGATTATAGGAGGCGTGAGACAAAGGGGAAAAAAAATACACATTGGCAAAATGGGCATAAACCATAGTATAAGAAATACAGAATAATGAATTTCTAGACAAAGCCCTCTTACTTTTTGTTTTCTTTGTTCAGCTTCGTGAAGAATATCTTCTTTAAATGGAGCATCATTAGGAACACCGGGGTCTTTTCGAAATTTTTTAGTTTTATTTCCTTGTTTCTTCGCTTCCTTTCGTACTTTACGTTTATGTTCACGAACCTAGGAAATAAACTGAAAAATTAGTGAAAGGCCAACAATCCCTAAGAATTAGTAAAATAAATGTCTAATGGTAAGTGATGCACTAGAATCCCTTATTTGCATCTTTATCTTGCCTTAGTTCCCAGATGTGAACAGAAAAGCTGTACAAAGCTTTCAAGGGCTGCGTTCAGCTTGGGTGACTGTACAATGTCTGCACACCGTGCCTTGTCATTTCATCATCTCAACTCTCACTTTATTGAACTATCACACTCAGAAAAGACTGTTCAAGAGGGACTCCAGCCCTCAAAAGTTTTATTCAGCTTGAGGCCGCAGTGGCTAAACCCCAATCAGCACACCATTTAAATTCTTGCCATGCTGCAACTTCCAAATGTTTTGCAGTGTATTTTAATGGGGGAAAAACAAACTGAAGTTGGAGTACCTGTACTCTATACCCATGTAATTAGAAATGCAGCAAAGTGCTGGAAATGTCAGGTCCCATGGACTTTTATCAAATTTGATTTTTTTTCAGCTTGAAGAACTAAAGCAGAAACAAAAGCTTGCCAGGCAGAAAGTTGCAAAGTTGATTGTGACTAAAAGTGCAACCAATACCCCAGCTCAGCCCTTCCATCTACCACATACATGCTGACTAGCAAGCATACATTCAGGGAGAAGGAGGCTGTCTAGCTGATGGGTGGAGCCAGGTGAGTGGGAAAGGTAAAAGGCTGGAGAAGAAGGAATCTGATAGGAGAGGAGCATGAGAGGAAGGGAAGAAGGGTATCAGGAGGAGATGCTAGGCAGGTGAAGAGGAGCAAGAGGGCAGAGTAAGGAATGAAGGAAAATTAGAAAGCTTTTGACAAGAACAGGCCATTCAGCCCAACAAAGCTTGCTAAATTCCAATTCAGTGTGTTGAAATGACTATCCAGTTTAGATTTGAAAGTCTCTTAAGGTACGACTGTCAAATACACAACCAGGTAGTCCTACCCTACCAACCTGGAATGAGTCTAGTCACCTTTCTCTAAACTCTTCACATCCCTCACACAATATGGAGACCAAAATTGTACACAGTAATCACGGTGTGGCCTCATAAATGCATTATACAGCTTAAGAACGTTGGTAGACTTGAACACCACTGAGCACATTATATAGCGCAACATTATTAACCTTCCTGATTGCTTCTGCGCGTTGTCTAGATGTGGACAGTGATGAATCTACCAGGACGTCCAAATCCTTCTCATACAGGGCACTTTCTAACTCCGGACCATGCATTCTATTTACTTCTAATATTTCTGCTTCCCACATGCCATATTTAACATTTACTTACATTAAATTTCATGTGCCATTTGTCTGCCCACATCTGGATTTTGTTTAACTGTATTGATTCTGCTGCCTGAATGTTACCAGCCCACCCAATTACGTGTCATCTGCAAAATTTATTAATTTGTTATCCAAATCATTGATGCAAATTAAAAACAGCAACAGCCCCAAAACTGAACCCCGTGGAACCCCACTTTTATCATCTAGGTGTGAAAATAATCCTCTCATTTTCTGTTTCTGAGCCAATTCTGCACCCATTTGCACACCTCACCTCAAATCCCTACCTCCTGTAATTTGATTATTAACCCCTCATGGGGTACTTTGTCAAAAGCCTTCTGAAAGTCCAAGTAAAGATGATCAACCCCTCTATTGTTATCATAAATTTCAGTTGCCTCTTCATAGAACCCCAGCGTATTAGTGAAACATAAGTTCTCCTTTCTGAACCCATGCTGCTTTCTGCCAACATGCCTGCTCTTGTCAGCTGTTTTACATCTCATTCTTAATTACTGTTTCATTATCTTACCTACAATACATATTAAGCTTGGTCGAGTTACCAAGGTCAGTGCAGTCACCCTTCTGATGTACTGGGATGTTAGCCCATTTCCATGCCTAGGGATTCACCAGTCTTCACTGACTTTTGGAAATTACATGTTAGGGGTTTTTGTACATATAACCACACCCTTGGATATATATTGTCTGGCCCCAGAGATTTATCACCTTTCAGACTTTTCAGTTGAAGCAGGGCCTCGCTTTCTGAGGTCTCTAAGCCACTTAAAACAACCTTATTTTCCTCTACACTTTCTGGCCTATTCCTAACATTTTTGCAGGTGAACACTTGAGCAAAATACAGTTAAGAGTATCCGCTATGTCCATTGGAATCTCACTACATACTATCATTCCTATCACAAGCTCACATGAACTCCTTTGCAACACACATAAAAGTTGCTGGTGAACACAGCAGGCCAGGCAGCATCTCTAGGAAGAGGTGCAGTCGACGTTTCAGGCCGAGACCCTTCGTCAGGACTAACTGAAGGAAGTCTACCCTTCAAGTCTACCCTTCCTTCAGTTAGTCCTGACAAAGGGTCTCGGCCTGAAACGTCGACTGCACCTCTTCCTAGAGATGCTGCCTGGCCTGCTGCGTTCACCAACAACTTTTATGTGTGTTACTTGAATTTCCAGCATTTGCAGAATTCCTGTTGTTTGCGTTTAAATGAACTCCTTTGCTTTTTCACTGCACCAAATAATAAGCTGCCAGTTTCCATTGGATCGTTGGGGTTTTAGTTTCTGAAACAACTTGCCATATCTTGCAAAAATGCATGTATGAAATGTGCTCCCCTATTAACATTCTTTATTACGTTTTATAACATACGGGCCTTTGGGCAAAAGATGTGCCGAACTTTAAACTTACTCTAAGAGCAACCTAACCCTTGCTCCCACAGAGCCCATCACTTTTATTCATCTAGAATTACAAGAAAAACATATTTTTAATGTTTTCATTGTCCTGTCGTTTACCATAAGGGATATTGTTTTTCCCCTCTATGACCATGCTCACAAAAACTAATATTTTGAGAAACAATTGAATAGAATTCGATACCGTAAGGAAACGTTTAAAGCAAATTCTCACACTTATAATGCGAAACTTTCCAATCTTCGGCACGTGTCTTACAAGGCCCGAAATCGGCTCTCACTCACCTTTCTTTGGATCTTGTATTTCTTGTGGCAAGACAGGCGTTTACTGGCCTTTTTTAATTCTGTAATAAACACAACAAAATGAATTAGCAAATCAGTGAATAAAAAAAAGTGAGATTGCCAAGTTTATAAAAGCAAACGCCCGCCGCCCCACTCACTCGGCCGCTTCATGCTGTCCCGATACAACACCACGTGACCTACTCCCGGCGACCAGCCGTCAACACGTCACTGTCGCAATCGGACCTGGTTTACGGCAGTGCTGCTGCCCGGGGGGTGGGGGGCAGAAGGGGGAGAGAGAGAGTCCTGTAGTTGTGATTATCGTCACGGTTTGACATTTTCTCGAGATTTTACAAGTGCGGTAAGGACGGGCTTGGTTGCTTGAGCTGCAGTGAGGGGAGTGCTGTGTGGTGGGACCGGGAGAGCGTGTTTACGCGGGCTGCTGCGAACGGGCCCCTGGCGCACAGGCCGCCCTTTCCTTTGTTGTGGCAGTCAGTCTGTCCCCTCCCCTGGAAGGCAGACCCAGCGCGTTAGCCACGACTTTCATGCAGGAACCTCCTTCATTATTTTCATGGGTTGTTCTTTGTACGTCTCGTTTTAATGAGAGATCACCATTGGGCGGAGGCGGGGGGCGATGTTGATGTTTAGCCGCTTCTGTTCCCCGTTACACTTAACGTGCTGGAGGAACTCAGCAAGTCAGGTAAACATCGATGGAGTAGAATAATGATATGTATGGTGGAGAGCATTCAGTAGGACTAGAAGTGATTGGCTTCTGCTCCCTTCCTTTCCAGTCTTAATGAAGGGACTCAGCCCGAAATGTCGACTCTAAAGATCCCCTGCCTGACTTGCTGAGTTTCCTGCACTTTGGGTGTGTTGCTCAAGATTTCCTGTATCTACAGAATCTCTTGTGTCCATTGTGAATGTAACACGACTTGCAAATTATGGCTATATCCAAGAATTAGACTATAACAGATTCTGCAAATACTGGAAATTTTAAGCATCACACACAAAATCCTCCAGCGTTCTGTGCATGTTCTCCAAGAATGGAATGTTTAGTCACACAATTTGTGAGGTAGTTGACATAGCTCTCAGTGGCAGTTTTAGTTGTGTACAATTGACAAATTAAATGTGCTGCTAGCACTGGAAAGCAAGCACACTCCGATTAAGGGGGCTACTCAGCCGTTCTGTGGTATATATCATGGGGAAAACACTATTTAAAATGTTACATTGCTAAGAAATTATTTCGCTTAAAAGTGCCCAATGAAAGGAAATCATATGGTTTCAATGTGATTTTCAAAGCTTTGATTGAAATTTAACTTAAGGTAATACAAGTCAAGTGTCTGCTTATCTTTTAATTAATGTTTGCAAAGATCATATAGCAAGAAGGTTGGTACAGAATTCAGTGACATGATATGGCAAGTTCAGTTTGTGAGGAAGTCATACCTTTGAGTTGCAAATTGCCAAAAATTTCTGAATGCTAAAGGCCTTTTGAGAAAGTTAACATCATGTCAGCAATTTGTTAAGTTTAACACAATTTATGTTTTAATTTCAATTTAAATGTTACAGAAAATTTGGTTTGATTTTAGGACTTTTAATGCCATCCAATTTCTGTGACTAAAAGAACCATTTTGAAACTATGGTTTCAATCTTTGTATAGGTTCTTGATTCTTAATTTTTATATCTATTTCTTGATAATTTTCTTTTTTGTTTGCTCTTGATCCCTGTACAGTATTTTCTTCATCATTAAATATTTCTTGTTAAGACATACCTCACCATTCATTGAGGACCCAGCTGCCCCTCATCAATACCAGTTTCAATTCTGGTAATTTGTAGCAGAATTTTTTGATCTAAAGATGAAGAAATAAATGATAACTGACAGGTTAGCATATTGGCACCAAATTCTTATCCAATAGTTGACAAAGAATTAATTTAAACTAGATTTCAGAAGTCTGGAAAATTGCAGATGTCACTCCACTCTTCAAGAAGAGAGAGTCAAAAGAAAGGAAACTATAGACCAGTTAGTCTGACCTCAGTGGTTGGGAAGATGTTGGAGTCAATTATTAGGGATGGGGTCTTAGGGTACTTGGAGGCACATGATAAAATAGACCATAGTGAGCATCATTTCCTCAAGGGAAAATCTTGCCTGGCATATTTTGAAATTCTTTGAAGAAATAACAAGTAGACTAGACAAAGGAGAATCAGTTAATGTTGTGTACTTGGATTTTCCAAAGGCCTTTGACAAGGTGCCACACATGAGTCTGCTTAACCAGCTATATGGTATTACAGGAAAGATTCTGGAATGGACAAAGCATTGGCTGATTGGCAGGAGGCTAAGGATGGGAATAAAGGGAGCCTTTTCTGACTGTCTGTTGGTGTCTAGTGGTGTTCCATGGTGTGCCTGTGTTGGGACCAATTCTTTTTACATTATATGGCAATGTTTTGTATGATGGAATTGATGGCTTTGTTGCAAAGTTTGCAGATGATATTAAGATAACTGGAGGAGCAGGTAATTTTGAGGAAGTAGAAAGGCTACATATTAAGAAAGTGGACAAGGAAATGGCAGATGGAATACAGTGTCGAGAATTGTATGGCCAAACACTTTGGTAAAAGAATTGAAAGGGTTGACTAATCTCTAAATGAAGAGAAAATACAAAAAACTGAGATGCAAAGGGATTGGGCATCCTTGTCATAGTCATAGTGATAGTCATACTTTATTGATCCCGGGGGAAATTGTGCAGGATTCACTAAAAGTTAGTTTGCAGATTGAGTCTGATGATGAAGGCAAGTGCAATGTTAGCATTTATTTCAAGAAGACGACTATAACAGCAAGGATGTAATGTTGAAACTTTATAAAGCACTGGTGAGGCCTCACGTGGAGTATTGTGAACAGGTTTGGGCCCCTTGTCTTAGAAAGGACGTGCTGAAACTAGAAAGAGTGCAAAGGAAGTTGATAAAAATGATTGAACGGCTTGTCATATGAAGAGCGTTCGGTGACTCTGGGCCTGAATTTACTAGAATTCAGAAGAATGAGGGATAATCTCATTGAAACCTATTGAATGGTGAAAAGCCTTGATAAAGTGGATGTGGAGATAATGTTTCCTATGGAGGGAGGGTAACACCAGAGAGAGAGAGCCTCAGAATAGATGGGTGCCCTTTTAAAACGGAGATGAGGAGGAACTTCTTAGTCAGAGGGTAGTGAATCTTTGCAATTCTTTACCACAGACAGCTGTGGAGGCCAAGTCATTGGACGTATTTAAGACAGAGGTTGATAGATTATTGATTGGTCAGGGCATGAAGGGATACAGGGAGAAGGGAGGAGATTGGGGTGAGAGAAAAATTGGATCAATCATGACTCGATGGGCCAAATGACCTAATTCTGTTCCTATATCTTAGTCTTAAATTGGCATTGTCTTTTGAAATTTTACAGACAAGTTTGTAGAGAAAAGTTCATGAACAGTGAAGATGTGTTTAAAAATAGAAAAAGGAATGATGAGGAAAGCTTGGACATATAGCAGAATAAACGTTTGTAAGTTTACATGAGAACTTTTCTTTTGTAAGGTTAACCTTTGTTATATACAATGGTCAGTAGAGTCTGTTTGATTTCTTTTCCACCCATCCCTACGATCCTAAACTAGATCCAAATGGTACTGCCAGTCTAAGTCATTCAAAATATCTGGGCCTTACAGTAAATGCACTGTCAGATTTGAATGAATTTAATCTGCAGCTCATCACACATTTCAATAAGGGATACTAGTTTTGCTGACAATGACCCTTAATTGCATCTCAGATATCATTCCAGGTTAGAAATTGCGAAAGGTACAAGAACCCTTCAACTTCAATGGGAAAGGTAGGACAGCAGATACAAAGCAAGGGAACACAAATCACTATGCATGTTTGATTTCTGAAATAAAAACAGTATTCTGAAATAATTTTCAGTTTAGGCAACATGTGTAAAGAGAGAAACATTGACCTGATTTTTTTTTTAAAAAAAAAGTAATTTTAAATGGTGTTGAAGGTGAGGTATGTTTATAAACTACTTTGAACTGATGAATACAAGTGGGGCTTTTCTGGCTATCCGTCCTTTCAAGGGTATTTAGAGCACAAGGCTTTTTCAACGTACTGCTGGGAAGACCCTGCTGCAGGTCAGATTGTGCGGCTGAAGTCCTGAATCTTTCCACCCAGATTCTACGCTTTAGGAACAGACACATGATTCTGAGTGGGAGAGATGCAGGACCAGACCAGCAAGGTCTGGACCCTTTTCTTCTATTTCTGAAGAATACATAGTTCCTTTTTTTTAACTTAGACACTAGATGTCACATGATTTTGAGAATGATCTTAAATATTCGGCATTTCTTATTCTCTCTGATAGTTTTTCTCCTTTCCAAAATTACTAAGTGAAGGAAATCAAAAGAGTAATAAACTGTCCCACTTATTTTTTTTAAATTGCTTGAAATTTATGAGTAAGTATTGTTGTAAGTGGACAGAGTTCAAGTTCATTACTGTGTATCCCTTTTCCCCACATGCTTTCAACTTGGTCCAGGCCTCAGAGGTTGGGAGTTTGTTCTTTTACAAAATTGAAGTGGACTAGACGAATATTGCATATGAATCGGATGACCATTTGTCCTAATGTGGTGTTTCCAAGTGAGCACTTACAATTCTGTTAGATATGTTCTGCAAGTACACTGATGTTGTGGAATAATATAGTACCATATTTGATGTAGTTAATTTGGTTGTTTGTGTATTAGAAACAGCTATTGAAGTTTCTCCTCAGGTAAAGAGGAGAAAAGAAATTAATTATATTTACTCAAAATGACATCTCCATAATTAGTAATCAACTAAAAAAAAGAAAACTGCAATGATGCGTGGAATATATTATTCTACATATAAAATCTATCCAATAATTATAATTATTCTGTCTTCATAGTATTCTCTTCCACTCAAAAGGATAGCCTTTACTAAAATATGATAGCTTGCTTTTGCCTTGCCCATTGCAAAGGGAGCCATTTGTTCTGGAAATATTTTTAACTAGTGCCACATGTTTTTGGCTTGCTGTTTAATGATTGTATTAGTCTTTACGTAGGTAGTTTTTTTTCAGATGAAGTTTCATAAAAGTAAAGGTAATCTTTATAACTTCAGATGAACTTTCACCACATGCTACTGTATGTAATGTGTTTATAATTTGTACTTTGCATATATGCTTTGTTCTCAAGATGTTGGTTATAATGGCATATCTGTGCTATTGAAAAGTGCTATTTTAGACTTTTGATATTAGCACTTTCAAAGTGCTATAATTTGGATAAAATAGTTCGGTAAAACTGTTTAGTGTTTATATTTGACTCCACACACAATTTTCAAAAAGCAAATGAACAATCCTTTACTTTAAAATGTACTTGATTTGAACATCCACATGATTTCATTGTTGCTGACTTTGGGCTCCTTACATTTTATAGCAGGAGTAAAACCATTCCTGTTGGATGATTTAACACCTTTTTAACCAACAGATGAATTCCAGCCTACCTGAAATGATCTTTAATTAAATGGCTGTGCAGCAAAAGCAACACAATATGCTGGAGGAACTCAGCCAGTCAGGCAGATTCTATGGAAATGAATAAACGGTCGATGTTTTTGTCCAAAACTTCCTTCAGGAATGGAAAGGATGGGGGGAGACGTCAGAATGAAAAGGTGTTGGGGGGAGGAAGGTAGCTAGAAAGCAGTTCAGTAGGAAAGGTGACGAGCTGGAGACGAAGGAATCTGAGAGGAGAGGAGAGTGGACCACAGGAGGAAGGGAAGGAGGGCCGATTCCAGGAGAAGTAATAGGCAGCTGAGAAGAGGTAAGAAACCAGAGTGGTGAATAGAAGAAGAGGGGAGGGGGAAAGAATTTTTTTTTACCGTAAGGAGAAATCAATATTCATGCCCTCAGGCTGGAGGTTACCTCTAACCTGATGTTCAGTTTGTTTCAACAGAATTGTTTATTAACAATGACGTATGTTGTGAAATTTGTGGTTTTGCAGTAGCAGTACAGTGCAAGGCGTAAAGATTACTATGTTACAATGAATAATGGGGTAGGTAGTGTTCATGGACTGTTCAGAAATCCGATGATGGAGGGGAAGGAGGTGAGTGTGGGTCTTCTGGCTCCTGTACCTCATCCCTGATGCTAGTAAGGAGAAGAGGGCATGTCGCAGACGGTGAGGGTCTTGAGGCACCACCTTTTGAACATATCCTTGATGGTAGGGAGGGTTAGGTTGGTAATCGATCTGGCTGAGTCGACAGCCCTCTGTGACCTTTTCCGATCTTGCACATTGGAACCTTCATCCCAGGTGTTGATGCAACCAATTAGAATCAGTAGAAATTTGCTACAGTCATTTGTGACATTCCAAATCTCAAAATTCCTAATGAAGTATAGCCACTGGTGTGTCTTCATTATTGTATCAGTGTGTTGCACCCAGGATCGATCCTCCTAGGACTTGAACCTGCTCACCCTTTCCACCACTGACTGCTCAGTGAAGCTGTATGTTCTCCAGACTTCTCCTTCCTGAAGTTCAGTCAGTTTGTTGGCCTTACTGACATTGAGTGCAAGGTTCTTCTTGCGACAATGGTCAACTAGCCAAACTGTCTCACTCCTATACACCTTCTCGTTGCCATCTGAGATTCTTCCAAGAGCAGTGTTGTCATTGGTGAATTTATAGATGGCATTTGAGCTATGCCTAGCTGCACAGTCATGAAGTGTAGAGAGAGTACAGTAGGCTAAGCCCGCAACCTTGAGGTGTACCTGTGTTAATTGTCAGCAAGAAGGAGATATAATTACCAATCCACACTGACTGTGGTCTCCCGATAAGCAAGTTAAAATATTTGAGCATTTGCATTCCAAAGTGGAGTGCAGGTAATTCTGTAATAATGTGCTTTCATATCATCAATATATCATGATTGATGAATTACAGAACACTGTTCGTATTACAAGTCAGATTGTTTATAATATGATTTTAATCAGGAACTAAAGAACTGAAGTTAACAAGCAGAAAACAACTGTCTTGGGGAGAAAAATCTTAGAATGAAAACTATTTTCATGTACCCACCCTGTAGTAACCAAACACCATTGTCTCTTAAGAACCCAAGAATCTAATCTCACCGGGAGAGCAAATGGACAAGCAAGCACTTGTATTGATCCTTGTGGAAGGATGCTTTATTAAATAATGTCACATACAGGCTTTAGTATTTGTAGCTTGCAGTAAAAATAAACTTAGTTATTAAATTCACCTTTACTTTTGAAAATCTTGCGGAGAAAAATGTCTCCTCTATAACCCTTAACTTCTCTTTCCTCATTGACACAATTGTCTTTATAGTGTTAATATCTAGAATTGGCTTCACAACTATCCCATTTTAGCAGAACTGCTTAGTATTGTGCTTTGGTGGAATATTTCACATTGTCAGTCGGAAAGTGCAGCACCATGATAACATGAATAATGATTCTCTACTTTTATACAAAATAATTCAGTGAAATATGATCACAGTTTGTTGCATACTCAGCATAATATTGGTATCAGACCAGGGATGATGTGTGATCTGAAATAATTCTGAGTTTATCTTATTTATTCTTGTTATATTTTGGTCTGAGATATTTAAACAAAATTTAATTTTTAAGTTTGAATTGAATCCAGAAACAGAAATTGATGCAGATTGTAAATGTTTAAACAAACTTGTATTGAGAGAAACTGGATGTTCAAATAAAATCCTTTAAGCAATAGCTTTTGAGTGCATTACAAAGCTTACGAATGAATATGTTTCTACTCACTGTTGAACACCTTATTTTCAAAGATATTACCAAAGTTCCTATGGGTTCAAAAAGGAAAAGGGCAACTTCTCCTTCAAGTAGCATTAGTGGCGGAGACTGTGATGATGGACATCCTGTTTCAGGAAGCAATGCAGGAACAAGCAGAAAAAGAAGGAAAGTTTCCAATGTCCCAACAGTAGATCCAGTAAGTATATCATAGTTAAGTACAGAAGGGATGGTTTGCACCTGAACTATAAATATTGTGTTGGGGGAGGTTTGCTCGTTATGCACAGGGTGGGTTTAAGCTGGAGTTGCAGGGAGATGAGAACCAGAGTGGCTGTGGAGAAAGATGTTGCTAAAACTACATACAAAGTTAGCAATGGAAAGGTTGGGCATGGTAGGACTATTGTTATGAGCTACGTATATTTCAATGCAAGGAGTATTGTAGGGAAGGCAGATGAGCTCAGAGCATCGGTCAGCACGTGGAACTCTGACTTTGTAGCCTTTCTTTCTTTCTTTATTGGGGTACAGTGTGGAATAGGCTCTTCCAGCACTTCAAGCCATGCCACTCAGCAACCCCTTGATTTAACCCTAGCCTAATCATGGAACAATTTACAATAATCAATTAACCTACCTACCAACCAGTACATCTTTGAACTGTTTGGTAGGTCTTTGAACCAGTACATCCTGAAGGAAACCCAGGGAGTCCTGGAGAGAATGTACAAATCCTTACAGACAGTGGCAGGAATTGAATGTGGGTGGCTGGCACTGTAAAGCATTGTGCTAACCGCTATGCTACTATGTTGCCCTTTTAGTGGAACTTGGTTGCAGGAGGGGCAGGACTGGTGGCTCAATGTTCCAGGGTTCCATTGTAATAGAGCAAAAGGGATGGCATTACTAGTCCAGGAAGATGTCTTGGCAGTGCTCAGTCAGGACAGACCGGAGAGCTCATCTGGTGAGGC
The DNA here is from genome assembly GCF_030028105.1 of Mobula birostris. Taxonomy (NCBI): domain Eukaryota; kingdom Metazoa; phylum Chordata; class Chondrichthyes; order Myliobatiformes; family Myliobatidae; genus Mobula; species Mobula birostris. The sequence continues at coordinate 79,004,924 of NC_092385.1, forward strand.
TTTTGGAGGGGGGGAACGTCGACTCAGACCATGAGAGGCCTGCGTCGGGCATTTTCATGCCTTACAAGGCGCAGATTGGAAGTCTGTGTGGAGCGCCACTCCTCTCACAGACTAGAGCAATGTGTGATTAAGTGCCTTGCTCAAGGGCGCAAACACGCTGCCACAGCTGAGGCTCGAACTAGCGACCTTGAGATAACTAGATGAACACCTTAACCACTTGGCCATGTGCTCCAACATTTATGGAGAAATAAGAAAGATATGATCACATTAATGGGGCTATACTATAAACCACCCGATAATCTGCGGGATTTAGAGGAGCAAATTTATAGAACCCTCACAGACTTTTGCAAGAAACATAATGTGATTGTAGGTGATTTCAACTTTCCACATTGACTGGGACTCACATACTGTAAAAGGGCTAGATGGGAAACAGTTTGTCAATTGTGTTCAGGAAAGTTTCCTTAATCCGTACACAAGAAGTCCCAACTAGTGAGAGTGTGATATCAGATTTCCTATTAGGGAATGAGACAAAGCAGGTGACAGAAGTTTGTGTAGGGGAACACTTTGCATCTAGTGATCATAATGCCATTAGTTTCAAGGTAGGTCTGGTCTGTGAAATTCTAAATTGGAGAAAAGCCAGTTTTGCTTGTGTTGGAAAGGATCTGGCAAGTGTGGATTGGGACAGGTTGTTTTCTGGCAAAAGTGTATTTGCTAAGTGGGGGGCCTTCAAAGGTGAAATTTTGAGAGTGCAGTTTGTATATTCCAGTCACAATAAAAGGAAGGATAACAGGTTCAGCAAACTTTGGTCTTCGAGAGAGCTGTGGTTAAGAAAAAGAAGGAGGTGCATAACAGGTATAAGCAGGCAAAAACAGAACAGGTATTTGAGTATAAGAAATGCAAGAGAACACTTCAGAAGGAAATCAGGAGGGCTAAAAGAAGACATGAGCTTGCTCTGGCAGACAAGGTGAAGGAGAATACTAAGCGCTTCCACAAATATAGTAAGAGCAAAAGAATTTCGTGGATCAAAATTGGTCCTCCAATCAGTGTGGTAATCAATGTGTAGAGCCGGAAGAGACTGGGAAGGTTTTAAATGGATTTTTTGTATCTGTATTTACTCAGGAGACACACACAATCTATCTCTCTCTCGGTCTCTCTATCCATCCCATAGGATGATGATAGTTCCTTTCAGTCAGTTAGTGGGGTTGACCCCATTCCTCAGAAAGGAACAGCGTGTGCGTGAGTGGGGGTTGCACAGGTCCAGACCCACCCTCTCGACATCCCCTCCCGGATCCAGCGGCATGGTGGGGTGCGAGACAGCTGGGGGAAGTTCTGTTGCAGTGAATGGCCTTACCAAGCTTCGATGAAAGTGAATGCTATGTTGGCATTCATTTCAAGAGGACTAGTGTATAAGAGTAAGGAGGTGTTGGTGAGGTTCAGTGGGGCACTGGCGAGACCTCATTTGGAATACTGTGTGCAGTTTTGAGCCCTCTATCTTAGAAGGGATGTACTGATGTTGGAGAGAGTTCGGAGAAGATTTGCGAGGATGATTCCTGGAATGCAGGGGCTAACATATGAGGAGCGTTTGTTGGCTCTCGGACTGTATTCATTAGAGTATAGAAGAATGAGAGGGGATCTCATAGAAACATTTCGAGTGTTGAAAGGGTTGGACAGAGTAGATGTGGAAAAGCTGTTTCCCTTGGTGGGTGAGTCCAGGACAAGAGGCCACAGTCTTAGAATTAGAGGGTGCCCATTTAAAACAGAGATGAGGAGAAATTTTTTTTAGCCAGAGGGTCGTGAATCTATGGAATTCGTTGCCACGTACAGCTATGGAGGCCCGATCATTGAGGGTGTTTATGGAGGAGATTGGTAGGTATCTAATTAGTCAGGATATCAAGGGATATAGGGAAGAGGCTGGAAATTGGAACTAGATGGGAGAATAGTTTAGCTCATGGTGGAGTGGCGGAGCAGACTCGATGGGCCGAATGGCCTACTTCTGCTCCCTTGTCTCGTGTGTGTGTGTGTGTGTGTGTGTGTGAGAGAGAGAGAGAGAGAGAGAGATGCAAGGGATGCCCTTTCCGCGCTTCATAGCACGTGTTTGCTAAGTGGCCGTTGACCCTACGAGAGGGTTCATCTGCCCATTGACAGGTCTTGTTTTTTGTCCTGCAGGGTGTCTAGCCACCCACCTCAGCAGGCAAGCCTGGTGGGGGAGCCGGTTTAGTCGCCGACCACCCGACCATTTGACAGGTAGTACTGGGTTACATAGTACCAGTAGCACTCAGATGAGTGACCTGACTCACAATCTATAGATGTGAGGTAATGTAACAGCAAGGTCATGGACCCTGTACAGATTACAGAAGAGCAGATGCCTTGCTGTATTAAGGCAAATTAGGGTGGATAAATCCCCAGAGCATGACACAGTTTTCCTTTGGACCCTGTGGGGTCTAGTGCAGAAATTGCAGGGCTCTAGCAGAGATAAATAAAACAACCTTAGCCACAGGTGAGGTGCCAGAGGATAGGAAGATAGTTAATGTTGTTCCATTGTTTAAGAAAGGCTCCAAGAATAAGTCGGGACATTATAGCCTGGTAAGCCTGACATCAGTGGTGGGAAAGTTATTGGAAGGTATTTTAAGGGACCAATATGTAAGTACTTTGATGGATAGGGACTGATTAGGGAATAGTCAACATGGTTTTGTGCATGGTATGTCATGTCTAACCAATCTTGTAGAGCTTTTCAAGGACATTACCAGGAAAGTTGAAGGCAAGGCAGTGGATGTTGTCTAAATAGACTTTAGCAAGACCTTTGACAAGCCCCACATGGGAGGTTGGTCAAGAAGATTCAGTCCGTTGGCATTCAAGATGAGGTAGTAATGTGGATTAGATATCGTCCTTGTGGGAGAAGACATTGAGTGGTTGTAAATGGTTGCCTCTTTGACTGGAGACCTTTGACTCGTTGTGTGCCGCAGAGATTAGTTCTGGGTCTGTTGATGTTTGTCATCTATATCAACGATCTGGATGATAATGTGGTAAACTGGATCAGCAAATTTGCAGATGACACAAAGATTTGGGGTGTAGTAGACAGCGAAGAAGACTATCAAAGCTTATAGCAGGATTTGGACCAGCTGGAAAAATGGGCTGAAAAATGTCAAATGGAATTTAATGCAAACAAGTGTGAGGTATTGCACTTTGGGAGGACCAGCCAGGGTAGGTCTTACACAGTGAGCGTTAGGGCATTGCGAAGTGTAGTAGAATAGAGGGATATGAGAATGCAAATCCATAATTCCTTGATAGTGAAGTCATAGGTAGATAGGGTCTTAAAGAAAGCTTCTGGCACATTGGCCTTCATAAATCAGTGTATTGACTACTGGTGTTGGGATATTATATTGAAATTGTATAAGATGTTGGTGAAGCCTAATTTGAAGTATTTTGTCCACTTTTGGTCACCTACGTACAGGAAAGGTAATTAAGAATGTAAGAGTGCAGAGAAAATTTACAGGGATGTTGCTGAGTTATAGAGAAAGGTTGAATGGGTTAGGACTTTATTTTCTGGAGCATAGTAGATTAAAGGGGAGATTTGGTAGAGGTATTCAAAATCATGAAGGATATAGATAGGGTTGAGTGAGACTAGAACTTCATTCATCTGGCTCACTGGGTGCTCCCTGAACAAAGCAAATGGTTTCTCTCCATTTACTGTTTAATATTTCAAACACTTCGTTTAGATTGCTTGTATAAATTCAGCGAAGTACACGCTAATTTATGTATCTTGCCCTCTTAATATGTGATAGACTTAGTGATGAATCAGTTTTTGAGTTACAGTGAAACACTGATCACAGTACTCCTGATGGTCGTCTTTGCATCTACATGGTAAAATCACTTTTTCATCTCTTCCCTTTCCTTTAAAATATTCAAACGTTCTACCTCTGTTGGTCTTTGAGGCCAAAGGTTTCAAAAACTGACCCCCCCCCCCCCCCCGGAAGCAAAAATTTTGCCTTAAATAGTTGACCCCTTATTTTTAAGCATATTGTGTAAAGTATCTTCTTTCAACAGATTGCTGTTTGCCATGAACTGTACAACACCATTAGAGATTACAAAGATGATCATGGAAGACTTCTATGTGAGCTCTTCATCAGAGCACCAAAACGAAGGTAGCATTTTTAGAAACCTTGCCTTGGAGTGTTTTTAAAATTTAATAACACATTTTAGGGAAAAATTACTTCTTAAAAATGTTGGCGTTGGAATGTGTTGCAATACTTGCAGGCTGCCTCCGGCACTGTGTTGGTTAGTAATGCAAATGACACACTTAACTGTATGTTTCGATGTACATGTGATAAATAAATCTGACTCTGACTCAATGTATACTTTAACGATACTCATCAACACACACACACAAGTTGCTGATGAACTCATTCTTGCCTTCTCCTTTTCTAGTCCTTAATGCCATTTTGTAACAATGCAAGTTGGTAGTTAGCATTTGCCTAGGCTTCTGCAATTTTTTCAATAGGAGACAATTAAGACAATAGTTGATTTTAAAAATGTATGCATAGAGGGAATGGGAAAGCATGAGAACATAGGATTTTAAAATTATCACAGAATATGTAGGTGGAATGGAATTCTACAGTCTAGTTGAAGCACAGAACATGTGGAGAGAAAAGTACATATTTGAAGCAGAGAAAGATTTAGAAGTAAATCTATGATAATTAAAGATTAGCAGATGTGTTGCTTAGCAAAGAAAACGAAAGGTGAGAAGGATAAAATAGCTTCCATTTATGCTGTATCCAATGCACCAAAAACTATATTTTTTTTTAAATCATTTCCATCAGGATAAGGGCCAATTGCCTAACCCATAAAAAGGCTTATAGATTTGTTTCAGTATCTTTTGCATGGTCCTCTACTTAAATTGACTACTACACTGATCATAGAACTGGATGTTTTGTTGATATTTTAACTGGAAGACTTTCGTATATTCTACAGAGTGCAGCTTTGCAACTAATGCTGCATTTCATATATATATATAGTACTAAAGTTATTCATTAAAGTTTGGACTTGACCTGAAATTTTGATAACTGCTACTGTAGTGCAATCTGTAAATGAAGCGAGCATTGCAATTAAATGAAATAATTTCATCAACTTCCAAAATCAGCATTTGTAGAATTTGAGTTTTTGTTGCCTTTGTTTCACTGGTTCACTTTGCTAAATGCTAAATCTACCCTCTGTTTTACATTTTTTAATCTTCTGAAACTTGTATGAAATATTTAGCAGTGTATTTTTTCAGTAGAGATAATATCTAAATCAATTCAATAATGTCATAAATTGCATTTGTAGGAAGGTTTTGGCCAATAATTGAACTTTTTTGATGGAGTGACAGAGGCTCGAAAATCACTGCTGTATCAACTTGTTATCAGTACTGTTTATAAAAAGAGATGAAAGCACTTTAAATTTTGAAAAGGATTTTATTATGTCTCAAAAGGTCTGACGTTAGAAAGATCCAGAGTCAGATGAAGGGTCAGGTTGCTGGCTATGTACACTGGCTTAACTTGCATTATGTCTGGAACAATTATAATGAAGAACATGATTAAGATTTGTGCAAATTAATGGGAATAGAATTCATGAGTGTGAAATATGAATTGAAATGAGAAAATCTGCAGATGCTGGAAATCCAAGCAACACACACAAAATGCTGGAGGAACTCAGCAGGCCTAACAGCATCTATGGAGGGAGAAAAGTACAGTCGACATTTCAGGCTAAGACCCTTCAGCAGAATTCATCAGTCCTGCCAAAGGCTCTCGGCCTGAAAAATCAACTGTACTTCTTTTCCAAAGATGCTGCCTGGCCTGCTGAGTTCTTCCAGCATTTTGTGTGTGTTGCTTGAATATTATCCTAGTTTTGAACATGAATTTATAGTAATTTTCATTTGAAGACTGCACAATTTTTATGCATATCTTCCACTGTGTTGCAAATTAGGAACCAGCCAGATTATTATGATGTGGTCTCCCACCCTATCGATCTTTTGAAAATACAGCAGAAATTAAAGATGGAGGAATACGATGATGTCGATCAATTAACTTCTGATTTTCAACTCATGATCAATAATGCAAAAGCTTACTATAAGGTAATGGTATTTGAGATTTAAGAAAATATAACAAGCTTGTGGTATCTTTCATTATCCCTTATCATGTTTTTCCATGAAGTGATATATTTTATAATAAAAATAGAACATAATTATGATGGGCAGAGAATTGTCAGCATCTGAAGTAAAGAGTGAGCAGGATTTTCAATTGAAACCTTTTCTGTTTAAAGAAAAGGAGCTTTTGGAAAGTATGAAGTTGGATAAGTAACTGGGACTGGACGAAATATATCCCACAGTACTGTGGGAGGTGAGGGAGGAGATTGCTGAGCCTGTGGCAATGATCTTTGCATCATCAATGGGGACGGGAGAGGTTCCGGAAGATTGGAGGGTTGCGGATGATGTTCCCTTATTAGGAGAGGGAGTAGAGATAGCCCAAGAAATTATAGATCAGTGAGTCTTACTTCAGTGTTTGGTAAGTTGATGGAGAAGATCCTGAGAGGCAGGATTTATGAACATTTGGAGAAGCATATGATTAGGAATAATCAGCATGGCTTTGTCAAAGGCAGGTTGTGCCTTACGAGCCTGATTGAATTTTCTGAGGATGTGACTAAACACATTGATGAAGGTAGAGCAGTAGATGTAGTGTATATGGATTTTAGCAAGGAATTTAATAAAGTACCCCATGAAAGGCTTATTGAGAAAGTAAGGAGGCATGTGATCCAAGGGGACCTTGCTTTGTGGATCCAGAATTGGCTTGCCCACAGAAGGCAAAGAGTGGTTGTAGATGGGTCGTATTCTGCATGGAGGTCAGTGACCGGTATTGTGCCTCAGGGATCTGTTCTGGGACCCCTTCCCTTCATGGTTTTTATAAATGACCTGGATGAGAAAGTGGAGAGATGGGTTAGTAAGTTTGCTGATGACACAAAGGTTGGGGGTGTTGTGGATAGTGTGGAGGGCTGTCAGAGGTTACAGTGGGACATTGATAGGATGTATCAAATGTACATTAGGTTGTAAATTAACCTAGAAATTGTAGAAAATAAAGATTTCCAAGAAGATTTTAATGAAGAACATGACCAGAACATATGTGACAAAATGGCTACTTCAGTTTTACACCTATCACAATCGTTGTCTATGTTAGGAAATATTTTGGATAGTCTCTCCTTTGTTAAATAATAACGGTGAACAATCTTAAATTGAAATAAACAGTGATTGGCACATAACGAAGAAGGATTGACCATTTTCAAAACTCGCAACCAATCTTCATTAACAAAGGTCATATTAAGTTCTGTCTCCCAATCTTGTTTAATCTTTAGTGAGAGGTTATCTTTTTGTAGTAAAAATAAATTATAAATTCTACCAATGGAACCTCTCACTAAAGGATTCATATTCAAAATAGTATCCAACAAATCAGATTCTTGCATATATGGAAACTTAGATAAGTATTTTTGTAAAAAAATATCTAACCTGGAAAATATTGCAGGAAGTGTGTCTGAGAGAGAGAATATTTGCTAATTGACTTGACAAAAGTCATCAATCGACCATCACAAAATAAATCTGCAAAAGAACAGATCCTGTTATTTCTCCATAAGAGAAAAATGGGATCGGTTATTAATGGTTCAAATAGAAAATTTGGATATATAGAGCTAGACAATTTAAATTGTTTAAAATTAAAAGAGTTGCGAAACTGAAACCAAATCCATAGGGACTGTTTAATAACAAGGTAGAGATTTAAATTTGGAATTTTAGCAAGTTGTAAAAGTAATTTCTTCCATTTGCTTCCAAGTTCCTGCCTGATAGCCTCATATTTTCCGTTACTCCAATTAAATGCTTTCCTAACTTGTCTGTTCCTATCCCTCTCCAATACTATGGTAAAGGAGATAGAATTGTGATCACTGTCTCCAAAATGCTCTCCCACTGAGAGACCTGACACCTGACCAGGTTCATTTCCCAATATCAGATCAAGTACACCCTCTCCTCTTGTAGGCTTATCTACATAATGTGTCAAGAAACCTTCCTGAACACACCTAACAAACTCTACCCCATCTAAACCCCTCACTCTAGGGAGATGCCAATCAATGTTTGGCGAAGTAAAATCGCCCACCACAACAATCCCAACCCTGTTGTTATTACACCTTAACAAGGATGTTGCCTGGATTGGGGAGCATGCCTTATGAGAATAGGTTGGCCTTTTCTCCTTGGAGCGATGGAGGATAAGAGGTGACCTGATAGAGGTGTATAAGATGATTGGAGGCATTGATCATGCAGATAGTCAGAGGTTTTTTTTTCCCAGGACTGAAATGGCTAACATGAGAGGGCACAGTTTTAAGGTGTTTGGAAGTAGATACAGAGGAGATGTCAGTGGTAAGTTTTTTTACGCAGTAAGTGGTGAGTGGGTAGAATGGGGTGACGGTGGTGGAGGTGGATACAGTAGGGTCTTTTAAGAGGCTTCTGTATAGGTACATGGAGCTTAGAAAAATAGAGGGCTATCTGTAACCCGAGGTAATTTCTAAAGTAAGTACGTGTTTAGCACATTGAGTACATGTGGGCTGAAGGGCCTGTATTGTGCTGTAGGTTTTCTATGTTTATATGTTTTTAAAGTTCCAAGAATTTAATGTACATTTTCTGTTTATGTTACATTATTAGTGAGCATTTGTCATTTTGACATTTCCTAAAATATTCCTATCATCTTCAGAGAACTTTAAAAATCTATCTTGTGAAATTGAAGTACTTATACATTTTATTGCATAACTTAAGACCTAAAGTATATATACTTGGATGTAAATTTTTTCAATATTTATAAAAGATGGTTCTAATAACTAAAAGACTATTTTGTAATGAGCTCAAGATGAATGTTAACTGAGCATGAATATCTTCAAAACTTAGCTCCTTGGAAATGAGGATTCAATGAGTATCTTTCCAAAGGCATTATATATTCAAGAACTAATCTATGCTGTTTCCATTTTATGCTGCTTTGTGGCAAAACCATTGTTTTAAATTATGGCTGACTCTTAAAAGTGGTTTGAATATTTTTAAGTAAATCTGATTCACATTAATAAATAAAAAGTCAAAGTTGTACGGACTACCCCTTTCCATGATTATATCTTCTGTTTCACTAGATTATCAGAAGCTTGAGTTCTGAAATATTTCTGGTTACGTAGGCAATGTTTATGTGTTTAAAGCAGATCTTTTGATCAATTACAGGAAGATTCTGCTGAGTGCAAAGCAGCAAATAAATTGTGGGATTTATATACAAGAACAAGAAATGAGTTTGTTCAAAGAGGAGATTATGAACATGAAGAGGACGAGGATGATTATGATAGCCAAGATAATGCTGGTACAACTGGTGAAGAGGATGTAAGTTTTTAAATTACAGGCAATCCCCGGATTACGAACGAGTTCCATTCCTAAGTCCGTCTTTAAGTCGGATTTGTACATAAGTCGGAACAGGGACATCCGGTATTATTTAGCGTCAGTTAGTCAAACGTTTGTCTTAGTTATATAGTGTATATTTTACCTTTCTATGCATATAAAACACTTAAGAAATGTATGTATTTTAATAATTAAATCACTGCGTTGCTTAGTAATAATTGTAGCATTCATCGGGGCAGGGCATTTCGCATGCTCCATTATTCTCACTTTATGCTTTAAAATTGTTCCGATTGTTGACTGACTGTAGCCTAACACTTTTCCAATGACCAATGGCGTTTCACCTCTTTCTGATCGCTTTATTATTTCCACTTTATTTTCAAATGTGATCGTTTTCCATCAACGGAACAGAAACACTGCAGATTCAGCAGCCGCCGCGGGCAGCGGGTCCTGAGCTCCCCCGGGTCCTAAAGTCCACCCTCACTGAGACAGGTTAAGTGGGACAAGTGGGAGCGGTGCTGACTGGAAAAGGGGTGGGTGGGGTCAGGGTGAATCTTGTTAAGAAAAATTTAAGGCAAATACAAAGTTACACACTCAACACAGTGTTAACGGCAACGTGATCTGACTTAAAATGGTGGGAGGCATTCTCCTTCATCGAGCCGACGAATTTTTAATATACATAGGCTTTATGGCAGGCCATTCATAAGTACGAGTTGTTCGTAAGTGGGACGCTCATAACTCGGGGACTGCCTGTACTCATTTTCTATGATCTGGGCATGCCTGAGACTCCTTATTTGTTATCCATTCCCCATTGGCCTTGCGCATAGGAGTTGTCTCTTTGAATTACTGCAATCCTTCTGCTGACAGAATACTGATGATTAGGGTATTCAGCAGTGATGTACAACGAGTGTTCTATTTCCACATCAGGATGCCAAGCAGTATGGAAGTACAGCTGCAGTTGATTCTGTTCTCATGTGCCTGCTTGGTTTTGTCTTCAGATCATGCTATTGAAGCCTGGGAAAACTGCAGAGCATTTTTAATATGGTGCTCATTGCATCGCTTTGTGCCAATGATTATGGTTGTAAATGGGGTGCCAGTCAAGTGGGCAGTTTTGTCCTAGATAGTGTCAAGTTTCTTGATAGAACGTGGCAGGTGGAGAGTTTCTTTTGCACTCTGGACATGTACCTCATAGATGTTGGTAGAATCTGGAGTGTCAGGAGGTGGGTCACTTGCTACCAAATTCTTTACATCTGCCTGCTTTTTCAGTTGCAAAATATGCTGCTTATCCATTTGAGTTGCTGGTTAATGGTGACGCCTAGGTTATTGATGGTGGATGTGGATGATTTGATAATGGTATTGCAATTTAATGTGTGGGCAGGGTATTACGTTTTTTTTGGAAATGGTCATTGCTTGCCACTATTTTAGCACAAATATTGTCTGTAATTTACCTGTCCATGCTGAAATATTGTCCAGGTCTTGTTACATGAAGGTGTTAAGCTGTTCTATTGTTGAGTATTTGCAGATAGATTTGACCATGTGTAATAATCAGCTAACATCACCATTTCTGACATTGTGATGGAAATAAGATCATTGATGAAGCAGCTATAGATGGCTGGGCGAAGAACACTGTACTAATGCACTCCCATAGGGTTATCTTAGGGCTGAGATGGTTAACTTCCAATAACAATAACCAACTTCCTTAGTACACAGCCATCTGTCACAATGAATTCCTCAGATTCACCACCCTCTGACTAAAGAAATTCCTCTAAAGAGACGTCCTATTCTGAGGCCGTGCCCTGTGGTCCTAGACTCACCCACTATAGGAAACACCCTCTCCACATCCACTCTGTCTAGGCCTTTCAATATTTGGTAGGTTTCAATGAGATTCCTCCTTCATTCTTCTAAGCTCCAGTAAGTACAGCCCCGGGACGATCAAATGCTCCTCATGAATTAACTCTTTCTTTCCTGGAACTATTTTCGTGAGCTTCCTGTGGAGTCTCTCTATTGCCAGCAAGTCCTTTTTTTAGATAAGGGGCCCAGAACTGCTCACAATACTTCAAGTGAGGCCTCAGCATTACATCCTTGCTTTGATATTCCTGTCTTCTCAAGATGAATGCTGACATTGATTTGTCTTCCCTACCACCGACTCAACCTGCAAGTTAACCTTCCACAAATACTCCATTAGGATTCCCAAGTGATTAAATCATACATTTACAATTGTAATGTGTCCAATGTTAGAAATCTAGATTTAGCAAAGCATCCAGTCTTTGGGTTTGCCTTCTCAACATGTGTCCAGTGGATATTTGTGATGAAACCAACTATTGGTACATTTATACATAGTATTCCTTCAATAAAATGTCAAATCAAAGCTTAAAGGACTTTATTTTGTATTCTTGAAAGAATGCAGATAGAACTTGTTATAAAATGTCTAAAATTGGAAGTGTAGAAAGATTAATGATCACTGAGATTTATTTTCATTATACTTTAGGGTGCAGCACATTATAATAATCTAAAGGAACAGCTGGAACACCTATTCGAAGCTGTAGCCACTTACGTTGACCCATCAGGACATCTTGTCAGTGAGCTTTTTCAAAAGTTACCTTCTAGAGTGGTGAGTAAATCTATTCATAAACAAAAAACTATAGGAAGGAAATGGTGGAAATGCATCATTGTGCATTTGAGCACAAGAAAATAGATGCTGACAGATACAATGAAAACTTTTGGCTTCTCAACTGAAATCTACTTGATAAAATTAATCAATTTCTTGTGTCATCTTATATAGCAAGTGAATGTCAGAAGTGGCCAGTTAATGAAGTTGAGTAACTCCATTGAAGGATCAGCTTTTTCTCTAGTATAACACATGATTAGGTTAATCAGGTGCAGAGATAGCAGACAATCTTAACAGGTGGTAAATCTCTGAAAGTTTTCTGGGCTGCATAAAGTCGAGCAGAGGAGCCCTCTTGTTCTGAGAGTGTTGATCAGCTGGGTATAATTTTTGAGGCTTCCATCTTTGCTCCTGAGTTCTGAACTTCTACCCAGTTATAAGGTAAAAGATTACTTGCTACCGATTAAGCAAAAGATGGGACCCACTGGAAATATTGGTAGATTTTTTTTAAACTGTACACTAAACATTACAAGTTTGAGCAAAAAGGGTAAAACCAGTCTGGTTTCAAATACTTCATAATATAGAAGTTGTGTGTATAGTTCCCATAAAATCAATAGTATTAAAGGTTCCATACAAGTTATCACTACTGGGGTAAAGAGGAGAATATTTTTGTAGAGTTATTTTTGCTTTGGTTTAATGTTTTACATGCACTTATTTAATTTGTTTTTAGAAGTTTGTGAACATCAGAGACTTCTAAAGCTTCTTAAAATTACTTCCAGGTTTCACAGCTAGCAAATTCTGTTCCAGGCTTTTTCCACTGTTAATTGTTAATTCTGCAGACAACCTCAGAGAATGTTAGGTCTCTAGATAAAATATAATTTGAATGTTTTGCAGTAAAGGCAAGTCCTTTGATAATTGGATGATTTTTTTTTTTGGATTTGCAGCAATATCCTGACTACTATGAAATTATTAAGGAGCCAATAGACCTGAAGATGATTGCACAAAGGATTCAGGTTTGACTATTTTATAACTTACTGTTTTTTTTCCCCTTCTCACAAGAACACAGGAAAATAGGAGCAGGAGGAGTAGGTCATCAGGCCCTCCAATTCTGCACTGACATTTATTATGATCATGCTGATCTGAACTCTTCCTTCAGTTCCCATGGCCCTCAATAGAGCATCCAGAATCACAAACTTCTATGATATGAGAAATCATTGTTCTTTGTTATATATGTATTTTTAATTTGCTTATTTTTAAAACAGAAATATTTTGGATTACTGTGATTGTTAATATTTTTGAAATGGATCAATTTCTTCTCACAGAATGCTGCTTACAAGAGTGTTAATGCAATGGCTAGAGATATTGAGCTTCTAGTTCGAAATGCCAAAACCTACAATGAGCCAGGGTCACCTATCTTCAAGGTAAAATATGTTTTCAATCATGGCAATGTACTGCCAGTCTTTTCATGCTATCTAGGTATTTAGGTTCACAGCTTGGGCACTAGCATAATAAAAATCTGTTAAAATTGTTGGTAAAAATATATTTTCTATGCCTGTAGGATGCAAATACAATTAAGAAAATATTTAATCAGAAGAGAGCTGAACTTGAACATAATTTAGAGCCCACTAAATCCAGTCTCCGAATCAGGTGTGTATAATTTTTTTGTCTGATCATTTTGATTACTGAAGATAAGTGGTATGAAAGCTAATTTAGCAATACTGCAGGTGCTAAAAATCTGAATAAAAACTTACAGTAGTTTAGGCAATTGTAAGGAAACAGATACTTCTGTCATTGATCTTCAGAACTTGGAAAAGTTGGAACTGAAACAGGATTAACTTAAATTATGATGAGAACAAAGGGCATATTATGTTAAAATGGAGGATAAGAGAGACTGAATAATGTAAGTGATGGTGTGGCAAATGAATGATAGAACTGCAGGTATTATTCAGTCACTGCTGGTCTCTATTTGTCATTGACTTTTTTTGTTCTTGCTGCCCCCCCTCTCCCCCCAGCCCTTTTGTACAATTCTGTCAACATCTTTATGGATGCTTTCTAACTTGTATTACAACACTTGCTAATTCTTTTGCATGTGTATCTTTTTCTATAAACATTTTTATGCAGAATCGTTCTGTAAACGTAGAAGAAAAACATTGGTCAATTGGTGTTTATCATTCTTAACCAGCCCAAAATAAGACCCCTTTCCCTGGTCAGTATCTGATCACTTCTTTGATTAAATACATTACAATTCTCTCCAAATGTCATTTGAGGCCTTTTGTAGGAGTCAATTGCTTTAGAAACTAGCTTGTAGCTTCTAATACTCTTTTCCTTCCTGCAGCTATTATAGAACATAGAATAGTACAGCACAGTACAGGCCCTTCAGCCCACAATGTTGTGACGACCCTTAAACCCTGCCTCCCATATAACCCCCCACCTTAAATTCCTCCATATACGTGTCTAGTAGACTCTTAAATTTCACTAGTGTATCTGCCTCCATCACTGACTCAGGTAGTGTATTCCACGCACCAACCACTCTCTGAGTAAAAAACCTTCCTTTGATTAGTCAGATCAAAGATGAATTAAGTCTTCTATATCATATCTGTGAGATTAGGAATATTCCTACGAAGACTGCTACATTCCTGTGATCTCTTTAGCTCTAAAAGAACATTTTAGTGAGCTGTTTGTTATTATTTGTACTCCCATCAGATTTGAGCAGCTTATTAGAACCATGACATTTATTTTACTACGACATACCAGCTGCATCAACATTGTGAGTACTGTGAAAATACCCTTCACAAATATTTTATTATCCTCAAATTTTCTCCGTTAGTTATATGCTTCCAGGCATTGTATTCCAGAGGCAATAAAGGTCCAATTGAAGAAACTACTTAAATCTCAAACAAGAGAAAATCTGCAGATACTGGAAATCCGAGCAACTCACACAAAATACTGGAGAAGCGCCACAAGCTGGCAGCATCCAGGAAGAGTACAGTCGACGTTTTGGTCCAAAACCCTTTGGCAGGACTGGAGAAAAAAAGCTGAGGAGTAGATTTAAAAGGTGGGGGGGAGGAGAGGAAGAAAATCAGGTTTTAGGTGAAACCTGGAGGGGAAAGGATGAAGTAAAGAGCTGGGAAATGGATTGGTGAAAGAGACAGAAGGCCATGGAAGAAACAAAAGGAGGGAGGAGCACCAGAGGGAGGCGATGGGCAGGCAAGGAAATAAGGTGAGAGGGGAAAGCGGATGGGAAATAGTGAAAGGGTTGGGGCGGGGGTGGCATTTCCAGAAGTTTAAGAAATCGATGTTCATGCCATCAGGTTGGAGGCTACCCAAACGGAATATAAGGTGTTGTTCCTCCAACCTAAGTGTGGTCTCATCACGACAGCGGAGGAGGCCAAGGATAGACATGTCGGAATGGGAAGAGGAATTAAAATGGGTGGGCACTGGGAGATCCCACTTGTTCTGCCAGACAGAGCGCAGGTGCTCAGCGAAGTGGTCTCCCAATGTACATCGGGTCTCACCGATATACCATAGGCCACACCAGGAGCACCGAACACAGTATATGACCCCAACCAACTCACAGGTAAAGTGTTACCTCACCTGGAAGGACTGTTTTGGGTCCTGAACAATTTTCTAGAAGGAGGTATTGGGGCAGGTGTAGCGCATGTTCCGCTTGCAAGGATAAGTGCCAGGAGGGAGATCAGTTGAGAGGGATGAATAGAGAGGGAGTTGGGTAGGGAACTATCCCTGCAGAAAGTGGGGGGGGGGTGTGGGGGAGGAGGGAAAGATGTGCTTGTTGGTGGGATTCCGTTGGAGGTGGCGGAAGTTTCAGAGAATTATGCGCTGGACATGGAGGCTGATGGAGTGGCAGGAGGATGGGTAGGAAGAAGCATGTGTGAAATGAAAGAGATGCAGTTGAGAGCAGTGTTGATGATGGGGGAAGGGAAGTCCCTTTCTTTGAAAAAGGAGGACATCTCCTTTGTTCTAGAATGAAAAGCCTTGTCCCGAGAGCAGATGTGGCAGAAATGGAGGAATTGAGAGAAGGGAATGGCATTTTTCCAAATAATATGGTGGGGATGAGGTATAGTCCAGGTAGCCGTGAGAATTCTTTGAAAAAAGAGGACATCTCAAATTGTTCAGAGGTTTTAAGTTCAATTAATAGTCAACCTTGCATGAATACAGTGAAATGAAACAGCGTTGTTCCAGGGCCACGGTGCAAAGCACATTACCAACAGCACACTGCGCATACCACATTGTACAAATAGCATATATGGTTATGATTTCAGAAAAATATACAGTCACAAAGAGAAAAATACATATGACCCAAGACCTAAGTTATATTGGTACAGCTTGTTCTTCCACTGAGCGAGCACAGGAAGACATAACCAACAGGAGGGGCCAGTCCCCAACCCAGGACAGAACCCAGAAGTACACAGTACACAGCTAGCTCTGGCATCTCCTTCACCGGCAACTGCAGCAGGCAACTCCGAGACATGAGGGCCTCATCTGCACATCAACTGAGGCAATGCAGCTTCACCACTGTCCATTTTGCAAATGATCCAGTGAAACAGATTTGCAGTGTTTACATTACCAATATCCAACAGGGTCTTGTGATCACAATAAGCATCGAAGACAATCATTATACTAAACATAAAATGGTTCATAGAAATCTTTTTGTCCCCATTTTATTTTGCCATCAATCCAGGATCATAATACTAAGCATCAAGTTGTCATAAAGTTAATTTAAAATGTACATAATTCACAACAAATTAATAAGTTACTTTCTCTATGGCTGGCATTTTCTATCATTTTACCCAATAGAAAATTAGCCATCGAATATTTAGAACTAAAATTCATGGGTCAGCCATAGTACCATAAGGAAAATGCTCAGTCCTGTAATTGTTAGCAACACATCCAAAAAAAAACTGTTTTCATTATGTTCAGAACAATTTAAAAAATGCAAATAAAGCTTTCATCTTACTGCAATTAACAAATATTCTGCAATATAAAGATCACGAGAATGAAAACTGATAAACAAAATTAACATTTATTTTTGAGTGGAAGCCTGACCATTCTAACCATGTTGAGACTTGTTATAAAATGCTAAGTAGACTTACACTGGAAAAGCATATTGATACGATGAGCAGTTTCAAAAAGGATGAACATTTTCATTTTTAGATGGCTTTGATAGTAATTTGAATTAATTATAATTTCGCAAATTATCGTTAAACAGTATGAAGATGGTATATTGTACAGACCTGACAACTTAACTGGTTTTTGTGTTGACATTTCCTCAACCTGAGGTATTTGTACTGCCTCTAGACCCATACAGTGCTCTGCCTAACAACAAGAAACAAGCCATGCTTTCCTCAGCCGTCATGTTGTCCTTTTGTTCCAGTTTCTTGCCCTGTGCTTCATTTCCAACCCAGCTGATTTGCTCGTCATTTTTATACAAAGCCATCCAAATAATCCATTGCTCATATCCTGGACTAATAGAGGAAAACGTCACAGAAGATTATGCTATCAACGAAAAGTAACCTCTGAATTTCTAAAGTTTTTTTTAATTCTATCTAAATAGGAACCGAAGGTCAGCACAAGGCGATCGTTTGTCAGCAATTACTATGGCTTTGCAATATGGATCAGAGAGTGAAGAGGAAGGTGGTTTAGGTGGTAAGGGATTGTAATATATATTTGATTAATACTTTATGAAAGTAGCTTTTTGTTTTGGCTTTTCTATACACATTTGTTCCCATAGTGGTCACTCGTTACGAAGATGGTGACTCTGACGGAGATAGCATCGGTTCATCTGTTGATGTTACTAGTCCAATTTATCAGCTGTTTGAAGCAGTTAAGAATCATCGGAACAGCCAGGGACAACTTCTGGCTCAGCCTTTCTTGCGTCTGCCTTCCAAGAAAGATTATCCCGATTATTATCAACAAATCAAGCACCCCATGTCACTACAAATTATAAGGTAAGGAATCTCGTTGATGTCATTTAAAAGTCAGTGACCATGCTGATTCTGAATATTTTAATCAACACAGAAATATTTTTATTTGTTCCCAAATAACTGGATTCTTTTCATGGACCAAGCAATGCTGCTTATTTATTAATTTTTTAACTGATTCAAGAATGTTTAATGTCATTTCCAGTAAACAAGTGTAAAAGAAAGCAAAATAATTGTTAGTCCGAATCTGATGCAACATATAAAAAACACACTAAGATAAGGAACATAGTTTAAAAAAGGCACAATACAGTGGATTCAGGTTACTTGGTCCATTGGTTAATTGGGGCAGCTACCTATTTGGAACAACTCTTAAAGAACAAAAACTAATCGAGAAAATGGCCAGGATCCCCTTCATTTTACTTGGGACACTACGCCCCTTAAATTGGGATAGGAGACTGTTGCTGAACTGTTTCTAACTAACGTCACTCACGTGCACTTGTGTGGCATTAGATACTACGCCATGCTTAGAGTGAACAGTTTTTAAATAATGTCAGTTGCATATGCTTGTCTTCCAAAAGCAGTGATTTTTGTCACTGATGATAGTTGGTGAGAAACAAGCAGAAGACACTTCAGAACTCTTTTGACTCACTGCAGTTTCAAGCATTCAGGCTTAGATATGCAACAAGTATCTGGGAGTGAAAAGAAACTAATTTCAGCAAGTTAGGAACTACAAAGAATTTGAAGGCATCGACAATCATCTTAAATGAAAATAAAGATTTGGAGGGTGCGATCGTCAAAAGTATTGCATGAAGACAGTCCATTATCTGCATTAGTTGCCTGTGTTGAATCTGTTTATGTCAATCAAAATAAGGGGCAGTATGCACTGAGTGAATTACTCTGTTGGTAACTGTTAGGTACTAATACACACTTTTATATTACATGGTAGCATTTGTAGCGTTCTGATTTGTTCTGTATTTCATTTATGTACATAATTTGTTAGTTAAACGGTAGTTTCCTTTTTTTTTAATACCTTCTTAGCTATTTCCACGAATCTTCAGGCTAATTGAGGCAATTGCTCAATTGGGCCAAAATGTATTGCTCTCAATGTGTCCCAGTTAACTGGAATCCACTGTATATATAAATACGCAAGATAGATTATATGCATATAAAGTGACACTAGGTACAGGAGTGTCAGTACTTAAGGTGATTCTGACAGGAAATGATAAAATAGTGGTGGTGGGTTAGGGGGTGGAGGTCAGCCTTACTGCTTGAGGAAAGCAACTGTTTTTAAGTCTGGTGGTCTTGGCGAGGATGCTACATAGCCTGATGGAAATTCCTGGACTTGTGGTTTAGCTTATATATTCTGGTTATGTTCAAATGTTAAATAGAATTGATGTACAGGGAATTTATATTCTGGGTTTATATTTTCTGCAGATTACCCTTGCGTTAAGTCTGTTACTCACATTTGGTAAAGGCTTCCTCTGTACTTATTGTTAAATTAATACATGAATTGTTCCACTAATGTTTACAACTGAAAAAGATATTGTTGTTTTATTATATGAATCCTTAAATATGTTATGGAGGGCATGAAGTGTCATCAGTATAGCCAACTCCATGTATTATCTTATTTCCATTTGAAAATCCTAAGTAGGTTTTAAAATCTTTTCATAAACAAGAGAATATCTGCAGATACTGGAAATCCAAGTAACACACAAAATACTGAAGGAACTCAGCAGGCCAGGCAGCATCTATGATCTATGGAAAAGAGTACAGTCAACGTTTTGGGGCCAAAACCCTTCAGCGGGACTCTCGATTTAAAATCTTTTGTTGTTTTTTTTTTAAAACAAAGCTTCAATTTCAATCATTCCCTAATAGACACCAGTATATTCCATTGTCCCTGACTTTCACATTCTCTTTGTTCTTACCAAAACATTATATTTTCAGTCTACTGCTTGACATTTTGCTCCCAAAGGAAAATGGGGAAAAAAATATCAGCCCAATTTTTGGTAAACCTCATTCTTCAGTTGCCTATCAAGAGGTCTAGGTCAGTGGTTAAAAATAACATATCGCTTCTCATGATTTCCCCCAGTTGCATAACCTGATCAAGAATTATCTTAATTTTAGGTGAAAACCTGTGAGTTCAAACACATCCGTCTATGTGTAATATGCAATTTGATAGTTTAAGTTAGACAGATTTTGTTTATATTTTTAAAAACATCTGATTGTTTTTACTTATTATAAACTTTAAGATAAATATGTTAAGACTTTGTATTTATTTTAGTTATCCAAGAAATTTTGATTTTTGAGATTATTAATACAATGTATGTTATAATGAGCAATTTTACATTAATAGTAAATGTTTTGTTGGATTCTCTTCTCATCATAGGCAAAAATTGAAGAACAATGAATTTGAGAACCTGGACCAACTGGAGTCTGACATGAATCTAATGTTTGAAAATGCCAAGCGTTATAACATCCCTAATTCTGCAATCTTCAAACGTGTGTTGAAGCTGCAACAAATCATGCAGGTATAAATATAGCAAAGTAGTATGTTTTAATATTTATGTATTCTGAATAAATTGATTTGAGCTTCTTTACTCCTGAGATGTAATCTTACAGGCAAAGAAGAAGGAGCTGGCTAGAAGAGAGTACACAGATGATGGTGACAGTATGGTATCTTCTGTAACATCTGATACAGGCAGTGGCAAGAGAAAAAGGTAAGATTAAAAATTTTGCAGCATTAAACTGCTTAAAATAGAATATATATCCAAATTATATATCAATGAGAAGCATTAAATATTCATAATCATTTTAAAACTGCAATGCATGATTTCATATAAACTTATTAAATGTAAAATTGTTTAAATACATGGGGAAAATTATTTTAACTGTAGCATAACAGTTGAACTATATTCAAAAGAATTGTAAATAAATGTATTTGTTATTTTATGGCTATGATTGCATGAAAGGGCTTGGGATTTGTATTTTGTATTTCCTGACTTGTCACTGGAGTCCAGTAATTTCATGGTTACCAAATCTTGATATTTTAAATGTTGATGGTTACAACACACCTACAGATTGGTGAATAGTTATTAGAATGAGATTCAGCAATGTTTTCTCTTATTTCAGTAAGTTGTTTACTATTGTTGAGAGCATTTTTATTAATTTTCTGCTGTATAAATCAGAAATATAGTTTACAGTATTACATGTGATTTGTGTGACCACATTTCCAAGTAAAAGGAAAATACTGCTAACACTAGGCTAGGTTATTGTGAACCACTTATTGTGCTGGAACGTGTATATTTTAGAAAGTAAATAATTGTATACTTAGAGAAGATAATTACGCAGTGAAGTAAGTGGATGAAGGTTAATTAATGATTAGTAACATTTTTAAGTAGGTATACACTTTGGTCCATCTATTCAGAGCATTCCCTTAGGAAATTCCTAAAAATATATATTTGGTTACATTTATTAATGGCTCTGATTTGCCAAAATCTTTATGGATGTAATAATAAAGGGTTGTCATCTTTGAATGCTGTTTAAGTTGGAGCAGTGAACAGTGAAATTCTTATTTTAATAATCATTGATTGTGGTGTTAATTTGGTCGTATGGATCAATGTCTCCTTCCTTGAATGATCGATTGTAAATTCTGATTTGTAGCATTGTATATGCCTCTAGTTTTAGCACATCTTAGCACAGGCTATAATGTGAAATTAGCTCCAAAATTTTCTTCAGTCCTGAAAAGTGTTCATTGTTGTTGAAGGCACAGAACTAAAAATTCATTTGTGCAATGCCAAATGAGGCATGGTGTTGAATGGGTTGAAAGTTCTCACAGATCCCAAGTGAAGCAATTTTAGGCATTTTTCAGGCTGTCTTGGCATCCATTGTTGCCTTGTGTCTTTATTTTTAGGTATGTATGTTATGTTCACTGCTGTTTTTCTAAAATGAGTTTTGCTCAGTGGATGACACAGAAGTGTAATGCCGTGACTCAGTAGTGACATTTTTCAGTTACATTGTTTTGTAAGAGAAAAGCTTTTGACTTTCAAAGGAGCCAGCTTTTACTAATGCTAATTGTCCAGTATTAATACCACATAAAGGGCTAGTCACACTCAACCTACCAGCAAGGCTGCTGCACACCAGTCTGCAGTGTACTCTGTACATTGCTCACTGACCCATCCTTACCTCTTAAACCAGTTTGCTGGAAACTAAACAAACAGATAGTGGGGATTTGTCATGATCCACTACTTCTATCCAAATATATAATGAATCTACAACAAGCTGCTCCCAGGAACTGCAGACACCCAAGGAAGTCATGTTGCAGGATGCGTACCTGAGGTTGTCACCCATAATATTACCATCCATGGTTTATAGGGAATCAGGATTTTATGTGCACTTTTTAGAGGAACATTGTTTTGACAGGCTGTGCTTCCACATGTTCCACTAAAATTTGGAACCAATCAAAACTCGCACAGGTGCCTGGGCTTCTCTGCAGCTTGAAGTCATCTTCTCTATCTTCACTATCAGGTACCTGGCCTAAGGATTATTCCAGGCTGCATTACATATTGCACATGTCATTGTTTGCAGATCACAGCTGTTCAGCATTTTGTGTCCTCCCTACACCTTGCTACGTTTTCTTTTAAGTTTTTTGATAAGCAGGTATCAAACTTTGTACTGCATAGTATGTGGTGGCATCCACAGTTCTTTAGGGTAGAGAACTATGAAGAATCACTGTCCTTTAGATGAAGTATTTTGTCTGTGCTCAGTATGGAATAGCTGGACCTTTGGTTTGAAAATGTGGTTCCAAATTCTAGATTCCTCAACCAGGACAAGCTCCACCTCTTGTGTCTTTCCTGACAAATGTACAGTAGTAAGGATGGTTTCAGTGAGATCATCGTTTGTCCCTTTGAATCAGGAATTCCCAACTTTTTTTTAATGCCATGAGCCCCTACCATGAAGCCAGAGGTCCATGGACCCCAAGTTTGGAATCCCTGCTCTAAACTCTAGAGGGTACAAGTCCAGTCTGCTTAATCCTTTCTGATAAATCCCTCATCCAGGAATCAATCTGGTGAACCTTTGTGGCAGTCCCTCTATTGTATGTATCCTATCTCATCTGGGGAGATCAGACATATTTCAGTTTTAATCTTTCCAGGAACTTCTGTAAGTACAGTCTGACCAGAAAAGCGATATATCTTTTGCCTTCCTAATTGGTTTTTTTTTTACTGAGCTACGTACAAAAACACTCAGGTCCTTTCAAGCTCTCAATATTTAAAAAAGAACAGATTTATTTCCTCCTAATATGTTAAATCTGAAGCACTTTTTCACATTCTGTCCATCAAAGTGACCTCACTTAGCCTAGCCTTTGAAGTTTCTCTACCTCCTCACAACCCAAAATGTCAATCAGCTTTGTGTCGTCAGCCAATGTGGACAACTCATTTGTCTCCCTCTACCCTCACCACTCCCAACCCATTAGTTTTGATTGTTTAAACAATAGGGCCTAATCCAAATCTCTGAGGCACCTTACTGGTCCTAGCGTCTAATCTGCCTGTGGCTAATTTATCCAAAATCCTGGTGGAATGCAGCAGGCCAGGCAACATCGATAGGAAGAAGTACAGTCGACGTTTCGGGCCGAGACCCTTCGCTGCATTCCACCAGCATTTTGTGTGTGTTGCTTGAATTTCTAGCATCTGCAGATTTCCTCGTGTTTGTGGCTAATTTATCCCTGCTTTCTGTTAACTAGTCTTCATACAATGCCAGTTACTCTACAATTCTCATTCAAATGTCACAATCTGTTCCCCTTGGTTACATCTGTGACAAGTATGTGTTAATCGTCAAGCATGGTGCTTGTGTCCTTGGAATATTTACATAGTCGTCAGATAAAAGTGTGTAATGGTAATTTGGTGCCAAACTGGAGCTCCATTTGCCATCAAGTACCGTGATCCTTGTACAGTTGATTATCTGTTCAACAGTGGGAGGCACCTCTCCCACTTTTGCTCAAGCAGCACTTTCAAAAAGGATTGCAATTACTTGCAGATTAATTGTTATTTGATTTTTGAGCTGAAATAAAAGTGATTTTACAAGTTTTTCAGAACTGCTAAAATTTGCAAGAAGTGATGTATACCAGTTGTAGTCTTTACTTTAACTTAATTTTTGATTAAGCAGTTACTCCCAGACTTGGGTGCAATTTTAGGCATTCCCTTGGACACACCAGACAAGTTATTTGATGGGTAGAGACTCTTGGCAAGAGGCCATATCCATACAGGTTATAAGTTTCCTACATGAACAGGATCTATACTTTAAGTATTCCTCATTGAAGTATGATGTCAGTTGCTGCTACAGTTCTCAACTTCTCCAGTGAAGTTACTGATGCACTATCTATTGCTCCTCTTTTCCCTCATGAGGACATGGAAAGCTTGTGTGGCTTCCTGAAGTCTGCAGACTTTCCATGATGCAAAGAGTACCTTGAAACACCAAACGGTGACAACTGAGAAACTAAAGCCAGCAAAGCACTGGGTGGGATCACCATAGTTCAATAGCTGACACAGCCTGGCAGCTAGCTACCAGTTGCAGTTGCCGGGTTTGTTGTAGTGCTAAGTGTGTAAAGATGGAATATGTGAACTTTTAATAGAATTTCTATTGTTACTTGGTGAATGGTTGTGATGTATTATTTATAGTGTTTTGAGTTAATTATGCAGTTGGTGGAATGTTGCTTTGGGGATGTCACTGACCTTGACATCCCATCTGAATATAAATTGGCACTGATCACAGGAGTTTTTTCTTCCACTAACTTAAATATCTGTCTTGAGGGTCACATGGTACCCTGCTGAAAAATGGTGTTACTCTGCGTTCACCAGCAACTTTGATGTGTGTTTCTCTTCTTCCTGCTTTGGAAAACCAGGAAACGTGCTTTTTCTTATTTTCTGCCACTGCTAAATATTTCAAATGCCATTTTAGATGCATCTTGCACCTTAATAAAGACTAGCTTTACTGCTGTTACTTGCTCACAAAATTGTGTTCTTGCTTATTCATTAAATATTATTTTCTGCACTGCCTGTATAGATTGAATAGGGTTAGATTACTGCTGCATTCACAAATTATCAGAAGTATTCACAAACCATTAAAAGATATTTAAATTACGATAAGTATATTAAGATTAATGTAAAAACTGAAGCACTTAAAACAATTAAATATTTATGGATCGATAAAATTTTTAAAATGAATTACACGAACTTGGCTCTATGTCTAATCTCACACAGGTTCAGTGTGTAGATTAGCTATTTTTAGTTATAGAAAATTGAAGTTACCTTCCCCACTAAACACTATGGTTTTGAAGAAAGTGTTGAATATCCCTATGCTATTTTACACACACATTAACTTTCACAAGGAGAACAGATAATGTGATTGATTAAATTCACCTTTTTGCCTCTAATAGCAAATGGTAGAACTGTACTGATGAATTAATTCTGTGCTCTGTCAATATTTATAGATTTTTGATTATTTATGAATAATTTTTAGAGATCATGTTGATTGCAATGATAATTGCTTACATTTATTGTAATTTTCAAAATAAATATTGGGCAGTGAACAAGTTGTGTAATCATGCTTAAACATTAATACTAGTACAAAATAGTAAACTTGCATGCAGTGAATGTATTGGTTTTGCATTTTATTCCTTTTTATTTTATTGTTTTTCTCTGAAGACTAATAATTAAGTACACACACAGATCTTTAAATTCCAGCAATAAGAAGCTAGAAAAGATTGGAAAGAAAACTGAATCTCATTTAAAGCACAGACTGAAAGTACTATACAATACAATTGTTGAGTCTCATGATCCAACAACAGGACGAAGATATTGCGATCTATTTTTGATTAAGCCTTCAAAAAAGGATTATCCAGATTACTATAAAGTCATCTTGGAGCCTATTGACCTGAAGATATTGGAGCATAATATACGTAGTGAAAAATATACAAGCGAGGAAGCATTTGTGGATGACTTGAAGTTAATGTTTCGAAATGCAAGGCACTACAATGAAGAAGGTTCACAGGTATGTAAATTAAATATGGTAAGATACAGTATACCTCAGTCATAATTACATAATTCCTTATAATTTCAAGAAGATACAGTATTCCAAGGAACCTGATTATAGATTTTCAGCAGTAAAATACTGAAGTTGTTTTGTGTGGCATTCACACTTCTAATTGAAGTGTGACCTGGGAGGGGCAGACACGAGTCTGTCCGTTCAGGAGCCAAGGTTGGATCGATCTTCATTTGGCATCTCATCCACAGCCATTCCAACATGGGTGTCCCTGACCTGGCATCACCTGATGGAGTTCTTGAAGCTCACAAGCCTCCACACAATGTCAATGTCCAGGTTGTGGAGGAATACCAGAGTGAAATTTATTTACTAAATGAAAAGCAGACTGCATTATTCTATTAACTTCTGCATTCTGCTGTGTTACAAATTCACATTGGTCTTTTTTTTTTATAATGGAAATCTGACCTTAACCCAAAATTTCTGTGAAAGGCAACATTCTTCTGAGGAGAGTTCAATCCTGATTATTTTATAAACTGTTTATTGATCAGTGTCAGTAGTGCTTCTTGTAATCAATTGCTAAAGTATCTATCTATCTGCTTGGTTTAACAATGTATTTTGTAGCCTATAAAAAGTTAGGAGCAAGAAGTAGTAACTTCTTGGGAATGGCATTAAATGAGCTAGTACTTAGATCAGTATGAATGGCAAAAGTTGAAATTGACAAATTTTAATGTTGATACTCTAATCTGACGTGTAATTCCATATGTGGAAAATACTTATGCAGCCCTGGCCTACTGAATCACCAAACAATATCTCGTTATGGTTTCAATAGTACTGTCTTAATGAAAATTATTGAATTACTAAACAGGTGTACAATGATGCCAATATACTGGAGAAAATTCTAAAAGATAAAAGAAAAGAATTAGGCCCTTTACCCGATGATGAAACAGCTTCACCTAAACTGAAACTAAGTAAGTGATCAACAATGATTTTACTTGCTGTCTTGGTTAGGTTTCATTTGAAAATATATTTGTGGACATAAATATATACATTTCCTTACAACTGAGTATGAGGCCTTTTGACTCGAGTCTGTGCTGACTCTCAGAATAACCCATTCCCCAGTAACCCATTCTTCGTTCTTACTCCACCCCCACCCCTTCATTTTTCCACCAGCCACTTATTTGCAGTCGCCAGTTAAGCTAACAATCAACACATCTTTGGGATTTGGGAGGAAATTTGAGTACCTGAAAAAAAAATCCAACTCGTCATAGAGAAAACATGCAAACTCCGCATAGCCAAGGATGTGATTGCATTGGATAGATTTTGCCAGAAATGGAGGACTTTGGTTACGGGGAAAGATTGATAGACTAGGTTTATTTTCCTTTGAGTGAAAGAATGATTACCTGGTAGAAGCATGTAAGATTATGAGGGGCCAAGATACTCAAAATCTTTACCCTATGTTAGGGGTTGTGAAGAACTTGGTTTAAGTGGCAGTTGAGGAGGTCTTAGACACACAAGGCAAGATCTCCTGGTGGCTATCCATTTCAATTTGACTTCCCGTTCCTGTTCTGACATGTCTGCCCATGGCCTCCTCCACTGGTACGATGAGGCCAAATTCAGGTTGGACGAACAATACCTCGTATTCTATCTGGGTAGCCTCCAACCTGATGGCATGAACATGCGATTTCTCTAATTTTCAATAATTTCTTCACTCTCCCTCCTCTGATTTTCCATTATCCATTCTAGTTACCCTCTCACTCCTTCACACTTGCCCATCACATTCCTTTGATTCCCCTTCTTCTTCAGCCCTTTACCTCCTCCACCTATCTCTACCCAATTTCTTACTCAATCCTTCTCCTCCATGCACCTACCTTCTGCACCTAGTTCATCTGCTAGCTTATACTTCTTCCCCTTCTCATGTTCTTATACTGGCTTCTGTCCCCTTCCTTTCTAGTTTTGGTGAAGATTCTTGGTCCAAAACATTGACTGTTCATTTCACTCCATAGATGCAGCCTGACCTGCTGAGTTCTGCCAACATTTTGTGTGTCTTGCTGAAATAGACTCATTTGTTTTTTTTAAATCCATGGTAATCTTTTTCATGATTCCAGAACTGATTTCCTCTCAGTTATGAGATTGCTTAGGAAGATGATGTATTATTGTCTCAATGTAAAGAGGCTAACTGTTCCCTGGTAGATGATGGTATGGACAACAAAATTATGCAACCTGAAATAACCTGTGATGTAGAACTTGATAGCCACCTTAGCTTTTCTTGTCTAACCTTGAGCTGAAATTCAATCAAAAACCCTCAGTAGACAAAAATACTTCTTGAAGACTTCCATCATTATTGGTAGGAATCTCTTGTTTGAGACACGAGACTGTGGAGCAAAAAGTAAATTGCTGGAGGAATTCAGTGGTCAAGCAGCGTCTGTCAAGGGAAATGGATAGTGATGTTTTGGGTCAAGACCCTTCATTAGATGCTTTGGTGCTTCTCAGTGCTTTTTGTTTCCTGTATGGGATGAAGAAGATATGGTTTTCTTAAAACCAGTTTCACAAAGAAGCCATATTCAAACACAATTAATATTTAATAGAATGAATATTTGGCTTATTCAAGGAAGTGTAATGTGTGTCACGATTAATGCACACTTCAGTGCATCCACTTTTTATCTGAACTTTCTCTGTAGGATGTCCACCAGTTATTTCTCATGTACTATATTTGTTAAGGATTTTCTGGCCCCATGTTCTTCTAACAGTGATGATGCTACACTTTTACTGAAGATTTATTGCAAAATTGGAGGTGCACAATATTAGTTATTAGCATGTTCAGCAGAAGAGTAAAATAATATGTAGTTACTATATTTAAGACATTTGCTCGACATAGAAATGTAAGCAACACATTGTGTTATATTTTTCTATAGAAAGGAAAACCAGTTTCTTTTTAAATAATACCAAGTATCGATATCTGCCTAAACATTGATGCTACTTGTGACAGACAAGGTGGATGCCAAAAGTCATTTTTGAATTTGACATCTCAACATACACACATAGTATATCATAGAGGCACACTTGAGCTGCTATCTCATTACCAAATTTCAGTCCTGAACTGCAGTGCTGGTTGTGTAGAGTTGCATGACCATGTGGGTTTCCTCTGAGTGCCTGTAGCATTCCTAAGCACATGGATTGGTCTGTTATTTGACCATTGTAAATTGCTGCTGGTGTGCAAGTGTCTGGTAGGATATGTAGGGAGTTGAAAGGAATGTGCAGAGAAAATAAAATAGACTGATGCAGTGGGGTTGTTTAATGGCTTACCCAGACTGTGTGACCTGTGTCCACTATGAGTAAGATGGAGAAAAGAGAAGATCCTGAACTCCCAATAAGTTGGTTGGCTTAGTTTCCATCTATATAGTTTCTGCTTTTGGGTGGATTTTGCTCTCTTAACTAGACACAAATAGTCCTGAGGCAATGATTCAAGGAAGTGTTTATTCCTGGTATCCCAGCTAGCATTAGAAAAGTAAGATAGTAAATTTATGCCATTATCCCATTGGTACTGTGGATGTTACCTATTATACAAGGAGAGCATTTGGTTTCTTACATTTCAACAAGTACCTACAGTTCAGAAGGAGTTCATGAAGGGTGTGATACAAATACAAATTTTTTTTCTAATATCGGTATATTTGAGTAAATGCTGCTAAAAGGTGAAGTAAGCAAAATGTAAAAATCTGCAGCCTCAGAAATTGTAGAAGAAACATGATGACTGATTAAAATTGAACTCTAAAGTCCTGCTCTTTGAGAAAGAAGTGTGTTATTCAGAAATAGCCATATTTTCTTTAATTACTGCAAATAGTTGTCAGGTTTTTACTGGAAATTGTTCAAAGAATTGTTTTGATTTGGAAGGTTGTTCTATGTAAATGGACTATTGAGCATTTCTTACCTTTTATTTTCAGGCAGGAAGAGTGGTATTTCCCCCAAAAAATCCAAATACTTGACCCCATTGCAGCAAAAATTAAATGAGTTATATGAAGCAGTCAAAAACTACACTGACACCAGGGGTCGAAGACTGAGTGCCATCTTTCTCAGACTACCTACTCGATCGGAACTCCCAGATTACTACTTAACAATTAAAAAGCCAATCGACATGGAAAAAGTCAAAAGTCACATGATGGCTAATAAATATCAGGATGTTGACTCATTCGTTGATGAATTTGTGTTGATGTTTAACAATGCTTGCACTTACAATGAACCAGAATCCCTTATTTATAAAGATGCACTAGTCCTTCACAAAGTTCTCCTAGAAACCAAAAAAGAATTGGATGGAGAAGATGATGCACACATTCCCAATGTAAAGTTACTTATACAGGAGTTGATACACAACCTGTTTGTCTCCGTCCTTAGCCACCAGGATGATGAAGGGCGTTGTTATAGTGACTCTTTAGCAGAGATTCCATCCACTGATCCAAGCACTCCTAACAAACCACCATTGACTTTTGAAATTATTAGAAAAAACATTGAAACTAATCGATATAGAAGGCTGGATGTTTTCCAGGAGCACATGTTTGAAGTACTAGAAAGAGCAAGGCGGCTAAACAGGTGAGTACATAGAAAGCATAAACCTTCCTCTATCGTCAGGTCAACTCTTTACTAATACTAATAACTTCCTGATCAATACTATTGGTATCTGTGTTGTTTGATACTATTCCTAAAGAATGCACATGTAGAACTAAGTTTCAAGCAAAAATATAGAGCCTGTTTTCCTTCTCCTAGTAATAAATATTAAATCTATCTAAAAATAAGTAATAGCTAAAAGATTAGTATTTTCTCTTGTTGTTAGGAATACTAGTTCAGGCAAAAGTTTCACTTTTGGATATCGCCAGTAATATGCGTAGTAAATCGATAGTATTCAGTTGGAATGAAGTGCATCCATTTTTACACTAATTCATTTTCCCACAGCTGACATTCTTCTGATTTCTATAAATAATACACATTTTAGTTGTGTGTTAGTTTTAGTACTTGCACTCCAGTTCAACGATTGAGACCCCCTCCATTGGTCGGGATCAATCATGCATATGGTGTCCTAGTTGCCTAAGTGATATGCAAGCCAAGGCAGTACAATATGGCTCCCCTTCTCCACTCAGTTGATGAATCCAAAAGGATGGCAGAAACCGATACAGTTTGACACCAACAGTGTCTCAAGAGTTGCAAGTCAGCGTTGAACTGTCTTAGGAAATCCAGGTCTGGATTTTTCCCTCTGCATTTATTCCTGAAGCCTTCCCCATGAGTTAGTATAGCCGCAAAGCTGCGGAGGTTTGAGATCAGAGCTTTCCTTCTAGATGAGCTGCCAACCGTAGCTGGTAAGCCCCATCTACCCGAAGCAGCTGGTTTTAAGGCACCAGTAACCCACCTTTGCCCCTTCTTTCAGTAGAAGCAGTTCCGCCAGGCTTGGCAGCTATGCCGCAATGCGAGGGCCAGGAATGGACTCCGTTGTCAGAGGGTACCAGCCACTTGCCATTGGGAGCATTTAATAGATAGAAGGAGCTTATCCCCACAACACCGCCCCCCCCCCCCAATCAGCTATGACAACCTAAAATGTTCAAAGATTAACTTCATACATTGCTTGACAAATTTGAAATTGAGTTCAATAATTGCTACTTGATTAGAAAAAAGACAAATAAAATCACACTTGTTTACTCTTGGCCAATACTATATCATTTCAGAACTGCCCACACATACAACTTTAATCAGGGTAGAGGCACATGATGTACTACATGAGAGGGCATTAATATAGCCGGGGCAACATCATCATGTCTTTGTCCACATAACAATTATTTTTCAACTTGTCCGTTTCTAAATAGTTTTATATTGTAAACTGAATGTTCAAGAAAACGGAATGAGAAAATCTATACATTCAAGGCCAATAACAAAAGAATGCTTTAGTTTTACAAATACAATGTAGACTTAATTTTAATCCATCAAGTTTTTGTTGGCTTTCAAGAAATATCTTATTTCCCTGTAACATTTTCTCTTGTTAATACCCATTAGCACCCCTTCTCCCATTACATGGGATAATATACAGTAGCTAATGAACATAACGCAAGATAACTCAGGGCATTTTGAGATGTGGCAGGAACCAAACATGCACTCAGTTATAGAGCAATCATAAGTTCCACTCATGCTAGCACCAAAGGTCAGGATTGAAGCCAGCTTATTGAGCTTTGAGACAGCAGACTATGCTGCCTACTGTATATAAATCTATCTGATAATGGGCTCAGCATCCTCTGATGAGGACTGCAGAAATGGATGTTGATCAGAGCGGCCTTTGTCAAATACATAACTTTGAAAAGTATAGTGGAGGAATAAATTGTTTATTTAGCCACATAGAACAGGGGCATTCACTTCACTTTTTGATCATTCTGAATTATCAGACTTTGGCAAAGCCAACAGCACATTTTTCATCTGAACTGGGTCTCTTGCTAAGCAGGGAAATCATCAAACAGTACTTGCAATTCTAAAGTCTGGTACTGTCTTTGTGAAAGTTGTATATTCTCTCTGTTGCTGTGTGGATTTCTCCTGACTTCTGTGTCCTGCCACACACCAAAGATTTGCTGTTTGCATCACATGTTGTGAACATTGGTTAAGAATAGGTTCAAGCATGCCTTGAGTATCTCCAGCCCACTCCCCACCAACCATACAGTTGCAAGAAAAGTTTGTGAACCCTTTGCAATTACCTGGTTTTCTGTATTAATTACTCATAAAGTATGGTCTGATCTTCATCTAAGTCACAAAAATAGACAAACACAATCTTTCTAAACTAATAACACACAAACAATTGTACTTCTTGTCAATACTGAGTACACATTTAAACAATCACAGTCTAGGTTCAAAAAAGTATGTGAACCCATGGCATAATGCTTTCTGTCCCACTGCTCCCCCTCTGTGTAGTTTCTGCAAAAGCTATTTGGTGTCAGGTGTTCCAATCAATGAATGCTGAAGGAGGTGAAAATGAACTCGAAGATAACAGCAGAAGACCTACAGACATCTCTAGAACTTGCTAAGATCTCTGTACGTGTGTCCAAAATAAGAAAAACACTGAACAAGAATGATGTTTATGGAAGGAACCCATTGCTCTCCAAAAAAAAATTATCGCTGCACGTCTCAAGATTGCAAAAGACCACCTGAATGTTCCACAACGCTTTTGGGACAATGTTCTATGGACAGATAAAACAAAACTTAAACTTTTTGGCACACTATTATGCTTGGAGGAAAAGGGGCACGATACACCTACACCAAAATCTCATCCCAGCTGTGAAGCATGGTGGAAGGTGCATCTGGTTTGGGGCTGCTTTGCTGCCTCAGAGCCTGGACAGCTTGCAATCATTGAGGGAACAATGAATTCAAAGCTGTATTGAGATATTTTACGGGAGAATGTCAGGGTAGTGATCTGTCACCTAAAGCTTATGGAAGTTGGATGATACAACAGTACAATGATCTGAAACACGAGTAAATCAACAACAAAATGTTTTTTTTTTTAAAAAAGAAAATTCATGTTTTGGAATGGCCAAGTCAGAGTCCAGAACTTAATACAATTGAGATGCTGTTGCATGACCTGAAGAGGACTGTTCATGCAAGGTATCCCAGAAACAGTTTTGTATGGAGGAATGGTCTAATATTCATCCTCGTCGTGCATCTCTGATCAGCAGCTACAGGAATCATTTGGTGGAGGTTATTGCTACTAAAGGAGGTTCTACCTGTTATTAAGTATGAGGTTTCACATACTTTTGCCAGTCTGGACTGTGATAATTAAACAATGTATTCAGTAAAGACATGAAAAGTACAGTTGTTTGCGTGTTATTAGTTAAGCCGCATTGTGTCTGTCTATTATTGTAACTTAGATGAAAATCAGACTATATTTTATGAGTAATTAATGCAAAACAATGGCTAATTGCAAAGGGTTCACAAATTTTTTTCTTGCAACTGTGGATACTGTGTGGGCTCAAATGTGGAGGTTATTGGAATACACAGGATATACAGGCCTTGGAACAGTACTGTAACATATTACTACCCTTAGGAAAAATAGGTTAATGTATAAAAGCACAAATAATACTAACATATATCTCTGTGGCCTACTTAGAACTGATTCAGAAATCTATGAAGATGCAGTGGAACTTCAGCATTTTTTCATTAAGATACGTGATGAATTATGCAAAAATGGAGAGATTCTGCTTTCACCAGCTCTCAGCTATACTCTGAAACATTTGCAGCATGATTTGGAAAAAGAAAAGAAGGAGAAACTACCAAAGGAAATGGAGGAAGATAAGCAGAAGAGAGAAGAGGAGAAGAAAGAGTTATCAGGTAAGTTTAACTGGGATTTTTGCAATTTTTTCAACAGCTTTTAGTATTTTTCTACTTTATTGCTGTTATTGTAGGGACCAAAAGTATCTGGATAGTCAATAGCACTTCTGGGATCTCAATTTCCTGTATCCAGTCTTCCCTGAAACTACCTTGTTATAAAATCAACAACTCTCAGAGAAATTAAGGCTTCATCCAAGTGAATTTATATTAGAACGGCTCCTGAGAGGAAAGGGCATAGAAAATGTTAATTGGGAAAAAGTGTTTGGTCCAAAAATTTTTAACCTTAGTTCTTGTAATTTCATATGAATGAGGTGGTTAATTTACTTTCCAATATTCTCATTTACCTTCAATCCTGAAAATGACCTTTGGGTTTGTTTCATGCCGTTTGCTTCCATTGTACTGCCAGTTCTTCATATATGTAACTGTGTCAGCAAGTTTGGATATGATGTGGTTCAGCTGTTCATTAAACAATTAAGCCACTAAGACAGCTCAAAAATAAACTTGAGTTAAATCTTAAACCAAATCATGCCTTGTGGAAACCCTTATCATTTCAATATATTTGTAAAATGTATTTGTAAGGAATCTTACATTTTTTTATATAATTGTTTCAATCACAAAGTAAAATGTATAATTCTTCTAAATAGAATCTGAGAAAAACATGAGTGATGATCACACAGGAAGCCATGGAACATATGGAATCCAGCGTACTTATAGCCAAGATTGCAGCTTTAAAGACAACATGTATCATGTTGGAGATTATGTTTATGTTGAGCCAGCCGAGCCAAACCTACTCCCTCACATCGTCTGCATTGAGAGACTCTGGGAAGATGACACTGGTAATTGGTTCAGTTTGATTTTTAATTTTGGATTATAGAATTAAGGTAGTGTTTTGAAAAATTGAATGGTAGCTGATTGATTTAAATAGAACCTATTATTTGAATTTGTATTATTAGTTCTGTTTAAAGTAATAGCAACAGGTCATTATATTCTTCTGTATAGTCCCAGATTTTGCAGCCAGCGGCAAAACAATACCACTCACTACTAATGCTGAGGATTGACACCCATAATTGGAACATACTGTGCGTGGCAGTATGTTGATTGTGGGGATTTCTTCATTCCCGACAGTAATTTCATCCTAGCATCAGCAAAGTGGGATTTTTCATATCTAGCAACAGCACCAACCATGCTATGCTGCCAGTTAGACTGAAAAAATCTGAAAAGCAGATTTAAAAAAAAATAAACCTTTTGGGGATTGTAGCTGAATTTTGGACATGTACAAACAGTTTGTAGATGTATCAGGTGCCTGGGCCTGACTATGACAGGATCAGGAGTCAGCACAAAAATGTGACTGAGATTATGAACTGGAAGCTGAAATATAGATAGGCAAGCACAGAAAAGAAGTAGGTGTAAAGAATGGAGTATGGAGAGCAGGGCAGAAAATTTGTGTTTTGAGGGACCCTAGGGCAGTGTGAGTGAAGTGATGGGAACCAATGTGCAAGGGCACTGTATCTCAACCCACACACATGTACGTTTGTGTGCACGCGCATATGTTTCTTTCCGTAAGAGAGAGCAGGTGCTAATGTGTATGTGTGGTACAATATGTATGAGTAAGTTGTTTGTTAAATTAGTGGTTAAAGTAGCTTGTTCATTATAAGTTTTTTTTCCCCAAAGTCACCCTGTGTGAACAGTGAAGAAGGTAACTGTCCTGGATGGTTACCTCTATTTTTATTTGCCCTGTTTCATTCCCATTTCTAGATTATTACAGAAAATCCACCCCTTGAAGGTTTGGAGCTGACACTTGGGTGCCTGAAATAGAGTCATAGGATAATACAAGACAGAAGAGGAACCATTTGCATGACTCACCCACATTAATCAAGTTGCATGAGCTGGTCCTCGTTGCCAGTGTTTAGCCCATTTCCCTTTTAAACCAGAGTAATAGGAAGTGCCTTGTTCCAGGTGTTAATTCATCTTGATCTTAAAAGTATGTCTTTTGAACAGTAAATTAAATGATAGTTATACCATTGGTATTGAAAATGCTCTTGAACACTTTGCCTCATTCATAATTACTTTTAGGCAATCTATGCAATTACATACAATGGATGAACTACACTCTGAGAAGAACATCATGTACACTTACCAGATTGGTACCTTTGTAGAAAGACGAACGATGACCTAATTGTTTGACATTGTGCCATGAGTAACATGATGACAACACATAGTACGATGATACAGAAAGTGGTGGAAATACTCAGTAGGTCAAGCAACACCCACAACAGAGGAACAGAATTCCCATTTCAGGCCAATGAGCTTTCATCAGAACCAAGAAAATTTTAGAAGTGAAAGGGAAAATAGAGCAGACTGTGTTGGGGAGGAGTCCTAGAGAGATACGATGACACAGCGTGATGGTGCCTGCTGAAAGAGGGTCATTCTTCATCTTCGATTACCTGAGTAAATCTGAATTGCAACTTTTTCCTTCCTAACTCAGGTACTCTAAGACAGCCTACTACTGAGATCCAAATTTAATATCGTGCAGTATTTTAATAGTAGGCATATATTCTGTTAATATTTTTGAATTATACCTATGATTATAAATTGCAATTAAAGTCAGTTTTGTTGCTTTTAATCATTTGATGTTTATACCAAAAATGTTAAATATGCACTCAATGTATTTTGTAGGTGAGAAGTGGCTGTATGGTTGCTGGTTTTATCGGCCAAATGAAACTTTCCACTTAGCTACACGAAAATTTCTTGAGAAAGAAGTTTTCAAAAGTGATTACTATAATAAGGTTCTAGTCAGCAAAATCCTAGGCAAATGTGTAGTGATGTTTGTAAAGGTGAGTGTATGGTTTTTAATTTCTCCATAATGACACTGGAAGTTATCGTAAAACATACTGACCAACACTTTAAAATATGTTATTTGATCTCATTGTTGCAAAGTTGGTGAATATTACAACTTCACTGAAGAAGGTTTTGTGTATCTCTAATACTGCAGTTGCAAAATGGTCCCAGGCAGTGTCAGCTCACAACAGGTCGCTTGATGCAAATGGGCACTGGGGAAATCCTCGTACAGCTAAGAGAACTACACTTTTCGGAAGAGAGGAAAATACACTTTACTTCCTGCCCAACTCCTTTACAATTTCATTCTCATGTTCATTTGTCTTCTGTAAATATTAATTTATTTTAAAATCCTGTCATTAGCCAGATGGACTATTAACCCAATGGTCATTGCTCATATGCCAGCCTATATTATCAAGCATTGGTGGTGGTAGAGGCTGATACCATTAAAGGACCTTTAAAGGATGGGTTAGATTGATCTTGGAGTTGGTTAAAAGATTGGCACAACATTGTGGGCTGAAGGACCTGTACTGTTCTGTGTTCTGTTTGTTCATAGAATAAAGTATAGCAAATTTTATTGCTTATGATTCATCCTCTGCACGACCCCCTTTCTGGCAAAGATCACTTGAAACTCAGGTTAAAATAAATTGGGAATGTCTTTCTCCCAAAGTCAGATTTTCCTGCATCTTTAGTAACAAAATCACTGTTGCACAGTAGAAATTAATCGAGTTAGCACAACTCAATATCATATCCAAAATTTATTGCCTGTGATTACTGATTAATAAGATGAATATGGATTCCTCATTGAATACCAAATTTTTGTTCTGTTTCTGTCTTTTAAAAATTATCTAGACTGAGGCACGTTTTTCTGATTGTAATGATCTTCATAACTGTATTGACAAATTTTCATTGGTGTTGAATATATTATCAACACCATTTAGTTCTCATAAATGAGAGTGAAATGATATGGCTAAAGTGTGCTTTCATATTTCTTTCGTCTGGCCTTAAATATAGGAATACTTCAAAATTCGCCCTGAGGGTTTCAGAGATGAAGATGTATTTGTCTGTGAATCTCGATATTCAGCAAAGACCA
The DNA here is from genome assembly GCF_030028105.1 of Mobula birostris. NCBI lineage: Eukaryota > Metazoa > Chordata > Chondrichthyes > Myliobatiformes > Myliobatidae > Mobula > Mobula birostris. The sequence goes on from NC_092385.1 coordinate 79,043,200, forward strand.
AATCCTTCAAGAAGATTAAATTATGGACTATGCCTCTAAGTGCAGTGAAATTTGTTCCAAGAAACACACCATTGCCAGTTGTCCGTGTTGCTTCTGTATTTGCTAATTCAGACAAAACAGAAAACAAAGAATCTGTTGAACCAATGGCTGAAGAATCCAAAGGTGATGAGAGTAACAGCATAATTGACAAGGTAACAGTATCTTTGTTTACAAAGAATCCAGTGGTATAAATTCAGGATGATAATTATTTGGCACAGGGGTCCCCAACCTTTCTTGCACTGCGGACCGGCCGACCCGGGGTGGGGGTAGGGTTGCCAACAGACAAGAGTAGCAGTTAAGTACATTGTTTACCCCGAGAGACCACAATGACCATGAAGCCTTGCACGTGCACCAGTGCGCATGTGTGTCCGTGCCAATTTCATTCTACAAATAGTTTTTGGCGATTCTGTACGGGGGGGGGGGGGGGGGGGGGGAGGGTGTTAATCACGACCGGAATATGGGTGATAAGTGGCTAATACACTCAATTTCGTTTCTAAAAGGGTTTATGTAACGAATTTAATATTAAACACACAGCGCATATTTTCCTCGCATGAATATAGCGGTAAGTCAATTATCAGGGGAGGACAGGGGAGCTTGAAGTAAGTGTTGAATGAGCTTCCAGTAGAAGTGGTAGAGGCAGGTTCGACATTATCATTTAAAGAAAAATTGGATAGGTATATGGACAGGAAAGGAATGGAGGGTTATGGGCTGAGTGCAGGTCGGTGGGATCAGGTGAGAGTAGCGTTCGGCACCGACTAGAAGAGCAGAGATGGCCTGTTTCCGTGCTGTAATTGCTATATCGTTATATAAGTCAGTCAATAGCATCATAACATTTTAAGTAACGTTTGGATATTAAACACACAGCACTTATTTTCCACGTATGAACATATAAAATCATTGCAACACACCAATATCGCTGAATCAGTGGGAGCACTGGGCTGAATACTTGTTTACTACAACGCGATGGTCCCATCGAGGGGTGATGGGAGACAGCGATACTCAAAGGGGGTTCCTTATGTCCAGTCTATTCCGCAGTTTAGTTTTCGTTGCATTCATTGCAGAGATATGTTGGAAATAGAAGCAACGTTTTCAGTGCTTTCGTGGCTATCTCAGGATATTTAGCCTTGACCTTGATCCAGAAGGCCGGCAGAGATGTTATGTGAAACATACTTTTCAGCCCGCCGTCATTTGCAAGCTCGAGGAGTTGATCTCCTTCCCGCGCTGACACGGATAATGCGCGGGTAATGACCTCGCGTGTGTTAAAGCTCAACAGTGGCTGTGACAGGAAATGAGGAAAGGTGCAGCTGACTCATCGCCAAATCATATCGTTTCCTCGCGGCCTGGTAGCGCATGCTTTGCGGTCCGGTGGTTGGGAACTGCTGATTTGGCATATAAGCAGGGAAATCACCTTTAACAGCAAATTGTCAAGGGAATACTTGGGTCAGGAATGAATCAAGAGATATTTCTGTAATTTCAGTGCAGTACTGGGAGAGTACTGCACTTTAAATTGACAAAAATCAGGCAAAATATTAAAATCAACTCCTTTCTCTCATTTCCTGGCTAATATTCTCCCTTAAATAACTCTACCTTGACAGGCAAAAAAACCCTATTATCAGTTTTGGAAAAGAAATCCAGGAAAGTTCTTGGCTACCTGCAATTAAGTCAGGCAAGTTCCAGAAGACTATATTTATTTCATCCTTTCCTTGAATACAGAAACTTTAAAAAAAAATTGTTAAAGGCATCTCCATCCTTTCCAGTAGTTGTCAAGCCCACATCAAATCACAAACTTGCCTCAACAGCATGGTGTGCTGAGGTTAGCGCAACACTTCACAGTGCCAGCGATTAAGGTTAAATTCCCATCAGTGTCTGTAAGGACATTGTATGTTCTCCCTGTGATCTCATGGACTTCTTCCCACATCCCAAAAATGTGTGGATTAGTGAGGGTTAGTAAACTTTGGGGATGCTCTGTTGGTGCCTGAAGCAAGGTGTCTGTCTGACTGAGGGCCTGTGCCCAGTGGAGTGCCACAGCAATCAGTGCTGGGTCTGCTGTTTATCATCTATGTCAGTGACCTTGATGGTAATATTAACTGGATCAGCAAATTTGCAAATGACACTGTTGTACAGTGAACAACAAGGAAGGCTGAAGAGGGGTCTGGACCAGGTGGAGAAATGGGCTGAGAAAAGGTAGACTAACTTAATGCAAACATGTGTGAGGTGTTGCCTTTTGGGAGGAGCAGCCAGGGTAGGTCTTGCGCAGTGAACACTAGGGCACTGAGGAATGTGGTAGAATAAAGAGATCTGGGAATGCAGGTCCATAATTCATTGAAAGTGGTGTCACAAGTAGATAGGGTCGTAAAGAAAGCTTTTGGCACAGTCACCTTCATAGATCAAGGTATTGAGTACAAGGGTTGGAATGTTAATGTTGAAGTTGTAAAGATGTTGGTGAGGCCTAATTTAGAGTATTGTGTACAGTTTTCATCACCTACCTGCAGGAAATGTGTAAATAGGATTGAAAGAATACAGAAAAAATTTACAAGGATGTTGCCAAGACTGCAGGACCTGAGTTATCAGGAAAGATTGACTAGGTCAGAACTTTATTACCTACAATGAAGAGGATTGAGGGGAAATTTGATAGAAGTATACAAAATTATGAGGGGTATAGATCGGATAAATGCGCACTTTCTCCATTTATCCTGAGGTTGGGTGGTGAGACTCGAGGTCATGGGTTAAAGGTGACAGATGAAATGCTTAAGGGGAACATGAGGGGCAAACCTCTTCATCCAGGGGATGGTGAGAACGTGGAACAAGCTGCCAGCGCAAGTGGTGCATGTGATTTTGATTTCAACATTCAAGAGAAGTTTGGATACATACATAGATGGGAGAGGTATGGAGGACTACGGTCCAAGTGGGAGTCAATGGGATTCAACAATTTAAATGGTTCAGCAGGGAATAGATGGGCCAAAGGGCCTCTTTCTGTGCTGTGCTTTTCTATGACTTGTGTGACACTTGCAAGGCTGCTCCCACCACATCCTTGGACTGTTGGTCATTGATGCAAACAACACCTTTTCACTGTATGTTTTAGTGTTTCAATGTACATGTGACAAATAAAGCTATTCTTTAAAAGATCGTTATCTTTAAATTTGTAATTTCCTCTAGTTTACTGTTCCTTCTATTCAGCAATTATACCCAGAAAAAATTATACCCAGTACATGCATTGGACTTTTTACAAATATATTAAAATACATTTTGCCATACTAAAGTATTTTTTTTAAAAAAAAAAGAAACCTGTTTAAAAGCATTCATTGTAAATTAAAATTGGTAAATTTCTATGAAAATATATAAAATTACAGTACAGTACAAAAGTCAGGGACATTCATATAGCTGGATGCTAAGAGTTTTGGACAGTACTGTAGTAATTTTATGTATTGCACTGTAGTCCTGCAAAAAAAACACAAATTTCATGACGTGTGAGTGATGATTAAACCCACACACAATTAAGATCATAAATATCACAAACAAGACAAAATCAGCAGATGCTTTGTCACACAGCACGGTGTCGTTGGGCCAGAAGGACCAGTTAATTTATATATTATTTATTTATTACTTTTTCCCTTTTTTCTCTCTCTGTCCCTCTCACAATAACTCCTTGCCTGCTCTCCATCTTCTTCTGGTGCTCCCCTCCCCCTTTCTTTCTCCCTAGGCCTCCCATCCCGTAATCCTCTCCCTTCTCCAGCCTTGTATCCCCTTTGCCAATCACCTGTCCACCCCTCCCCCTCCTGTCTTCTCCTATCATTTCACATCTCCCCCTCCCCCCCCCCCCACTTTCAAATCTCTTACTATCTCTTCCTTCAGTTAGTCCTGACGAAGGGTCTCGGCCCAAATCGTCAACAGTGCTTCTTCCTATGGATGCTGTCTGGCCTGCTGCGTCCACCAGCATTTTGTGTCTGTAACTTTGAGAGTTGTCTGTTACAGGCAGCCACAAAGTAAGAAACCCAAAATAAATCAATTTTTTAAAAAATGAAAACCAATATCCAGTGCGCAAAGAGGAAAAAAAACAAAGCATGCAAACAATAAAAGCAGCATACTGAACCAAATTTGGTTTGCAGGTTGAGCCCGTGGTGAGGAAGCAAATGCAATGTCAAAAGAACTAGAATATAAAAGCAAGGATATAATGTTTAGACTTTATAAAGCACTGGTGAGGTCTCACTTGGAGTATTGTCAGCACATTTGGGCCCCAACTCCTAGAGGGGATGTGCTGAAACTGGCAAGGGCTCAAAGGAGGCTCACGAAAATTACTCTAGGATTCAATGGTTTGTCATATGAAGAGCGTTTGACAGCTCTGCAGATCATAATATGTTTCACTTTCTGGGAGAACAGAAACTTCATAGCAAAATATGAAGCTAACTCATTTTCTATTTTAGTATATCTGACATAATTACAAAAATCTATGCTTCTGAATATACAGATTCTGAAAGTCCTGTTATATAGAGGGATAAAATTAATTAATCTCCCAATTTTTGGTAAGAAGGTAATTCTAGTATTAGATCAAGGAATTGGAATACTTCTAAGTTTTCCTTTGCTTCATTTGTATTTTTCTTTTTACCATATTGAAGTCTTAACTTCACACGTCATAGAGTCTGGAGTCCACTGTAAGGATATTCTAAATTGAAACATTGTTAAATGTTCATAGTTAATAAGATATCAGTTAAAGTATCTTGATGATATCCAAGGAAAATTTAGTTGAAGGTTGACACCATGTTAATTGCTTAAAATTGTTAAGCATTGTTAATATAAATTATCTGATTATTATCACACACAGAATGCTGGTGAATGCAGCCAGACAGCATCTATAGGAAGAAGCCCAGTCGATGTTTTGGGCCAAGACCCTTCGTCAGAACTGCAGCCTTCCACCAGCATTTTATGTGTGTTGCTTGAATTTCCAGCATCTGCAGATTTCCTCATGTTTGCCTGATTATTATCATTGCTGTTTTAGGACTATGTTCTGTGAAAATAGACTATCATATTCCCAGCATTACAACAGTGCCTGTTCTTCAAAAGTTCATAGAGTTCTACAGTGTGCAAACAAGCCCTTTAACCCCACATAGTTCTCCCATCCAAGTACTTATCTATATCTACTCTGCCCTTTACCAGCAATTCGCCTATAGCCTAGCAAGCTTTGGCTATTCAGATACAAAATATTTTGAGATATTCTAATGGGCAGGAAAGGTACCATATAAATATTTTCAACTTCAAGTTTAGTTGTCATTCAACCATACATAAATACAGTCAAACAAAACAGTACCAACGGTCACGCACAGCCCAAGGCACGTATGTTTACGATACCAGTAAACATGCAGTCACGCAAAAAAAAATATAGCCAAAGTCCCTGAGTGTCACGTCCTGTAGATTGATGGTGCATGGGATGTTGTTCTTAATTCCTTCCTTAAAGAGCAATTTTCATAAAACTGACTTACTAATATCTTCATTACTACTTTTTTTTCAAAATTGAAATCAAAATTTCAGTTCTGAATGGCTGCTTATTATCTACCACTATCCCTGGCAACCCAAATTGATTCAGTTATAGAAAATAGTGAGCACCCGGGATGAGCTACCAGTGGAAGTGGTTGATGCGGGTACAGCTGCAGCATTCGAGATGGCTACAAGGAGGGGAAGGACTTAGCAGGTTTTAGCCAAGTAGAGGCACTGGGACTGCAGCATGGATGCTGTGGTCAGCATGGACTAGTTAGGCTAAGGAGCCTGTGTCTATGCTGTACTACTCTGTGACTCTTTGTCCAGGAACGAGAAGATGTACCAGTGGAGATTTCAAATGGAGAACCAGGCTGCCAGTATTATGAACAGCTGCATTATAATGATATGTGGCTCAAAATTGGAGATTGTGTCTACATAAAATCTCATGGTTTAGTCCAACCACGTGTGGGCAGGTAAGTTTATTAAAACAATTTTAATATCTGAGTTTTTCTTTTCAATAATTACCAAGTTTTTGAGAAGTGTTATTAACAACTATATTTGGCTATGGATACAGTAACAACAGAATTAATTTGATGTCCCCAGAAATATATTAAATGTTTGAAAATACAAATACTTTTATATTTTATGTTCCTTTGTATAAAATAAGAAAAAGTAATCATTATGAAAATGATTTGGTAATTCATGTTTTTGTGTATCTTGTTGATAGAATTGAGAAAATGTGGGTGCGGGGTGGTGCTGCCTATTTCTTTGGCCCCATATTCATTCATCCTGAGGAAACTGAGCATGAACCTACCAAAATGTTTTACAAGAAGGAAGTGTTTCTTAGCAATGTAGAAGAAACCTGTACTATGACCTGTGTGATTGGTAAGTGACTGTTACCTTAGGATTGATTACAGAGTGCAGTAACATATTAAGTTTCAATGTCAATTCCATAAAGCATTCTGTAAAACATTTGGAATGTTATAATAGGCAATAGGTGCAGGAGTAGGCCATTCGGCCCGTCAAGCCGGCGCCTCCATTCACTGTGATCATGGCTGATCATCCACAATCAGTATCCAGTTCCTGCCTTATCCCCATAACCTTTGATTCCGCTATCTTTAAGAGTTCTATCCATCTCTTTCTTGAAAACATCCAGAGACTTGGCTTCCACTGCCTTCTGGGGCAGAGCATTCCATATATCCACCACTCTCTGGGTGAAAAAGTTTTTCCTCAACTCCGTTCTAAATGGCCTACCCCTTATTCTTAAACTGTGGCCTCTGGTTCTGGACTCACCCATCAGCGGAAACATGCTTCCTGCCTTCAGCGTGTCCAATCCCTTAATAATCTTACATGTTTCAATCAGATCCCCTCTCATCCTTCTAAATGCCAGTGTATACAAGCCCAGTCACTCCAATCTTTCAACATATGACAGTCCCGCCATCTCGGGAATTAACCCAGTGAACCTACGCTGCACTCCCTCAATAGCAAGAGTGTCCTTCCTCAAATTTGGAGACCAGAATTGCACACAATACTCCAGGTGTGGTCTCAACAGGGCCCTGTACAGCTGCAGAAGGACCTCTTTGCTCCTATACTCAATTCCCCTTGTTATGAAGGCCAGCATGCCATTAGCTTTCTTCACTGCTTGCTGTACCTGCATGCTTGCTTTCAGTGACTGATGTACAAGAACACCTAGATCTCGTTGTGCTTCCCCTTTTCCTAACTTGACTCCATTTAGATAAAAATCTGCCTTCCCATTCTTACCACCAAGGTGGATAACCTCACATTTATCCACATTAAACTGCATCTGCCATGCATCCGCCCACTCACCCAGCCCGTCCAAGTCACCCTGCATTCTCATAACATCCTCCTCACATTTCACACTGCCTTCCAGCTTTGTGTCATCTGCAAATTTGCTAATGTTACTTTTAATCCCCTCATCTAAATCATTAATGTATATTGTAAACAGCTGCGGTCCCAGCACTGAACCCTGCGGTACCCCACTGGTCACCGCCTGCCATTCCAAAAGGGACCCGTTAATCACTACTCTTTGTTTCCTGTCAGCCAGCCAATTTTCAATCCATGTCAGTACTCTGCCCCCAATACCATGTGCCCTAATTTTGCCCACTAATCTCCTATGTGGGACTTTATCAAAGACTTCCTGAAAGTCCAGGTACACTACATCCACTGGCTCTCCCTTGTCCACTTTCATAGTTACATCCTCAAAAAAATTCCAGAAGATTAGTCAAGCACAATTTCCCCTTTGTAAATCCATGCTGACTCAGACCTATCCTGTTACTGCCATCCAAATGCATCGTAATTTCATCTTTTATAATTGACTCCGGCATCTTTCCCACCTCCGACGTCAGGATAACCGGTCTATAATTCTCTGTTTCCTCTCCCCCTCCTTTCTTGAAAAGTGGGACAACATTAGCCACCCTTCAATCCACAGGAACTGATCCTGAATCTATAGAACATTGGAAAATGGTTACCTTTCCGTCCACGATTTTTAAAGCCACCTCCTTAAGTACCCTGGGATGCAGACCATAAGGTCCCGGGGACTTATCAGCCTTCAGACCCAATAGTCTATCCAATAGTATTTCCTGCCTAATATAAATTTCCTTCAGTTCATCCATTACCCTAGGTCCTTTGGCCACTATTATATATGGGAGATTGTTTGTGTCTTCCGGAGTGAAGATAGATCCAAAGTACCTGTTCAACTCGTCTGCCATTTCCTTGTTCCCCATAATAAATTCACCCGCTTCTGTCTTCAAGGGCCCAATTTTGGTCTTAACTTTTTTTTTCCTTTTCACATACCTAAAGAAGCTTTTACTATCCTCCTTTATATTCTTGGCTAGTTTACCTTCGTACCTCATTTTTTCTCCGCGTATTACCTTTTTAGTTATCTTCTGTTGCTCTTTAAAAGTTTTCCGGGGGGGCGTCACGTGATGACGTGGGATTGAGACGTGTAAATCCAGCTCTCCCTCAACAAATCAGTAAAGTACCGTTTAAATAAAACAAAGTTGGTAAATATTTTCTCAAAACTATTTATAAACTTTGTAAGACTACTTTACGATATGCCTCCTAAACTGCAACAAAAGAAGTCTGCTGTTGCGAAGCAGCCGCGAGACGGGAAGAAAAAAGGGCCTACTGCAACGATGGAGCCCCGGACTCAGGTTGGATCTCCTTCGGTAGAACAGGGAGCAATGGCGGTGGCAACGGTATCTCCAAAGAAGACACTGGAAATGCGCATGCGCAAAGAAGAGCGCATGCGCAAATCGACACAACGCAAACTACAAGGACCAACAGCCACTGCAATTGAAAATGACTCAGAGTCAGAATTGGACTCTGCAGAGAACACAGATGAAGAAGAGGAGGAAGAATTGGAAGCGAGTGGAAGTAAAGGAGATGATAGAGACATAAGAGAGGCTGTATTGCAATCAACGGCTGAATTAAGAAAAGTAAGAGAAGAGCTTAGAGATACGAAGAGGTGCTATAATAAAGTTATGGAAAGACAGGACAAAATGGAAAAGAAGCTTCAGAAGATGGAAAGAGAAATGGGGCTTATGAATGATAGAGTGGAAAAAACAGAAAATGATTTGCTTGTTTGGAACTCGGAAAGAAACCAACTCTTGGAGAAAGTGGATATGTTGGAAAATTTCAGTAGACGTAATAATATTAAAATTGTTGGTCTTACAGAAGGTATGGAGGGAGAAAAGCCAATAGAATTTTTTCAAAGATGGATCCCAGATGTTTTGCAAATGGGAGAGGAGGCTCGACCAATTGAAATTGAGCGGGCACATAGAGCTCTAAGACCAAAACCAAAAGATGGCCAATATCCACGATCGATTTTAATAAAATTCTTAAGATTTCAAGACAAGGAAAGGATTCTACAGGCAGCTGCTCGAGCTGCCAAAGATAGAAAAGGGCCATTGATAATTAAAGGGAACAAAGTTTTTTTCTACCTTGATATAAGTTACGAACTTTTGAAAAAAAGGAAGAAGTTTAATCCAGTGAAAAAAACCTATGGGATCATGGTTATCAATTTATACTGCGTTATCCTGCAACTTTGAAGATTTTTTTTGCCTGGTGGAGAAAAAAGATTTTTTGATGACTACCAGAAAGCAGAGCAGTTTGTGCAAGATTCTCTGAATATTCACCAGATACAAGAACAAACTCAGGAGAGAGAGATAGATTGAAGATGAAGATTGGGTTAAAGAATGGACTTGTTGGATTTTTGAAGCTGGATGAATGTATAAATATATTATTAATTATATGAGGGGGGTAAGAAAGGTTAACGCGGGAGGAAATTAGTTGGGAATAGTAAAACTAATTTTGTCTATATATATATATAACTTTTTTTGTTGCGGGGGGAGCTGGAAGAAGCACTGATCGATTGCTACGTTAATCATGTGTGCAAGCGTGGCTTTTGCCGCGACCTGTAAAATGGAGGGGGGTAGTGTTGTGTATCCTTTCATTCACAACATTAGTGGGGGGATATTTTGTTTTTTCTTTTTTTTTCTATCTTTTTTTCTTTTTGCCTGGACGGTTGGGGGGGGGGGGAACACATAGCAACATGGTGAAGTTTAAAGAAATTCCCCAAGGAACTATGAGAGTTGAGAAGATAAGTAATGTTTTAGATTGGAGTAACATTGTTAAGAATAATGACTAATTTATTGAATTTTTTGAGTTTTAATGTTAATGGGCTTAATGGACCAGTGAAAAGAAAAAGAATCTTAACATATATTAAAAAAATGAAGATAGATTTAGCTTTTTTACAGGAAACGCACCTAACAGAAATAGAACATCAGAACCTAAAGAGAGATTGGGTGGGTAGTGTTGTTGCGGCTTCATTTAATTCAAAAGCAAGGGGAGTAGCAATTTTGATCAATAAAACTTTACCAATTAGAATACAAAATGTAATAACTGATTCTGCGGGGAGATATGTGATTATACATTGTCAACTTTTTTCCGAACTATGGACTTTTATGAATATTTATGCACCAAACGAAAATGATGCAAAATTCATACAAGAAGCTTTTCTGAATTTGGCGGATGCACATGAAAAAATATTAATTAGAGGAGACTTTAATTTTTGCTTAGACCCAGTCTTAGATAGATCAACCAAGGCTGTTATAAAATCAAAGGTAGTAAATTTAACTTTATCATTGATGAAAGATTTAAATTTGATTGATATATGGAGAAGAATCAATCCTAAAGAAAGAGACTATTCGTTCTATTCCCATAGACATAAAACTTACTCAAGGATAGATTTTTTTCTATTATCAATGCATATTCAACACAGAGTGAAAAATATGGAATATAAAGCAAGAATATTATCAGATCATTCTCCTTTATTAATGACAATAATAATGGCTGACAAGGAAGAAGTGGCTTATAGATGGAGATTTAATTCAACATTATTAAATCGTCAAGATTTTTGTGATTTTATGAAAAAGCAGATTCAATTTTTTTTGGATACAAATTTTCATTCAGTGGAGGATAAATTTATATTATGGGATGCGATGAAAGCATATCTTAGCGGCCAGATAATAAGTTATACGTCTAAAATTAAGAAAGAATATGTGGCAGAACTAGATCAATTGGAAAAAGAGATTACAAGAATAGAAAAAGAATCTCAAAGATATATGTCAGAAGAAAAACGAAGACAACTTCTCAATAAGAAGTTACAATATAATACGCTTCAGATATATAGAACGGAAAAAGCAATTATAAGAACTAAACAAAGGTATTATGAGTTAGGTGAGAGAGCACATAAAATTCTTGCCTGGCAGTTGAAAACAGAACAAGCTTCCAAAACAATAAATGCAATTAGAACAAGGGCAAATAAAATATCTTATAAACCTCTTGAAATAAATGAAACCTTTAAAAATTTTTATTCTGAATTATATCAATCAGAATCCCAAAATGATGTTAATGAGATAGAAAGGTTTTTATCACAAGTTTCTCTTCCAAAATTGAATTTGGAAGAACAGAGGGGATTAGATATGCCTTTTACATTAAAAGAAGTTGAAGAAGCTTTAGTATCACTCCAAAGTAATAAATCTCCAGGAGAAGATGGTTTTCCACCTGAATTTTATAAAAAATTTAAAGATTTATTATTTCCTCTTTTTATGGAACTAATACGTCAAGCAGAAAAAATACATAAACTTCCAGAATCTTTTTCAACAGCGATTGTAATAGTATTCCCAAAAAAGGACAGAGATCCTATGAAACCAACATCATACAGGCCTATTTCTTTATTGAATACGGATTATAAAATAATAGCAAAAATTTTATCGAATAGATTATCTAAATATTTACCAAAATTAATACATATGGATCAAACAGGATTTATTAAAAATAGACAATTGGCAGATAATGTAACTTGGCTACTCAGTATAATTCATTTGGCACAAAAAAGGGTTGAGAAGAGTATAGTAGTAGCTTTGGATGCAGAAAAAGCATTTGATAGATTAGAATGGGATTTTCTATTTAAAGTATTAGAAAAATATGGGTTAGGAACATCTTTTATAAATTGGATTAAAACTTTAAATTCTAACCCTAAAGCCAAAGTAGTGACAAACTCTCAAATTTCAACACCATTCCAGTTAAAAAGGTCAACTAGACAAGGTTGTCCACTATCACCTGCTTTATTTGTATTGACGATAGAGCCATTAGCAGAACTAATTAGAATTGATCCAGATATTATGGGTTTTAGAGTTAACCAAGAGGAATATAAAATTAATCTTTTTGCCGATGATGTTTTGATATATTTAACAAACCCACAACATTCGTTACATAAATTATCTTCTAGATTGGATGAATATGGGAAGGTATCAGGTTACAAAATAAACTGGGATAAAAGTGAAATTTTACCTCTTACTAAAGGAGACTATAGTCAATGTCGATTAGTAACCCAATTTAGATGGCCGGTAAATGGTATAAAGTATTTAGGTATAAGACTTGATAATGATGTAAAGAATTTTTATAAATTTAATTATTTACCACTATTGAAAAAAATTCAAGAAGATCTTGACAAATGGATGATACTACCAATAACATTAGTAGGTAGAGTCAATGTTGTAAAAATGAATATATTTCCTAGATTACAGTATTTGTTTCAAACATTACCAATACAATTGCCACAGAAATTTTTTCAAGAGTTAAATAAATGTGTGAGAAAATTTCTTTGGAAAGGTAAAATGTCAAGAATATCATTGGAAAAACTGACATGTAAATTTGGGTTAGGAGGATTACAACTTCCAAACTTTAAAAACTACTATAAAGCAAATCAACTTAGATTTATTGCATCTTTTTTCGATGATCAAAAACCAGCATGGATTAAAATAGAACTAGACAAGATAGGAGAAAATAAACCTGAAGATATTATATATAAATGGGAATCTAAATGGATACGGGAAAAGAAAGAATCTCCTATATTAACACATTTGATTGATCTATGGAATAAGATAAATGTTGATAAGGAAACACAGAAATCTCTACTAGCAAGGAGACCTTTGTTCCAAAACAGGCTTATTCCTTTTACAATGGATAATCAACTTTTATATAATTGGTACCAAAAAGGGATTAAATTTATAGGAGACTGTTTTGAGCGAGGTATATCGATGTCATTTGAACAATTAAAGGATAAATATAAAATATCTAATAATACTTTCTTTTGTTACTTTCAATTAAGGGCTTACTTAATAGGTAAGCTGGGTCAAACAATGTTTTTGCCAAAGCCTAATGAAATTGAAATTTTAATTCAAAAAGGGAAAATTAAAAAATTTATTTCTTGTATGTATAATTTGATTCAAGAACAGACAATTAAACAAGGAATCCATAAGTCAAAGCAAAAATGGGAAACAGATCTGAATATTAATATTGATGAAACAAATTGGTCAAGACTTTGTCTTGACAGTATGACAAATACAATAAATGTTCGACTTAGATTAGTACAATATAATTTTTTACACCAATTATATATTACACCACAAAAAATAGATTAAATTCAAATCTATCTGATAAATGTTTTCGGTGTAATCAAGAAATTGGTACTTTTTTACATTCTACTTGGTCTTGTTTTAAAATTCAACCCTTTTGGATAAATTTAAGAGTCTTATTGGAACAAATTACTGGAATTCAACTTCCACATAACCCTGTATTATTTCTATTAGGTGATATTGAAGGGATAAAACCGAAACTTAAATTGAATAAATATCAGAAAGAATTTATAAAAATTGCATTGGCAGTAGCTAAGAAGACTATAGCAGTTACTTGGAAATCTGATTCGTATTTAAGTATGGATCGTTGGAATAATGAAATGTCTAGTTCTATTCCACTTGAAAAAATTACTTATAATTTAAGAGATAAATATGTAACATTTTTGAATATTTGGTGCCCTTATTTACAAAAGATAGGATGGCATATTTAAGTGCTCCGATAAAGATTTTGGTTACTTGGGGAAAGTAACGAATAATTATACCAAATTTATTTTGAATCCTATGGAGCATGTGGAAACCTTCCAATAACCAGACGGTTCTTTTCTTTTTTTTCTCTTTCTTTCTTTTTAGGTAGGACTATATATGGGGGGGGGGAGGGTTAAGGGGAGGGGGGTGTGGGTAGATTTTATCTTTTCATGTATTCTTTTTGAAAATTTAATAAAAATTATATTAAAAAAAAAGTTTTCCAATCCTCCGGCTTCCCACTCTTCTTTGCTATGTTATAATTCTTCTCTTTTATCTTTATACTGTCCTTCACTGCCCTTGTCAGCCACGGCCTCCCCTTAGGATCTTTCTTCCTCTTTGGAATGAACTGATCCTGCACCTTCCACATTATTCCCAGAAACACTTGTCATTGCTGTTCCACTGTCATCCCTGCTAGGGTATTGTTCCATTGAACTTTGGCCAGCTCCTCCCTTATAGCTCCATAGTTCCCTTTGTTCAACTGTAATACTGACACTTCCAATTTTCCCTTCTCCCTCTCAATTTGTAGATTAAAACTTATCATATTATGGTCACTACCTCCTAATGGCTCCTTTACCTCGGTCCCTGTTCCATTTGGATTGTTTTTGTAATTGTACATTTTGTTCAGCAGAATCAAATCTTTGATTTCAAATACCAAAAAAAAATGGTGTTTAAAAAAAAAAAAAAAAAAAAATTGCTATTGTGTGAGGCCCTCCGTTGGTGGAGTTCAACCATGGATGTTGCTTCTCAGCTGTCTACAATCTGGAGAAGTTGTTGCCCATGTAGCAGATTCCCCCTCTCCATCCAGCTGATGAATCCAAAGAAACAGCAGAGACTGATACAGTTCAGCACCAGCAGCATCACAGGAATTGCCAGTCAGCATTGAACTCAACGTAAGACTGCCTTAGGGACTCCAGATCCAGAATTTGCTCTCGTGGTTTACTCCCGAAGCCTTCCCCATGAGTGGGTATAGCCTCAAGGCAGTGGGTGTTTGAGATCAGAGCTTTCCTACTCTTAGATGAGCTGCCAACCATAACTATCAAGCCCCATCTGCCCAAAGTTAATGGTTTTAAGGTGCCAGTAACCCATCTTTGCCCCTTATCCTGTCAGTAGAAACAGTTCCACAGGCTTAGTAGCTAAGCCACATGTGAAGGTGGACTCAGTTGTCAGAGGGTATTGGAGATGCACTCCATTGGGAGCATTTAATAGCTAGTGAAAGCTTGTCTCACTGCTCCCCCAGCTATAACAAACTTAAAGAACCACCGATATGTAGATTATTACAAAATGAGACTTCACTTGCAGTAGTGTAATTGACAAACTGTACACTTAGTGCTAAAGTTTCAAAGATAATATTTTGATGCTGTTCCATTTAGGCAAGTGCAGTGTATTATCATTTAAAGACTACCTCTCTTGTCGACCAACGGAAGTTGCCGAAAGTGAGGTCTACATTTGTGAGAGTCGTTACAATGAAACTGACAAGCAGATGAAAAGGTTTAAAGGCCTAAAGCGATTTTCCTTATCTGCTAAAATATTGGATGATGAAATATACTACTTCAGGTGAGACTTGGTGTCATAAATTAAAGAATGGGGGAAAAGTTACTTTTCGAGGAGGCTATTTTGTCTGTAATGCACTAAATTATTAATTGAAATATTAAAGAGTTAGCTTATATATTTATCGACTAATGAAATGTCACATCGACAGTGATGAAATGCTTTGAGAGGTTGGTCATGACTAGACTGAACTCCTGCCTCAGCAAAACCTGGACCCATTGCAATTTGCCTATCACCGCAATAGGTCAAAGGCAGATGCAATCTCAATGGTTCTCCACACGGCTTTAGACCACCTAGACAACACAAACACCTACGTCAGGATGCTGTTCATTGACTATAGATCAGCATTTAATACCATCATTCCCACAATCCTGATTGAGAAGTTGCAGAACCTATGCCTCTATACCTCCCTTTGCGATTGGATCCTCAACTTCCTAACCAGAAGACCACAATCTGTGTGGATTGGTGATAACATATCCTCCTCGCTGACAATTCAACACTGGTGCACCTCAAGGGTGTGTGCCTAGCCCACTACTCTACTCTCTCTATACACATGTGGCTATGCATAGCTCAAATATCATCTATAAATTTGATGATAATACAACCATTGTTGGTAGAATCTCAGGTAGTGATGACAGGATGTACAGGAGTGATATATGCCAACTAGTGGAATGGTGTTGCATCAACAACCTGGCACTCAATGTCAGTAAGACGGAAGAGCTGATTGTGAACTTCAGGAAGGGTAAGACGAAGGAGCACATACCAATCCTCATAGGGGGATCAGAAGTGGAGAGGGTGAGCAGTTTCAAGTTCCTGGGTGTCAAGATCTTTGAGGATCTAACCTGGTCCCAACATATTGATGTTGTTATAAAGAAGGCAAGACAGCAGCTATACTTTATTAGGAGTTTGAAGAGTGCTATTTTAACTTCATCAGTCCACAGACTTGTTTCCAAAATGCATCAGGCTTGTTTAGATGTTCCTTTGAACCTTTTGAATAGAACTTTTTGGCCGCAATGAGCAAAGGTATGTTTGGAGAAAAAAGGGTGCAGAACTTTATGAAAAGAACCCCTCTCCAACTGTTAAGCACGGGGGTGCATCAATCATGCTTTGGGCTTGTGTTGCAGCCAGTGGCACGGGGAACATTTACTGGTAGAGGGGAGAGTGAATTCAATTAAATACCAGCAAATTCTGGAAGCAAACGTCACACCGTCTGTAAAAAAAAAAAAAAAAAAAAGCTGAAGATGAAAAAAAGATGCTTTTTACAACAGGATAATGAACCTAAACACACCTCAAAATCCACAATGGACTACCTCAAGAGGTGCAGGCTGAAGGCTTTGTCATGGCCCTCACAGTCCCCTGACCTAAACATCATTGAGAATCTGTGGATAGACCTCAAAAGAGCAGTGCATGCAAGATGGCCCAAGAATCTCAGAGAACTAGAAGCCTTTTGCAAGGAAGAATGGGCGAAAATCCCCCAAACAAGAACTGAAAGACTTTTACTGGCTACAAAAGGTGCTTACAAGCTGTGATACTTGCCAAAGGGGGTGTTACTAAGTACTGCCATGCAGGGTGCCCAAACTTTTGCTTCGGGCCCTTTTCCTTTTTTGTTATTTTGAAACTAAAAGGTGGAGATAAAAAAGTTTTCTTGCTTAAAATATTAAAGAAATGTGTCAACTTTAACTTTATGCCTTTTGGAAATCAGTTCACCTTTTACTCGCTTAGCTATTCACAGTAACAGAAATTTTGACCGGGGTGCCCAAACTTTTGCATGCCACTGTATATCAATATTAATAATTATCTACTATCAGGAACATTTAAATCTTATTAGATCCAGAGATAGCTTTGTCAAAACTCTATCCCTAACTTAAGTTACTTTCAGGGACAGTATCTCTGCATTATATTACCTGAAACTTAATCAGCATCCAGACCTCAGTAGCTAACATAGGGTGCAAAAGACCACCTTAAAATGGCCCTTTATATCTAACCCAAGAAGGTGTGGAAAGGTATTTCAAGTGGTAGACTGATCTACAATTATCCCAATACAATTACAGATCTCTCCATCCCTCCCTCTACCCCACCCTCGCACCAACCCCCCCCCCCAGCCCTTTGAGCCACACTGCCCAGTAGTCTCCCCAATTTAATCCTAGCCTAATCAAGGGGCAATTTACAATGACCTATTAACTTAGCAAACAGTACATCCTTGGACTGTGGGAGGAAACCAGAGAACTCGTAACTTTAGAAATGTTGTTGAAAGCCCTTGAGAGTAACTCTTGATAGTTTAACGTGTAAATCTGTTTTACTCTAATTGTATATTCTTCCAGGAAACCTATAGTTCCCCACAAGGAACCATCTCCTCTTTTAGATAAGAAAATACAGGAACTAGAGATGAAGTTTGCAGAATTTGAGGAACCTGATGAAGATCATGAAGAAGGTATTGAAGAAGAAGCTGAAACAGCTGAACAACCTATTGTGCCTCAGTTGCAGACCCCTGCTTCTAATGAAATGGAAATAGCTCCTTATACACCTCCACAGGTACAGTAATAGGATGTTACATCTCCACGGGTATAGTAATAGGATCTTGCGAAGGTCCTCTACATACAGGATCATTCAAAACGTGAAGCATTTTAAGAACCAGTGTGGTTTACAATCATAAAATACCATTTTGAAGATCAAAGTCAATAACAGGTCTGAGTTTATGAAACAAGAATTGAGTAGATTCTGTTAATAACTTTCAGTATAAAATCATGATTGTATAATTTGGATTGGAACAAATAATTTCAAAATTTAGATAATCTGAAAATCAATTATTATCATGAAAATGGTTACCTTTGTTTGAATAGCTGCAAGATAACAGACATGATTACAGAATCTAACAACAAATTCAGTTGCTTTAGTAATATGTTGCCTGAATCGGGCCATTCCGTAGCATCTAGGGCATTGTTGATGGCTCAGTAGCCGATCTAGCTCAACGTAAGCTCAGAATGTTGAACCCAGGTAACTTAATCCTAGCCAGCATTTAAGGACCTTGCATGATGGTGAATTTCTGTAATTAATTTGAATTATTTCAAAGAAAGACAGAGCAAATGTTTGAATTTTCTGCTATAGAAGAACTGGGGGTTGGAAGTGGAGATGCAATTTTTCACCTAAAAATAATTACTAAACAAACAACAGTTGGGAAAATGCAAATTTACAATTTCACAATAAAAAAGAGAATCTACCTATACGGTTGTTCATCAATTGTAAATACCAGGGGTGATTGATAAGTTCGTGGCCTGAGGTAGAAGGAGTCCATTTTAGAAAACCCAGCACATTTATTTTTCAACATAGTCCCCTCCTACATGTACACACTTAAGCCCAATTTGTACTTCTGCGTCAAATGTACGCCGTAGGTACCACATACCCTACACCATAGAGTGACATGCACCTCCCCAAAAACGTAACTCGCGCGTCGCAGCGACGCAGACCACAGCAACTGTGGTTGGTCGGCTTGGTAGCATTCGCATTTCCGGTTGCTTTTCTGTGCCACGTCTGTACACTGATGCGAAATAAATGGTTGGAGACGATGAACCAAATTGTCAAATCTACCTGCTGACATCTGAAAATATTTGAAATGCATTTCCTCATCCATGTCTCTCACAGAGAAAGTCCACACAGTGCCATAGAAACCCCACCGCCAACTAGTGTTTTGGTGGTGAATTGCAGCGCGACGCAGACACAACTACGCATGCTCACTACGGCGTAGGGCTACGCAAAAGTATAAATCAGGCCTAGGGCATAAGCTACGGCGTAGCCCATATGCACAAGTATAAATCAGCCTTTAGTCCAGCGGTCGTGGAGCATACAGATTCCTTCTTTGTAGAAGTGGTCCACAGCAGAGGTGATTGATAAGTTTGTGGCCTAAGATAGAAGGAGATGAGTTATACAGCTCTCGTTACATGCTCGTGCAATTCAACTCTCAGTGAAAATGAAGAAAGTTTGCAGTTTCTCCTCATCTCCTTCTACCATAGGCCACAAACTTATCAATCACCCCTGCTTTGGACCACTTCTGGAGGTCCAAGATGTCGACTTCTACAAAGAAGGGATCCGTATGCTCCACAACCGCTGGACTAAGTGTGTAAATGTAGGAAAAATAAATGTGCTAGGTTTTCTAAAATTGACTCCTTCTACCTTAGACCACGAACTTATCAATCACCCCTCATACTTATTTTTCCTCCAAAATGTTCATAAATTGATCAACAAATTATTGAAAACCATTTGATTTCTGTTGAATATAAGTGACAAAATTATGAGATCCCTATCACATTGTGAAGTCAATCATATGCTCAAGCCTCAGTCCAACTGGGATATGCTTTGTGAAAGCTGCAACAGAACTGTGCAAATGACTGAAAACAGCCATTCTTTTGCCTATACCAAAGCGCACAGGGAGTAGGCTAAGAAGCTCTGTGTCATCGGGTCAGAAAAACTGCAGAAAATAAAAGCTTATTCAAATATACAGTTGCAAGAAAAAGTTTGTGAACCCTATTCATCTACCTGGTTTTCTTCATTAATTACTCATAAAATGTGGTCTGATCTTCGTCGAAGTCATAATAACAGACAAGCACAATCTGCCTGAAATAATAACACACTTTTCATGTCCTTATTGAACACATTTTTTAATCATTTACAGTCCGGCCTGGAAAAAGTATGTGAACCCTTATATTTAGTAATTGGAAGAACCTCCTTTAACTGCAATAACCTTGATCAAATGTTTCCTGTAGCTGCTGATCAGACTTGCACAACAGCGAGGAGGAATTCTAGACCATTCCTCCCTACATTACTGTTTCAGTTCATCAATATTTCTGGGATGCCTTGCATGAACAGCCCTCTTCGGGTCATGCCACAGCATCTCAGTTGGGTTTTGGTCTGAACTCTGACTTGGCTATGTGAAAACCTGAATTTTCTTCTCTTTGAACCATTCTGTTGTTGATTTACCCTTGTGTTTCAAATCATTGTCTTGTTGCATCATCCACCTTTTATTAAGCTTCAGGTGATCTGACATTCTCCTGTAAAATGTCTTGAAATAATTTTGAATGCATTCTTCCCTCAATGTCTACAAGCTATCCAGGCCCTGAGGCAGCAAAGTAATGCAACCATGATGCTCCTTCCACGTGCTTCACAGTTGGGATGAGGCTTTGGTGTTGGTGTGCAGTGCCTTTTTTTCCTCCAAAGATAGCGGTGTGCATTTCTGCCAAAAAGTTCCAACTTTTGTCTCATCTGACCACAGAACATTGTCCCAGAAGCATTGTGGAATGTCCAGGTAGTCTTTTGCAACTTGAGACATGTAGCAATTTTTTTTTTGGAGAGCAGCGGTTTCCTCCATGGTGTCCTCCCTTGAACACTTGTTCATTCTTGTTCATTGTTTTTCTTCCAGTGGACACATGAACAGAGACTTTAGCAAATTCAAGATATTTCTGCAGGTCCTGCAGGTCTTTTCACCTCTTTCAACATTGCACAATGTGCTGTTGGTTTGATCTTTGCAGGATGCCCTTTCCTAGGGAGGATAGCAACAGTATTGAATTTCCTCCATTTGTAGACAATTTCCCTTACAGTGGACTGATGAACACTCAGGTCTCTAAAAATACTTTTGTAGTCTTTCCCAGCTTCATGCATCTCTATGATTCTTTGTCTAAGGTCCTCTGAAAATTGTTTTGATCGAGGCCTGGTGCACGTAAACAGATCTTTCTTAAAGAGCAGGCTCTGTCAGTAACCGGACCTGGTGTGTCTTTTTTTTTAATAGGGCAGGGTATCTTTACAACCCACACTTCTGATCTCATCTCATTGGTGGAACACATTACTCCAAATAGCTTTTATAGAAGGCGTTACCCAATAGGTTCATATACATTTCCCAGCCTGGACTGTGAATGATTGAACAATATGTTTAATAAAGACATGAAGAGTACAATTCTTTGTGTGTTATTGGTTTAGGCAGATTGTTGTGGAAGTTGAATCCAGATAAAGTCACTCAGAGACCGTATAAGTACAAACTCTTTATTTAAAGCACCCGGGGTTTACTCAGTCGTGCAAACTTCCTGCCCGATCCACCAACTAAGTCAACAATTCCTCTTACGATGGATATATTCATTCATATACAGAGAGAGAGAGAGAGAGAGACACACACACACACACACACACACACACACACACACACACACCCCCCCCCTCCCCCCCCAACCTGGAGTCAGACTTATCTATTGCTTGACAGCACCGCGAGACAAATTACAGAATAGGCATAATGGCCTAATACACAGACAGGCAGGAGTCAGCTTGTCCTTGTGCAGTCATGCGCAGAGATAAGGACCCTGAAACACTTGCTGGCTAACTTGGAGAAGGAATATTGCTCAGCATTGATTAGCACATCTGTTGATCATCAACTGCTTCTTTCAGGAAAACAGGGCTGCTATTGCTTAACGAAGTATTAACCCTTTTACATACTTTATCATTGTGCTTATTTATTATTGTGACTTGGATGAAGATCAGACCAAATTTTATGAGTAATTAATGCAGAATACATGGAAATTGATTGAGAAGTTTCAGAACATGGGTCTCTGTACCTCCCTCTGCAATTGGATCCTCAACTTCCTAACCGGAAGTCTGTGTGGATTGGTGATAATGTATCCTCCTTGCTGACAATCAACACTGGCGCACCTCAGGGGTGTGTGCCTAGTCCACTGCTCTACTCTTTATATATACATGACAGTGTGGCTAGGCATAGCTCAAATACCATCTATAAATTTGCTGACGGTACAACTGTTGTTGTTAGAATCTTAGGTGGTGACAAGAGGGCATACAGGAGTGAGATATGCCAACTAGTGGAATGGTGCTGCAGCAACAACCTGACACTCAACGTCAGTAAGATGAAAGAGCTGATTGTGGACTTAAGGAAGGGTAGGACAAAGGAACACATACCAATCCTCATAGAGGGATCAGAAGTGGAGAGAGTGAGCAGCTTCAAGTTGCTGGGTGTCAAGATTGCTGAGGATCTAACCTGGTCCCAGCATATCGATGTAGTTATAAAGAAGGCAAGGAAGCGTCTATACTTTATTAGGAGTTTGAAGAGGTTTGCTATGTCAACAAATACAGTCAAAAGCTTCTATAGTTGTACTGTGGAGAGCATTCTGACAGGCTGCATCACTGTCTGGTATAGGGGGTGGGGGCTATTGCACAGGACTGAAAGAAGCTGCAGAGGGTCGTAAATCTAGTACATCCTATCCTCGTTATATGCGGGGGATCTTTCTTCGAAGTCGATGCATAATGTGAATAATTATTTAAATGGAGAAAATAGGGATGCGTTCTTGAGTGCTTCCTAAATATGTTTTATCTGTAACTTATTCATATTTTCATACCAATACGGCACAAAAGCAGTACCACAAGGCAACTTTCGTATTATATTTCATCAATTTAAGGTAATATTCAACATAATAAATCATAGAAAGTTAACATACCAGGGTGTACAGTACTCACCAACAGTGGCAGGTGTGTTTGCTCCGGGAGATGAGTGGTTGTTGTGGTGTCGGGCAGCTTTACATGGATGAGGTGGATGGTTGTGTGTCGTCAGGATCATCAAGGAAAGCAAGGGGTGAAGGAAGACTCATAAAACTCTCAGTACTGCCGGCAGCAGGAGATTACATCGGTTTGAAGAAAGTGGTGAGGATTGTTTGCTTGGCAGTATTTTGTTTTTCAGCATAAATTTGCTTGTAGGGAAGAAGGCTTGACTGCAGGGAACGACTGAAATGCTGACTCCGTTCTAAACTTGGGTCTATGTCCATCGCCATTTGTGCCAAGTGTTCCGCAGCCTTAAAAAATTTCTGCCGGTTGCTTCAGAGTGGAAGATCTGGCCTCTTTCCAGGATTCATCAGTGTTGTTGATGGCATGTCAGATGTTGAAGGACTTCCACCATTCCCTCACCATTGGTAAATTCCCGGGATTTTCAAAATCATCTGCTGCTTGCAGCACTTGAGAGACAGTTCGCTGTAAAAAGTATGCCTTGAATGTGGATATCACTTGGTCGAGTGGTTGAATCAGCGATTTGTGTTAGGCGGCAGGAAACGCACTGTTATGTTAGGATGAATGCAGTCCAAATGTTTAGGATGGGCTGGCGCATTGTGTAACTAAAGAACTTTAAAGGCAAGATTCTGTTCCCGGCAGTAGCGTTCAGCCTCAACAGCAAAACGATTAGCAAACCAATCTTCAAAGATTTGACCAGTGACCCATGCTTTCTTGTTAGCTGCCTAGTGGACAGGAAGCATATTCTTACTCAAACCCTTAAGAGCAAGGGAGTTTAGTGAATGGTAAACTAAGAGAGGCTTCATCTTACAGTCTCCTTCAGCATTGGAACACATAAACAAAGTCAATCTATCCTTTGCTGCCTTGAAACCTGACGCAGTTTTTTCATCCTTACGTACGTTTCAGCATACGCTTCCAAAAAAAGGCCCGGTCTCGTCTGCATTAAACACCTGCTTTGGTGTGATGTCTAACTCAGCTATCATAGCCCGCAACTGCACAGGGCAGCATCCCAGAGCTGTGTTACCTTCACATGACACCGTCCTGTTTATAATTTCCAACCTTTTTTTCCAAATGTTAAAGCGGTTCCCTGCCACTTGGCTAATGGCCCAGGATTTGACATCAGACGCTTAAGAGGCATAGTTAAATATTTCAAGCACAAAATCACTGCACTGTAGGTAAAAACACAAAAGTTTAAGTGTGCAAGATCGCACATCCATACATTGCCAAAACCAATGCGAGACTGGTGGAGTGAGACTGTGAGGCGTGCGCACATGACTTGTATTGGCGGGAAAGCAGTGCTCCTCATATAACTGTTGAGTCTTGGACGCATATAACGAAAAGTTGGTAGAAATAGGTTCCTCACATAACTGTGAATCTGCATTGTCTGAAGAAGCATATAACGAGGATAGGGTGTAGCTCCATCTTGGGCACTGGCCTACAAAGTACCCAGGACATCTTTAGGGAGCGGTGTCTCAGAAAGGCAGCGTCCATTATTAAGGACCTCCAGCACCCAGGGCATGCCCTTTTCTCACTGTTACCATCAGGTAGGAGATACAGAAGCCTGAAGGCACACACTCAGCGATTCAGGAACAGCTTCTTCCCCTCTGCCATCCAATTCCTAAATGGACGTTGAAGCTTTGGACACTACCTCACTTTTTTTAATATGCAGTATTTCTGTTTTTGCACATTTTTTAAAATCTATTCAATATATGTAATTGATTTACTCGTTTGTTTATTATGTTTTGTTTTATTTATTATTATTTTCTCTCTGCTAGATTGCATTGAACTGTTGCTGCTAAGTTAACAAATTTCATGTCACATGCCAGTGATAATAAAGCCGATTCTGATTCTGAAATTGCAAAGGGTTCACAACGTTTTTCTTGCAACTGTTTACTCCCATTGAATTAAGTATGTCTGACATTTGAGTTAGTAATGTGAAAACTAATTTTGTTATGGTGTACAGTATAGTACAGGAGAGTGACAGAGTTAATTCAGAAACAAAGGTTCTGAACTTAAAGAGGGGTAACTTTGAAGGTATGAGATGTGAATTAGCTAAGATAGACTGGCAAATGACACTTGAAGGATTGACGGTGGATATGCAATGGCAAGCATTTAAAGGTTGCATGGATGAACTACAACAATTGTTCATCCCAGTTTGGCAAAAGAATAAATCAAGGAAGGTAGTGCACCCGTGGCTGACAAGAGAAATTAGGGATAGTATCAATTCCAAAGAAGAAGCATACAAATTAGCCAGACAAAGTGGCTCACCTGAGGACTGGGAGAAATTCAGAGTTCAGCAGAGGAGGACAAAGGGCTTAATTAGGAAGGGGGAAAAAGATTATGAGAGAAAACTGGCAGGAAACATAAAAACGGACTGTAAAAGCTTTTATAGATATGTAAAAAGGAAAAGACTGGTAAAGACAAATGTAGGTCCCCTGCAGACAGAAACAGGTGAATTGATTATGGGGAGCAAGGACATGGCAGACCAATTGAATAATTACTTTGGTGCTGTCTTCACGAAGGAGGACATAAATAATCTTCCAGAAATAGTAGGGGACAGAGGGTCCAGTGAGATGGAGGAACTGAGCGAAATACATGTTAGTAGGGAAGTGGTGTTAGGTAAATTGAAGGTATTGAAGGCAGATAAATCCCCAGGGCCAGATGGTCTGCATCCCAGGGTGCTTAAGGAAGTAGCCCAAGAAATAGTGGATGTATTAGTGATAATTTTTCAAAACTCGTTAGATTCTGGACTAGTTCCTGAGGATTGGAGGGTGGCTAATGTAACTCCACTTTTTAAAAAAGGAGGGAGAGAGAAACCGGGGAATTATAGACCGGTTAGCCTAATGTCGGTGGTGGGGAAACTGCTGGAGTCAGTTATCAAGGATGTGATAACAGCACATTTGGAAAGCGGTGAAATCATCGGACAAAGTCAGCATGGATTTGTGAAAGGAAAATCATGTCTGGCGAATCTCATAGAATTTTTTGAGGATGTAACTAGTAGAGTGGATAGGGGAGAACCAGTGCATGTGGTATATTTGGATTTTCAGAAGGCTTTTGACAAGGTCCCACACAGGAGATTAGTGTGCAAACTTAAAGCACACGGTATTGGGGGTAAGGTATTGGTGTGGGTGGAGAGTTGGTTAGCAGACAGGAAGCAAAGAGTGGGAATAGACGGGACCTTTTCAGAATGGCAGGCGGTGACTAGTGGGGTACCGCAAGGCTCAGTGCTGGGACCCCAGTTGTTTACAATATATATTAATGACTTAGATGAGGGAATTAATTGCAGCATCTCCAAGTTTGCGGATGACACGAAGCTGGGTGGCAGTGTTAGCTGTGAGGAGGATGCTAAGAGGATGCAGGGTGACTTGGATAGGTTGGGTGAGTGGGCAAATTCATGGCAGATGCAATTTAATGTGGATAAATGTGAAGTTATCCACTTTGGTGGCAAAAATGGGAAAACAGATTATTATCTGAATGGTGGCGGATTAGGAAAAGGGGAGGTGCAACGAGACCTGGGTGTCATTATACACCAGTCATTGAAAGTGGGCATGCAGGTACAGCAGGCGGTGAAAAAGGCGAATGGTATGCTGGCATTTATAGCAAGAGGATTCGAGTACAGGAGCAGGGAGGTACTACTGCAGTTGTACAAGGCCTTGGTGAGACCACACCTGGAGTTTTGTGTGCAGTTTTGGTCCCCTAATCTGAGGAAAGACATCCTTGCCATAGAGGGTGTACAAAGAAGGTTCACCAGATTGATTCCTGGGATGGCAGGACTTTCATATGAAGAAAGACTGGATGAACTGGGCTTGTACTCATTGGAATTTAGAAGATTGAGGGGGGGATCTGATTGAAACGTATAAGATCCTAAAGGGATTGGACAGGCTAGGTGCAGGAAGATTGTTCCCGATGTTGGGGAAGTCCAAAACGAGGGGTCACAGTTTGAGGATAGAGGGGAAGCCTTTTAGGACCGAGATTAGGAAAAACTCCTTCACACAGAGAGTGGTGAATCTGTGGAATTCTCTGCCACAGGAAACAGTTGAGGCCAGTTCATTGGCTATATTTAAGAGGGAGTTAGATATGGCCCTTGTGGCTACGGGGGTCAGGGGGTATGGAGGGAAGGCTGGGGCGGGGTTCTGAGTTGGATGATCAGCCATGATCATAATAAATGGCGGTGCAGGCTCGAAGGGCCGAATGGCCTACCCTACTCCTGCACCTATTTTCTATGTTTCTATAAATTGTTTTCATTCATTCGCTTTTTACAAACCCCATTTCCAGAAAAGTTGGGATATTTTCCAAAATGCAATAAAAACAAAAATCTGTGATATGTTAATTCACGTGAACCTTTATTTAACTGACAAAAGTGCAAAGAAAAGATTTTCAATAGTTTTACTGACTAACAATTGTATTTTGTAACTGTACACAAACTTAGAATTTGATGGCTGCAACACACTCAACAAAAGTAGGGACAGAGTTAAAATAAGATTGAAAAGTGCACAGAATATTCAAGTAACACCGCTTTGGAAGACTCCACATTAAGCAGGCTAATTGGTAGCGGGTGAGGTATCATGACTGGGTATAAAAGTAGCGTCCATCAAAGACTCAGTCTTTGCAAGCAAGGATGGGTCGTGGCTCATCCCTTTGTGCCAAAATTCATGAGAGAATTGTTAGTCAGTTCAAAAGGAACATTTCTCAACGCAAGATTGGGAGTACTTCGGAAAACCATTGTCACTCAATACAGTCCGTCGCTGCATCCAGAAATGCAACTTGAAACTATTACGCAAGGAGGAAGCCATACATCAACTCTATGCAGAAACGCCGGCGAGTCCTCTGGGCCCAAGCTCATCTCAGATGGACTGAAAGACTGTGGAACCGCGTGCTAT
Organism: Mobula birostris; assembly: GCF_030028105.1. Taxonomy (NCBI): domain Eukaryota; kingdom Metazoa; phylum Chordata; class Chondrichthyes; order Myliobatiformes; family Myliobatidae; genus Mobula; species Mobula birostris. The sequence goes on from NC_092385.1 coordinate 79,071,146, forward strand.
GGTCAGGTGAGTCCACATTTCGGCTAGTTTTCGGAAAAAACAGGCGTCGAGTTCTTCGCGCCAAAGATGAAAACGACCATCTAGATTGTCATCAGTGAAAGGTGCAAAAGCCAGCATCTGATGTTTTGGGGGTGCATCAGTGCCCACGGCATGGGTGAGTTGCATGTATGTGAAGGTACCATTGACTCTGAGGCGTATATTAGGATTTTAGAGAGGCATATGTTGCCATCAAGGCGACGTCTCTTCTCGGGACGTCCATGCTTATTTCAGCAGGACAATGCTGCACGGGCTACAACAGCGTGGCTTTGTAGACACAGAGTGCGTGTGCTTGACTGGCCTGCTGCCAGTCCAGATCTATCTCCTATTGAAAATGTATGGCGCATCATGAAGAGGAGAATCAGACAACGGAGACCACGGACTGTTGAGCAGCTGAAGTCTTATATCAAGCAAGAATGGACAAAATTTCCAATTGCAAATCTACTACAATTAGTATCCTCAGTTCCAAAATGATTAAAAAGTGGTATTAAAAGGAAAGGTGATGTAACACAATGGTAAACATGCCTCTGTCCCAACTTTTGTTGAGTGTGTTGCAGCCATCAAATTCTAAATTTGTGTATGTTTACAAAATACAATTAAGTTAGTCAGTAAAAATATTGAAAATCTTTTCTTTGTACTTCTGTCAGTTAAATAAAGGTTCACGTGAATTAACATATCACAGATTTTTGTTTTTATTGCATTTTGGAAAATATCCCAACTTTTCTGGAAATGGGGTTTGTATTTAATTAATGGATTTTCACTATAGATCAGTAATCTGTGAATAAATTTAACATGAAATTTACTTACGAATGTTTTTTGTCGTATTGCTATCTAAGGTATTCAGCATAAACAGAAAATATGGCAAGGACCTATGAGATATGGTTTTGCCCCGCTGGTTGGATATAAGTCATATCCCAAGGTTCTTCCTCATTTACCCTCTCTACATACATAAGACTTAGAAATGCTGACACCTAACTGTCCTATGTTGCTTACATATAGTCAACCCCTAAATCCATTAAGGGCACTAAACAGAAGGAGGGAAAGAGGAAGACCAATCCAAGCGGTTACATCTTGTTCAGCAGTGAAATGAGAGCTGTTATCAAAGCCAAGCATCCGGACTTCTCTTTTGGGGAGCTGAGTCGGCTTGTGGGTACAGAGTGGAGAAACCTTGAGGCTGTCAAAAAAGCAGAGTATGAAGGTAGCTCATCATATGTTCTTTTTGGCAAAGACATTAAAATATATATTTTATTAAAAAGTTACTTGACATCATAGTAGCTAATTAATACCTTAACTTATCATATACCAACAACTATATACAAACATGATTCATATCTTTACAATTCCGTTTACTTCCAAGTATTGTTGATGTCATCTTGAATCTGAACACTTATTCATGTTAGATATATCTTCCATACAAAGTAAGGTTTATTAAAAGCTGTCTTAAGGTTAAAATTGGCTTGTGACCAAACCAAAGTTGATGTTTCATACTGTCTAAAATTTGCTATTCGTGCATTTGTTGATCATGGTAAATAAAGAAAAGAATTAGAAATACATCAAGCCAGGCTTTACAAAGCATAATTCTTTTACACATTGGAAGAGATTACAGAAATGTTGAGAAAATTTTTGGTAATATGCTACTATTGGCTACCAGGTTAATAAGGAAATTGTGTTTATGTTTGAGGGGAATCCTTTTATCATTCTTTGAAAGTATTTTGAAGAGAGATTTGGTTCAGTTATCCTGGCAATTTTGTGGATATATTTTTAAGTGACAAATAGTTACTATCCCTTCGGGTTTGGCATGTAGGTTAGTCTCTGTGAATATATTAATTGAAACGAATATCTGCTTTATCTCATCCATGCAAATTTCTAATTCTGTGCTGTAATAAATAAATTGAGTGGTGTGCCCATGTGAATATACGTTCGTGTTTTTTCAGAGCGGGCAGCAAAGCAGGCTGAGCAGCAGGAGAGAGAGCGTGCAGCTCAGCAGCAGCAGTGTGCCTCCCCACGGGCTGGTACACCTGTAGGTGCCATCATGGGGGTAGTACCACCTCCTACACCAATGGGAATTCTCCATCAGCAGATGACCCCTGTCACAGGTAGCATATGAAAACTAGCTAAATGGCAAAGACCTAAAATACTATTGAAAATTGCTTTCAACCAAATTTGGGAAGGGGGTGGTCATTTTGCTGTTTTTTTGCATTGCAAGGTTTTCATCAGCACCATGGTGGTTTACCAAAACTACATGAAGAAAGTCTCTCTCTAGGGTCACATATCAAAAATATTTAACGATTAAAAGTTTTCCTTGATTTTGCAGTTCATTGATAGTATTAAGTTCTGTTTTTCTTATGATTTTCTGAGTTCTGTATTGTTGCACCAAATTACTTTTGTTTGTAGATGATGACTTATTTAGAAAAATACTTAAATTACGAAGTCTTTTATGTATTTTCTCTTTATTCATTACAGACCATCACAAAAGTATCAATTTTTGTAAATGTATGAATTGCGCAAAACTCAAACACTTTGTCTTTTAAACCAAGAAAGCTAAACTAGAAGTACAAGCTATCTAGGGTTAAAAAAACCACAAAAATAAATTGGTGCTATCAAGAGATATAAAAAGATGAGGATGTTGACATACTTTAAAAAAAGTATGAAGCATTGGAAACTTGATGTTTAAAACTTGTGTTTCAAAGTCAAGAAAATTGATGTGACTTACAAAATATGCTAACCATTGCTAAAGGTTAACCACATGTACATGAATTTTTAATTCACTTGATGAAAATTGTACATCGGTTGTAATCTGGCAATATTTTTTCCCTCGTTGTTATTTTCCACATACAAAAGAATAGTCCAGTCATCTAGCAAGAAAAAAGCATGAAGTGTGTCCCTTAAAGTTTCTTTCAAATATTAAGTCCAACTAAGTCACATGATTCCATTTCCTCAAGTTCCTGTAATGATTTACCTGTTACCCTGTCCTAAAGTTGTGCAGTTATCAATAATCACAGAAGCTGTACTGTATTGGTGTTATTACAGTACCCATTCCTCAAATTGTTTTCATGGTTGTTGACAATTTTACACTGTTTAGATAACCTATTTAGGCCCTTTTATTTCCAGCAATTTTTATCTATACTTACATATTTTAATTCATACTATCATTAAAAGTTATAATCCATAATTTCTGGTTCTAGTCTTTCCTGTATGCACTTATGCCTTCATTTCCTAACTACCAATTGAAATTTAGCTTAAATAAAGGCGATCTAAATTTTTTAACAGTAACGATAACAATTTGCCCTTGTATAGTAGCTTTCTTGCATTACACATTGCAAGGAATCTTCTCTCTTTTTTTCTCCAAACAAAATTTGGCATGTCCCACCACTGCCTGTAAGGAGTTTCTATGTTCTCCCCTTTGACTGTGTGGATTTCCTTCGGGCGCTCCAAAGACATACCAGTTGGAAGGTTAATTGGTCATTGTAAATTGTCCTGTGATTAGGCTAGAATTAAATCTAGGGATTGCTGAGCAGCACGGCTCGAAGGTCTGGAAGGGTCTATTCCCTGTTGTATCTCGATAAATAAATAATATTAGAGAGGAAAAGCAAAAGCATAGGTAAACTGATAGATTTTAAATAGTACTGTAAAGAATGATAGAAGTTCAGAAGTTCAGGGATGAAGATCAATGCAAGAATATTTTTTCCATTTTCTTTTGTGTGTCTGCTTAGTAAGTAGACATACCTGGAAACTTGTATTTTATATATAGAATGCTGCCTTTGCTTACAATTAAGTATTACTTCAATGATGGGATAATTGCAGCAACAGAATATGGTAATCTATTGTAATTCTTGATGATGGTTGATAATAACTACTATGTTCTCACAAAGATGTTCAGTAAATGTCTAACATTTCCATTTCATGGTACCTCCTTATCAGAGCTTCCACTCACAAAGCAGGGAAAACTGTACCCCATTGGCTTCTGTTTTAATAATTTGGGCTTCCCAAATTAAAATGGGCTTTCACAATTGGATTCTAGGTTTTCTTAAACTGTAGAGTTAGAACCTTTCAACACAGGATAAACTGAGCAATAAACATAATCTTATAATTATTCCAGAATTTACTCCATATTGATCATTTGTAATACTGAACAAGGAGGAAAGCTGAGAAATTTATTTGCTTTTTCCTTATTGAGTAAATTCAGAAAATAATGAGCACAGAATTAGCAGATTTGCATATGTTTGGCTTTTTGACCTATCATGGTTCACTTCAGAGATTATTTTATATCTGAACAATCAAATTTGGCTTTTTGCTTTGATTCAGCTAGAGTTTTAATAAAGTTATTGTAAGGGATACTGTATCTTTTTTAATATATCCCATTATTTGAAAAAAGAGTTTCATTTTGTCAAGCTGTATTAAATAGTCCCCATTGAAAACAATTTAGTTTACTTGGGATTCAATAATTCCATTAACAATTTAAGAACTTTGAGGTCTTCACTTTTCTTGTACCACAGCAATCCAAGCAGTAGTGGAAGAATTGTGATATTTTTTAAATAATTCCTCACCAAGATTCTTATGAAAGGAATTTTGAAAAATCAGATTAAAAATTGTCACTTGAAATTTTTTTCAGAAATTAAAATATGAAACTTTTGAAACTATAATTGATTGTAACTTCAAGATTTAAACTTTGAAAGTAGGCAGCAATGCTCCTTTGGGACGTCCAAGGAGTATGAAGGTTTAACGTGTAGAACTTTTGATTTTTTTTTCACATTTTTTTGAATGAGTGTCAAAGTGCATTCAGTTTGGAATTCAGTTCTTTCAATTGTCACCTTGATACGTTTCAGGTAAAATTTAGGGCATACTCTCCTCTTCTTATAGCACAACTATATTAGGTATCCTATGGTACGTGGAAAATAATAGAGGGGAAAAATACTGGTAACCTACCTTCAATGGGCACCCTCCTCCTCCATTGAATATTATCCTCCATATACCAGGATCCCTGTTAACTCAGATCTGAACATGGCTTGAAACAGACAAATTTTTACTTGACTGACTTCCTTGCTCCATTAGCTGAAAAAGAACTTGACACCTGGGATTTCCTTCAGGTGCTCTGATCTTTTTCCCCCACATCTCAAAGGAATGCAGATAGGTTAATTGGCCACTGTAAATTACCCTTTAGAATAGGTTAACAGCAGGAAGAGCTAAACAGTAGTTGATGAGCAAATGCAAAAAATAATAAGTTGCAAGGATACAGAGAAGTAAGGAAGAGAGGAATGGATTCCTCCCTGGGAATTAGCATGGACTGAATGGATTAAATGGTTTCATGCTTGATTTAAGAGAATTAAGAACATATTGAATACAGAATGAGGATGAATCATGTGGCTCAGCTAATCTGGAAACTGGAAATGAGTTAAAGGGACAATGCCCCTGTGTTTTCCATCATTGGATGACAGGACTTTGGTATGTGATGGATAATATTCAGAGAATGAAGAAGATCTTACCAAAGGTAGGTAATCCAATTTATCAGTTAGAAAATTAAAATTTCCAAGTAGACGATAGAGATGTGACCCAACACATTGAATACCATGCAAATATTTAATAAGATGTACGTACATCCACTTATTACCCTGAATTATTTCATCACATACTAATCATATCCATTCCTCAGTTTTACATTTCCTTATCCATTAGTTTCTAGTGCATGTTTCATTATGCTAACCAAGGTTCCCTCTAAGTATTGAAGTGGTTTAGAAAACAAATATACGTGTTCATGTTTAATAATCCAAAAACTGAATATGAAACGCCTCCCTTTATTGAGGCATGTCAACAAATTAGTAATGGTCTAAAATTATTCATTTTATGAGAATTTTTCTCATAAAATTAGCTAGTTTAGAGGGAACGTTGATTATAGACTTGCATGTTATTGACATCCTTGATGCATGTTTGAAATTTGTTGTTATCCTTTAAGGCATGATAGGTGGCTACCCACAAGGCATGCCTCCATTACAAGGCCCTGTTGATGGCATGGCCAGCTTGGGCAGCATGCAGCCACTTCACCCTGGGGTGCCTCCACCACCCCACCTTCCCCCAGGCGTTCAACCGCTGGGTAAGAATCTCATTGCTAAATCATTATCTTGTTTAGAATGTTTCAATCAATCATTATTCAAATTATTTAAAGACCAGCAAAGCATACTTAATGAATATTTATTTGATAGATGCCACTGACTGTCATTTTTATTTCAGAAATTGAGATAAATATTAGCAATATTGGGACTACTGTAAACTGAATATTTTGAGCTAATTTTTCAGGAATTTTCTCATATTGAAAGTACTGGTACATTTTTGAGATGTTTTGTGATCTGCTGAATTAAATTGCATTTCCAACAGTTTCTTTTCATAGCATAAGGATATCATTCTCTGTCAAATTGTTGCTTAAAGGTGATTTTGTTGTACCTGAATTGAATATCCAGGTTTAAAAAAAAATTCTAAAATTGCCTCACAAGATCTAACAAATATTGTAATTGATGTTTCCTTGCCAAAGGAACTATTTATCTAGGAACCTATTAAATTTGTTAAAGTACCTGTTTGGTCAATTTGATATGTTTATTTTATATTAGTTAGTCCCAATTGATATATACAACTTTGCTGTTATTTGTTTAGATCAGTGTGGGGGGAAAAAAGTACTTCTGTGACCTTCACGTACAGTCAACCTATAGTATCAGTAGCCAGCAAGCATACATGATTTTCCTGCAGCTACTTTACAGGAGATTAACACTAACAATAGCATTGATATGGCACTCAACATAAAATTTCTCGAAGCATTACAAATATGTGCAAGGAAAATAGATTCCAACCCAGGAAGAAAGCTTTATGCATAGTTAAAACTTGTTAGCTCAGAGTAATGGGTGAAAGAATTAACTCTGTCATTTGCACATCGTTGAGGTACAAAATAAAGATTTACCAGAAGGCTTGAAAAGAACTGGAGCTAGTGTTTAATTCAAGGTTCAAGATTGTTCAATGTCATTTCCTGTACACAAGTGTAAGAACAATATAATTGTTACTCCGGATTTGATGTAGCACGAAAAGAACAACATAATACTAAAACATACAGTAAATATAAATACATAAGATAGCTTTATCTCCATGGATTGATTTTATGTTCATAAAGTGACACTAGGCTGTACATGAGGTGACTGATCGAAAATAATAATGTGGTGGAGTTAGTGAGTGGAGGTGTTGATCAGCCTTACTGCTTGGGGAAAGTAATTGTCTTTGAGTTTGGTGGTCCTGGTGTGGATGCTACATAGCCTGCTCCCTTACGGGAGAGCGATAAACAATCCATGAACTTGGTGTGTGAGACCTTTGTGGTGTTCCTGGTCCTTTTCCAGCCCCTTTCTGTATATTTGCCAGTTACAGGCTATCGAAGGCAGAAGTAGAGAAGAGACTTCAAATGGACTTTAAACTTGAGATCTATTATGGCAATTGGAAGACCTTTGATGCTGGAACTGGCTAAATACTTATGTCTTGCTAGTAACTAGCTTGTGTAGTTATCAGTAATATTTTCTCAGCAGTTAAGTTAGAAATCCAATATTTTTAAATTATAAATTGAGTCTGTCTTTTATTGTTTGTGTCATCCACACTGCTGCCTTTTGTTGGTTAAGATTCATATGAGCATTCTAAAATGTCCCATGTAGAATGGATGTTGTAATTAGCCTAGAGCAGAATTAGGCCATTTGGCCCATTGAGTCCATGGCTGATCCTTTTTTCCCCTCCTCAGCCCTACTCCTTGGCCTTCTCCCCATAGCCTTTGATGCCTTGGCCAATCAAGAACTTATCATTCTCCAGCTTAAATATACCCAATGACCTGGCCTCCGCAGCAGCAGCCTGTGGTAACAAATTCCACAAATTCACCACCCTCTGGCTAAAGATATTTCTCTGCATCTCTGTTTTAAATAGATCCCCCTGAGGTTGTACCCTCTTGTCCTTCCATGTGAAACATCCTTTCCACATCTACTCTGTCTCGGTCTTTCAACATTCAAAAGGTTCCAATGAGACCTCACCCTTCTAAGTTCCAGCAAGTATAGAGCCAGAGCCATCAAACATTCCTCATATGATACCCCTTTCATTCCCAGATTTATCCTTGTGAACCTCCTCTGCACCCTCTCCAATGCCAGCACATCTTTTCCTAGATAAGGAACCCAAAGCTGTTCATAATACTCAAGGTGAGGCCTCAACAGTGCCTTATAAAGCCTCAGCATCACATCCCTGCTCTTGTATTCTAGACCACTTTAAATGAATGCTAACATGGCATTTGCCTTCCTCAACACCAACTCAGCCTGGAAGTTAATCTTTAGGGTGTTCTGCACTAGGATCCCCAAGTCCCTTTGCATCTCAGATTTTTGGATTTTCTTCCCGTTTACAAAATAGTCTGCACATTTATTTCTACTACCAATGTGCATGACCATGCATTTTCCAACATTGTATTTCATTCCTGTTTCCTCAACACTACCTGCCCCTATGCCAATCTTCACATCACCTGCAAACTTGACAACAAAGCCATCTACCCCATCATCTAAATCAATGAAATACAGCATAAGAAGAAGTGGCCCCAACACCGACCCCCTGTAGAACACTACTAGTCACTGGCAGCCAACCAGAAAAGGATCCTTTTATTCCCACTGGCTGCATCTTACCAATCAGTCAGTGCTCTAACCATGCCAGTAACTTTCCTGTAATACCATGGGCTCTTAACTTGGTAAGCAGGCTCATGAGTGGCACCTTGTCAAAGGCTTTCTGAAAGTCCGAATATACAAAGTTCATTGCATCCCCTTTATCTATCCTACCTGTAATCTCCTCAAAGAATTCCAACAGGTTCATCAGGCAAGATTTTCCCTTAAGGAAACCACGCTGACTTTGTCCTATCTTGTTCGGTGTCACCAAGTACTCCATAACCTCATCCTTAACAATTGACTCCAACATCTTCCCAACCACAGTAGTCAGGCTAACTGGTCCATAATTTCCTTTCTGCTGCCTTTCTCCTTTCTTAAAGTGTGGAGTGACATTTGAAGTTTTCCAGTACTCTGGCACCATGCCGGAGTCCAATGATTTTTGAAAGATCATTTCTATTGCCTCCACTACATCTACCACTAACTCTTTCAGAATCCTAGTGTGCAGTTCATCTGGTCCTGGTGACTTATGTACCCTTGGGTCTTCCAGCTTGTTGAGCACCTTCTCCCTTGTAAGAGTAACTGCACTCTTTTCTTTCCTCACACCCTTCAACATCTGGCACACTGCTAGTGTTTCCACAGTGAAGGGTGATACAAAATACTCATTTAGTTCATCTGCAATCTCATTGTTCCCTGTTATTATTTCTCCAGCCTCTAGCGGTCCTATATTCACTCTCATCTCTCTTCTATTTTTTACATACTTGGAAAAAGCTTTTACTATCCACTTTAATATTGCTTGCTAGCTTGCTTTCATATTTCATCTTTCCTAATGATTTTTTTAGTTGATCTCTGTAGGTTTTTAAAAGCTACCCAATCATCTATCTTCATGCTAATTTTTGCTTCATTGTATGCCCTCTCTTTTGCTTTTACAGTACTTTCCCCATTTTGAAAGTACTGGTGCATTTTTGACATGTTTTGCGATCTGAATTAAATTGCATTTCTAACAGTTTCCTTTCATAGCTTTGACTTCCCTTGTCAACCATGATTGTACTATTTTTCCATTTGAGTATTTCTTCATTTTTGGAATACATCTATCCTGCACCACCTTCATTTTTCCCAGAAACTCGTGCCATTGCTGCTCTGCTGTCATCCTTGTCAGCATCTCCTTCCAATTTACTTTGGCCAACTCCCTCTCGTACCACCGTATGACTTATGGTCTTATGAAGTACTGCTATGTCAGATTTTACTTTCTCCTTATCAAATTTCAAGTTGAGCTCAGTCAATTTGTGATCACTGCCTCCTAAGGGTTCCTTTACCTTAAGCTCCCTAATCACCTCCAGTTCATTACATAACACCCAATCCAGTTTAGCTGATCCCCTAATAAGCTCAATGACAAACTGCTCTAAAAAGCCACCTCGTAGGCATTCAACAAATTTATTACCAATCAGATTTTCCCAATCTGTCTGCATGTTAAAATCTTCCATGACAATCAAAACATCGCCCTTTTGACATGCCCTTTCTATTTCCCATTGTAATCTGTAGTCCACATTCCAGATACTGTTTGGAGGCCTGTATATCACTGCCACCAGGGTCCTTTTACCCTTGCATTTTCTTAACTCCACCCACAAGGATTCAACATCTTCCAATCCTATGTCACATCTTTCTATTTTTTTTTGGTGTATGCATGCGTCCGTGATGTCTTTTTCATTGCTTTTACAAGGCGCGGAGCAAGAGAGAGACTGTGTGGTGCGCCACTCCTCACACAGACATTTTCGCAATATTTTTCCCTTTATTTTACGAGGTCAAGTTGCGATCTCGACACTCAACCCGGCATGGATGGAAAGCGTACTCGGGAGCGGACCCGACTGGTTTCGAACCCGGGAACCTCCGCTCCCGGGTCCAGCGCCAATGTCATTGCGCCACCAGCCGGCCATGTCACATCTTTCTAATGATTTGATGCCATTCTTTACCAGCAGAGCTACGCCATCCCCTCTGCCTACCTTCATATCCCTCTGATGCAACGTGTAACCTTGGACATTCAGCTCCCAACTACAACCATCCTTCAGCCACAACACCATACCTGACGATCTGTAAAAGTGCAGCAAGATCATCCACCTTATTTCTTACACTCTGTGCATTACATTGAGATATAACACTTTGAGTGCTGTATTTACTACCCTTTTTGATTCTGCATCCCTAATGCACTGATACTTACCCTGCTGGCTGCAATTTTGTCCTACCATCTGCCTGCCCTTCCTAACAGTCTGACTGCACGTTATCTGTGCTTTTTTTACCATCCGTCCTATTCCGATTCCCTTCACTCCAGTTTCCATCCCCCTGCCAAATTATTTAAACCCTCTCCAACAGCTGCCCATAAGAATATCGGTCCCCCTCGGGGTTAAGGTGCAACCTGTCCCTTTTGTACAGGTTATACCTCCCCCAGAGGAGATCCAAATGATGCACGAACCTGAAACCCCCCTGCACCAGCTTCTCAGCCAATCATTTATCCACCAAATCATCCTGTTTCTACCCTCACAGGTAGCAATCCAGAAATTACTACCCTGGAGATCCTGCTTCTCAACTTTTTGCCTAACTTTCTAAATTCCCTCTTCGAGAACTTTTTGCCTTCCTGTGGCATTGGTACCAGTATGTACCAAGACATCTGGCTGCCCCCACTTCTCCTCCAACATGCTATGGAGACGATCCAAGACATCCCTGACCCTGGCACCTGGGAGACAGCATACCATCTGGGTGTTTTGTCCACATCCACAGAATCTCTTGCCTGTTCCATTGTACTTTTTGAGTCCCCTATCACTACCGCTCCCCTCTTCTTCCCCTTTCCCTTCTGCACAGACCCATGCTCAGTGCCAGTAACCTATTCTCCATGGTATTCCCCTGGGAGGTCATCCCCCACAAGAGTATCCAAAATGGTATATTTATTATTGGGGGGAGTGGCTACAGGGGTGCTCTGCGCTAACTGCCTATTCATCTTCCCGTTCCTTCTCCTGACAATCACCCAGCTACCCACCTCCTGCAACTTAGGGGTGACTGCTTCCCTGTAACTCCAATCAATGATCCCACTCCCCCGTACAAGCCAAAGGTTATCCATTGCTGTTGCAAATCCCTAACACAATCTTCAAGGAGCTGCAGCTGGATGCCTTTCACACAGATTTAGTTCCCTGGAAGTCTCTGGGTGTCCCAGGACTCCAACATCCAGCATGAAGAACACACATTTAAACTACACAAAGTATTCCTGACAAAGTAAGAGAAAAGGGGAACTTAACAGAAACTTACCCACAGCAATATCTAACAAAATCAACCATTAATGTCTAAGCCAGGGGTTTTTGTGCAGCCCATCATAGAAGATTGATAATGATAACATGTTATACTTTTATTAAATTGTTAGCTACTTTCAATTCCATTTGGGAAGGGTTCTCCATGTATTTGTTTCCCAATATTAATACATGGCTTGGCACAGGATTGCAACAGATGATGCCTAGAGAATTTCTACTGTTGGAAATTTCAGTAGAAAAACATTAAATATGACATCAAAAACTCTTTAATTTAGAAACAAAATTCAATATTTCATCCAATTCAAAGTTTTATATTATTTAACTGTTACTGTAATAATTTTGGTTGATCTTCGAAATCAATGAAGCTGCTACTTCATTTTTGTATCTTTCTAAAACACAAACCAGCTTCATTAAGTGCTGAAGTTACACCTTAAATCTGGTTTAACTTTTCTACTTCTCTTGGGGGGTTGAAATGTATTATCTTTCTGATTTCTACACTGGGCCATATGGACTTGGAGGCAGAGAAGGTAGCCCATTCCTAGTTCTTCCCAGATGCTGTTGTAAGGAATTGTATGTTTTTCCTTGAAGAATTACTGGAGCAGTCAGCACCTCCTCACCAAGGGTAGGATTAAAAATTCATCAACTGAATGGCTTTGCAACCCAAAATCTTATGGTGCTAATGAAAAACCCTTTTTTAAATCCTCGTCGTTATAATCAACTAAGTTGGAAGACTTCTGATGTATTTCAAATTGAGGCCATTGACTCAGGTTAGGGAGCTTTTACCAGTTCTGATTGGAATGAGAAATTCCTTCATGTGAGGGCAGAACATTGACCTTGAACTTATTGTACAGCTAGACAAATTTGAGGGGTAGTGTAGCCACCTGGTGTCTTGTTTCTCAAGAAGAGAATAGTTGTTAAGAATCAGGATTTATGTTATAAAACTTCAACCTTTACTAGCTCCTTTCAGAATTCTGGCCTAGTTGCATTATAATATTGTAATATATAACTTAAGATAATAAGAAAATGTAAAAATCAGTCAACCTTTGAGTCTTTATAATATACTGAAATGTATTCTGTTCAAACTGCAGGTGTTATTGGTCAGAGTGTGACCACCATGGTGGCAGGTTCTCCAACTGTGACCACCACAGGAACCCCATATGGTCAACAGGTAAAATAAATTATTTGATTAGGTGCTTTCACAAGCCATAATTTATATAATTAAATTTATTACTTTGCAGTGTTAAATATACAGGTTTCCCCCGCCATCCAAAGGTAGAGCGTTCCTATGAAATGGTTCGTAAGTCGGAATGTCATAAAGCAAAGAAGCAATTACCATTTATTTATATGGGAAAATTTTGTGTGCGTTCGCAGACCCAAAAATAACCTACCAAATCATGCCAAATAACACATAAACCCTAAAGTAACAGTAACATATAGTAAAAGCAGGAATGATATGATAAATACACAGCCTATATAAAGTAGAAATACTTCACCACAATCATTGCCTGAACTGTTCTCTGTAGCAAAAATCTCAAGCAAGCCCCGTTGGCAAAAACACGGCACAAGCACTCTCCAATAACCTTTAAGCTATGAAGCTGCCAAATCATACCAAATAACACCTAAAAATACACAGCCGATATAAAGTAGAAATAATGTATGTACAGTGTAGTATCACTTACCGGAATCAGGACAGCGCAGAGCACACTGATGATGGTGTGTTAGGCTGGCTCGTCGGAGTTTGGGTGGTGCAGTGGCCCCCACCCTCCGGGCAGCAAACCAATACCAATCCGCAAAGCATGCAGGGGTACAGCAGTAGCCGGGAGGCACACAACACATCTTTAAGAAAAAAGCCAAAATAAACAAGCTAATTAATTACGTGCTGGGCGGCACCTAATTAATTAGCATGTTCATTTCGGCTTTTTTCTTACAGATGTGCTGAGCGCCTCCCGGCTACCACTGCATTCTCCACGAATCGGTATCTATCCGCAGCCTGGAGGTTGGGCTGGTGGGACACTGGGGTGTCATCTCATCGTCGATCAGGGCAAGCAGCTCATCTTCTCCTATCTCTGCCTGCCTCGATGTCGAAGGTCGAGGTTCGTCGTCTGCTGTGGCTGATGTGGAAGGCTTGCTTGACTGATTAGCCTCGCACATCTTTCTATCATACAGTTCTTTGTAAGCACTTAAACCATCCTGCAAATATCCCCTAAACCTACGTACCCTATCAAAATTAAAGTCGTACTTTATCATTACTCACTCGGTTTCGATTGTTATCCTTTCCTCTTCCAATTGCATCCGCTCTTCATCTATCAGTTCTTGGTCATGGGATGCCAAAACCTCTTCAACATCATCTTCGTCAACTTCCACAAGCCAAACTCACGTTGTCCGTACTTCGTTCACCACGATCAAAACGCTTAATTATGTCTAGTTTTACGCTAAATGTAACACCCTAACAAGCTCTTTTAGGCTTTTCCGATATCTTAGAACTCCTCTTGCTAACAGCTGCTCACAGGCACCTATTAAAGCAATGCCGCTAGAATGCAGTTCCGAATCCGGGGGAGAGTGGCTGCTCGGGGCACGCAATGATTTTCCCCGCGCGCTGCCTTTCTTCGTAACAGTGAAAACACCTTCTGTTAGCGAAAACAGGGAACTAATGTAGGTCTTTCATAACAGTGAGGTTTCGTAAAGCGAACGTTGAAAAGCGGGGGACACCTGTAGTTGGATTAATCCCGTTTATTAGAACATATATTGTACTTCAGACCAAACACTTATAGTAAAAGCTGAAGGCAAATTAAAATACATAGCCTTCATGTAGTTTAGCTCAATGTCTTAATGTTTACAATTATGATTCTTCTAGATTGGTATTCATCCTAATCTTGGACAACAGGGTCAGCAGGCTCCACCTCCATATCCAACACAAGTTGCAGCTCAACAAACAATCCAGCAGCCATCAACACCAATGTTTGTTGCTCCTCCACCAAAGACACAACGATTACTGCACTCTGAAGCTTACCTACGATATATTGAGGGGCTCCGTGCTGATTCTAACACGGTCAGCAAGTGGGACCAATCACTTTCAGGTGAGAATACTTGAAAAAAAATCTAGAATATTATTAATCAGTGGAATTTAACAAACAAAAACAAGTTACTTGACCTGTAGTCATAAAACTGCATTGGCTTCCTACTTTTCAGAATCAAGTTTATTTTCAGTGGCATGTGTCGTGAAATTTGTTAACTTAGCAGCAGCAGCAGTTCAATGCAATGTTTGATAATATAGAAAGAAAAATAAATTACATTAAGTATATATGTATATTGAATAGATTTTAAAAGTGCAAAAACAGAAATAATATATACCTGTATTTTAAAAAGTGAGGTACATCGCCGTTCTGAGGCACCACTCCTTGTTGAAGATGTCTTGGGTATGATGGAGGCTAGTAACCAAGATGGAGCTGACTTATCTCACAATTTACTGTAGCTGTTAGTCCTTTGCAGTAACCCCCCCACCCCCGTACCAAACAGTGATGCAGCCTGTCAGAATGCTCTGCATGATCCATGTATGTAAGTTTTTAAGTATTTTAGTTGACAAACCAAATCTCTTCAAATTCCTGATGACATGTAGCTACTGTCTTGCCTTCTTTATAGCTGCATTGATATGTTGCGACCAGGTTAGATCCTCAGAAACCTTGACACCCAGGAACTTGAAACTGCTCACTGTCTTCACTTCTGATCCTCTGAGGATTGGTATGTGCTCCTTCGTCTTACCCTTCCTGAAGACAACAATCAGCTCTTTCATCTTACTGACATTGAGTACAAGGTTATTGCTGCAACAACACTCAACTAGCTGGTATTATCTCGCTCCTGTACGCCCTCTCATCTCTGCCTGAGATTCTGCCAGCAATAGTTGTATCATCAGCAAATTTATAGATGGCATTTGAGCTGTACCTAGCCACACGGTCATGGGTGTAGAGAGAGTAGAACAGTGGGCTAAGCTCACACCCCTGAGGTGCACCAGTGTTGAGGAGATATTATCACCAATCCACACAGATTGTGGTCTTCCGGTTAGAAAGTCGAGGATCCAATTACAGAGGGAGCTACAGAGGCCCAGGTTCTGTAACTTATTGATCAAGATTGTGGGAATGATGGTTTTATACTTTTAGGTATTACGTAATTTTTTATTTTAATTCACTCTGATTGCAGATTACTTTTTTGTTGTATGCGGAGTATAGCAAAAAAGCTGTTTTTTTTTTTACAAGTGCTTTTCCAAGATGCTTGTAAATACTTCCTTGAAGTGAAATACAACTTAGTTAAATAGATAATAAATCAGTAAATTGGCCCTTGTTCCAATTCGTTAAAATTGTGTGTTGGGACATCAGACATGCTGTGGCATGACTGTGAGGAAATCTGCTTGGATGACAACTTAGCATTTTTTTCCCAATTAATTATTGCCTTCAATTTGTAGAAATTTTGACTAACCTAAATATGGTTCATGGTGTTTAAGCCTATATCCATTGAGCAAGAGAAATACCACCTCCACTACATTTTATTGATTGGATTTTTAAATTACTTACTAGTGATAGCCAGGAAATTTTAGTTTGCTGCAAGAATAGGAAATCTTATCGATTATCTTGGAAGTACCATGCTGTGACCTCTTACTTTCAACCACACCAACTCAAAATGGCCATAAAGATGCCAATATTTATAGCCTTACTTTTGTGTTCCATTACAGCAAGAAGGCAAGATGTCCACCTTACAAAAGAACAAGAAAGCAGATTACCTTCTCACTGGTTAAAGAGTAAAGGCGCTCACACAACCATGGTCGATGCTCTGTGGCGTCTACGTGACATCATGCTACGAGACACTCTAAATATTCGGCATGCATACAGCCTGGAATAATGTCTGAATTCATGTTACATTACCACCATTTATTACGATGCAAGAATTCTGTGGAAAGTGTGGCTGTGAAAAGTGTGTTTTAGAACCTATGGGGAAAATGTTAGTACAAATTATTTTACTGCAATTCTTGTATGGTCAAATTGTATTTGTTTTTATAAAGACTTTTTAAATAAACTGTCACTGGATATTTCAATTTACTATCGTTAGACTCTGCTGCGGTCTTATGAAAATACCCTATTATATTTTTGCACTGATTCTATCCCTTGTATAGAATTCAGTTTCATTTTTTCACTGGTACTTTGAAGGCTGAGTATGCAAGCTCAGTACATTTGTGTTGTAATAAGACTAATTTGAAGACTTTTCATTAATAAAAAGAAAAGTACATCCTAATAACAGATGTTTGAGTCTGATTTCTGAGTTGTGAAGTGTTGCTGTAGCAAATCATAGAAATAACGTAGCCCACCTTGTGTATGTAGGAGCTATCCAGCTTGAGTTCCACACTCTTCAGACCTTGTAGCCACATAGTGAAATGATTTATCTTCTACCACGTTAAATCTAAGTACCTTTAACCCGACATATCACTCCAGTTTTTAACCTTGTTTAAAAAATACGTTGTATTCACATCTATCTATACTCATACTTTTACACACCTTTTGGTCTATTCAGACTCAATTCATGGTCAGGGTCCAGACCCCTTGCATAATGTTATTGGTCCATTGCATAAAAAAGATTGGGACCCCCGCAAAATGAAACCCGACAGACCTTCAACCTAGAGATCCTGCAATTTCCCCCTTATGAGTATCTGGATACTGGCATTGAAATTAGGAGAGGTGATCTGCATATTTGCTGATCAACAGCCTGACACAGTGACACTGGATGAATCATATCTTACAGATAAACTTCCAGACTCCTATGATAATCCTTGTGTACATGTTCTACTTATTCAATTGGCGATACAGTTGGGAGGAAGTAGCTCTGTGTATCCTGCCAGATTGAAGGTCCTTTACCAATTTCCCATGGAAACTAAGTTTACAGACGTACCGAACTGCATTAGTATTGCGCTAACACTACGTTGCCGTGTTTTAACTTGGCAATTTGAAGCTATGATCTGTCTTGCGTTTCCGGGGCTGGTTAAAAAAAATCAACCACATTGTTATGGACCAGAAGTCACATTCGGCAAAACCAAACTCCAGTTACGCTGAAGGGTATCGGCTCGAAACGTCTACTGTACTCTTTGCCATAGATGCTGTCTGGCCTGTTCAGTTCCTCCAGTATTTTGTGTGTGTGTTGCTTGGATTTCTAGCATCTGCACACTTTCTCGTCTTTGGGATTGAAACATCGAAAATTCAGTTTTCTTAAAGTTATCAGTGAACTAATTGTGTTTTTGTGGCAAAATTATAGTTTTTAATTTCCCATCTACTGTAGTCATGTCTACAGTTGATAATCCAGGTATTAGTTTAAAACCTGACATCCCACCTCTCCGGGAAGTTCCAGGAGTCTCCCGCATATTGATAGCGGCTCCCTGATGCCTGCAAATTATATACAATATCCCGGAAATTGAGTTTTTTTGAGAGGGAGAGCGAGAGCGAGCATCCTGATAGGTCTACTTAGCACGAACAGAGACCAATCAGTTCTCTCTGTGGGCAGGCTTTACAGTCGGCCTCAAAAATAATGACAGCGTTGCTCGCTGCATTGTTTGCAAAAGCGACTTTTCTATTGCCCGTGGTGGGTTAAAATGTTAAAGACATGTTGAGGTGAGTTTAACAGGTGTCATTCGTTCATTGGCATAGCTACCGTTATTTAAACTAGCTGGCTGGCTGCTAAGGAGCTACTCGATTGATGTCCCACGTGATGAGGCCAAACTGCCTGTAGACTTGCTTAAAGTTGTAATAGAATAAACATGATAATATAAGTACATATTTTAATGTCACATTTTCTGCATATACCCAACTTGGTTTACAGATTAGACAAAATCACTGAACAAAGTATTACATACACCCTTGGAGATCGACGGGGTGGGGCTGCTACCTCCCTGAAATGAGTTTTTGCAGGGTGGGATGTCTGAGTTTACAATGAGTATCGCTGAAGGTTTCTGATTTAAGAATCCGTTTGGAAAACCTTAAAACTACCTCGGACGATACTTTTTTTTATCTCTCAATATTGCACCGGTATGGTCATTTTTATTTTGCACAGTATAAACTGGTTATTGATTAAATCATGCCTGTGTTTGCCCTCCTGCTGTTTCGTAAACCTAATTTTCATTACACTTCCAGCCTGTGATCAGTTTAATAGTTACGAAAGCCCCAGTCTCGCTGTGGAGGGAGGGAGAAGAATCGGCGGCCGCCAAAGCAGACGGACGGTGCAAGCCCGTCGGCGGGTGATAATCAGAGGAAACGCTGGGCTGCTTCCAGCCACCTCCTCCTCCTGACCAGTCCAAAGGAGGCGGGCCGCCACCGGGGGCAAAACACCGGTCCTTTCCTGCTGCCGTCGACTGGTGAAAGGTCAGCCTTGCTGAGGCAAGTGGCTGGGACGGAACCGGTGACTCTCCCTTAAAGCTGCGGCTCCTGTTCTGCTGCTCCGCTCTGAGGGACCTGGTCAAGGCAGAGCAAAGCGAACCAGCACCCGTCCCCGGAGCCGCCACCGCAGCGCCCGGGCCCAGGCCGGCACCCATCCCCGGATCCCGGCACACGGAACCCGGAGCCGCCACCGCAGCGCCCGGGCCCAGGCCGGCACCCATCCCCGGATCCCGGCACACGGAACCCGGAGCCGCCACCGCAGCGCCCGGGCCCAGGCCGGCACCCATCCCCGGATCCCGGCACACGGAACCCGGAGCCGCCACCGCAGCGCCCAGGCCCAGGCCGCAGCCGCTCCCCCAGCCATGCCACGGAGCTCCCGGCTGCAGTGGTGGTTCAGTTTGGTTCCCGGGAAGAAGATTTTCGGGACCTATCGCTTCCTGCCGTGTTTCTTTGTACTGGGCGGTGTGCTGGAGTGGATAATGATAAACGTGCGCATCGGCCACGAAACATTTTGTAAGTATGATCGAGTAATCTGTGCGGCTGTGCTCGCAAAGTCCGAACACCCTGAGTGGCGAAAATACTGTTTTCAGTCGAGTCCAGGTGCCGAGAGCCGCAATTTCCGCTTCCTGGGGGAAAACACTGGCTCACCGGCCCTTTGGCCGTGTGTCTGTCTGTTTATCACGCAAACCGCCCAGTCCTGTGCGGTACTGAACGCTGAAAGAGGACTCTAAATAGTCATTCAACACCGAAACGGGCCCTGCTGTCCACAGTCCCCATCTAGTCCTATTTTATCTTAGCCTATTTGGTGCATATCCTGCTAAACCTTTTCCATCCGTGTCTTTGCTCAAGTACCTTTTAGATGATCTTAATGTACATGCCTCACTCACTTCCTCTGTCACTCCTTCCATACACTGACAACTCTGGGTGTAAAGGCTGCCCTTCGGTTTCCTATTAAATTTCTCCCTTCTCACTATCTTGAATTCCCCAACCCCGGGGAAAAAGATTGTGCTTTCACCCTAGCCACGTCCCCCATGATTTTATACAATTCTGTAAGATCTAATTCTACGCTGCATCTGCAGAAAGTGCGTTCAGTGACAAGCCTTTGACAACTTTTCCCTCAAAAGGAACTGGTGGGGGAAGGTGCTGCTCATGTTCCGACGTCCTCACAACTGTTCAGGTTGAGAGCATTAAATTCCTAGGATTGAACTTCACCAAAGGGTCCAACCATGTAGAATTCACAGCCAAGGAAGCTCATCAGTGCCAGTACTTCCCCAGGAGGCTAAAGAAATTTGGCATGTCCCATTTGATTCTTAACAATTTTTATTGATACACAATAGAAAGCACCCTTCCACGTTGCATCATAGCTTCATACAGAAATTGCTCTGCCTGTGACCGCAAGAAACTGCAGTGAGTTGTGCACACAGCTCGGCGCATCACTCAAGAGGCGGAGGAAGGGGCGGTTGGCTCGCAAATAGAAAAAGCTTGTAGGCAGTGTGAGAGGGAGGATAGGCAGGTGATCGAGACGGGATGCGCTCAGACCGATGGTTTGAGATGTGTCTATTTTAATGCAAGGAGCATCATGAACAAAGCGGATGAGCTTAGAGCATGGATCAGTACTTGGAGATACAATGTTCTCACCATTACAGATACTTATTTGGCTTCCGGGCAGGAATGGTTACTTTGAGTGCCAAGCTTTTGATGTTTCAGAAAGGACAGGGAGGGAGGCAAAGGAGGTGGAGACGTGACACTGTTGATCAGAGATAGTGTCACAACTGCAGAAAAGGAGGAAGTCATGGAGGGATTGTCTACGGAGTCTCTGTGGGTGGAAGTTAGGAACAGGAAGGGATCAATAACCCTACTGGGTGTTTTTATGGATTTCCCAATAGTAACAAAGACATTGAGGAGCAGATAGGGAGACGGATTCTGGAAAGGCTTAATAATAACAGGGGCGCCATGGGAGATTTTAATTTCCCAAATATCAATTGGCATCTCCCTAGAGCAAGGGGTTTAGATAGGGTGGAGTTTGTTAGGTGTGTTCAGGAAGGTTTCCTGACACAATATGTAGATAAACCTACAAGAGGAGAGGCTATACTTGATCTGGTATTGGGAACTGAACCTGGTCAGGTGTCAGGTCTCTCAGTGGGAGAGCATTTTGGAGATAGTGATCGCAATTCTATCTCCTTTACCATAGCATTGGAGAGGGATAGGAACAGACAAGTTAGGAAAGCATTTAATTGGAGTAAGGGGAAATATGAACCTATCAGGCAGGGACTTGGAAGTGTAAATTGGGAACAGATGTTCTCAGGGAAATGTACGGAAGAAATGTGGCAAATGTTCAGGGGATATTTGTGTGGCATTCTGCATAGTTATGTTCCAATGAGACAGGGAAAGGATGGTAGGGTACGGGAACCGTGGTGTACAAAGGCTGTTGAAAATCCAGTCAAGAAGAAACAGAAAGCTGACGAAAGGTTCAAAAAACTAGGTAATGATAGAGATCTAGGAGATTATAAGGCTAGCAGGAAGGAGTTTAAGAATGAAATTAGGAGAGCCAGAAGAGGCCATAAAAAGGCCTCGGTGAGCAGAATTAAGGAAAACCTTAAGGCATTCTACAAGCACATGAAGAGCAAGAGGATAAGACATGAGAAAATAGGACCGATCAAGTGTGACAGTGGAAAAGTGTGTATGAAACCGGAGGAGATGGCAGAGGTACTTAATGAATACTTTGCTTCAGTATTCACTACAGAATAGGACCTTGGCGATTGTAGAGATGACTTAC
This sequence comes from Mobula birostris, assembly GCF_030028105.1. Taxonomy (NCBI): domain Eukaryota; kingdom Metazoa; phylum Chordata; class Chondrichthyes; order Myliobatiformes; family Myliobatidae; genus Mobula; species Mobula birostris. The sequence goes on from NC_092385.1 coordinate 79,093,305, forward strand.
AGTGGACTGTAAAGCTTGAGCATATAGACATTAAGAAAGAGGATGTGCTGTAGCTTTTGGAAAGCATCAAGTTGGATAAGTCACCGGGACCAGACGAGATGTACTCCAGGCTACTGTGGGAGGTGAGGGAGGAGATTGCTGAGCATCTGGCAATGATCTTTGCATCATCAATGGGGACTGGAGAGGTTCCAGAGGATTGGAGGGTTGCAGATGTTGTTCCATTATTCAAGAAAGGGAGTAGAGATAGCCCAGGAAATTATAGACCAGTGAGTCTTACTTCAGTGGTTGGGAAGTTATAGTCATAGTCATACTTTATTGATCCTAGGGGGAAATTGGTTTTCGTTACAGTTGCACCATAAATAATAAATAGTAATAGAACCATAAATAGTTAAATAGTAATATGTAAATTATGCCAGTAAATTATGAAATAAATCCAGGACCAGCCTATCGGCACAGTGTGTCTGACCCTCCAAGGGAAGAGTTCTAAAGTTTGATGGCCACAGGCAGGAATGACTTCCTATGACGCTCAGTGTTGCATCTCAGTGGAATGAGTCTCTGGCTGAATGTACTCCTGTGCCCACCCAGTACATTATGTAATGGATGGGAGACATTGACCAAGATGGCATGCAACTTAGACAGCATCCTCTTTTCAGACACCACCGTGAGAGAGTCCAGTTCCATCCCCACAACATCACTGGCCTTACGAATAAGTTTGTTGATTCTGTTGGTGTCTGCTACCCTCAGCCTGCTGCCCCAGCACACAACAGCAAACATGATAGCACTGGCCACCACAGGCTCATAGAACATCCTCAGCATCGTCCGGCAGATGTTAAAGGACCTCAGTCTCCTCAGGAAATAGAGACAGCTCTGACCCTTCTTGTAGACAGCCTCAGTGTTCTTTGACCAATCCAGTTTATTGTCAATACGTATCCCCAGGTATTTGTAATCCTCCACCATGTCCACACTGACCCCTTACGAGCCTGACTGAATTTTTTTGAAAATGTGACTAAGCACGTTGATGAAGGTAGAGCAGTAGATGTAGTGTATATGGATTTCAGCAAGACATTTGTTAAGGTACCCCATGCAAGCCTTATTGAGAAAATTTTTATAAATGACCTGGATGGGGAAATGGAGGGATGGGTTAGTAAATTTGCTAATGACACAAAGGTTGGGGGTTTTGTGGATAGTGTGAGGGTTGTCAGAGGTTACAGCGGGACATCGATAGGATGCAAAATTGGACTGAAGAGTGGCAGATGGAGTTCAACCCAGATAAGTGTGGGGTGGTTCATTTTGATAGGTCAAATATGATGGCAGAATATAGTATTAATAATAAGGCTCTTGGCAGTGTGGAGGATCAGAGGGATCTTGGGGTCTGAGTCCATAGGACACTCAAAGCTGCTATGCAGGTTGACTCTGTGGTTAAGAAGGCATACAGTGCATTGGCCTTCATCAACCGTGGGATTGAGTTTAAGAGCCAAGAGGTAATGTTACAGCTTTATTGGACCCTGGTCGGACCCTGGTCAAACCCCACTTGGAGTACTGTGTTCATTTCTGGTCAGCTCACTACAGGAAGGATGTGGAAACTATAGAAAGGGTGCAGAGAAGATTTACAAGGATGTTGCCTGGATTGGGGAGCATGCCCTATAAAAATAGATTGCGTGAACTTGGCCTTTTCTCCTTAGAGCGACAGAGGGTGAGAGGCGACCTGATAGAGGTTTATGAGATGATGAGAGGCATTAATCATGTGGATAGTCAGAGGCTTTTTCCCAGGACTGAAATGGCTCACACGAGAGGGCACAGTTTTAAGATGCTTGGAAGTAGGTACAGAGATGTCAGGGGCAAGTTTTTTTATACAGATGGTAGTGAGGTTGGAATCAATTGTTCGGGATGAGATTACGGGGTACCTGGAGACACATGACAAGATAGACCAAAGCCAGCATGGTTTCCTGAAAGGAAAATCCTGCCTGTCTAAACTACTGCCATTTTTTTGAGGAAATTACAGGCAGGGTAGACAAAGGAGATGCAGTGGATGTGGTGTACTTGGATTTTCAGAAGGCCTTTGACAAGGTGCCACACATGAGGCTGCTTAGCAAGCTATGAGCCCATGGAATTACAGGGGAAGTTACTAGCATGGGTGGAGCATTGGCTGATCGGCAGAAAACAGAGAATGGGAATAAAGGGATCCTATTCTGGCTGGCTGAATTGGACTTCCACAGGGGTCGGTGTTGGGACCGCTGCTTTTTACAATGTATGTCAATGATTTGGACTATGAGATTAATGGATTTGTGGCTAAATTTACCAATGATACAAAGATAGGTGGAGGAGTGAGTAGTGTTGAGGAAACAGAGAGCCTACGGAGAGACTTACATAGTTTTGGGGAATGGGCAAAGAAGTGACAAATGAAATAGAATATTGGGAAGTGTATGGTCATGCACTTTGGTGGAAGAAATAAACGGGCAGACGATTATTTAGATGGGGAGAGAATTCAAAATGCAGAGTTGCAAAGGGACTTGGGAGTCCTAAAGGTTAACCTCCAGGTTGAGTCGGTGGTGAAGAAGGCGAATACAATGTTGACATTCATTTCCGGAAGTATAGAATATAAGAGCAGGGATGTGATGTTGAGGTTCTATAAGGCCCTCGTGAGACCACACGAAGTATTGTGTGCAGTTTTGGGCTCCTTATTTTAGAAAGGATATACTGACATTGGAGAGGTTTCAGAGAAGATTCACAAGAATGATTCTAGGAAAGAAAGGGTTACCATATGAGGAACGTTTGGCAGCTCTTAGGCTGTATTCCCTGGAGTTCAGGAGAATGAAGGGGGATCTCATAGAAACATTCCAAAATGTTAAAAGGCCTGAACAGATTAGATATGACAGAGTTATTTCCCATGGTGGGGAATTCTAGGACAAGAGGATACGACTTCAGGATTGAAGGACGTCCATTTATAACAGAGATGCGGAGAAATTACTTTAGTCAGAGGGTGGTAAATCTGTGGAATTTGTTGCCACGAGCAGCTGTGGAGGCCAATTGATTGGGTGCATTTAAGGCAGAGATGAATAGGTTCTTGATTAGCCAGGGCATCAAAGGGTATGGGGAGAAGGCAGAGGAGTGGGGATGACTGGAAAAATTGGATCAGCCCGTGATTGAATGGCGGAGCTGACTCAATGGGCCGAATGGCCTGCTTCTGCTCCTATATCTTATGATCTTATTCAGTCTGCAAGGTGACTAAGCTTCATTTTAATTCTCCTTCATGTCCCCTCTTCAACATCTCCATCATGGACCTCCTGCTCCGTTCCAGAAACCCCAAAATAAGCTTAAGCAACTACACTTCATCTTCCATCTGGGCACTTTAAATCAGTTGGAACTCCGTATTGAATTCAGCAATTTGAGATATCTAGCCTTTTTAGTTTCTGCAGAAATGGCAAGTTCTAATACAGGCTTAATAATTTTTTTTTAATTTAAAGACCCAACGAGCCCACTCCGCCCAATTACACCCAAGTGGCCAACTAACCTACTAATCCGTATGTCTTAGGAATGTGAGAGGAAACTGTAGCGCCCAGAGGGAACCTACATAATCATGGGGAGAACATACAAATGCCTTATGGGGGGGCGGGAGAATTGAACCCAAGTCACTGCTGCTGTAAACCCAGGTCTAACCGCTGTTTTAACAGGCTGCCAATGATCTGATGATGAAAGTTAGTTGGTCTGAAATTTTAACCCTGCTTCTCTCTCCCCACATGCTGCCTGGTTTGCTCAATATTTATAGCCTTTTATCTTACTTAATATTTGTACCTTCTGCTACTACATGCAAGTCCACAATCCCTTATCCGAAATTCTGAAATCCAAAAAGCTCTGAAAACCGAAGTTTTTTTCGCCAACAGCTGACGTCACTCAGCTGTGACGTGGCAGCACTAGCAGAGGCCGCCAGACGTCAGTTGTGGCTCAGCGTTCCGACTGGTTACACGTGCATTTGCTGTTCACTGATATTTTGTGTTCATGGTTGACTTTGTGTTTAATTTCACTGTGAAAATGTCAAAAAAAGCTGCAGATACCCCTGTGGATAACAATGAGAAAAGGAGAAGGAAGCATCTATCATTATCAATAAACGCAGAAAGGGAGTTATTGCAGAAGCTTGATCGTGGTGTGTCTGTACGGCGTCTTACTGAAGAATATGGTGTCGGACTATTATATTATTCCCTGAACAATACAGTATAACAACTATTTACATTGTATTAGGTATTATAAGTAATCTAGAGATGATTTAAAGTATATGGGAGGATGTGCGTAGGTCTGGAGCTCCACTGGGTCCTAAAGTCCACCCGTACTGAGACAATTTAAATAAGGGACTTAAGCATACATGTTTTTTGGTATCTGCAGGGGGTCCTGGAACCAATAAGGAGGGATTCTGAAATCTGAAAAATTCTGAATTCCGAAATGCAACTGGCCCCAAGGATTTCGGATAAGGGATTGTGGACCTGTACTACTCATTTGGGACTTCTCAGTCCTTGCATTTCACAACCCAAAACAATGTATTCTATTTTTATCTTCAGGTAGTGGAAGTAACTCATTGTGGTATCCGGGTTTGGTCACATGATAAGGAAAAGATTGGAAGTCTGATTTTTACAAAAAATAGATTTAGCCAGTACTGTGCATTTAAAGACTCTTAAGTTTACTTTTTTCTTTGAACTCATAATTTTTATTGTCTTTCTAGATGATGTGTACCGAAGAAAACGTTCTGAGCAGCAGTACCAACAGAAATTAGAAGCACTGTCCACAAATGAAAATCACTTGGCATCAAAATAAGACACTTTACTTAACTGGCAAATCTGCATTATGAATAGATTAAGTTATTTCCTCTTTAAAATTGTTATATTTCCTGAGATGTGTATTTTATTGCATTTAAAATACAATGTGTGCCTCATTTCATGAAGTTACTTGTCCTGTTTCTATTTCTATCCACTTGGTTTGTATTGCACCTTATATCATAGGATATTTAAAAACCCACTCATTTAATTGCTTGAAGAACTGTTACTCTTGACATAGAATTAAGTACATAGCGGTAAAGATGAATGTTGGAGAAGTTATGTCAGAAGCACTTTGGCTCATCAAATTATTTAACAGACACTTTTTGTTCCACCAGAAGAGGGAGTAATATTTTTGCTAACAGCTCTCTGCACTGAAGTGGAGCTTGGAAAGAGTTAACAATCTAACAAAGAGGAATGCCACTAACTGAGCCACGCTGTGCTATATTAGGGGACCTGACAAATAAAGAAACACAGTATAGGGTAAATGATTGGAATGCTAAGCCGTAAGACATAAGAACAGAATCAGGGCATTAAACCCATCGTCTGTTCTGGCATTTGATCATGGCTGATTTATGTTTCTTTTCAACCCCCTCTTCTGCCTTTACTAATCAAGAACCTATCAATTTCCACTTTAAATATACCCAATGACTTGGCCTTCTCAGCTGTCTATGGCAACGAATTCCATAGGTTCGCCATCCTCTGGCTAAAGAAATTCCTCCTTATCTCCTTATTTCTGAGACTGTGCCCTCTGGTCCCAGACTCTTCCACTATTGGAAACACCCTTTTCACTGTTGAAATCTTTGTCATGATATATTGAAGTAGGGACTTGAGAAGAGAACAGAGCTCTAAAGGGATAGGACAGAAAATATAATAAGTATGGTGAAAACGTGTGTGGAATTTAAATGGTGGATATGCTTGTTATAGTGTGATATGCTTCTAAAATTTCTTTGCTGTGCCTGAATTACTGGTAAAACCATTCAGTGATTTCCTACAGGAAGATAAGAGGAGTTTTTTACTAGCGCAGGAGGCAATCTTTATACCTTGCATCAAATATCCAGTTAGTACGAAGCCGCTGTGCAGCATGAGTTTCATCGGGTGTGTGCATTTAATTTGTATCACATTATTGGTTTATGGCACTGACATTTTATTTACTGAAACATTACACTGACTTAGGCTTTGTTATGAATTTAATATACTATTATCTCAAGGATGAAAGCCAGCGGCAGATGAATTGCTGACAGTCACTTACAACATTGAAAGGATGACGAGGGAAAATAAGGAAATAAAATATTTTCACACGAGTTACATCAGCTTTAAACAAGATATCTCGAAACATTGAGAATAACAAATTCAGGATTGCCTAGCTGCAGACCCTTGAATGTATGTTTTACCTTTCCTGTTTCACGGTATAATGCTGCAGTTTTAAAAGGCTGCATCAAGGTAGGATTTCCCTCTTCAATTAACCGTCATGAATTCCCAACTTTGGATCTTATGCTAATTCAGGAATGTTTTCATCAGGCAACATTTAGATGTTTTGAATTTCTTCACAAATAATCAGTTGAAACCAATTCAGAATTAATGAACAATACTATATGTAGAAGTAAAAACTAAGTATAGATTCAAGAATAATATTTCTGTTGGTCAGGGAATAAAGGAATAGTTTGTTCTGCAAAACTGGACCATAGTACTAAGTGCTTTGTGATGTTTTATCCTGCAGTTCAGGTAGAGATAGCCGTATTACTGATTATACTTAATGGATGCAGAGTCTGATTCCACCCGTGGGTTGATGGATACAGGCTGCAGCATGCTGTTGTATTGTGGTATGTAAGACAGGTTTTTCACTATACATCGGTACACGTGACAATAATAAAACAATTCACAGAGGAATTTGGGTGCCTTCCGAAGTGAGCATGCACCCAGTAAAAGGGGAGAGAAGTGAATCACTGGAAATGCAGCAAAATAGTCATCAGGTCAGGCCATCTGCAGTATTTAGTTCCGGGTTTATGATCTTTCACCACAACTGGGAAACGTTAGAGATTAAAGGAAGTTTGTAGATGTAAAGAAGGAGGGGCAGAGAGCAAAAGGGGAGATTGAATAACAAAAGCGGTGGTGATGTGGATTTAAAGGGGACGATTAAAGATTGTGAATAAAGGGCTGGGCTGGGGGATTGTAAGTATTGCAAGAGATATATGAAATATGAAATTTGAAATTACCAGAAAAATGAAAACCCTAAAGCTGAAAATATGACAAACAAGGCTAGAATTTCCAGGAATTAAGTTGTTGAATTCATTATTTAGTAAGGAAGGCAGTGAGGCAGAGGGCAGGCAACTGGAAACTCAGGTCACACTTGCAGACTGAACAGAGGTGTACTAAAAAACAGTTCCAATCTGTGTTAGATTTCTTCCACATAAGGGAGACCACATCATGAGCATCAGATGCAGTGCACTCTTTTGAAGAACTATCAGAAATGTTTTTTTTTACTTGGAAAATAATGTTTGAGGCCCTGAATAGTAGAGAGGGAGAGGATAAAATGGTAGACGTTACATCCTCCAGAGATGGACAGGAGGGGCAGGTAAGGTGGGGGAGGAGCTTGTGTGATAATGATGAAGGTACAAAGAGATCCTGGAAGGATTGGGCTCCTCAGAATGCTGAAAGAGGGAAAGAGAGATGTGTCTGATGTGGTGGGGCCATGTTGGAGGTGTCAAAAATCGCACTGATCAATCTGTTGAATTTGGAGGCTGCAGGAGACAGGGGCAGGTATATTTGTGTTCTGAGTATGCAAGAAGTGCTGAAGGAAATAAGATTAAGGATCTTGACAGCCACCGTGAATTGCTGTGGGAAAAGGCTTATTGGAAGCAGTGGAAGGTGATATAGTCAGAACAATGCTAATGGGACTAGAGAAAGTGGAAAAATGGAATGAATCCTTACAAGAAGGAAGATGGGAGTCTGAAAGCTTGTAGTGAATACTTAACAGAGAAAATGCTATGAAGATGATTCCTCTTGTAGAAACATCCAGGACTAAGACTTATGGTTTCAGAATAAGGATCTCCCATATTAGATGAGGATGAGGTAAAAGTTCTTCTCCTGGAGGATAATGAATCTTTGCAATTCTCTTCCTTGGAGAGGGGTAGAAAATGTGTGATTCACTATATTCAAATCTGAGATGGAGCCTGGAATATTAGGGAATCAAGGGTTAAGGAGAACAAACAAGAAAATGGAGCTTAAGTCCTGATTTCATTGTTTGGAGGAGAGGGCCTGAGGGACTATTCAGCCAATTTCAGAAGATAAAAAAGCTCTCATGGGAATAGCCAAGATTTAGCCTCTTCAGTCTGCTGCACCATTTAACAAGCTTTTGGCTGATCTGATTTTCTTGTTCATCAGCATTCTCGACCCAAAACGTTGACTATTTATTCATTTCCATAGACGCTGCTTGTCCTGCCGACTTTCTCCAGAACTTTGTGTGTTTTTCTCTGGGTATCTATCATCTGCAGAATCTCTTGTGATTATCAAATGTGATATTAAAAAAGCAAGAATGTACTCCTGAGGTTTTCTAAGGCATTGGTCTGGCTGTATTTAGAACATTGAGAGTAATTTTGGGCTGCATATCTAAGGAAAAATGTGCTGATGTTGGAGGGGTCCAGGAGAGATTCACAAGAATGATCCTGGGAATGTAAGCTTAACATATGAGAAGTGTTTAATGGCTCTAGGCTTGTAGTCAGTGGAGCTGAGAAGGATGCTAGGGTATCTCACTGAAACTTACCGAATACTAAAAGGCCTGGACAGAGTGGATCTTTCCATTTGTAAGGCTGTCTAGATCCAAAGGGACAACATCAGAATAAAGGGATGAATTTAGAAGAGAGAATGTCTTTGATGGGTGGGGTCTTCGATTATATTGGTTGCTATACTGAGGTAGTGAGGTGTAGAGAAACTCCAAGGGAAAGCGAGGCAATAAGTGTATTAAGTTGCAATGAGGGGAGGAGTAGAGAAAACAGTAGGATGTCTATCAAAGTGGTCAAGTTAATTACAAGACATTTGGAGATAGATAAGAAAAAAATAAATTGAAATAGACAGATGTAGACATATATCTGAAGAAAAGAAAGGGGAGCTCAGCTGAAATTGTTCAATTCAATATTTAGTCCTGGGACTTGTATGCAGCCTGAAGGGGGATGAGCTGAAATCGGGTGTCATTTGAGTGTTGTAGACTGAAAACTGAGAGGTCAGAGTAGGAATGAGGTCAAGGGTTAAACTGACAGACAACCAGAAGCTAAGGATTGTCCTCGTGGATTGAATGGAAGTGTTCCGCAAAGCAGTCACACGTTTGGGGTTTGGTTTCTCCAATGTAGAGCACACTGTGAACACTGAATGCAGTACTCTGATTTGAAAGGAGTTCAAATGAATTGTAGCTTTACTTGGCTTGTCCACATGGAGCTCTGGGAAGGGAAAAAGGAAAAGGTAAAAACTGATAGATGCTGCATATTCTCTCCATGACTGTGTGTGTTTCCTCCGGGTGTTCCAATTTCCTCCCACATTCCAAAGATTTACAGGTTAGTAGGTTATTGGTCACGTGTGTAACTGGGTGGCATGGGTGTAATTAGTAGGTTATTGGTCACATGGGTGTAACTGGGTGACAAAGGCTTGTTGAGCTGGAGGGCCTGCTATACCTCCAAATAAACGCTCTGAAAAGCCAGGTGGTTAAGGAGGATAGAAGAGCAAACCGGGGAGTTATAAAAGGATTGCTTTTGTGGGTTGCTGAATGAGGAGGAGAGAAGAAACTATGTCCTGTGGTGGAATCCTGTTGGAGATCATGAAAATTACGTGGAATGATCTGCTGAATGTGGATGAAAGGGGAGTGAAACTATCCGCTCTGGCTGGAAGTAGAGAGGGTAAGAACCAAAATGAGAATCAGGAGATGCTGTCAAGAACCAAATCAGCTTTGACAAAAGAAAAACCACAGTTAAAGAAAAGAGATGACGTCCTGAAGACACTAATGTGGAAAGTCTTTTAGAGCAGAAGTGAGGAAAAAATTGGGGAAGATGAAATGGAGTCCTTCCAGGAATCAAGCTGGGAAGAGGTGTGATTACAAATGGCAATGGGAATTATCTATCTCCCGAGATGGTGACACAGCTGTCAAGAAAGACACCAGTTGGGAACTGGATCATCTGAAAGTGGAGGTTGCCTCAAAACAAATTAAATTATAACCTGCAGGAAGGATGTGAACAAGGTTGAGATAGTGCAGAGAAATTTTACAAGAATGTTGCCGGGTCTAGAGGACCTGAGTTATAAGAAGAGATTGAATCGACTAGGACTCTATTCTTTAGAATGTACAAGTGACTGCGAAATAACACGTGCCCCGCTCTCCCGAACCTGATTGGTTGTTGGCCGCGAATGTAGGCATTTGATTGGACAAGCTTCTGTTTGTGACTGGAGCAGTGAGCCTGATGGTCGGAATACGATTTGCTGCGGTCCGAAGCGGAGAGCCGGCGGTTCGCGGCGCCTTTCCCCACACAGAATCACTGTCTTTCTCAAAGTGAAGAGTTATGGCTTTGTCTGCTTTGATGCAAATGAAAACGATGAAGTGTTCCGCTGTTAAATTGGCTGTGAACTATTGTACTAAAGCGGTTGATCTGTCTGGTTGCACAGCGCAGGCGACGCAGCGCGGTCACGTCGATAATTCCTCAGATTCCAGTGTTAGCGGCAAGCCAGTCGCAACTGCAGCCGCAACATCGGAGAACAAAACTTACCTGTGGGGTCGTTACAATGAAATGAAAAAATTAGTGCATGGTAAGTCCCTTCAACGAGCCGTGTTTTTTGGCTGCAACAAGATGTATTCGGTTTTTATTTCATTATATGCGTGCATTATATATGTGCATTCTTAAAGGTGTCAACAAAATAGAGAGAGTATAGAGAAGATTTACTAGAATGTTACCTGGGTTTCATCACCTAAGTTACAGAGAAAGGTTGAACAAGTTGGGACTTTATTTTTTGGAGCATAGAAGGTTGAGGGGGGACTTGATAGAGGTGTTTAAAATTATGAGGGGGATGGATAGAGTTGACGTGAATAGGCTTTTTCCATTGAGAGTGGGGGAGATTCAAACAAGAGGACATGAGTTGAGAGTTAAAGGGCAAAAGTTTAGGGGTAACATGAGGGGGAACTTCTTTACTCAGAGAGTGGTAGCTGTGTGGAATGAGCTTCCAGCAGAAGTGGTTGAGGCAGGTTCGATGTTGTCATTTAAAGTTAAATTGGACAGCTATATGGACAGGAAAGGAATGGAGGGTTATGGGCTGAGTGCAGGTCAGTGGGACTAGGTGAGAGTAAGAGTTCAGCACGGACTAGAAGGGCCGAGATGGCCTGTTTCCGTGCTGTAATTGTTATATGGTTATATTGCGTCCGTTTTAATGTTTTTTTTTGTTTTTTTCATTGGATTTACATTCATGAATTTTATTGAAATTGGGTAACAACACGAACGTGTCCTTGAACTACTTTATTCTGATGCGAAGACCACTGAACAGTTTGAGTGCAACAATCACAAGGAAGTTGGTTGTAAAAAGCGCAACTTTCCTATTTTATAGTTCATTTATTTTCAATGAAATTTATTGAAGTGAATCTACAGCTGGTTGGTTTACCATTAAAGTGTCATTCAGAATTTGCTTTGGCCCTCCCATCACTTCACCTTGCCAGGTCACTTGTTTTTGTTTCCCAAATGCTCAGCTATCTCTCCTCCTTGATCATCCGCAACTGAGGTAGGGAATTAGAAAATTCGTACTTCAGAAAGTAAAAACGTTGCTCCTTCTCCGAATCCTGGGTAGCTGCCATTTTATTCTGGTATTACAATATGAAGTTCTGTACTCCTGAGATGGGGAAACACTCCTCGTGCATTTAATTTGACATTTTAAAAATATTTTTCATGCTTCAGGTGAGATGTACTTTTGAACAACCCCCTTAATCCCAAAATCCATCTAGTGAACCCCCACTGTATTGTGGCAAAGGCAATTGTATCTGTTCTTGGGTAAGTACATAAAATAGATAATATATTCTGCAAGTGTTGTTTCACCAAGGCTTTATGTCAATTCTTTTTGTAATGAAACCCAACTGAAATATTGTTTTCTAATTATCTTTTTTACCTGAATTTTAAATTTCTGTGATCCATGTAGATTAGAAACACATTGATGACCTGTCAATACTGCTTTTTTCCCTCATTTTCTCACTCTTGATAACACATTTCATGCTTTTATAATATGAAATGAAAAACTAAAAGACAAAAAATACAAGTAACCCCTGTGAAGAAGAGTCTCTGACTTGAAATTTTACTGTTTCTCAGCTGCTGCCCAGACTTCTGAACTTGCCCAGCATTTTTTTATTTTGTTGTTTCCCAATGTTTGAAAGCTCACTACATCTTTATCCATGAAACTTTGTGATTTTGGTTTCTCATCTACCACATTCTTATTCTGTTAATTATAGTGTGATACTGCTTTCAGATTCTCTTTGTGATTACATTACATTTTTTTTTGCAGTTTAGTCTTCTGAAACCATTCCAGTACCTTGGAGATTATGAGAAATCTTTATCCATCCATCCACTTTTGGTAGCAATTTTCTTTTGTATGTCTCAGATATAGAACATCAGATCCAATGTATTTGTCTGTTTTTTTTTGTTAATTTCCCCAATTTCTTGTCATTTTCTGGGATTTCTGTGCTTTCTGATGAGAAGACAAACAGAATATCTATTTTAGTGAATGCAGCAGCCCAGGCAGCATCTATAGGAAGAGGTACAGTCGACGTTTTGGGCCGAGACCCTTTGTCAGGACTAACTGAAAGAAGAGATAGTAAGAGATTTGAATGTAGGAGGGGGAGGGGGAAGATCCGAAATGATAGGAGAAGACTGGAGAAGGAGGGATGGAGCTAAGAGCTGGAAAGTTGATTGGCAAAAGGAATATGAGAGGATCATGGGACAGGAGGCCTGGGGAGAAAGAAAGGGGGAGGGAGGAAGACCAGAGGATGGGCAAGGAGTATGGTGAGAAGGACAGACGGAACACCGTTTCACTGAACACCTACTCTGTGTCCGCCAGAGAAAGCAGGATCTCCCAGTGGCCACACATTTTAATTCCACGTCCCATTCCCATTCTGATATGTCTATCCATGGCCTCCTCTACTGTCAAGATGAAGCCACACTCAGGTTGGAGGAACAACACCTTATATTCCACCTGGGTAGCTTCCAACTTGATGGCATGAACATTAACCTCTCTAACTTCTGTTAATGCCCCACCTTCCCTTCGTACCCCATCCATTATTTATTTTTATACACACATTCCCTCTCCCTCTCCCTCTCCCTCTCCCTCTCCCTCTCCCTCTCCCTCTCCCTCTCCCTCTCCCTCTCCCTCTCCCTCTCCCTCTCCCTCTCCCTCTCCCTCTCCCTCTCCCTCTCCCTCTCCCTCTCCCTCTCCTCTCCCTCTCCCTCTCCCTCTCCCTCTCCCTCTCCCTCTCCCTCTCCCTCTCCCTCTCCCTCTCCCTCTCCCTCTCCCTCTCCCTCTCCCTCTCCCTCTCCCTCTCCCTCTCCCTCTCCCTCTCCCTCTCCCTCACCCTCACCCTCACCCTCACCCTCACCCCCTCTCCCCCTGACTATACCCCTTGCCCATCCTCTGGGTTCCCCCCCCCCCCTTGTCTTTCTCCCTAGGCCTCCTGTCCCATGATCCCCTCATATCCCTTTTGCCAATCAACTTTCCAGATCCCTCCCCCTCCTGTCCTCTCCTATCATTTCAGATCTCCCCCTCCCCCTCCCACTTTCAAATCTCTTACTAGCTCTTCCTTCAGTTAGTCCTGACGAAGGGTCTCAGCCTGAAATGTCAACTGTACCTCTTCCTAGAGATGCTGCCTGGCCTGCTGCGTTCACCAGCAACTTTGATGTGTGTTGCTTGAAATTCCAGCATCTGCAGAATTCCTGTGTATCTGTTTTAGCGTTTTTCTGCATGTTTTTTCTAACTTTCCTTTCTATGTGATCCATATCTTTCTTTTGCAAATCAGTTTGCATGCCAATAGAAAATCAAATGTTTCTGATTTCTTAGTCTGCACGTGGATTTCTCTGGATTTCCAGCTTCCCTTCTCCCAGATCACCATCATTGCTTGTTTTAGACACCTCTTGCTGAAGTTAAAAGCTCTTCTAATCCTCTGATTTATAAGATTAGAAGTCTTTTCAAATCCAAGATCATCTCTCATTTAGTTAGTTAGTTGTGGATGAATTGTGTTTCCTGTTGCCCTTTATTTCTCAATAGAATGTAAATTTATTGAAAATTATGCATCTGTCATCAAATGTTTGCATATTTTATCATTTTGTAAGACTTCCTAATGTTGCCTTTGAGCCTGCTATCTTTAATTTGTCATGTTTTTTTTTAAATTTAAGATTCTAATTTCATAATTGATTTGCCACCATTACTCAGTGTAAGTTTTTTGTACTTAATCTCATCTATTAAGTATGTCCTATTATACAAAAACATAAAACAAAATATTCTGTCCATGATTTGTGTCACTAATGCAAAATGGTCTGTGCATGGTTTGATCTGGGAGCCTGCAGTCTCTTCTCCACAAGTGCTTTAGCAGCAATTTGGTTTCCTGGCCAATTTGAGTATTAAAATTTTGACAACTATTGCATTACCCTTGTTACAGTAGTCACTTACTTCTTGAATAAAGCTGTCCACGATGGCCTCCTCTGGAGGGCTTCTTGTTAGTACCCAACAGTTCATTATTTTCTGTCCAATATTGAATGTCATTTTAAAAAATCATCTTGGTGACCAATATTATCTATTATTAGCGGGTCTTATAAGATAAGCAGTGTGCTTATTTTCTTTTTAGTTTTTCAAACTAACATAACTGGAATATTTAATTTCCAACATTGATCTCCAAGTAACCAAATCTCTAAATTAACTTTAGATTGAACCCATTTGACAGTAATCTTGTCATATATTTGGTTAACATTAATTTTAAGATTACTTATTCTTTTCTGACCATATACAGCACCTTGAAAAAGTATTCAGCTCCCAACCCTTCTTCACATAAATGAATATTACAACCATGTATTTTGGTCAATTTAACTGGGAATTTTTATTTGAATCACATAATTTTTTTTCAAAAATGGGGAAAATTGTAAAGCATGAGAGATGAAAAATTCAAGAACGGAAATGTCAGCAGTTGAAAGGTATTTATCCCCCCTTGCTCGGTATTTAGTTGAGCACCTCTTGCATCTATTACAATCGGCAGTCATTATGGATAAGTCTGTATTAGCGTTTCACATTGTGAGGGAGTCCATTCAAAATTGTACAAGCTCTGCCAGGTTATTTGGGGAGTGGTGGTGGATGGCAGTCTTGAGGTCTTGCCAGAGATGTTCAATCTGGTTATGGTCAGGACTCTGACTGAGCCACTCAAGGACATCAATTTTCTTCATTTAAAGTCACTCCCTGTTTGCTCTGGCACTGTGCTTTGGGTCATTGTCCTACAGAAAGACAAATTTCCTTCACAGTTAAAGCTTTCTGGCAGAGGCTAGTAGGTTTTTGTCCAGGATCTCCCTGTGTTTAGCAGCATTCATCTTCCCATCAATCCTAACCAGATTCCCAGTCCCTGCTACTGAAAAGCATCCCCACAGCATGAAGCTACCTCCACCGTACTGGCTGAAGCACAGGGTTAGATTTATGCCGCACGTATTGCTCAACGTTGAGGTTTTAGTCTCATTCAACAACATGAATTTTTCCTGCATCTTGACAGTATCTTTTAAGTGAAGCTTTGCAAAGACTTTAGGGGCAAGGAGGTGCTTTTTTTAAATCCAGGGCTGCTTCCTTCCTTCACTCTTCCATAAATACCTTTTTTGTGCAAGGCCTTAGAGATGGTAGAGTCATGAGCTTCATCTCTAGTTGCAGCCACTGACTTTTGCAGCTCATTCAGAACGACTGTTAATGACACTGTAGCCTCTCATACAAATGCCATTCTTCTTTGGTGACTAAGTGTACAGGAGCAGCCTGACCTAGGCAGTGTGATTGTGGTATCTTATTTTTTCCACTTGTTCACGGTGGACTGCACTGAGCTACGAGGTATGTTCAGAGCCTTTGAGATGGTCTTGTACCCTTCTCCAGATCTGTGCTTCATTTCCCTGACTTGTCTTTTGTCTTCAATTTGGTTTGGTCCATTAAAAATCTACCATACTGTTGGACCTTGCAGAGGAAGGAGCATTTATTCAGGAAATCCTCCAATTTTCTACATCAACAAATTGGGTGAGTTGATAAGGCAATGTATAGTATTGCACCCAAGGAAGGTTAGCGTAGTAATTACAAAGAGGATGAATGTTTTTTCGGCCTCACAATTTTAATTTTAATTTTTTGTAAATTGTTGACAGGTTTTGGAATTTTTACTTTTGATTTTACATCATGCACAGAGTATTGTAGATTAGCTCAAAAAATCCCACTTCAATATATTAAAATTAGAAGATGAGACAATAAAATGTGAAAATACTTGTGGGGGCTGAATACTTCTTCGAGACACAATGTAAAAGCTAACACTTGCCAAGGACTAATTGTATTAAAACGCCACCTTCAGTGCAGCAAAATGTTGCCAGGTGCATTGTAGGAGTGCTTGCATCACAAATCAAGCTGATGGAGCTGCTTGGCCAAAGGAGCAGGTTTTAGGAAGCACCAAGGTTAGAGAGTACAAAAGTTGAGGGGGGGGGGGAAATTCTAGATCTTGGAATCTTTACAATGAAATGTAGGGCTGTCAGTGGGAAAAAGGTAGTCAGGCCGGAAATGGAGGGACATAGAAATTGTATAGAGAACAAAGAAAATGAAAACTACACATCTGAAATAACTGAATGTGATAGAAATGCTCAAAGTCAGGCAGTGTCTGGAAAGAGAAACAGTGGTGGTATTTTGACTTGAAATGTTAACTTAGTTTCTTTTTCCATGAATGCTGCTTGTTGTGCTGAGTGTTTCCAACATTTTCTCTTTATTTTCTGTCTCGTGGAGAGTGGTAGATTGTGGAAGTGATTGTGAAGTCAGCGGAGACAAGACTGTGGGAGATTTGAAAATTTGGGTGAGAACTTAAGAAAATGGCAAGCTGATCTAAAAGCTGTTGTAGATCAGTGAGTGATGGGAATTAACATGTGGGCCAGAGTAGCCTAGTGGTTAGCATGATACTATCACAGCTCAGGGTATCTGAGTTCAGAGGTCAATCCTAGTGTTGACGCTCCCTTCTGCAACGCTTACAAAGCGCTCCTTCGCTCACCGTTTGGAAAATTGGATCACCCCTCTATCTTACTGCTGCCGAGGTACAGGCAGAAGCTGATACAAGAGGCAGCCGTAGTTAAAACCGTCCACTGTTCATCCGACCAATCGGCCTCCCTGCTACGCGACTGCTTTACTGTCTCCCATGATGTCTCCGAGTTCACGGATGAAGTCACAAGTTTCATCCGGAAGTGCTTCGAGGATATTGTCCCCCAGAAATCGGTCTGGGTCTTTCCAGACCAGAAACCCTGGGTCAACAGTTGCATGTGAGCAGCACTTACTGTGTGATGCAGAGCTTATGTTGTCGATGACCAACAGAAACTCAAGAAATGGAGCTATAATCTGTGCAAAGTCATCAAGGCAGCGAAACGACAATACAGGGACAAGATTCAGACACAACTCTCCACCAACAACACACGCAGCTTATGGCAAAATCTGCACACCATCGCAGACTTCAGAGCTAAGCGCAGTGGTGCTGCCAATATCGCTGCCTCTCTCCCAGACGAACTAACACTTTTTTACGCTCGGTTCGATGTCACCAACACGAAGCCCCTGAGGAGAGCCGCTGATACGACCTGCACCTTGGTCATCTCTGAGGCTGAAGTACATGGGTGTTTCCAACGAGTGGACAGTCGCAAGGCTGTGGGACCGGACGCCATCCCAGGGTGGATACTCAGAGTGTGCCCAGCACAACTGGCAGGTGTGTTTACAAACATTTTTAATCTCTCCCTCGCCCAGTGTAGAGTGCACTCCTGCTTCAAAACATCCACCATTGTTCCTGTACCTAAAAAGACCAAGGTAACATATCTGAACGACTGGTGTCCTGTCGCACTCAGCTCAATAATAAGAAAATGCTTTGAGAGGCTGGTCAAGGACTACATCTGCAGCTTGCTACCACCCACACTGGACCCCTACAATTCACCTACCGACACAACCGACCGACAGATGACACAATAGCCACGGCTCTACACACCGTCCTTGCACATCTGGAGAAGAGGGATGCTTATGTGAGAATGCTGTTCTTGGACTGCAGTTCAGCATTCAACACCATAATTTCCTCCAGGCTCGACAGGAAGCTCAGAGACCTCAGCCTTTACCCTGCCTTGTGTAGCTGGATCCTAGACTTCCTTTCAGATTGCCCGCTGTGTCCTAAGCCCCCTTCATTACTCTCTGTATACCCATGACTGTGTTGCCACCCACAGCTCCAATCTGCTAATTAAATTTGCTGATGACACTACACTGATTGGCCTAATCTCAAATAATAACGAGGCAGCCGACAGAGAGGAAGTCATCACTCTGAGCAAAACCTCTCCCTCAATGGCGCAAAAACAAGGAGCTGGTTGTGGACTACAGGAGGAATAGAGACAGGCTAACCCCTATTGACATCAGTGGATCTGGGGTTGAGAGAGTAAACAGCTTTAAGTTCCTCTGCGTAAGCATCACTGAGGATCTCACGTGGTCTGTGTGGTGAAAAAGGCACAACAGCGCCTCTTTCACCTCAGGTGGTTGAAGAAGTTTGGTATGGACCCCCAAATCCTAAGAACTTTCTATAGGGGCACGATTGAGAGCATCCTGACTGGCTGCATCACTGCCTGGTATGGGAACTGTACTTCCCTCAATCACAGGACTCTGCAGAGAGTGGTGCGGACAGCCCAGCATATCTAGATGTGAACTTCCCACTATTCAGGACATTTGCAAAGACAGGTGTATAAAAAGGGTCCAAAGGATCATTGGGGACCCGATTCACCCCAACCACAATCTATTCCATCTGCTACCATCCGGGAAATGGTACCGCAACATAAAAGCCAGGACCACCAGGCTTCGGGACAGTTTCTTCCACCAGGCCATCAGACCGATTAACTCATGCTGACACAACTGTATGTCTATGTTATATTGACTGTCCTGTTGTACACACTATTTATTATAAATTACTATAAATTAGACATTCAGATGGAGAGGGAACGTAAAGATTTTTACTCGTGTATGAAAGATGTAAGAAATAAAGTCAATTCAATTCACTGTGAAGAGTTTGTGCATCCTGTCTGTAGAATATGTGGGTTTTCTCTGGATGCTGCTGTTTTGTCCCAAAGTCCAAAGATGTACTGGTTAGTGGGTTAGTTTGTCACCGTAAATTGTCTCATGATTAGGCTAGGGTTAAATCGGAGGTTGCTGGACAGCACAGCTGAAAGGCCTGGAAGGGCCTACTCTGTGATATATCACTAGGTAAATAAATAAAAATTGTGTGTGACATCAACACTCCAGTAGATAAGTGAAGTTGGCTGAAAATGCATTAGAAAGGTGGAGACTAGATGTAACGAACTATGTCTGAGGGTTTCAGCCAAAGTGATCTGAGGCAAAGTTGAACACCATTATGAAGATGAAAATTTAGACGGCCTTGTGGAGGCTAGGACATGAAACATATAAAAGCAATCGTACCTCTGGCATTCTCCAAACATTCTTCCGGTCACCTTCAATACACGTCCTCTGGCATTTGTCACTGGCACCTTGGAAAACAGGTATAGCCTGTCCACTCGATCTATGTCTCTCATAACATTGTACATCTCTTTCTTTTCAAATCTTTTTATTGTTTTGCCGAAAAAATAATGAGTACATTGAAGTTACAACACTTACAAT
The DNA here is from genome assembly GCF_030028105.1 of Mobula birostris. Taxonomy (NCBI): domain Eukaryota; kingdom Metazoa; phylum Chordata; class Chondrichthyes; order Myliobatiformes; family Myliobatidae; genus Mobula; species Mobula birostris. The sequence goes on from NC_092385.1 coordinate 79,112,996, forward strand.
GTCTCAAAAAAGACATTATCTTAAAATTTGAAGAAAAATTTTGTGGTAACAAAAAAAACCTATTAAGCAGAAAGGTGAGGGGAAAAAAAAGAACCCATTAGGTGTACAACCCCAGAGTCATGCGTCATACTGTTACGTAACCGGCAATAATGAATATCAATCGAGACAGGTTATATAAAAACAACCAAACATTTATTAACCACGGATAAGCGATAAGGAAAAAACAAACGAAAACTTCAACCGGAAGTTAACCGTTATGCAGCCGTTTAACAAATCGTCACTCGGCACTGGTTCTTAAAGCATTAAATGCGAAAACAGTTCTTAAAGCAATAAAGTCAGATATAGTTCTTAAAATGGTAAATTTGAAAGTCCAACAGATTTATACGTTCAATTGGGGGAGACTTCTCTGGAGAAAGATTTCTTCATAGACGTGACTTTTCTGCTGGTTCTGTCCAAAATGATTCACGATGCTGAAAATAAACAGTTTAAACCAACTGACCTTAAATTCCTTTAGAGAGAGAGCAAACCTTTGCATGAACTCTTTGCGCTTTTTGGCAAGAGTTATCTCGATGCAGGTTGCTATTCCTTCAACGAAGATTCAATAAGGTCGATCCTTTGTTAAACTGCTGACCGATGCCAACTCCTCTCGATCCTTCGGTCTTGTACTTCAATAAAGTCTTCACTCTCCCTTCTACTGCTGAAATTGAGCAAATCAGCACATTTAGCCAAAAATTTCCAGTCCAATAATATTGTATCTTGCAATAGAACGCAACACTCTGTTTTAAAAATGAAACTGCGTCACAAAAACAAACGCGCAACGGAAACGGAGACACAGCACGTTCTACATGGAAATCTACAAACTAAAAACTAACTGGGTCATCTGGGATCTTCCCTTATATACCCATGGTGCACATGTCATCACGTGACCTCACATTGGCGGGAAAATCACATCAGGTGACCTCCAAAAGACCATTACATCATTCTCACAAAAAAACCCACACCTCCTTGAGCATGTAACACCTCCCTGCAAAAAAAAAAAAAATTGGTCTCATAAGAATAAAATTTTAACAATTAACAATTTATACAAAAAATACAAAAGTATAAAATTTACAACATATGCAATATATACAGTCTTTCAGCCCTTTACAAACTAATGTACAGTAGGAGTGTTACAAATGTTAAAATATCACTCCAAAAAAAAAACAAATTTTCATTATATGTTTAACGTCTAGACAATCAGCGATCACATTGTCTTTACCCTTAATATGAGTGATCAAAATATTGTACTCCTGTAACATTAAACTGTGTTATTAAATTGGAGTCTGATTTCCTTAACCCTTGTCCTTAACGGTCACAGTGGCATAACCAAATTCACTTTTAGTTAAATTGATAGTTGTTAGCTTTTGAAAGTCTCTCAAATAGTTTCTCCACCGCCGTAATATGTGCTTTCGATGTACTATTCCCTGTAACCAAATCATCAATATAGGCATCTGTACCTTTTAATCCCTGAATCACACCATTAATCATCCTCTGAAAAGTACTTGGTGCATTCTTCATCCCGAATGGAAGAACATTATATTCATATAATCCAGATGGGGTTACAAATGCTGAAATCTCTCTACCTCTATCCGTCAATGGAACACACCAATAACCTTTTAACAAATCAATTTTTGTAAGAAATTTGGCCTGTCCAATTTTATCCACACAATCATCTACTCTAGGGATTGGATATGCATTGGTCTTTGTCACAGTATTCACCTTTCTGTAATCCGTACAAAACCTAATACTATTGTCTGACTTAGGCACCATAATACAAGGTGAGCTCCAATTTGAATGAGAATGTCTAATAATATAATTCTCTAACATATACTTAATTTCTTGTTCAGCAAGTTCACATTTTTCCCTGTTCATTTGATACCGATGTTGTTTTATGGGTTTTGCATCTCTAACATCTACATCATGTGTAGCTACGGTGGTTCTTCTAGGGACGTCTGGAAATAAATCTCTATATTTAAAAATTAACTGTTTCATCTGCTCTCTCTGCTCTCGCTGTAAATGAGCTAATTTTTTCATCAATATTTTCCAGAATTTTTGAATTTGGTAACCTGGCTGAAATAATGTTGGGTTTAAAATGAGTTTCAGATGAATCCTCTATTAAGTTTTCATCAACATCAGACTATTGATCACAACAGTCATAGTAGCAGCTTCTCTCTCATAATACGGTTTTATCATATTTATATATAACCGCTGTGTTGTCTTTCTCCGATCTGGGGTTTTTACCATGTAATCTACATCATTTACCTTAGATTTAATCTCATAAGGACCATGAAATTTGGCTTGTAATGGGTTCATTTGCACTGGGAAAAGAACCAACACCTTATCTCCAGGCTTAAATGACCTCATCCTAGCTTCCTTATCATACCACGTCTTCATCTTCTCTTGAGCTAACTTTAAATTTTCCTTAGCCAAGCTACAAACTTTATACAATCTTTCTTTAAATTTTAAAACATAATCTAGCAAATTAGTATGTACTACTTTATTAATCCACTGTTCCTTCAACAAGGCCTAAGGTCCTCGATCTCTATGCCCAAACACAAGTTCAAAAGGACTAAAACCTAATGATTCCTGTACTGCCTCCCTTACTGCAAAAAGTAGTAAATGTATACCTTCATCCCAGTCCTTTTCATTTTCTACACAATATGTCCTAATCATAGTTATTAGTGTGGAATGAAATCTCAAGGCTCCTTGTGATTCAGGATGATAGGCTGAGGAAATAATCTGTTTTGCTCCCAGTTTATAAACTATCTGCTGAAATAACCCTGACATAAAATTACTACCTTGATCTGATTGTATTTCCTTAGGCAACCCAAAATAAGTGAAGAATTTTATAAGAGCCTTTGTCACAGCTTTGGCTGTTATATTCCTAAGAAGTACAGCCTCTGGAAACCTAGACGCTGTGCACATAATAGTTAATAAATATTGATGTCCAGTTTTAGTTTTTGGCAAAGGACCTACACAGTCTACAATGATTTTTGAGAACGGCTCACCAAATACTGGAATTAGTTGCAGTGGAGCCACTGGAGTAACCTGATTAGGTTTACCAACAATTTGACATGTATGACACGTTCTACAAAATGTCTCCACATCTTGTCTTAAACTAGGCCAGTAAAAATGTTCAAAAACCATGTTCACAGTTTTCTTTACACCTAGATGACCACCCAAAGGCATACTATGAGCCATAGTTAAAATCTCACTTCGATAAACTTTAGGAACAACTACCTGGTGATTAACTTCCCATTCCTCACTAGCAGGAATTGCAGGCAATCCCCACTTTCTCATTAATACCCCCTTTTCAAAATAATATCCAACTGGTACTTTTTCAATTTCACTATCTGGATGAGCTTGTTCTTTTAATTTAACTATCTCAGGATCTCTACCCTGTTCTGCTATCATCTCCTTCCAAGATAAAGACAAATCTTCCTGATTAGACTTACCACCAAAATCCTGATCAAATAAGGTAGGCAAGAAAGTTTCTGATACATCCTCAAAATTCGAATCTTGATTTGAACTGTCATGGGTAACAACCTCATCCTTTACATCAGTCTTTTTAGCCATAGCTCTTGTTTCAACACAGGAAGAATCTCTGTTAGAATTCCTCTGTGGTTCCTCAGAATTTGAATTGATTGTCAAGTGTATTTCAGGAAAAACTTGTCCACCTGCTAAATCATTCCCTAACAAAAGAGAAACATCATTCACAGGTAAACTGGATTGTAGTCCTACTTTAACAACCCCTGTAACTAATCCTGACCTTAAATTTACTCTATGTAAATGTACTGGCATAAGGGCACTCCCTACTCCTCTTATATAATTTATCTCATCAATGTCAGACTCATCACTAAACTTTAGCACACTGTCTAATATTAGTGATTGCGAAGCTCCAGTATCTCTAAGTATCCTTATTGGTACTGAATTGGATCCTTCTTTCAAGGATACAAATCCTTCTGTTATAAAAGTTTCATATCCCTTCTTAACTTGGTCAGACTCTGACACATCTTCATTAGTATTTTCTAAACCCTGTGATTTTACAGGTTTTTCAATATGCTGCACACAAGCATCTGGGACCACTTCTTTCTCTTTCCTTTTCAATCGGAAGCAGTTAGCCACTACATGTCCAGGTTTCTTACAATAATTACAAATAATACCAAAATGTCTTTCCTTCACATGTCTCCCTTCATCCTTACTTTTCTCACTAACTTCAGGTTTAATTTCTGATTTACCTTGACTCTCTGTGCTATTTTTCCTTTTAAAAATTTTTACCTGGAGAAAATTTACTCTTGTGAATTAAAACATACTCATCAGCTAATTTAGCAATCTCCTGCAATGTAACAGTGTCCAGTTCATTTAAGTATGTTCTCACTTCAACAGGAATGCTTCTTTTAAATTCCTCCTGCAAAATCAACTTTATTAATTTATTATACTCCCCATTCACATTTTTAGAGGAAACTCATCTCTCAAAACACACAGATTTTTCATAGGCAAATTCCACATAAGTTTTTTCCACTGATTTCTTCAAACTTCTGAATCTTTCTCTATACGCTTCCGGAACCATCTCATATACCTTTAATATATGCTGCTTAACAATATCATAACTCAGTGCTTGATCAGCATTTACAGCTGTATAAACTTGTTGTGCCTTGCCTTTAATTACACTTTGTAACATCACTGGCCATTGGTCTTTCGGCCATTTTAAACTCAGAGCAACTGTTTCAAAATGCTCGAAATATTTGTCCACTTCAGCTTCATTAAATAGAAGAGCCAAAATAACCTCACAACTAGCAATAAACTGTTTCGTAGAACCAGAAGACTGATTCCCAGACATTAATTTCTACATCTCTAGCTCAAATTTCCTCTGGTTTTCAGCTTCTCTTTCTTTAAATTCACTTATTTTATTAGCCTCTCTTTCTTCCATTTCCGCTTTAAATTTTTCAAACTTTAACTGTTCAAGATGTAACTGTGTTTCCAGATTACTCATTGGAAACTTATCTAACACCTCCTCATCAAATAATTTCAAATTAATATAATGCTCAGCGATTTTTCTTTGTATGAAAACCTTGGTGGAATTTTTCGTAATTCCCTTAATATCCAACTTCCTAGCAATCTCCAATACCTCAGGTTTTCTTGCATTCTCTAAAACATAGAAACATAGAAAATAGATGCAGGAGTAGGCCATTCGGCCCTTCGAGCCTGCACCGCCATTCAGTATGATCATGGCTGATCATCCAACTCAGAACCCTGTATCCCAAGTTAGGCGTGTCCAAAAACCCGTCAATATCCATTGTTGCCGAATACAATACACACATCAATCAAACCAAAAAAAATCGGATATTTCCCTTTTCCAAATCAAAATGACAATTACCAGCACTTAAACTCAAAATCGGAACATCTCCCACGAGTCCCTACAGATTATGTTACGTAACCGGCAATAATGAATATCAATCGAGACAGGTTATATAAAAACAACCAAACATTTATTAACCACGGATAAGCGATAAGGAAAACTTCAACCGGAAGTTAACCGTTATGCAGCCGTTTAACAAATCGTCACTCGGCACTGGTTCTTAAAGCGTTAAATGCGAAAACAGTTCTTAAAGCGATAAAGACAGATATAGTTCTTAAAATGGTAAATTCAAAAGTCCAACAGATTTATACGTTCAATTGGGAGAGACTTCTCTGGAGAAGGATTTCTTCATAGACGCGACTTTCCTGCTGG